>NC_080188.1:153156935-153781935 GCF_030028045.1 Hippopotamus amphibius kiboko
TAACCTTACACCTAAAGAAACTAGAGAAAGAAAAACAAACAAAATCCAAAGTTAGTAGACGGAGAGAAATCATAAAGATCAGAGCAGAAATAAATGAAATAGAAACAAAGAAAACAATAGCAAAGATCAATAAAACTAAAAGCTCATTCTTTGGGAAGATAAACAAAATTGATAAACCTTTAGCCAGACTCATCAAGAAAAAGAGGGAGTGGACTCAAATTAATAAAATTAGAAATGAAACAGGAGAAGTTACAACGGACACTGAAGAAATAAAAAGCATCATAGAAGACTACTACAAGCAGCTATATGCCAATAAAATGGACAACCTGGAAGAAATGGACAAATTTGTAGAAAGGTATAACCTTCCAAGACTGAATCAGGAAGACATAGAAAATATGAACAGACCAATCACAAGTAATGAAATTGAAACTGTGATTAAAAATCTTCCAAAAAACAAAAGTCCAGGACAAGATGGCTTCACAGATGAATTCTATCAAACATTTAGAGAAGAGCTAACACCCATCCTTCTCAAACTCTTCCAAAAAATTGAAGAGGAAGGAACACTCCCAAACTCATTCTATGAGGCCACCATCACCCTGATACCAAAACCAGACAAAGATACTACAAAAAAGAAAATCATAGGCCAATATCACTGATGAATTTAGATGCAAAAATCCTCAACAAAATACTAGCAAGCAGCATCCTACAGCACATTAAAAGGATCATACACATAGATCAAGTGGGATTTATCCCAAGGATGCAAGGATTCTTCAGTATACACAAATCAGTCAATGTGATACACCATATTAACAAACTGAAGAATAAAATTGATATGGTCATCTCAACCAACGCAGAAAAAGCTTTTGACAAAATTCAACACCCATTTATGATAAAAACTCTCCAGAAAGTGGCCATAGAGGGAACTTACCTTAACACAATAAAGGTCACATAAGACAAACCCACAGCAAACATCCTTCGCAATGGTGAAAAAACTGAAAGCTAAGATCAGGAACAAGACAAGGATGTCCACTCTCGCCACTACTACTCAACATAGTTTTGGAAGTCCTTGCCACAGCAATCAGAGAAGAAAAAGAAATAAAAGGAATCCAAATTGGAAAAGAAGAAGTAAAACTGTCACTGTTTGCAGATGACATGATACTATACATAGAAAATCCTAAAGATTTCACCAGAAAACTACTTGAGCTAAACAAGGAATTTGGTAAAGTTGCAGGGTACAAAATTAACACACAGAAATCTATTGCATTCCTATACAGTAACAATAAAAGGTCAGAAAGAGAAATTAAGGAAACAATCCCATTCACCACTGCAACAAAAAGAATAGAATACCTAGGGACAAACCTAACTAAGGAGGTAAAAGACCTGTACTCAGAAAACTGTAAGACACTCATGAAAGAAATCAAAGATGGTATAAACAGATGGAACAGAAAGAATACCATGTTCTTGGATTGGAAAAATCAACATTATGAAAATGACTGTACTACCCAAAGCAATCTACAGATTCAATGCAATCCCTATCATATTGTGAATGGCATTTTTCACAGAACTAGAACAAAAAAATCCTAAAATTTGTGTAGAGACACAAAAGACCCCAAATAGCCAAAGCAATCTTGAGAGAAAAAAAGAGCTGGAGGAATCATACTCCCTGACTTCAGATTATACTACAAAGCTACAGCAATCAAGACAATATGGTACTAGCACAAAAACAGAAATATGTATCAATGGAATAGGATAGAAAGCCCAGAGATTAACTATGGTCAACTAATCTATGACAAAAGAAGCAAGGATATACAATGGAGAAAAGACAGTCTCTTCAATAAGTGGTGTTGGGGAAACTGGACAGCTACATGTAAAAGAATGAAATTAGAACACTTCCTAACACCATACACAAAAATAAACTCAAGAGGGATTCAAGACCTAAATGTAAGGCCAGATACTATAAAACTCTAGAGGAAAACATAGGCAAAACACTCTTTGACATAAATCACAGCAAGATCTTTTTTGACCCACCTCCTAGAGTAATGGAAATAAAAACAAAAGTAAATAAGTGGGACCTAATGAAACAAAAGCTTTTGCACAGCAAAGGAAACTATAAGCAAGATGAAAAGACAACCCTCAGAATGGGAGAAAATATTTGCAAATGGATCAACAGACAAAGGATTAATCTCCAAAATATATAAACATTTCATCCAGCTCAATATCAAAAAAAAAAACAACCCAATCAAAATATGGGCAGAAGACCTAAATAGACATTTCTCCAAAGAAGACATATGGATGGCCAAGAGGCACATGAAAAGCTGATCAACATCACTAATTATTAGAGAAATGCAAATCAAAACTACAATGAGGTGTCACTCACACCGGTTAGAATGGGCATCATAAGAAAATCTACAAACAATAAATGCTGGAGCAGGTGTGGAAGAAAAGGGAACCCTCTTGCACTGTTGGTGGGAATGTAAATTGATACAGCCACCATGGAGAACAGTATGTAGGTTCCTTGCAAAGCTAAAAATAGAGTTACCATATGACCCAGCAATCCCATTACTGGGCATACACCCAGAGAAAACCATAATTCAAAGAACTCACGCACCCCAATGTTCATTGCAGCACTATTTACAAAAGCCAGGTCATGGAAACAAACTAAATGTCCATGAACAGATGAATGGATAAAGAAGATGTGGTATATATATATACAGAGGACTATTACTCAGCCATAAAATGGAATGAAATTGGGTCATTTGTAGAGACATGGATGGACCTGGAGACTTATACAGAGTGAAGTAAGTCAGAAAGAGAAAAACAAATATCATATATTAACACATATATGCGGAATATAGAAAAATGGTACAGATCAACTGGTTTGCAAGGCAGAAATAGAGACACAGATGTAGAGAACAAACATATGGACACCAAGGGAAGACTGGGGTGGGGGGAGGTTGGGGTGGGATGAATTGGAAGATAGGGATTGCCATATATACGTTACTAATAAGAAAAAAAGTCAAAGTGTACACTTAAAATATATGCAGTTTATTGTATGTCAATTATAGCTCAGTAAAAGTTCTTTAAAAAAAATTAAAATAAATGGACTAAAAATTCCAGTGAAAAAGCAGATGTTGTCAGGAGGGAAAATAAAAGACATGATCCAACTCTAAACTGTCTACAAGAGATACATTCTAGATTCCAAGACACAAAGAGGTTGAAATTAAAAGGATGGAAATATATACGCTATTCAAATAGTAACTGAAAGACAACTGAAGATACTATTACCAGATTTCTTTAAATTTAATTTTAATTCTATATTGGGGTATAGTTGATTTACAATGCGTTGTTAGCTTCAGGTGTGCAGCAAAGTGGTCCACTTATAAATATACATGTATCCATTCATTTTCAGATTCTTTTTTCCATGTGGTTATTACAGAATATTGAGTAGAGTTTCCTGTGCTATACAGTAGGTCTTTGTTGCTTACCTATTTTATATGTAGTGCTGTGTATATGTTGATCCCAAACTCCTAATTCATCCCCTGCCCCCACTTTCACCTTTGGTAACCATAGTTTATTTTTGAAGTCCTTGAGTCTGCTTCTGTTTTGTAAATAAGTTCATTTGTATCTTTTTTTAGATTCCTTGTATAAGCATTATATATTTTTCTTTCTGTGTCTGACTTACTTCATTCAGTATGACAATCTCTAGGTTCATCCATGTTGCTGTAAATGACATTATTTCATTCTTTCTTATGGCTGAGTAATATTCCATTGTATATATGTATCACATCTTCTTTATCCACTCCTCTGTCAATGAACATTTAGATTGCTTCCATGTTTTGGCTATTGCAAATAATGCTGCAATGAACATTGTGGTGCATGTATCTTTTTGAAGTATGGTTTTCTCTGGATATATGTCCAGGAGTGGGATTGCTGGATCATGATAGTTCTATATTTAGTGGGTTGGGTTTTTTTTTTTCATCTTTATTGGAGTATAATTGCTTTACAGTATTGTGTTAATTTCTGCTGTACAACAAAGTAAATCAGCTCTATGTATACATATATCCCCATATCCCCTCCCTCTTGAACCTCCCCCCCACCCTCCCTATCCCACCCCTTTAGGTCTTCACAAATCATTGAGCTGATCTCCCTGTGCTCTGTAGCAGCTTCCCACTAGCTATCTACTTTACATTTGGTAGTGTGTATGTGTCAATGCTACTCTCTTACTACATCCCAGCTTCCCTTTTCCCCTCCATGTCATCAAGTCTATTCTCTATGTCTGCATCTCTATTCCTGCCCTGCCACTAAGTTCATCAGTACCATTTTTCTAGATTCTATATACATGTGTTAGCATACGATATTTGTTTTTCTCTTTCTGGTTTACTTCACTCTGTATGACAGACTCTAGGTCCATCCACCTCCCCACAAATAGCTCAATTTCCTTCCTTTTTATAGCTGAGTAATATTCCATTGTATATATGTGCCACATCTTCTTTATCCATTCATCTGTCAATGGACATTTAGGTTGTTTCCTGGCTACTGTAAGTAATGCTGCAATGAACTTTCCCACCAAAAATGTAGGAGGGTTCCCTTTCTTCACACCCTTTCCTGCATTTATTGTTTGTAGATTTCCTGATGATGGTCATTCTGACCAGTTTGAGGTGATACCTCATCATAGTTTTGATTTGCATTTCTCTAAGAATTAGTGATGTTGAGCACCTTTTTATGTGTTTTTTGGCCATCTGTATGTCTTCTTGGGAGAAATGTCTATTTAGATCTTCTGTCTATTTTTTGGTTGGGTTGTTTGGTTTGTTTGTTTGTTTTGATATTGAGCTGCATGAGCTGTTTTTATATTCTGGAGATTAATCCCTTGTCAGTCTCTTTGTTTGCAAATATTTTCTCCCATTCTGTGTGTTGTCTTTTCATTGTATTTATGGTTTCCTTTGCTGTGCAAAAGCTTTTATATTTAAATAGGTCCCACTTTTTTATTTTTGTTTTTATTTGCACTACTCTAGGATGTGGAGCCAAAAAGATATTACTGCAATTTAAGACAAAATGGATTTTAAGGCAAAAAAATGTTACTAGAGATTATGAAGTATTTGTTATAATGACAAGAGAGTCAATCTGTCAGGAATACATAATAATTATAAATCATATATAACAATCAAGTCTCAAAATACAGAAAACAAAAATGGACAGAATTGAATTAAAAATATTGACAATTCAACAATAATAGTTGGAGGGCTTCCCTGGTGGTGCAGTAGCTAAGAATTCACCTGCCAATGCAGGGGACATGGGTTCAAGTCCTGGTCTGGGAAGATCCCTCATGCCCTGAAGCAACTAAGCCTGTGTGCCACAACTACTGAGCCTGTGCTCTAGAGCCCATGAGCCACAACTATTGAGCCCATGTGCCACAACTACTGAAGCCTGTGCACCTAAAGCCTGTGCTCTGCAACAAGAGAAACCACTGCAATGAGAAGACCACACACCACAACAAAGAATAGCCCCCACCACCGCAACTAGAAGAAGCACGTGCCCAGAAACAAGGACCCAACACAGCCAATAAATAAATAAATATTAAAAATAAATAAATATTTTTTTTAAATGGCCAAATCTTTAAAAAAAAAAAACAATAATAGTTGGAGATTTCAATACCCTTCTTTTAATAATGGATACAACAACCAAGCAGAAGATCAACAAGGAAATAGAAGACAACACTATAAAGCAACTAGACATGATGTATATGTATATATATAAGACAGACATGATAGAACATATGTCATGTATATATGTGTATATATATGTGTGTGTATACATATATATATATATATATGACAGACATGGCAGAACACATCACCTAACAACAGCAGCATACATTTTCTTCTCAAGAGCACATGGAACATTTTTTAGGATCAACCGTATGTTGAGTATAAACCCAGCCTTGATAAATTTAAAGGAAGGAAATTTGGGAAACTCACAAATACATAAAAATTAAACAACATACTAATAAATAACCAATGGGTGAGAAACAAGACATCTTCTCTCACCATCACTATTTAACATTATATTGGAAGATCTTTCCAGGGCAACTAGGCAAGAAAAAAATAAATAAAAGACACCCATATTAGAAAGTAAAATAAAACTAATCAGAGATGATAAAATCTTATATATAAAAAACACTAAAACACACAAACCCACTGAAACTAATAAAGAATTTTAGTGAGTTTGTTTACTGATACAAGGTCAACATGCAAAAATCAGTTGTACTTGCCTTGGGGGGGGGGAGGGAGTCGAGGGAGTCATGGGAGGAATGGGGATATATGTATAAATACAGCTGATTCACTTTGGTGTACCTCAAAAACTTGTACAAGAGTGTAAAGCAAATATATTCCAATAAAGAGATAAAGAAACAAAAAATCAGTTGTACTTATAGACTCTACCAATGAACAATCCAAAAATGAAATTATGAAATACTTCCACTTACAATAGCATCAAAATTAATTAATAAATAAAACATCTAGAAATATATTAAATGAAAGAAAGACAAGACTTGTACATTGAAAACTACAAAACATCAATAAAAGAAATTAAAGACTTAAATAAATGGAAAGATATCCCATCTCAATGTATTAGAATACTTAATACTAAGATAGCAATACTACCCAAATTGACCTACAGATTGAATGAAATTCCTATAAAAATCCCCTCTGCCTTTTGTGTAGATGTTTACAAGGTGATCCTAAAATACATATGGAAGTACAAGGGACCCAGAATAGTCAAAACAATCCTGAAAAAGAAGAACAAAGTTGGAAGATTCATACTTCAAAATTTTAAGATTTGCTACAAAACTAAAAGTAATGAGACAGTGTGGCACTAGCATAATGATAGACATATTGATCAAGGGAATAGAATTGAGAATCCTGAAATAAACCCATATACCTAAGACATGACTGATTATTTTTTAATAATGGTGCCCCAATCAGTCAATGGAAAAAAATAATTTCTTCAACAAATGGTTTTGTGTCAGTCCTAGCCTATTCATAGTGATGCTAAGAATGCCTGAGGCACTTGTCTGGGTCCGTATTACTCATAACAAATTCCCATAAACATTTTCCTCACTTGGCCAATGTTGTGGCTAAAACAGCCCTTATGGTTTTTAGTATGATTGTAGGATGCACTTTAGTGAAAACCATCAGGGAATTTTTTGAAGAAGAGGATTTATTATTCACGTCCTAGAAGGTATATAGGCATGCCAAAGGGGCACACAGCAAAGTCACAGGTAGAGAGAAAAAGCGTGGACCTGGGGCTCTGAGATTATCAGGGTCCAAGTGTGGGATGTCTAGGGTTTTGCAGGTTAACTTTCTATTGGCTAATTTAAAGCACAAGGGTGGGAAATAGGTTTGGGGAAGGGAGAAGTAGGATTACTCAAATGGCCAATTATCTAGGTTTCCCAGTGCTTTCTGAAAGAGGGATCTTTATAGGTGGATGCAGCCTGATTCCTTATCTGGTTATTTTGCTAGTAGCTGTGTCATATAGTTGGCATTATATTTTTCAAGACGATGTCATTAGAAATAGATGACTCAGCAATCAAAAGGTTAACCTTAGGCACTTATATCACAACAAAAACAATGTCAGACACTTACACTACAAGGTGCTGGAACAACCTGGATAGCCACAGGATAGGATAGAATTGGGGTTGGGGATTACAGGGAAGCAAGGAGACACAATCACGCTAATGGCTCTTATATCTTGCACAAAGTGGCTGCTGCACCTATTGGCCTTTTTGATGGGTAGAATGGGGTTAATACAAGGGCTAGTGCAAGGAATAATGAGTCTTTTCTGGTGGTATACAGAAGAGGATGGGCTAAAGGCCTTTAATATCCTCCTTTTTGTAGTAGGTTTTGGGTCAATTTTGGAAGGGCATGGCCAGAGTGATAGATACTTTCAAGGATTTAGCCTCCTGTATGTGTCCCCGCATCTGTACTATATTTGGTTTAGTAGGTCAGGGCTCTTTTTGAAAAACATGCTGACTAGAAGACCCAAAGAGACAGGAAACAGCCGAGACAAAGGCAGAATCTAAGGTGTATTTGATTCCAACCACTGAAAATTTTTCATTACTCCAAGGAAGAGAATTACAGAAAGATTGTAGGGGTTGTGGCAGGAAGACAAAAAAAAAAAAAAAAACAACATTGTTTTTGCAACTGCATGGAGATCTCTCTCTTTTGTGTTAAGGCCAATTGTGGGCTGGCCTAAGCAGTAACTTCTAAGAAGGGGTGTCATTTTGGTGGCCAAACTTTGTTCTTTATCTTTTTAGGCCCTATCTTCCAAGCTAAAGCAGAGCCATTGTTCTCCTAGTGCCCCTTTTATAATATGGACAGGTGTCCTCGTCTAGACTAGACATACTGATGTCCTTGTTCTAGTTCTATCTACTTACTTAATCTAAAGAGCTATTAATTTGGTCTATATATTTTTCTCAAAGTCAAACTATCTTCACAGTGCTATGAAAGATCTTGTAATTTACAGAAGGAAACATATTATCTTCTATTTTTTAGCTAAATCTGCTACCTTAGTTTAAGACCATCAACAAAGAAATTACATAAGACAGCTGTGATATCTTTACCCTTATCAGGACTAGACTGTTCCTGGAAGGTGGTAGTTAAGTGATCTTTGAAATTAGGATTGACTCATCCTTTCTCTGTTTATAAACTTAACCTTTTGACTAACTTTTTACAGGAAAAACTTCATGGAAAGCTACTAAGAGAATTTCTCCTATTTTTATATTTTTAAATATTCATCTGTGGTCAAATTTTGATGCATACATTTAACATAAATTGGTGATACGTCCATTCTAATTTTTCTAGGTAGGTTTTGCCTCTCTGGGTCCCAGAAAGATACATATTGATTAGACTATAAATTTTTAGAACAATCTTAAAGTCCTTGATGAATTTTTATCTTTCCTTTAGAAAGTTAGGAAAGTCTTTAACTAGATTATGCAAATTTGATTTTGGCTGGGGTTTAAAGGTATATGTGCATTGATGTAAGGGGTGATCTTCATTCACACCTATATTACAAGCCACTGTGAGGGGATATTGTCAGTGAGAGGAATGTGTTTACAGAAGAACAGTGGAGGAAAGAGGAGAGGACCCAGTAATGGTGCAGAACAAGGACAGGGAAGGCAGAGGAAGGGGAAGGAGGAGGTCAAGGTACAAGGAGGAGATCAAAAGAGAGGCCCAAATGCAGTTGGTCAGAAGAGGGAGAGGAGACTTTAAGTTTGGATTTCTAGGTTCTCTAGATTTTTGTTATCCTTTTCTAAAAGTCATTAAGGGAAGACATTTTAGAGTTTTCCTACTGTATAGAGATCTCTTTATAATAATAACAAAATGTTGACCATTAAATCATTTGAAATTTTTGAATCCTTTGCTTCTAAGGTACTAAGAGTATGAATAATTTTGTTTATATATCATTCTCCAGAGTGGTCACTGAAGCTTTAAATTGTCCTTAATAGAATCCTGCCAGAGCTTCATATATTTGACATTGTTGGCACCATAATGTCTATACATATAAGAAGTGGGACAATAACCTGGAAGTTCACTGAATAACTGACTGTTGCTTACATTCAAATGATGAGAACATGGGAATTCCCTGGTGGTCCAGTAGTTAAGATTCCCTGTTTTCACTGCTGAGAGCCTGGGGTTCAATCCCTGATCGAGCAACTAAGATTCCTTAAAGTGTGCAGTGCAACCAAAAAAAAAAGATGAGGACTAACAAGAGACAATAATCAGCCCAGATATCTCAGCACTATACCCCACCTTGTTTATACAAGCCCTGAATGATATGAAATGACTCAAATCAAGCAGCTTATACCAAGGACAACAAAGAGAAGGAATAAAGGCTTAGGTAATGGTCAAGGGAAGAGAGTGTGGTGCATTTGTCAGGAGCAGAACTTAGCTGGGCAGTCACTGGGACCCCCCGGGAAAAAAGATGATATCCAGGCTGAGCAGCAGAGGGTCCAGGTCACAGCACCAGATTTTATGGGGGAAAAAAATCAACCATAAACTGTGAAGCATATCCTTCATTCAGAATGCTGAAGCATGAGAACCAAAGGGAGGTTCTGCCCTGAGGAACAAAGGTGGAGTTTTAGCCTAAGACATCAGCCTGAAGTTCAACTAGCTTTGAGAGAAGTTGGTCAGAAATGATTCTTGAGGGACTTCCTAGGTGGCTCAGTGGTTAAGAATTTGACTGCCAGTGCGGGGGACACAGGTTCGATCCCTGCTCCAAGAAGATCCCACATGATGCTGGGGAGCAGCTAAGCCTGTGCACCACAATAATTGAGCCCTCAGTGTGCTGCAACTACTGAAGCCCAGGTGCCTAGAGCCTATGCTCTGCAACAAGAGAAGCCACCACAATGAGGAGCCCATGCACCACAATGAAGAGTAGTCCTTCACTGGCCACAACTAGAGAAAGCCTGTGTGCAAGAATGAAGACTCAATGCAGCCAATAAATAAATAAATAAATAAATAAATAAATAATAAATAAATAAATTTATATAAAAAATGCTTCTTGAGAGATGGAGGTATTGTTTTTGCAGTTTTGCAGCCATTGGTTGCACACTTGCAACCCCAAAATACTAACATGCATAGATAGCAGGCCACCAAATGTGGACTAAAAGGAATGGGACAAAGTATAACCTCTCAGAGGACAGAATTTCTGGCAGTTGAATTTTTTGACTAGGAAGCTCAAACTCAGTCTCAAATCAAGGAAATGAATACCTAATACCATTGAGGTTTGTGTATGTTATCTTTCACCTCAGCATCAATGTTCAGGAGGACTTGACATGTGCTTGACAGATGATCAGTGTCTGGAGCTGTCTGGAAGTTTTCTTTATTCTGTTTTTCTGAGAGGAAATCTTTATTGTAGCAAGGCTGTTTTTCTCCATTATGTTAAGTAGCACTAGTGCAAGTGGTTAGCTTGACCACTTAATTCATTTGCAGCCAGGTTGCCAGGGTTGGAGTCCTGGCTCTACTGCTCACTAGCTGGGTGACCCATCTCATGGTTAGGCTTGGCGCATGGTTGAAATTTTAGAGTTGAAGCTCTAAGCTTTCTCTTTCAGTGTGTCTGTATGTCTATAATTCAAGAAGGTTTTTACTGCTTGCTGTGTGAATGTGTAATATTTTCCTACCTGCAGATGGTGTTACCAAATTATATTATAAAATCTGTTAGGGGAGTTCTATTTTGATTGGCTTAGAGATAAATAAGCACTTACATAAATTAAATAATATTCCTAAAGTTTCCAACAATTAAGGAAATTGAACTTTTAATTCTTTTAATGTGGAAGAAAAGGAATATTATTATAGAAAGTAACAAGTATTTTAAGAACTCAATATAATTTAGATAACTCTGGAAACAAAACTAGTTTAATAATTTTGGTTTAATAAAGATAGCTATGTTTTACCTGAGTTACAGTCATTACATATAAGTGTACATTTTATTCTACTTAGATATGTTCTTAAACTTATATAGGATTACTGATTGAATAAGCTAGCATTACTTCGACTATATATTTGAGATTACAAAAAGTGTAAATTTGTGTTTAACCAAATAGAATAATTATCCTCACAAATTTTATTTTTTTAATTTATTTTATTGAAGTATAGTTGATTTACAATGCTGTGTGAATTTCTACTGTAGAGCAAAGTGATTCAGTTATACATGTATATGCATTCTTTTTCATATTCTTTTCCATTATGGTTTTTTTAAAAATATATAGCACTTTTGTATTTATCTACTTACTTATTTGGCTGCATTGGGTCTTAGTTGCAGTGCACAGGCTCTTCATTGTGGCTCACGGGCTCTTTGTTGTGGCACTTGGGCTCAGTAGTTGCAGCACGTGGGAGCACTAGTTGTGATGCACAAGCTCAAGAGCTTGCAGGCTTAATTGTCTCATGGCATACAGAATTTTAGTTCCCTGACTAGGGGTCAAAGCCATATCCCCTGTTTGGAAGGCAGATTTTTAACCACTAGACCACTAGGGAAGTCCCTCCATTATGATTTATCACAGGATATTGAATACAGTTTCATCTGCTATACAGTAGGAACTTTTTGTTTATCCATTCTTTAACAATAATGAATATGAACTTAGTTTTCAAGATCTTCGGGAACTTAAAACCTTAAATTGATACTAAATTGAGTAAATTAATAGATATTCATTAGATACCTAGATCATTTCCAGGACAGAATATTGAAATACTGAGTACTAAGTATATTTTTTTATATTATTATTCTTTTTATATGCTACAGAAAGGCTTATATCTTTGAGTTTTTATGAACATGTTCATTTTTTCAGTTTGAGAAGTGTATAAATGCTGGTGTGTGATAGACAGTACACATTTCTTCCTTTTCTGTGAGATAGAAGTTACTTTGGCTAATTGTCCAATGCATTCTGTTGTCCACACTTGAAAATATTCAGAATCTCTTGAATCCATTCATGTCTTTTTTTAAATTTATTTATTTATTGGCTGTGTTGGGTCTTCATTGCTGCACACAGGCTTTCTCTTGCTATGGTGAGTGGGGCCACTCTTTGTTGCAGTGCACAGGCCTCTCATCACAGTGGCCTCTCTTGCTGTGGAGCACAGGCTCTAGGCATGTGGATCTCAGTAGTTGTGGCATGTGGGCTCAATGGTTGTGACTCTCGGCCTCCAGAGCACAGGCTCAGTAGTTGTGGCACATGGGCTTAGTTGGTCTGTGGCAGGTGGGATCTTCCCAGACCAGGGATTGAACCTATGTCCCCTGCATTGGCAGGTGGACTCTCAACCACTTACACCACCAGGGAAGTCCCCATTCATGTCTTTTTATTCTCATCACAACCACCTGTTCATTTGCCCAAGCTGCAATTATCTTTCACCTGTACTATTGAACTAGTTTTTTAATTGTCACTTCAATTTACTGTACTGTTTATAAATTTTAAATCATAATATGATATTCACTTCTTTATAACTGTCAGTGTCTGTCCATTGCATAGTCTGACCTTGTCCTACCTCTCCAACTTCATCTTGTATTCCTTTTCTACTTACTTTCACTACTCTTGAGCCTCATAGGCTTCCTTTGGTCTCCATGAACATCCTTTCTGACCCAGAGCCTTGATGCTTGCTGTTTTTCCTACCCGAGTGTTCTTTGCATAACCAGATCCTTTTCATCATCCAGGTCTCATACAAAATGTTACCTCCTCAGAGACATATTTCCTGACCACACTATCTAAAGCAGCCCAGTCCCCATCACATTTCCATTTTCATTTTCTTCTTAGTGCCCACCAAGTACCATGATCTGAAATTGTCAATTTTCACTTGATTATTTTCTGTTTCCCCAATGAGAAATGGAATATTGCCTGCCACATCAGTAAACAAAGGATGTCACAGTCATCAGTGATTGCAGCCACTGCCTATGACAGTGTGCTGGTGAACCCTGAGGGAACTCAGGAAGGAAACAAATACCTGCCATCTGGCAGCCATCAGATGGCAACCACTCTCCACATTGAGCCCTGAGGAAACACAGGATGTGAAAACACAGGACACTGGACCCAGATAGCTGAGGAGCATATCAAAGGAATGATTTCAGTGAGCCCAGACTCTTGCATCTTCCCATACATAGAAAAGCACTAAATTATTTAACTTGAGATATCTGGTTTTCTTTAACAATAATCTTTTGACATTCAGACTACCTGCCCTTTGTTGCAAAACTCTTATATATCTTGATCCCCTCCTCACCTCTTCAGAGCAGTTCTCTCAGGGTTACTTGAGATGCTGTCCCCCAGGCTTGAAGTCCTGAAAATTTCCACTGAATAAAACATAACTCTCAAATTCAAATCAAAATTACAGTGAGGTACCACCTCATGCTGGCCAGAATGGCCATCATTAAAAAGTCTACAAATAACTAATGCTGGAGAGGGTGTAAAGAAAAGGGAACCCTCCTACACTGTTGGTGGGAATGTGAATTGGTACAGCCACTATAGAAAACAGTATGGAGGTCTCTTAGAAAACTAAAAACAGAAATGATCCAGCAATCCCACTCCTGGGAATATACCCAGACAAAACTATAATTCAAAAAGATACATGCACACCTATGTTCATAGCAGTACTGTTCACTAGCCAAAGCATGGAAACAACCTAAATGTCCATCAACAAGTAAATGAATAAAGATATGGTATATATATGCAATGGAATAATACTCAGCCATAAAAAAATAAATAAAGCCATTTGCAGCAACATGAATGCAACTAGAGATTATCATACTAAGTGAAGTAAGTCAGAAAGAGAAAGACAAATACCATATGATACTACTTTTATGTGGGATCTAAAATATGGCACAAAGGAACCTATCTACAAAACAGAAACAGACCCATAGACATAAAGTACAGACTTGTAGCTGCCAAGGGGGAGGAGAGAGGGAAAAGGATGGACTGGGAGTTTGGGGTTGGTAGATACAAACTATTACATTTAGAATGGATAAACAACAAAGTCCTAATGTATAGCACAGGGAACTATTAATATATTCAATATACTGTGATAAACCATAATGGAAAAGAATATAAAAAAGGACTGTATATATGTATAAAACTGAGTCTCTTTGCTGTACAGCAGAGATTGGCACAACATTGTAAATCAACTATACTTCAATAAAAAAAATGAAACAAACAAACAAAAACATAGCTCTCAACTTTGAGGCTGTAAATATTTTTCTGTCAACATTATGGCAACCATGAAGGGACCAGAGCAGCCTTCTCTCCTTCACCTGAACTCTACAAGGATCCTGAGCCTTGGTACCAGCAGAGACCGCTTGTGCTCTTCCACCTCCTTGGGAAGTCCAAATGAATTTGGGTGAGTCTTTCTTGATTCTAGGATCTCCCGTTATTGGTTGACAATCCTAAGTTATATTCAGTGGTGGAATAGATTATCCTTAAAACTTAGTTTCAAAAAGAGGTATCTGGGTTATCCTCAGTTGAAGGACTGGGAAGCTTTTGCTCAGTTTAGATGCTGAGTGGTTTATCTTCAGTTGAAGGACTGGGAACATTTTTTTCAGTTGAACACTGAGTAAAATTGAACTGGATAATTAGAGGAAAGACTGGCCTATCATTTTCCCTTGAATTGGCTACTTTAATAGAGTTTGTTGAAATAAAAAACTGAAATCTTATGAGACCTTCTGAGCTCTGAGGAAAGGACTCTCTCCTCCTAGCCAGCAACAGCTTTCTCAGGTGACTGAGAAACTTGCAGGAGTGGTGGAGGCAAGACCTCATGCTGTGTTGCTCTCCCTATAAGGAAACCCACTCATTTAATTAACAACCTGATCAACTGGGGATGTGAAAAAGAACTGGCCATTCCACAATCTGAGCACTCATGGTAGTCTTTTTTATAGGCCACCAGGAGAACCTGAAACATGCAACAGGGGACTGAAACAACTCTGAGGCATAGCCTAGAGCAATTAAGCTCTCAAGCAGCACATTGGCCCACCACACAATCATCACTAGCAATTTTTAGTTTAATAAACTGACCTTAGAATGGGAAATAAAGCTTTCAAAACAAAAGAAAAATGGACTACAGGTTGCCAGCCTTCAACTAATACCCAGCCAGGATTATGTACATACAAAACAGAACTTACAGGTACTTACTTATTTGGGAATGAAGAAAATCTTGCCCTAAAAATGAGGGGGCTTCTTATTGAGTATGCAGTTAAGTTAAATTAAGTTTAAAAAGACAGCTTGATAAAACATCTTTTCAGAATTCTGATTTTACACAGATGTAGAAAACAAACTTATAGTTACCAAGGAGGAAAGGGAGAGGGAGGGATAAATCAGGAGATTGGGATTGACATATACACACTACTATATATAAAACAGATAACTAATAAAGACCTACTGTATAGCACAAGGAACTCTATTCAATACTCTGTAATGACCTATATGGGAAAAGAATCTAAAAAAGAGTGGATATATTTGTATGTACAACTGATTCACTTTGCTGTACAGCAGAAACTAACACAATATTTTAAATGAACTATACTGCAATAAAAATTAATTTCAAAACACATATTAAATAAAGAATTCCTACTTTAAACAAAGGCTTTCTAGCTGGAACTTTGACTTCTTTTTATGTACCTTTGAGATGTAAGTGTTCTACCTGATCTTAGGGCATTCAGGGTGTGTGTGTATCTGTGTCTGTGTCTGTGTCTGTGTCTGTGTCTGTGTCTGTGTGTATGTGTTTTGAAAACATGACCTCTGCCATACTATTTTTTAGAGTAAACTGTCTGGAGTTTACTTTGGTGACATCCTCCCCCACTCTCTTATGGGGAAGCCTCTTGTGTCTTATTAGTTTGAATCACTATTAATATATATTTTATTAAAGGCCAAATGATGGATCCTTTTAAATCGGAGAAACCTCTAAATTGGTGGATTTGTAGAGCACTCCCGTTATAAACAGCTGTTTTATTGGTACCTATTAAAAACAAAAATCAAATTAAAGGTGGAAAAAAAGAAATATATGGCTAATGGCTAACCTAAGAACTTCTTTAGTTTAAAACAAAGGAAAAACAAAAAACAGTTTGGGGTTTCCCTGGTAACACAGTGATTAAGAATCCACCTACCAAGGCAGCAGATATGCGTTCCATCCGTGGTCCGGGAAGATCCCACTTGCCACGGAGCAACTAAGTCTGTGTGCCACAAATACTGAGACTGTGCTCTAGAGCCCATGAGCCACAACTATTGAGCCCACATGCCACACAAACTACTGAAGCCTGTGTGCCTAGAGCCCATGCTCCATAACAAGAGAAGCCACCACAATGCGAAGCCTGCACAGCACAATGAAGAGTAGCCCCCACTCTCCACAACTACAGAAAGCCCACATACAACAACAAAGACCCAATGCAGTCAATAAATAAAAATAAATAAATAAATACCAGTTTGGAAAGCTTTATTTTTGGTCTTTGCTTTCCCTCAGCATGTCTTACAGATGCCAATAAAAACATTAGAATAATTAATGTTAACAGGAAAAAAAAACTTGTAAGGAAAGTCTAGATATTTTCCAACAAGGTAGAAATTTTAAAAGGACTTATCTCAAATGAATAAAGAAATCTTTAGATGGCTATTTAAAATGGGTTAAATAAAATGGACATTTATGTGATTAGAACACAGGGTTTTGATATTACACTACTTAAGTTTAAATGGGCCAAAAGGGACCCCCTACTGGTCCTCAACATTAAAGACCAAACAAGTTTGCTCTATTTATCCCAGTGTAAAATATATATTTTATATATATATTATGGCTGAGAAAAAGAAATTACACTGAGATACCTGACCAGCAATTATTTGGGGCAACACTCAAGCCAAAGGGCCTGAGTTCCTTGGCTCAACCCCACTCTGGGGATCCCAGAGCATTTCACATAAAAATAGATAAAATGAACAGGGAATAAAAAGAAAGAAAAACTTCTAGAACTCCTCCTACAAGATCAAAACTTGTTGACTGGATCCCAATGAAGCTAGGCATAAAAGCTGATAGAAGTGAGATGAAAGTGTATAAAATTGGTATATGTTTAAAAGGGGTTTATATAAAATGGTTACATCTCTTTTTCTTTAATTATATTGTGGGGTAGACATGTTTCACTGGGGAAAGCTTCCTCTGGATAGTATTATTGGATAAGGCATATACATCTGCCCCTCATAAAATATTAATTGAACACACTAAAGAAAACCAATTGGGTTACCTAAGCCATACAAATAAGTAAAAACTGGGAACTAACATTCAAGGGCTAATAAAAATAAAATTAGTAATTTTGCTCTGTATTTAACTTGTAAACTCAGAAGAAAGGTCTTTGCTGAATACCTTATACAAGCTTTTGAAGGCATGATAAATTAAACTCTAAAGTTGTAGAACTTAGAACTTTTAAACTTCAGTTTAGTTAGAAATATTCTCATCAATATAATATACAGTTAGACAAATCAATCTTTTAGTATCATTTAGATGACAGACCTGTTCTTTGGGGAAGTAAAAGCAACTATCTTTTGCTTGCAAATCTCTACAAACCAGAAAATGTAAACATAGGCCACAATGACCTGAGACTGAGCCTAATTAGCTCAACCAGGCAAGACCTGAAAGCTAGGGGGGGAAAATGACAAAGTGGCACTTTTAAAATTTAGACCTCTGGGAATGCTCCCTCAGCCAACTTTACAAATAGTAAAGGCTTAGTCATCTGAGCAAGCAAATTTATTGTATATCAATTGTTCTTTGTAAACTAGTTTCTATTGTAATGCCTGATGATTCATAACTAAGTTTTTTTAAAGTGAAGGCATCAGATCTCCAGTTTTGCCTGTTTATATGTCTGTGTACACATCATATATATATATATGATAATACTCTGAAAAGTATTATCAAAATTGAATTTACAAAGAGTTCAATTTAAGAGTAAGTGCTTATAACTGCTGGTGGGAATGTAAATTGATACAGCCACTATGGAGAACAGTATGGAGGTTCCTTGAAAAACTAAAAATAGAGTTACCATATGGCCCAGCAATCCCACTGCTGGGCATACACCCAGAGAACACCATAATTCAAAAAGGCACATTCACTCCAATGTTCATTGCAGCAGTATTTACAATAGCCAGGTCATGGAAGCAACCTAAATGTCCATCAACAGATGAATGGATAAAGAAGATGTGGTACATATATACAATGGAATATTACTCAGATGTAAAAAGCAATGAAACTGGGACATTTGTAGAGACATGGATGGACCTAGAGACTGTCATACAGAGTGAAGTGAGTCAGAAAGAGAAAAACAAATATCGTATATTAACACATACATGTGGACTATTGAAAAATGGTACAAATCAACCCATTTGCAAGGCAGAAATAGAGACCCAGATGTAGAGAACAAACATATGGACAACAAGTGGGGAAAGCGGGGAGCATTGGGGGGAATGAATTGGGAGACTGGAATACCAAATTGTATTCTCTAAATATATGCAATTTATTGTGTGTTAACTGTATCTCAATAAAAGTTCTTAAAAAAAAAAAAAGTAAGTGCTTATAAAGTAAATATAAAAGAAACTGTCCAAAATGAGTTTCAGGTTCATGTGAACTGGGAAATATTTAGTATTAAGTTGATACCTGGTATTAAAATTTGTTGATATAATTAATATAGACATGACTTTAGAGTCATCAACATTAAGTATAATACTTTACTGTACCTAAGTCTAATAAAAGTCAAATAAGACCTTATATTTGCCTCAAGGAAACTAATTTGATATGAGGAAATTTTAAATGTAAATGAGATAAGAGCTTTTGGGTAAACTCTTTAAAATTAATTATGTTTTAGAAATGTCTACTTAAAATGATCTCTCCAGATAATTTGGTATAACTTTTAAGTTCTAGAGTTGTGCTAATTTGAGTGATGGAAGTTTATTGAATAGCTAGGTCATTCACACACACACACACAAATAAGATACTGAGACATCAATTACTAAACAGAGAAACTAAAGGTTTTTAGGACTATTAAGGAATATGTTTGGTGCCATCCTGAGATGTTCTCAATAAGAAAACAAATGTTTTTAGAAATTATCACTGGTATTTATGTTTACCAATCTACAGAATGTTAATGTAAATGACAATTCAGAATTGCTTACTTAGTCTTCATTATAAAATTAAAGTTTTTAAGAGTTGAGGATTTGAATTTGAACATGTAATTAAAGTTGATAGCAATAATAAGGAAACCTTTCAGTATGCAGTAGGAAAGTGGAATGTGTGTTTTCAGTAAAGAAGTTATGAGGAATGGAATTACATTTTATGGTGAAAAAAAATTTTATGCATGGTCAGGATTAACTAAATTTAGATTGAAGTTAATTAAGGAAATGGATTTTGTTATTAAGTAAGCTACCAAAAGACTGGAATTTGAACAAAGGTTCTTAGAGTGCTCCTTTTTGATAACAGATTGTGTGAGTTTCCGTGCCCTTAAGTGATCTGTATTTGTTTTGTTTTTTTTAAATCTTTTTGTGATGTTGGTTAAATGAATAAGTATTGCTTCATAGAGACCAATGATCCTGTTGTGTTTTAAAACATTTTTGATATTGTTAACAAACTTCCCAAATATTAAAATCTAACTAAAGCTCTTTTAGCCTCCAGCTGAATCTGGGATGCTTCGAAAGAGCATCTTTGAGTCATCTTTGAGACATCTCAGAGAGGAATGTTAAACCAAGTTTATTTGGTGTGTTAAATTACTTCAAAAACATTATCAAGTGATTGGAGTTGAACCTTAGGTTATAGTATATGAATAAATGTCATTAATGTAGATATTCCAAAATTTATATGGAATCCCTAACTCTGATGTGTCCTGATATGTTATCAGTCATAATTCTAGTTATGACCCTAAAATGTTGTATGTCACAGAAATATCCAAGTTTCTTGCTAATTGCATTGTACTCAAATCTTTAACCATGCTGTTTTAAGTTTTGTCCTTTATAGACAATCATTATTTTACACTGGTGCTTTTACAAAATGAAGATTTTCAAGAAGACTTAAAAATGACTTTTAAACAAATATAAGTTTCTGATAGCCTTTAGATAATACTACTGAACTGGGTAACAAATGACAAAACTCCAATGGAAAACCTGATGACTTCATCCCGATCAACAGGAATTAATTACATGGGACTGAATGAACTGATATGATTATAACTTTATGACTTTTTGGAAAATATGCTAGCTTTAATCTTTGTTTTCCAGAAAAACCTTTCCTATTATGCTATGACCTACAATAAGTTGATAGAGTATATCTTTGTAAGCAAAGATGACATGTTTATCTTTTTTTCTCTACCTGATCCTTCTGGAATTTGGCTTCCCAGCTGGCTCTCCTGTGGATTTGATGGTTTATTACAACTGGATTACAACTAGTTATACTAATCATTATTTTAATTTGTTTCCAAATTGTTTATGATTTATGTCTCCCTGCTGCACCATGACTTTGTCAATATTACTAGCTGAATTACTTATATCCTATTTTTATAAGATTGTTTCTCTTAAATCTTGATATAGATGGGTATAAGTGGTTATAAATAGATCACATTTATAACTCCACATAGAATAATTGTAATAGTGTGGTTCTAGGTATGGGAAGAAACAACAAGGGAAAATGTCTCCTGGATCATAATAGACTAGTAAGACAGAGGATCTAGAGAATCTTTAATTATCTACAGGACATGATCCAGAAATTAGCACCTGGAGTAGCATATCAACAAGAATTATTGCCTGATCTGGGACAAGCCTCCCAGTGCCGTGGGACAAAAATTGTTTACGAAATGTCACCCAAATAATGGTCAAATTTCAGACCAAGAGGAGGAACTAAGAAATGGAATATTGCCTGCCATATCAATAAATGAAGGATGTCACAGTCATCAGTGATTGCAGCTACTGCCAACAATGGTGAGCTGCTGAACCCTAAGGGAACTCAGGATGTGAAAACACAGGATACTGGACCCAGATAGCTGAGGTGCATATCAAAGTGTTACCTATCCAAGCTCATTCTGCTTACCACATGACAGGCCAATGAATGGGAGACTAGGTGTTGAGGCAAGGAATATGACTTTATTCAGAAAGCTGGCAGACCAAGAAGATGGCAGACTAGTGTCTCAAAAAAACCTTCTTATCAAGGTCTGGATGCCAATTTCTTTTATAGAATCAGAGACAGAGAGGCACTGGAAAGTAAAGTAAAAAGGCAGAAAGGAAGTGAGGAAGTAAAGTGAAAGGGCCATCAGTCTTGCAAAACATCTCTGGGAGTGACCAGCCTCTGTGAGGGGATGTGTTAATTTCTCCTTTCTTACAGCCATTCACAGGTGGCCAGGGCAGATTGCCTGTTTGTGAGCTGAACAGAGGCACTTTAGTTTAACATTCAGGCAGAGGGGCAGAGTTCCCTGAGGCAGGCCATCAGGTATGATTATAATAACAAAAGCAGCAAAAAGCAAAGGTTAAAGTCAAAGAGACAGATCAAACATGGAGTCCGATTTAGCTCTTCCCTGTTATAAAAGGAATGATTTCAGTGAGCCCAGACTCTTGCATCTTCCCATACATAGAAAAGCACTAAATTATTTAACTTGAGATATCTGGTTTTCTTTAATTAGCAATAATCTTTTGACGTTCAGACTACCTGCCCTTTGCTGCAAACCTCCTTTATATCCTGGCTCCCCTCCTTACTTCCTTGGAGCAATTCTCAGGGTTACTTAAGATGCTGCCTCCTGGGCTTGAAGTCCAGAAAATTTCCACAGAATAAAACATAACTCTCAACTTTTAGTTTGTGAATATTTTTTAGTTGACCCCAACCAGAACATAAGCTCCATGAAATCAGCAACCTTATATTAATTACCACTGTTTCCTCAAGGCCAAGAATGTGTCTAGCACATAATAGGAACTCATTAATATCTGTTTATGAATGAAAGAGTGTTAGTAACATTGCTGGGTCTAGTCACATGTACTTCCATCCCTACTGAACTGAAAAACCAGGTGTGGACCTTCCATTTCTTAGCATCCCCAATTGTTTTCTGCTTAATGGCCTTAGCCTCCAGGCTTAGACCCAGAACAAAGAGGTAGAAAAGGAGGCTGCATTGAACCTATCTTCTCTAATCTCCCCAGGAATGTTGCCCTTGCCCCACAACTGCATTCCATTCCTTGCCTTGGAATGGGATCCTTCTTTCAGCAAAGGCATGCATGAAAAGAGGCTGTTTAGGGGAACAGGGTTAGGGTTCCAGCAATTACTGATGTTTTCTCCATATTCCCAGTGAGATTTTCAGGATCCCATTTTCCCCCAATCTATTGAATCAACCAGTCTGAGACAAAAAAAAAAAAGAAAAGAAAAGAGCAAATCAGACCATTTGGTTGGCTGCATTTGGACCTGGCAAGTAATTGATTTATTGATCTGGATTTCAGATTTGTGGTTTTGCTTTTCTTTTCTGCTTCCAGCTTGGTCACCCTGAACTGGAATTTGTCTTATTGCACCTTGTGAAAATAATCAGCCTTCTCAGATTAGCCTAATGTTCATTCAACAGATACATATTGAGCATCTACTACATGTCAGACACCGTTGTAAGCACTTGGAACGCATCAGAAAACAAAAGAGACACAAGTTCCTTGCCCTACAGGAGCTTCTACTCTTAAGGCAAGGATGATGGGTGGGATAACAATAAACAATAAACATAATAAATAAGTAAATTGTATGGGATATTGGAAGGTGATAAATAAGTACTTTGGAGAAGAGAAAAGGTAGGCGGGAATAAAAAGATTTAGGTGAGGGGAGGTAGATTACAATTTTAAACAGAGGAACCTCCTTTATATTGGGACATCTTAACAAAAAGCTGAAGGGGTTGAATTAGGTATTCAGCCATGTGGATAGCTAAGATTTTCAACCATGTAAATACCTAAAAGCAGAGCATTTCAGGCAGAGGGAGCAACGAATACTAAGGTCTTAAGGCAGGATCACACATGGCTTGTTAAGGAATAGCTCTGTGGTTGAAATTGGGTGAATGGGAGTTGGTAGTTGAGGCCAAGGAAGTGATGGGGATCAGATCATGCGGGGTAGTTAGGACTGGTTTTTACTCTGAGTGACAGAATTTTTAACAGAGGAGTTAAAGGATCCCTCAGGTGCTGTGTTAAGAACAGACTGTAAAGACACAAGGGTAGAAGATGGAAGATCTGTTCCTTACTATCCCCATAATCCAGGCAAGAAAAGATGGTTGTAGCAAGGGAAGTAGTTGTAGGGAAGGAGAAAATTTTCCTTGACTCTTTTAGGGTCCCTTGGTTGGGTCTGAAAGTTAAACTGATGAAGATTAATGGGAGAAAATCAGACATATTTATTTTACATGACACAAGAGTCTTCATAATGAAATGAAGATCTGAAAAAATGGTTAAACCTGAGTGCTTTTAATGCTAGGTTTGATGAGGATTGGAAAGTCATGGAAAGATATGCTAGGACAAAGAGTCTGAGCTATGCACAATAACCTGGAGAAAACTCAGCAAGCCTTGTTCATTTAGATTCTTCTTCATGTTCAAGGCCTTTCTCTTGGAGATAAGGATTTCCCTTTCCTCCGGCTATAGGCAGAGCAATTTTCACATGAGGGTCTTGGGACCTGCTTCAAGGGGAAAAGGCAGAAGAGGTCAGAGTGACCTTTCTGCTTCTGCTGTTTTTTCAAACTCCTTCAGCTTAAAATATGCAATATGCCCAGGTACCATATTTTAGAATAGTGTGTCCTAAACTCCATCATAGTGAAGATGATTAGATTCTGGATACACTTTGAATATAAGCAGGCTGGAAGAAATGGATATGGCATTTGAGAGAAAGAAAGAAGTCAAAGATAACTCCAAGGTTTTCTCTTAAACAACTGAACAGAGTTGCCATCAGCTGAGTTGGGAGAGCCAATTTGAGATGTATATGAGACTTCCAGGTGGAGAAGTTGAGCAAGAGTTAGATATACACTCAGGAGGTCAGAAGAGAGGTCTGGCAGCTGTTGGCACATATATAGTATTCAAAGCCCTAAAACTGAATGAGAGAGTGAGAGTAGAGAAAGACTAGAGGACTGAAGACTTGAGTCCTCAGCACTCTGACATTTACAGCAGCAAGATAGAAATACAATGCAAGTCACATCAGTCTTAAGTTGTCTAGTAAACCACGTTTAGAAAAAAGAAAAAGAAACAGGTGAAAGTAATTTTAAAATATATTTCATTTAAACTAAGATATCCAAAATGTTATCATTTCAACATGTGATCGCTGTAAAAAAAATTAACAATATATTTTATATCTCCTTTTATCCTGGAAAGTCTTTGAAATCTTGTATGTGTTGCATGCTTACAGCAGTCTCCATTCAGGCTGGCCACACTTCTAGTGCTCTATAGCCCTGTAAGGCTAGTGGCTATTGTGTTGGACAACGCAGATTTAGAGGTTTGGGAGAAGAGAGTTTAGAAAAATAGACTGAGAAGGAGGAATCTGTGAGGTAAAGGGAAGCTGAGACACCATGGCCTCCTGGAAGCCAGGTGAGTAGAAGTGGTGATAATCTGTAGAAGTGCTTTCATGATAGTTTCAGTTTTCTTGGTGAAGAAACAAGCCAGGTTCACTGCCCAGGGTCAGGATGTGAGAGGAGGTGTTGGGGATATGGGAAGATTAGGGGAATAATGGATGATTGCTGGATAGCATAAAGACTCCCTGAGACTGACAGTGAGAAAAAGTCAGTGAGGTTGGGTGTTTTTCTCCAGCCACAAAGATTCAGGTAAGACAGGCAGCAACATGGATTTAATGACAATAATGGTTTTATGCCTTCCTTCTTGATGACACTTTGTTTTGGTTAAAGCTACTCTGATTGCAAATAACATAAATCAGCTCATATTAGGTAAATCAAAAAAGAAAATTTGTTGGAAAAATTCTGGATAATTTTCAGAAACCAAAGGCTGCCAGGAAAGTCAGGAAGCAGGCAGCAGTCAGGAACAACATTCCAGGCATGGCTGCCTCCTCAGCCTCATCCAACATGCCTTCTCTCTTGCTTCTCCATCCACTTCCCACAGAGATGGTGGCCCCACCAGTGCCAAGTAGATAACCCCAGCCTCAGGACTCACAGATGTGTTTCAATTTACATTACTAAGAGAGAGAATCTGATGGAACAAGCTTGGACCAAACAGAGTGTGAGTCAAGGAAAAAATCATGGGGAAAAGACAAAAGTCAATAATTCAAAATATTATCCCATACCATACATTTGCAAAAATATATACCATCAGAGACTGATTCCTAATAAATATTCATAACAAAGGAAGTTTTGTGGAATATTCACTATTACAGGATAAATTTTTATAAGATGAAATCATGATTTAATTACAAATAGAAAATGAACACATTAAAGATTTTATTTAACTCATTAATTAATGAAGGAATAAGTAATGTTTCAACCAGTTCAAAGGAGAATTCAAAGGCCAGACATATATGTAGGTCCTAAAGTAAATTTACAAATAGATGTAAAACTAGTTCTTTTGGGGGTGGAGTTGGGTGGGGAGGAAATCAGTTGTCCCTTCACTGGGCAAGATTCATTTGCAAGTGTATAAAACACAATTATTTGCATTGCCAAGTTATCTACAACCTACATTGTTGTAAAATAGTTCAAAGACAATGAAAGGTACAAACCCCATTCAAAGAATCAGAAAACCTAGAAGGGTGTGCTTTAGATAATGCATAGTTTCCAATTGAATACATCCAGTAATTCTTTGATCCATTTCAAAATTTTTCACAATTTTTCCTGAGAACTGAAAATACCCAAATTGTTGGTAAGCACATTTCTTCACAAATCTCTCATTGTTCAATATTTTTATGTGCTTAATATTATTTTGGTACCATTTCATTTTGAAAAATAAAGTTTTACATTTACTTATTTAAAGTTACATGGCACTCAGAATCATAATTGCACAAAATAAGACATCAGGTTTCCAGATTCCTAGGGAGATGTGCATAAGTTGTATCCCTGTAAGCCTCAAAGATCTATCATCTCATCTATTTTGGTTTTTCTAAGCCATATTAGATCTCTGTATCTAAAAAATTATAAATGGGGAGGACTATTAGTGATACAAGCAAATACTTTTGCAGATCAGAATATGCCACCCCAGGGTATGCATAAAGATCATTTTCAGCTAGAAGCAAGTGACAATCAACAGATGCAAAAAGAAGCCTTCTCAGAACTTTCCCTACTGACTAAAAGCAGATACTACTGAGAAATGGGGACTGCTATAAATCTCCTCTTCTGGGAGAGTTTTACAGTCATGAAGAAGATGAAAAGTCAGCACTGTAATAGGTCTGCACACAAAACTTATTGAAATATCCCTTATCTTCCATTGCTTTCCATGTGTACTTACCCTCCCACAGTTTCCCACCCTAAAAGCCTCAACTAATCTTCCTTTGTGTTGTGACTTCTCTACAAATTTATTGTTCTTTGTTAAGATGCTATACAAGCCCTGAGTTCTAACCACCCCTTTGAGTTACTCATCAATGTTTCCCCATGTGTATGCACTCATATTAATAAGCTGTTTATTTCTCTTTTGTCAGTCTAATTCCCAGGGCCCCAGAAGAAGAAATGTTGTTTTTCCTCTCCTCTACTCACAAGATTAATGTTAAACTTTTTTATTTTATTTTATTTATTCATTTATTATTTATTTATTTATTTGGCTGCACCAAGTCTTAGTTGCCACATGCAGGATCTTTGTTGCAAGCATGTGGGAACTTTAGTTGTGGCATGTAGGATATTTAGTTGTGGCAAGAAGGATCTAGTTCCCTGACCAGGCATAGAACCCAGGCCCCCTGAATCCAGGTCCAGTCTTAACCACTGGACCACCAGGGAAGTCCCTAATGTTAAACTTTAAAAAGCAGGATACAAGAGTGCTCATTCTAGTGGGTCTAAGCTTTTTCCTTTGTCTTCCTTTTTCATTTTGAGAACTCAAAAATGCAGAATATAATTACCTATATTCTCCTCCTCAGAATTCATAGTTGCTAAAAGTCATATTTTTCTAGTCTTTTTGCCTATTGTGATAAATTATGTTCCTGTTACCAAATGATTCACCCACTTTCCTGAGAGAATTATGTGTACCCTCTCCCATTGCCATGTAAATTTCAAGACACATCCCATGTATGGCAGGCTTGGCCACCTGACTTGTTTTATGGGTTAAAGTCTACGTGCTTTCCCAAAGCCATTGGGATTTGGGAATATTGTTTGTTACTGCAGCATCACCTACCTCTGCATTTCCTTTTTTAAAAAAAATTACACATGTGCTCCCAGGAATGCAAGGATTCTTCAGTATATGCAAATCAATCAATGTGACATACCACATTAACAAACTGAAGAAAAAAACCATATGATCATCTCAGTAGATGCAGAAAAAGGGTTTTTTTTAAATTTATTTTTATTTATTGGCTGTCTTGGGTCTTCGTTGCTGCACAGCCTTTCTGTAGTTGTGAAGAGCAGGGGCTACTCTTTGCTGTGGTGCTCATGTTTCTCATTGTGGTGGCTTCTCATTGCAGAACACAGGCTCTAGGCATGTGGGCTTCAGTAGTTGTGGAGCATGGGCTCATTAGCTGTGGCTCATGGGCTTTACAGCACAGGCTCAGTAGTTGTGGTGCACGTGCTTAGTTGTTCTGCAGCATGTGGGATCTTCCTGGACCAGGGCTTGAACCCATGTCCCCTGCATTGGCAGGCAGATTCTTAACTACTGTGCTATCAGGGAAGCCCCAGGAAAAGGTTTCAACATGATTCAACACCCTTTTATGATAAAAACTCTCTAGAAAGTGGGAATAGAGGGAACCTACCTCAACATAATTAAGACCATATACAACAAACCCATAGCTAACATCATTCTCAATGGTGAAAAACTGAGAGTGTTTCATCTAAGATCAGGAACAAGACAAGGATGTCCACTCTTGCCACTTTTATTCAACATAGTTTTGGAAGTTCTAGCCATGGCAATCAGAGAAGAAAGAGAAATAAAAGGAATCCAAATTGGAAAAAAAGTAAAATTATCACTGTTTGCAGATGATGTGATACTATATATAGAAAATTGTAAAGACACTACCAGAAAACTACTAGAGCTCATCAATTAATTTGGCAAAGTTACAGGATACAAAATTAGCACACAGAAATCTCTTGCATTCCTATACATTAAC
Source organism: Hippopotamus amphibius kiboko (assembly GCF_030028045.1). Taxonomy (NCBI): domain Eukaryota; kingdom Metazoa; phylum Chordata; class Mammalia; order Artiodactyla; family Hippopotamidae; genus Hippopotamus; species Hippopotamus amphibius. The sequence continues at coordinate 153,185,636 of NC_080188.1, forward strand.
AATGAAATATCAGAAAGAGAAATTAAGGAAATAATCCCACTTATCACTGCATCAAATAGAATAAAATACCTAGGAATAAACCTACCTAAGGAGGCAAGACTTGTACTCAGATAAGATGTTGGTGAAAGAAATCAAAGATGACACAAACAGAAGGGGAGATATACCATGTTCTTGGATTGGAAGAATCAATGTTGTGAAAATGACTATACTATCCAAAGAAATCTACAGATTCAGTGCAATCCCTATCAAATCACCAATGACATTTTTCACAGAATTAGAACAAAAAATTTTACAATATGTATGGAAACACAAAAGACCCAAAATAGCCAAAGCAATCCTGATAAAGAAAAACAGAGCTGGAGGAATCAGGCTCCCTGACTTCAGACTATATTACAAAACTACAATAACCAAAACAGTTTGGTATTGGCACACAAACAGAAATATAGATCAATGGAATAGGATAGACAGTCCAGAGATAAACCCATGCATCTATGGTCAACTAATCTAAGACAAAGGAGGCAAGGATATACAATAGACAAAAGACAGTCTCTTTAATAAGTGATGGTGGGAAAACTGGACAGGAACATGTAAAAGAATAAAATTAGAACACTAAAACCATACACAAAAATAAACTCAAAATGGATTCAAAACCTAAATGTAAGTCCAGATACTATAAAACTCTTAGAGGAAAGCATAGCCAGAACACTCTCTGATCTAAATTGCAGAGAGATCTTTTGGGATGCACCTCCTAGAGTAATGAAAATAAAAACAAAAGTAAACAAATGGGATCTAATTAAACAAAATCTTTCAAGCAGCAAAAGAAACCATCAACAAAACTAAAAAACAACACACAGAATGGGAGAAAACATTTGCAAATGAAGCAACCAACAAGGGATTAAACTCCAAAATATATAAACAGCTCATGCAGCTCAATATCAAAAAAACAAACAACCCAATCAAAAACTGGCAGAAGATCTAAATAGACATTTATCCAAAGAAGACATAAGGTGGCCAAAAATCACATAAAAAGGTGTTTAACATCACTAATACTTAGAGAAATGAAAATCAAAACTACAATGAGGTATCAGCTCAAACTGGTCAAAATGGCCATCATCAAAAAATCTACAAAGAATAAATGCCAGAGAGGTTGTGGAGAAAAGGGAACCCTCCTACACTATTGGTGGGAATGTAAATTGGTACAAGCATTATGGAGAACAGTATGAAGGTTCCATAAAAAATGAAATATAGAACTACCATATGACCCAGTAATTCCATTCCTGGGCATATACCCAGAGAAAACCATAATTCAAAAAGATATATGCACCCCAGTGCTCATTGCAGCACTATTTACAACAGCCAAGACATGGAAGCAACCTAAATGTCCATCAATAGAGGAATGGATAAAGAAGGTGTGGTTCATATATACAATGAAATAATACTCAGCCATAAAGAGAATGAAATAATGCCATTTGCAGCAACATGGATGGACCTTGAGATTGTCATACTGAGTAAACTAAGTCTGAGAGAGAAAGACAAATATCATACGATATTGCTTATTTGTGGAATCTAAAAAGAATGGTACAAAAAATTACACATGTGGTATATGTAAAACCTTTTGTTAAACTTTGCATCGTACATTTTCTTTTTTTTATAAATTTATTTATTTATTTATTGGCTGCGTTGGATCTTCATTGCTGTATGTGGGCTTTTTCTAGTTGTGGCGAGTGGGGGCTACTCTTCATTGTGGTGCATGGGCTCCTCATTGCAGTGACTTCTCTTGCTGTGGAGCATGGGCTTAGGCACATGGGCTTCAGTAGTTGCGGCACATGGGCTCAGCAGTTGTGGCTTATGGGCTCTAGAGCACAGGCTCAATAGTTGTGGTGCATGGGCTTGTTTGCTCTGTGGCATGTGGGATCTTCCTGGAGCAGGGATTGAACCCGTGTACCCTGAATTGGCAGGTGGATTCTTAACCACTGCACCACCTAGGAAGTACCCATCCTATGTTTTCTTTTTTGGGATTCACTTTTCTTCTTGTTGAAACAGTTCTTCCAGTTAGAGTTTCTGATTATTAAAATTTCTGAGTTCTTTCATGTCTAAAGATGTCTTTACCTTTACTCTGGAATAATAGTCTCAATGGGCATAGAATTTTGTATTTAACATTATTTTATTTCACCATGGATGATTTTATTCCATTGTTTTTTGGCATCTGCTGTTAAATATGAAAAAGTCTGGAATCAATCTGATTCTTGTTCCTTGTTAAATAATCTGTTTTACCTCTTTAATAGCTTTTAAAATTTCCCTTTCCTGTTTTCAAGTGTGGCTCTGAGTTTTGTTTTGTTTTGTTTTGTTTTTTAAGCTCTTTATTGGAAAATAATTGCTTTACACTCTAATACCAGCTTTTGAGGTACACCAAAGTGAATCAGTTGTATTTATACATATATCCCCATATCCCCTCCCTCCTGTGACTCCCTCCTGCTCTCCCTGTCCTGGCCCTCTAAGGCATCACCCAGCATTGAGTTGATCTCCCTTTGTTATACAGCAACTTCCCACTAATTATCTGTTTTACAGTTGGTAGTGTATATATGTCTATGCTACTCTCTCACTTGGTCCCAGCTTCCCCTTCACCCCCTGCCCCCCCAACCCCATGTCCTCCAGTCCATTCTCTGCATCTGCATCCTTATTCTTGCCCTGTCACTGGGTTCATCTGTACCAATTTTTTTTAGATTCCATATATATGAGTTAGCATACAGTATTTGTTTTTCTCTTTGTAGCTTACTTCACTCTGTATGACAGACTCTAGGTCTATCCACCTCACTACATATAGCTGCATTTCATTCCTTTTTATGACTGAGTAATATTCCATTGTATATATATGCCACATCTTCTTTATCCATTCATCTATTGATGGGCATTTAGGTTGCTTCCATGTCCTGGCTATTATAAATAGTGCTGCAGTGAACATTATGGTACATGTTTCTTTTTGCATTATGGTTTTCTCTGGGTATATGCCCAGGAGTGGAATTACTGGATCATATGGTAGTTCTATTTTTAGTTTTTTAAGGAACCTCCAAACTGTTTTCCATAGTGGCTGTACCAACTTACATTCACACCAACAGTGCAGGAGAGTTCCCTTTTCTCCACACCCTCGCCAACATTTGTTGTTTCTAGATGTTTTGATGATGGCCATTCTGACCTGTGTGAGGTGATACCTCATTGTGGCTTTGACTTGCATTTCCCTGGTGATTAGTGATGTTGGGCATCTTTTCATGTGTTTGTTGGCCATCTGCATATCTTCTTTGGAGAAATGTCTGTTTAGGTCTTCCACCCATTTGTGGATTGGGTTATTTGCTTTTTTGGTATTAAGCAGCATGAGCTGCTTGTATATTTTGGAGATTAATCCTTTGTTTCTTCACTGGCAAGTATTTTCTCCCATTCTGAGGGTTGCCTTCTTGTCTTGTTTATGGTTTCTTTCACTGTGCAAAAGCTTTTAAGTTTCATTAGGTCCCATTTGTTTATTCTTGATTTTATTTCCTTTATTCTAGGAGGTGGGTCAAAAAGGATCTTTCTTTGATGTATGTCATAGAGTGTTCTTCCTATGTTTTCCTCTAGGAGTTTTATAATGTCTGGCCTTCCATTTAGGTCTTTAATCCATTTTGAGTTTATTTTTGTGTGTGGTATTAGGAAGTGTTCTAATTTCTTTCTTTTAGATGTTGCTGTCCAATTTTCCTAGCACCACTTACTGAAGAGGCTGTCTTTTATCCATTGTATATTCTTGCCTCCTTTGTCAAAGATAAGGTGCCCATATGTTCGTGGGTTTACCTCTGAGTTCTCTATTCTGTTCCATTGATCTTCCTTTCTATTTTTGTGCCAGTACCATACTGTCTTGATCACTGTGGTCTTGTAGTATAGTTTGAAGTCAGGAAGCCTATTTCCACCAACTCTATCTTTCCTTCTCAAGATTGCTTTGGCTATCTAGGGTCTTTGGCTCTGAGTTTTTTAATCTATTTTCTCCTCACTGATGTGTTTGGAGAATGAGAAGGAGGTTTCAGCATTTGTTCCACCTGTTCTCTTGACCCAGAACTGGGATCTTGCGTTACTAAATGGAATGACCTTGTTTTGGTGACACATACTCATTATTTTGAATTGTCCGTTTTTATATAATGTTGAAAAGCCTGATTAATATTAATAAACAGTGTCTTTTTAGTTCTTGTGTCTTCTTTTAGGGATTTCCCCCCTCTTCTCTTCTTTTAGGCTATCAGCTGCCACTTCATTCTAATGTCCACATAACTATCCACAGCAATCTTCTGCATGTTGCTTGGCCTCTTCACTTCTCCCCAGCCACTTCACAATGTTTCCCCCTATTTTATTGTACAGAGCAATTGTGTTCTTTCTAACCCCTGCCTCCAAACTCAGCTTGTGTCTTCACTTTGAAAACCTACAGTATTATTCACATGCTCTAGTACTCAATGGGGTATCTCTTTTGACTTGTTTTCTTTTTCCTAGCAGTTCAGCAAACAGAAAGAAATGGTATAGAAATTTCTTTCCTTATTGATATAAATCATGCTACTATATTAGTGAGACTTGTGTCTGAGTCCTAATAATAAAGGCCCAAATTAAACAGCTTAATCTAATGAAAGCTTTTTTTACCCCCACATAAATAAACCTCATAGGTAGGCATTTTGAGGCTAATATTGTAGTTCTTCCGTCATCAGGGACCCAAGCATTTTCTATTTTTCTGTTTGGCTTTCCTTTACAGAAGGCTTTCAAACTCCCTTCATGGTCCCTTCATGGTTTCAAAATGGGTGCTAGATCTCTAGCCATCACAACCACATTCCAGCCAGGTCAAAGAGGAAGGTGGGAAAGACAAAAAGGTATGCCCCTTTAGGAGGAGTTCCCAGATACCTCACCTATTCCACTTATGTTTCATTGGCCATCCCTAGCTACAAGGGAAATATTTTAGTCTCAAATAAATTGAATATATTGCCTGTACACCATCACTTTTGGTTGCTCTACAGTGTACTTTAGCTTACAATGGTGGAACAGACTCGATTCTTTCCCTTAAGGCAGGGGAAATTATTTTTGCTCCTCTTTATGCTTAAGAGTATTAAGAATTTAGAGCTAATTTTGGCTGGAGAAGGGGAATGGGGCCAAAGGCAGGGCAAGAACTAGAACAAAGAGCAGTGTTGGATTGAGTATAGTGAAATCAGGAGGGCAAATTTGTCCTCAGGGTCCAGTAGTAGTTTTCCCTAACCCCAGACTGCCCCCTCCTCTTCCTTTTCCCCTTCCTCCTCCTCTTCTTCCTCCTCCTGTCTCCTCTCAGCCAAGTTGGCTTCCATTCAAACTTTCCGGAAATCCCCTAACCAATTTCCAGCTTTTGAAACAATGACTCTCTGGAGACTATTCCCATTGTCCTTGGAACTAGAACAATGAGAGAGTAGAGTCTCCTCTCTGGCTTCAGGCTACCTCCCTACTCCCAGCCTTCCCCCAAAGTAAAAGCTTCCTCAACTCTCCAATCATTCGTCCTCTTCTGTATAGAGGCAGGAAGTTGGGGGAGGTAGATAAAAAGCACTTTCTATCAACTGCTTCTGAAGCCGAAAATCAATGCCAGCTCCTTAAGGACAGCCTGGGGCCTGTCCTCTCTTAGCTGAAACTAAGGAGTCTCTTTGCAGGGCTGCAGTTGGACACCTGAGCATGCTGGGGGTTGGCGGGCAAACTCAGCTCTCCAGTTCTGTATTTTCTAAGTCTCTTTTGATGACTTAGTTTCCCTGTCATTGAATTGAGAGGACCAGAAGCCATTCTAAAGGAATAGGCAGTTTTACCTCACTGCCAGCCTCTCTTCTGCTCTCAACTCTGACCCTAAGAGACTCCATCCCCTTCCTTACCCAGTTCTGCCAAAAGGGCTGTTAGAGGGGGGAGGGGTGCAGGCGGGGCTTTTCTCGCACCATCCTGGCGCCTGACTGGATCGGGTTACTGGAGGCAGTCTGGATTTGAATGTGCAAATAAACAGAAGTCGCTTTGATCCACGAGGTTGAGAGGGAGGGGGAAGAAAAATGAGTGCCCTGGTCAGAGACGCGCACACAGGGCACTTGAGAGAGGGTTTGGCTGAGGTGGAGTGTGAGCATGTCCTTATTTCTTTGACTGGACCCAAAACCTATTTTTAAAAAAAGAGAACGAGAGAGAGAGAGAGAGAGAGAGAGAGAGAGAGAGAGAGAGACAGAGAGAGACAGAGAGACAGAGAGAGACAGAGAGAGGCAGGGACCTACTTTAGGCATTTCAGACTACCTCCTGGAACCAAATATGCCACTGGCCTTTCCTCACTGTTACCAGGAGGGGAATGAGTAGCTTGGACCCCACCCTCCCTCAAGGCTCTCCCGCCTTTGGGACATCTTGGGTGCCACTTGGGAGAGGGAGAATGGAATGGAACTATGGGGTGTGTGGGGTTCAGGGTGGGGACATAGGTTGGGAGTGGTAGGGCCTATTGTCTCCCTGGGCACCAATCCACAGCCACAGGCAGGCTTAGAGAGGGAGAGACAAAGGAGGGAATGGGAGAACACAAAGGGAGCAAGGAATGAAATGGTAAGTAAAGGCAAACAAAAGTGAACCGGGGGAGACAAAAGCCGGGAACAATATTCCCCAGGCAATAGGCTCGGGAACAATAGGGACACTGACAGCACCACAAAGACACCAGTGTCTCCAAGTAGACGTTATCTCAGGCAGTGGTTGGCAGCCCCGCTCTGGCTGCAGCTATTTTCAGTGCTGCTTTTGTGCCATGCTGAACAATATTCCTTGCATGGCTGCTGATAGAAAGATGAGAAGGTTTCTGTTTGATTCTCCTCTTCCTTCCCTCCCCCTTTCCCCCTTTCCAACCCCCACCAGCTCAGGCATTCTGAGCTCAAGCCACTGGCCTGGTTAGGGAGGTTTGTGCATGTGTGTGTGTGTGTGTGTGTGTGTGTGTGTGTGTGTGTATGTGAGTGAGAGAGAGACACACACACACTGAAAGGCTGGGGCGGGAGTGGGGAGGGTGGAGGGGGTTCTCTATCAGGCTTTCCAGTTGCCCTCAACCTTACCAGGGCCGCCATGGAGGGAAGAGAGTGGAGGTTAGGGCTGGGCAAGTAGGGACTGGAGAATTGGGGTGTGTGGGGAGGATTGTTCAGGGAAGTGGATTCTGCTTTCACCAACAGTCACAAGACTAGCCCAAGCGATTCACTGTAAAAAGGCCAACTCAGCAAGTGTTTTGCTTGCTGTGGCCAGCTATGCATTTCATAGCCAAGGCTATAAGGGGTCTCAGCTGGTCCTCCTGCCGCCTTCTCCTCTGGGCCAGCAAGTGTTCCCTGCCCCACCCCTCACAGCCATTGCATTCTCCCGTCTTTGTCTATAGTTTTACCTGTTTTTTGACTACGTCTCAACTCCTCCCTCCCCCACCTTTGCCACTCCAAGTTAAACCTGAGGGATCAAGGTCTTTAGCTTGAAAGGCTATTTGACAGCCCTGGACCTTCTGGAGGCCCCATGACCGTTCTCATCTGAGCACACATGACCCCAATCCTCAGTGTTAGCCGTTCCCCACTAAGGATCTCCCGTATTCCTTCTTATGGGAACTCTGACCCTAGACTATTGGGTCAAAGATGTCCTTTCCCAGAGCTACCTTGCGCAGAAGGCTGTGTACTCTTAGTTTTCTCAGGGATGTAGCCCAATACAGCTGACCTTGTGGGATTAAAAAGAACAGTACACTTTTTCATTAAACTGATTTTCTTCTTGTCCTTATTCTTATTCATCTTTTCAGGTTAGGTTTGTAGGTGGCTAAACTACTATGTTTTGGATTCCTGACTTCCTCAAAACTACTGAGACCAAACTTCTTGAGAAGGCATTGATATAAAAACTTCAGGATATAAAAACTTCAGGAAGAATGCCTTCCTAAGAGCCCAGACACTCAGAGGTGGACCCAGAAGTTTGAGCCATCACTTAATTTGTGAGACTGTGGCTATTTGTTCAGATTTCTCAGTATAAGTTAACACTTTGAAGGCAGGAAACACATTTTATACCTCTATTGGCTACCCTATAGCATCATGGCACACAATAAGTTCTCAGTGAACCCTTGCTGAGCTGGACCAAATTTTGAGAAACAGAAGGGACTTTAAAGCTCATCTAGTACCTTGCTATTCAAAGTGTGGTCCCTAAACCAGCAGCATTAGCATCACCTGGGAGTTTATTAGAAATGCAGAATCTCAAGCTTTAGTTCATGACTGCTGAGTCAGAATCTGCATTTTGATGAGCTACCCAAGTACTTCATATACTTTTTGAGAAGCACTGATCTAGCACAGCATCTCCTTCCTTGCCTCCTCACAACTGCTGCCCATTTCATGGTAGTATTGCCATCCATAGCCTACAATCACTGAAACTGTGAGCTACACCATGACATCCAGTCCACACCTATGGGAAGACCTCTGTAGAGGTGAGCTTATCATCTGTGGTAACAATCTAGTCCACATTTGGAATGAAATCAGATTGAACAGAATTAAATTGGCATTTAAAGAGTTTTAGGAATGGGACCTTGTACATAGCATATACTCAATCAAAGCTTATTAAGGGAAAGGTTTAAAAAGTCTATTATGACCTCCCTGGGTGATCCCTGTAGTAGGTAATTTTATGGACCAACTTGACTGAGACATGGTTACCTAGACATTTGGACAAACGTTATTCTAGTTGTGTCTGTGAGGGTATTTTTGGATGAGATTAACATTTGAATGGATAGACTAAGTAAATCAGATTGCCCTCCCTAATGTGAGTGGACCTCATCCAATCAATTGAAGACCTGAATAGAAGAAAAAAGCTGAATAAGACGAAACTCTTTTTGCCTGACAACCTTGAGGTAGGACATTGGTCTTCTCCTGTCTTTGGATTCGAACTGAAACATCAGCTCTTCTTGGGTCTCAATACTGCCAGCTTTTGGACTGAAATTTACACCATCAACTCTCCTGGTTTTCAGGCCTTTGGACTTGGACTGGAACTTAAGGGTGATTCTGGTGAGATTTAAGATGGAACTGAGGAACGTTGTTGGAAACTAGAGGAAAAGTTATCCTTGTTATAAAGTGGCAAAGAGCTTGGCTAAACTTATGTTCTGATATTTTGTGGAAAGTAGAACTTGTGAACTATAAAATTAGATATTTAACTGAGGAGATTTTCAAGCAAAGTATTGAAGGAGTGGCTTGGTTCCTCCTGACTCATAGTAAAATGTGAAAGGAGAGAGATGAATTGAAGAAGGAATAATTAAGCAAAAGGAAGCAGAACTTGAAGATTTAGAAAATTATCAGCCTATTCATATTGTAAAAAAATGAGAAAGCTTGTTGTGAAGAGAATACCAAGGGTGTGTGAACAACCATTTGATAAAGAGATCATGGGTGCAACTCATGGACTTAATCAGCCATCTCAGCAGAAGCCAAGAATACAGATGTGATTTTCTTTTTTAATTTTATTTGTTTTTGGCTGCATTTGGGTCTTCACTGCAGAATGCAGAGAGCTGGGCTACTCTTTGTTGCGGTGTGTGGGCTTCTCAGTGCAGTGGCTTTTCTTGCTGCACAGCATGGGTTCTAGAGCACAGGCTCAGTAGTTGTGGCGTGTGGGTTTAGTTGCTCCACGGCATGTGAGCTCTTCCTGGAGCGGGGATTGAACCAGTGTCCCCTGCATTGGTAGGCGGATTCTTAACCGCTGCACTACTAGGGAAGTCCCTACAGATGTAATTATACCAGCAAAGACACTGCCAATGTGAACTAAAGGAGGCAGAAAAAAATGAGACAAAATGAAGGAAGGCTGTTGGACTTTTTTAGGTTCTAAGAACAGGACCACAGAGCTGTTAGGCTGTAAATGTCTCCTATTCTTCAAGAAAAGAGAAGAATGACTACTCAGGTAATTCAGAGATCTTCAGGGCTACCTCCTTGGTTTCAAAGAGTGGGGTCATTGTCCTGGTTTCAACAGGCCAGAAAGCCTCTGACTGAGCCTTGAGGGTGTGGCTGCCCAGAGCCTTGGGGGTAGGATCCCCAGTAGCAGAGCTGTGGAGGTGGGACCACTGTCCTTAGGAGTCCTGAAGGCAGGACACCCACCCCAGTGGGTCTAGCAGTCAGGGCAATGAGCCAAAGTGGATTGTTCTCAAACCTTAAGAGCTAATGAAATTTACCTTGCTAGGTTTTTGTGTTTGTTTTATTTAGTTAGTTACTTAGTTATTTATTGGCTGCGGTTGCGTCTTCATTGCTGCCTGTGGACTTTCTCTAGTTGCAGTGAGTAGGGGCTACTCTTTGTTGTAGTGTGTAGGCTTCTCATTGTGGTGGCTTCTCTTGTTGTGGAGCACAGGATCTAGGCACGTGGGCTTCAATAGTTGTTATGTTATGGGGCACAGGCTTAGTTGCTCCGCAGCATGTGGGATCTTCCCAGACCAGAAATCAAACCCGTGTCCCCTGAATTGGCAGGCAGATTCTTAACCACTGTGCCACCAGGGAAGTCCCATCTTGCTAGGTTTTAGACTTGCTTGGGACCCATCAACATTTCTTCCTTTGGGTCTCTCCCATTTGGAATGGGAATGTCTATCCTATGCCTGCCCACCATTGTATTTTGGAAGTACATAACTTGTCTGGTTTCACAGGATTATAGCTGGAAGAATTTTGCCTTATGATGAATATACCCCTCAAATGTCATGCATACCTGCTTTCAATGATATTTAGCTGAGACTTTAAACTTCAGGGTTGATACTGGAATGAGTTAAGACTTTAGGAGCTGTTGGGATGGAGCAAATGTATTTTGCAGGCAATAAGACATGAATTTGGGGGGCCAAGAGTGGAATGCTATGGGTTAAGTTGTGTCCCCTCCGAATTCATATGCTGAAGCCCTAACTCCCAGAGTGACTGTATTTAGAGTAATGAAGTGACTAAGGTTAAATGAGGTCATAAGGGTGGGACCCTGGTAAGTTCATATAAGAGGAGACACCACAGAGCTTGTTCTCTCTCCCCACTCTGTGAGGACACAGTGAGAAGGCAGCCATCTACAAGCCAGTAAGAGAGCCTTTATCAGAAACTGACCCTGCTGGACCTTGATCTGGGAATTCCCAGCCTTCAGAACTATGAGAAAATATATTTCTGTCTAAGCTACCCAGTCTATAGTATTTTGTTATGGCAGCCCAAGCTGGTTAATGTAATCCCTACTGATGGGAGAAAGGAGACGTCTCTAGATCGGCACAGGTTGGACTGAAGGGCTGTGGAAGGGCCTCACACGGTAGAGGACACACAGAATCCCATCATTCCTCCAAAGAGAGATGGTAACATTCTTCCTTTCCTCTGACGTCCTTGGTGCAAACAGGACAACCACAAAGTGAGCCCATTGGGGCTGCTGCATGCCCTATAACTAACTCAAAGCAATTCCTGGGCAGGGCTGGACACTCAAAACCATGATGATTATCCCAATTCAAAAGTCTTTTCTTAGACTGAAAGATTTTGCTGCTGTTGTTCAGCCAATAGTGCTATCTTCCCAATTTGTGGAAAGTAACAAACAAATAGGAGCCAAATTTTTACAATTACGATTTAAATTTTTTTCTCCCATAGGTTAGAAAAAAAACCTCAAAACACCTTTAATGATGTCTACTTATAAAAAGCATTATTCGTGTGGTTGTTCTAATCCTAGTATATTAAATTTTGTCATCCTCTATACGGATCATCATGACTCCTATGTACTCAACCGATCTAAACAAATGTATAAACCATTGCAGAGGGTTTATTTGACAGTATTCCTTCACCAAATCAGTCAATTCCCTTCCATGATTGAATAACAGTGTAATTTCTGATCTGTGGGTTAGTCAAGTTTTGGGAGGAAGGGAGAGTGGCTGGGGCTGGCAATCTGCTGGTCAGCCAAACTGGAAAAATAGCTTTTCAGAAGTTTTCTCTTGACTTCTCCCAGGCCATTTATCTCAGATATCCTCCACCCCCACTCCCCAGATGAGGGGAGGGCAGAGAAGAGAAAAAATATTAACATTTGCGGTGAACTACCATTGAGCGTATTTATAATTAGTTCTGAATTCTCAGCAGCAGAGGGCAGGAATAGAGGCATGATCATTTTTTTTTCAACACTCAGCAAACGGCAGCAACCACACAGCAGCTGTGTACTAGCTCTCCTAATCCACACAGCACAGCCATCGGGCAGGACTGGGCGAAAACCTCAGGTCCTCTCTCACTCCTTCTGCATGTTCACATGTCTTCTGATATGATCCGATCATCCTAGACAGGCTACCTCTGGTATATGGGAAGGTTCCCTGGCCAAAAGTGTGAGCACAGAGGATGGCATCATCTTCCAGAGTCTGAGAACAATCCCGTATGATCAAGGCAGCTGGTGCTAGGCGAAGGCTCAGAGTCCCCAAAGAAGTTTAACGAAGTGGAAATTGTTACTACAGGGATGACCTTGGATGGAGAGCTGGAGAGCCTACTCACAGAGTGTTAGTGAAGGGTAGCAGAACAGGCAGCCCTTAAATACATCACCTTGGTGTAAGGATTATTTTGGGCTGAAGGCAATTGAGAAGAATCAGACACAAGAAAAGCTCTCTGCCCTCCCCTTATTTGCCTAAAACCAGGAGCCCCCACTCCCTGTCCTACCAAGAAGGACAGAGGTAAGTTACAACTCTAGATGCTGAAGAGCCCAGAGGTGGCACCAGAGGGATCTACATCACAAGATTTACTGAAATAACACCTATCATCCATTAGTTCTTCCATATAATTACCTTCCCACCAATTGCTGCCTTAGAAGCTCAAAGCCCTTTTCCTTTGTCTTGTCACTTCTTCAAAAATTTATTGTTAAAATGCGGTATAAGCCCAAGTTCTAACCACCTCTTTGAGTTACTCAACATTGAGGGCTCGCATGTGTATGTATCATGAACATATTAATAAACTTCTGTTTGTTTTCTCTTGTTAATCTGTCTTTTATCAGTCTAATTTACAGGGTCCCAAGCAGTGAACCTGAAATCAGTAGAGGGAAAACAGTTTTTCTTCTTCTATATTAGCGAAATTTGAGGGCCTCTGGGGTGCTTAGGGAGATGATGGGGTGGTGAACCTACAAAAAAAAAAGGCTTCTGAGTTGTGGAAAGTGAAGAAGGGATTTCAGCTTCTGCAGATGAATATGTAAGACACGTGTAAAATAATTGTAAACTTGAGCTCTTATTTTTGACTTTATAATGCGGGGTTTTGTTTGTTTGTTTATTTGCTTTGCTGTAGACCTTAATTAGACCCCTAGAGTGAGTTCTAGCATTATGTACTATCTGCAACATCCCTGGCCCCATGATCTCCCCACACCTGAAAGCAGACGGTTTGTCAGTATCCCTTTTAAAGATTCATTTCAAGTTGGCTCACAGGAGGTTCACAGAGACTACCATCTGAATGATGCCTCCTGGAATGAGCAATGATGTGGCCTGACCCATTTTTGCTTCTCAAATCAACGCCCCATCAGTGAAGCACCAGTCACCCCACTCACTTACCCAAACCATAACCTTTGGTGCCTAGATTGCTCTTATCGCCCATTTTGCGGTTCTGCCTGCTGTCTTTGGAGAGAAGTGTAATGTCAGCCCTCCCTTCACTTTTCAGGAGGTATTAATTTAGGCTGTGCTGGTGGACTAGGTGTCTAATACTAAAGACTACGTTCCTTCTAGGTAAGAAGTTTTAAATTCCGAGTCAAAATTATCCCTCTTTTCTTCAAAATTCTGTTCAAAACTCAGGCATTCTAGGATTAAATCCCTGATTAAACCAGATGGGTTGTGGTCACTGAACACTGCGGCTTTCTTGGGACACATTACCTACTTAGCATCACATTCATCTTTACTCTGAGATTTTCACTTCCTGTTCTCATTCCTGGTCTGAGTTTTCTTCCTGAGTGACCCTGCTGCTGACATTAGGCATTAAGCTATGAGTTGAGAGGCCTCATCTAGTCCTGCCTCAGGATCAAAATCAAATCAGCAAATAATTCTCAATAGCCACTGTATGCAAGACACAGTCCTAGGATGAGTTCTGGGAGATGAGAAAAGAGATACGAGTTGGAGGCTACCCCTGCCCTTACGTAGTGTATAGCTAGTTAGAGAGATAGACATAATCACATGTAGAGTGCACTGATATGAGATTTCAAGATGACAATAAAATAAAAGCATAAGAATATTCAAAAAAAATAAAGTCTATGTAGGTAATAAAAGAGGCAATGGGAAATAAACCTTGAAGTAAAGGTGGAATTGGCCAGGCAAAAAGGAGAAAGAAGACTATTATGGCCTTAGGAAATGATATAAACGAAGATACAGTCAGTTCTACTGTAAGGCTTATTTTGAAAACATGACTTCTGTTCCAACCTGATTCATATATTAGGAGCAACTTTAGCAGAATGCAAATCTTGGCTTTGCTTATGCTTGATCTTACCCTGAGAAACACTGGGTAAGTGGACAAAAATGCTCTTAACTGCACCAAGCAGGGTAGGAATATACAAAATGTATATAAGCACAGCCCTCAAATTTCTACCACCTACCTAAACTCACAGAGTGTGTTGTAACTTTCTTTCCAATTTCTTCCACCACTGGTAGTAATACACCCCTTCCAACACCCATAATACTGCACCCCTTCTGACACCCACTTCCATATGCAAAATTCAGGTCTGTTTCAAGATATGGTGCCCTACTTATTGTAGTATTCATGTATTTCTTAACCACTTAATATGCATAAATTGTGCTACCCCTTTATTAGGTTCTTGCTTTTTTTGTTGCTGCTACTGACAAAGTTAAAGTTTATTAAGTTTTGTGATTTCTAACTCCATTTCCCCCATAAGCCCTGTGGTTTTTATTTCATGGCTTTTACATAATGAGGTGATTTTTACAAGCACATATGTTATGTTATAGCAGAAATGACTGCAGGTTTTGGAATATAAGTGATTCTTGGAGAACTGTGAGTAAGATTAGGATCATAACTGAATTTATGTACAAGGATTTTCAAACAGAAGGCTGAAATCAGATTCATTGATTAATTTATGCATTTATTTGACAAATATTTGTTGAGTGCTAACTGTCTGCCAGACTGTTTTAAGTGCTGGGGACAGGCAGTGAGCAAAATAGACAAAAATACCTACCCTCCAGGAGTTTACATCCTAGTTAAGGAGGGAGAAAAAATTAAGATAAATAAGTAAAATATATAGTATGTTAGACTGTAATCAATGCTAAGAAGAAAAAAATAAAGCAGAAAGTCAGTCTGATGTGTCAGGCCTTGGGTTTGGATATGATGTCTATATTACTTATTGCTGTATAACAAATCATTCCAAAACTTAACAGCTGAACACAATAAACCTTTACCATCTCACACAGCTTCTAGGGTTAGGAAGACAAGAATGACTTAACAGGAGTGGTTCTGGCTCAGGATCTCTCGTGAAATTGCAATCAACGTATTGGCTGTGAGCTTCCACGCTCAACTCACATGGCTACTGGCAAGAGGCCTAAGTTCCTTGCCTCTTCCTAGGACTGCTCATGACACAGCAGCTTGCTTTCCCCAGAGAGAATAATTCCAAGAGAGATCACATGCTCAAGATGGAAGCCACAGGCTTTTATAACCTAATCTCAAGTGGCATATCATCACGTCTGCCATCACACAAGCCAATGCTGGTACAATGTGGGAGGGGACAAAAGCACAACACAAGAGTATGAATATCAAGATGTGGGAATCACTGGGGGCCATTTTGAGGCTGGCTACCACAGTGACCAAGGAAGGCCATCTAAAATGACCTTTGGATTACTTTTGAGGGAACTGCAGGAGGATGTCTGGGAGAAGGTCATTCTATGTAGATGGAACAGCATGAGCAAATATACACACCTGGTGCATTTGAAGGGCAGCAGGGTGCTGTGCGCTAGTGCAAAGTGAATGAGAGGGAGGGGAAGAGGAGATGTCAAAGAGATCATGGGGCATGTGCTGCTTTCTTCTTTACCTTCAGTGAAATACAAATTCTGAGTCAAGAAGTGACGTGATCTGACTTAGGACTTAAAATGTATCTGCCCTTCCCTGTAAGAGGATTATAAGTCCCACCCTTGCCCTGCCTCCTGGTAGGTGGGTAGAGTTCTCAGCACCACTGCCAGGCTCAATTGTGTGAGTTTCTCTGATCAATGCTTAGCACAAGCTTTGAACACAGTTGCATGGTTCAGCTTGCTCTCTTGCCCTTTGCCCTCTGCCATGAGAATGACATATCCCAGGGAGGAGCTGATCCTTCTGAATGAGAAGACACATAGAGCAATGATACTCTGTAGTATTTCTTAGGAGAAATAAAGATTTGTTGCTGGGGGATGGTGGGGGGGGGTTGTTTGTTTTACAGCACAGCAAAAGAACAAACAAACAAAAACAAAATGTATCTGGTTGCTGTGTTAAGAATAGACCAAAGGGAAGCAAAGGCAGAAACAGGAAGATAATTTAGGAGATTGAGACATGATGGTGGTCTAATTCTGGAAACATGCTGAAGGTAGAACAGACAGATTTTGCTGATGGGTTGGCTATGGAATATGAACAGAAAAAAAGTCAAAGATGACACCATTTTTTTTTGTCAAGTAACTGAAAAAATGGAGTTGCCATTTATCTGTGCTTGGTAAGGCTGAAGGAGGAGCAGCATTAGGGTAAAGAGCAGGCGTTCACTTTTGGACATGTTAAGTTTGAAATGCCTGTTAGACATCCAAGTGAAGATGTAGAGTAAACAACTGGATAATCAAGACTGGAGCTCTGGAAAGAGGTTCAGTTTAGAAGTCCAATGCGCTATCCGTTGCGCAACGGAGCCAAGAGGTTCAGTTTAGAGATGCAAGTTGGGGAACCATTAGATGTAGACAGAGTTTAAAGCTCTGAGGTTGAGTAAAATCCCCTAAGGGGTGAGTGCAGCTCAAAAGCTGTGAGACTCAAGGACTAAGCCTTGGGGTACTCTAACCTTTAGGATGAGCAGGCGAGGGTTGTGGGGGGACCAGCAAACAGGACTGCGAAAGGATGGCCATAAAGGTAGGAATCAAACCAGGTGAGTGAAGTGTCCTATAAGTCAAATGAAGAGGTCTTTCAAGGAAGACTTAGAGAGATCCCCTTTGTCAAATGCTGCTGAAAGGATGAGACATGACCACTGGTTGTAGCATGTAGAGGGCATTAGCTACCACGACCAGAGCAGTTCCGGTGGAGTGGTGGAGAGAAAATCCCTTCTGAAGTGGGTTGAAGGTAGAATAAAAGAAGAGAAATTGAAGGCTAAATATTCTTTCAAATAATTTTGTCTGAAGGAAGGAAGGAAGTGAATTGGGGTCATAACTGAAGGGGAAAATGGAGTCGAGAAGGTTTGGTTTTTTGTTGTTGTTGTTTTAATTTTTAATGTTTTTCTGTGTAATTTTTTAAATATACTTTATTTATTTATTTATTTGATTGTGCCAGGTCTTAATTCCAGCAAGCAGGCTTCTTAGTTGTGGCTCACCAGTTCCTTAGTGGTGACATGTGAATTCTTAGTTGCAGCATGCATGTGATATCTGGTTCCCTGACCAGGGATCAAACCTGAGCCCCCTGCCTTGGGAGCTTGGAGTCTTAACCACTGCACTACCAGGGAACTCCCAAGAGAGGGTTTTTTAAAGATAGGAGATATAACAGCACATTTGTGAGCTGAGAAAATATTGATAAGGAAACACTAACGATAGGGGAAACAGAGGGGAGGACTACAGGGGCAAAATCTTGAATAGGTCAGAGTAGATAGAATCTAGTGTATTATTGGAGGGGTTGTCCTCATCAAGGAGGATAGAATGTATACACAACAGCAGGGGCGGAGAAAGAGCTCATGGGCACAGGATCAGGGAGGTGGGTAGATGGGGGTAAGGTCTTAATTCAGAGTCAGGATGAAGGAAGAGGTGCTGGCATTTTGGAGGGCAGAGGAGAGGATGTGGAAGTGCTGTACAGGAGAGTGGGAAATATGGCATGACTGCCATACAGCATAAGCATTCATACAGTGAGATGAATGGTCATGAATTTAAAGCAGAGCAGGCAATGTAGTTGTGTGTTGTTCCCAGCCATGTTCAGCTGCATGGGAGTAGGCACAGAGTGGTAGGAGAGTTGGGTTTAAACAAAGCTGTGGTTTGGCTTAGCATGACAATGAGTAAGAGGTGTCATGCTTTTCCATCAAGATGTTCCCATAGTCATGAGAACCACATGTGCTGATTTCCTAGAATCCTCCTTGTTTATGCCTGGTTTTCCAAGGTGGCTAGTAATAGTGCCCCCTTTCACTTTCAAAACTATTGATTTGGGTAATAAATGAAACGATCATTCTACCTAGAGCCAACATAGAGTCTCTGAAGTTTTCTGAACAGACTTTTCATCATTGTTTGACTTTTTAAAACACTAAATAGATTGTAAATTCCTTGAGGTCAGTGTCATGTTTCATACGTCTTGTCCCCTGTTTCTAGCATAACTTTTATGTGTGGTCTTCTTGTCTCTCAGTTAACCCAGCAAAAGCACAAGTGATTCAGAACTAGAAAAGCCATTGAGGATAATCCCAACATTAGCCAAACTCTCCTAAATCTCAAAATAAAGGAAGGGGATTGAGGCAATTTACACACCAAGAGGACCATTCATAATCCTGCCCAGGAAGATTATGGGGGCGAAGT
Organism: Hippopotamus amphibius kiboko; assembly: GCF_030028045.1. Classification (NCBI taxonomy): domain Eukaryota; kingdom Metazoa; phylum Chordata; class Mammalia; order Artiodactyla; family Hippopotamidae; genus Hippopotamus; species Hippopotamus amphibius. The sequence continues at coordinate 153,204,279 of NC_080188.1, forward strand.
CTTGAGTAGGTAAGAGTAGAAGAGAGGCCAATCAAGGCTGAAAACCATGCGGGGGGCAGGCTGGCCGAAGGAAGGATTTCAAACGCAAATATTCTGCTTATCTGTTGCTACATAACAAATCATTCTAAAATTTAATGACTTAAAACCATAGCAATTGTTTTACTATCTCTCACAATTTCTGTGGGTTAGGAATTTGAGTAGGGGTTGGTTGGGCAGTGGTGGCTTGGGATCAAGTCTTTCAGCGTTGCCGTCAACTGGCTAAAGCTGGAAAAGTTTGGGGCTGGCAAGGCGTCTCACTCTCTTCCTGGAGTCACAGGGCCTTTCTATGTGGCCTCCTTGCTTGGACTGATTTCAGGTTGCTCCCAGTATAGTGGCCATGTAAATTAGACTGTTTACATGGTGCCTGAAATTTTCTAGGATGAATGTGCTGGTGATTTCGCCTTGAAAGTCAGAGTGTTACTTCTGTCACAAGTCTGCCTAGTGTCAGATGAAGAGGGCATGGAAATCACTCTTCAATGAAAGAAGTGTCAAAGTCACTTTATAAGAGGATCATGTGAGATGGGCAACATTGTTTTGCCCATTTGGGGAAAATATAGTTGTGACACCAAGTTTGGGTTCTTCTACCTTACTTCTTTCCAAGGAGTCTTGTTGGAAGACTCCAGACCCCATTTTTTTTTTTGTTTATTTGTAACTTTAACCACTTTTATGTTAAAGATGCTTCCCCAAATGGAGCTTCTTACCTAGCTTCTCTTCCAGATATGTGGTGATGTGTGTAAAGGGTTTGCTTAATGTCCCAATGGGTTTTCAGGATGAAGGTTGTAAGCTGTAGAGAGAAACTTGACAGTATAATATGAACAAACTGCTCCATTTCAGCAGTTCAAAAAAGTTATCAGTATGACATCACATGATATACTAGTTTTTTTATTGATGTGTATCAAATTACCATAAGTTTAGTGGCATAAAACAACACACAGTTGTCATCTCATAGTTTCTGTGGGTCAGGAGTCTGGTATGTTTTAGCTGGGTTCTCTGCTCACAGTGTCACAGGCTTAAACCAAAGTGTCAGCTGGCTTGTTCTCATCTGGAGGCTCAGCTATGGGAAAGTCTAGTTCCAAGCTCCCTCAGGTTGTTGGCAGAGTTCATTCCTTGCAGTTGTATAACTGAGGTCTCCATATTCTTGCTAGCTGTTAGCCAGGGACTGCTCTCAGCAACTGGAGGTTACCCGCAAGTCCTTTGCCATGTAGACTATAGGCTACTTAAACATGGCAGCCTACCTCTTCAAGGCCAGCAGCAGAATCTCTTTCATACTTCAAATCTATGACTTTTAAGATGGGCCCTGTCCCTTTTAAGAGCTTATATAATTAGGTGAAGCTTATCCAGGATAACCTCCCTTTTGATTAACTCAAAATCAACAAATCTGAAACCTTAACCACATCTGCAGAATCCCTTCATCTTTGTCATATAACATAAGCTAATCTTGGGAGAGAAATCCATCCTACTCACAGGTCTCACCACACTCAAGGACAGGGGATTATACAAGACATACACTCTGGGGGATGGGAATCTTAGGGACCATCTTAGAATTCCTCTTACCACACTTGATCTCGGGGGAACTGCTGGCTGGTGGGTGTCCTATATCAATCAGGTTAAAGTTTTTTGAATCAGGAAGGGAACGTTGGGCCCATTAAAGGAAGCTGGAAGGGTAAACTGAAGGGGGAATCCCTCCAGCGTCCTTAGCTTATGGTGTGGGTCATGTATAACATAGCTCACCTTAGAACTGTATGTATAACTCCAATTTAATAACTAACAGAAAAGAAGTTATTTTTTAAAAGCAATTAAGGGACTTCCCTGGTGGTCCAGCAGGGGGCACGGGTTCTAAACCCTGGTCAGGGAACTAAGATCCTGCATGCTGAATGGTGCAGCCAAAAATAAATTAATTAATTAAATTTTTTAAAAAAAGCAATTAATAAAGAGATAAAGAAAAAAGATAGAAATAAATGAAAAATTAGAACCATAATAAAAGACAAGATAAAAGAGTGTAACTATAGAGTTAAAAGTGATAAAGAGAAACAAACAAAAATGTAATCGAGAACAAAAAGTTTAAATGAAATGAAAGAGGTATAAAATAGTAAGAAAAGACAAAGTACGTTCAGAGCAATTAAACTGGCAAATCAAGTCCAAGTTAAAGACTGAATGATTAAAAGGACAAAATAACTTTTAAAAGCAAAAATGAGAAAAGTAAACAAAATGTAAGAAACAAAGAAGTAAGGACCTCATAGAAATATGTGTAAATATGGAGCAATGACACATTCAAAATTAGCAATCTCATGCTTGCTAAGTCAACCAGAATTCTTCAAGCTGAAGCAACCATGAAATCCAACATACCTATCTGAGTGTCTTTTTCAACCAGGGTTCCTCATCTGAACTCCAGAACACAGAAAATTGAGTAATGATTTTCTCAATTCTCCCAAGAATGGTACACAACTAGTACCATTTAAATGCAAAGGAGAGGGCTTAGGGAAGACCTGATGGCACAGTGGTTAAGAATCTGCCTGCCCATGCAGGGGACACGGGTTCAAGCCCTGGTCTGGGAAGATCCCACATGCCACAGAGCAACTAAGCCCGTGCACCATAACTAATGAGCCTGCACTCTAGAGCCCCATGTGCCACAACTACTGAAGCCTGCAAGCCTAGAGCCCATGCTCCACAATAAGAGAAGCCACCACAATGAGAACCCCATGCACAGCAATGAAGATGCAACACAACCAATAAAATAAGTAAATAAATAAGTTTGTAAATAAATAAATGCAAAGGAGAGAAGTTAATTTGTTGCACTCAGTGGGTGCCTAGAGCATTAGGGCTTAATTCTTTCACTAAACTGTCTAATCTATGTCAAAAAGTATGCAGCTAAGAAAGGATCAGTCTATTAGGCATAGAATCCTGTGATGCTTTGAGGGATAAGTTTTAGGTGAGAGGTGGAAACTGAAGTCAAATTCCTGGGACATTTTCCCCTCAAGAGCTGTTCATTCAGGTGGTGATTGACTAAAGTATCAATACAAGTCACTTTGGACCATTTACTGAAAATAATAAGGCCATCAACAGATGTCTTGACTTCACCCAGGGGAATTCAGAGAGGTAGCAGAGAACATTTATCTATTTGATTTTACTCTATAAGCTTCCTGGCCAAAGGCACAGAGCAGATTTGTAAGTTGGTGCCTTTTTTAAAAAAATTCACACTGTGATGGACCAAAGCTATCTTGTAAGTGAGGACTGATGCTAGACCAGCCTCCAGATGTTCCTTTCTTTCCTTCCCTTCCAGAAATATATCAGTGAAAAAACAAATGACTGTAAGTTTCCCACAATTTGAACTCATCACCGGCCAAGGTGAAACTGAGCAGGTCACTGTGGGGCCCTCCCAGGTACAAATCCTTTCTTGTCCCTTGTTTTGCCTTTGTAAGAAAAGGCTTCATTAAGCCTCCTTGACCTTCCCTGAGTTCCAAAGAACAGATTCAAACAGTTGCTAATCAGGGAAGGAAGGGAATGCAGAAAAAAAGGAGGAACAGTCAAGAAACAATAGTACAGCATAAAGCATGGTCCTGGTTCCTCCTCAAGGCATATACATAACAATTCCTTTGGGTTCTTCTGCAGGAAATAAAGCCCCCACCGAGGTGAAGGATGGTAACTTAAGGCTGAGTGCAAGATTCCTGGAACATCACCCAGTTTCCTTACCACCAACCAATCAGAAGAAAGTCTGCCCACAATGGAAGATAAGGAAAACTCTGACCCCATCCTCAAATGATTAACTGTAATTAACTTCCCCTTTCTCCCTTTAAAAACTTTCATGGTCAAGCAGAATCTTCAGAGTTGGTTCTTGGACACAAGTCCTCCTTATGCCTAGGTTGTTGGCCTCCTGAATAAAGCAATCTTTCCTTCCAACCAACACTTGTCTCTCAAGTATTGGCTTTGGAGCTGTGAGTGGCTGAACCTGACTTTGGGGACAGAGAGACTCCGACAAAAGTTAGTTAGCTTTCTTCAACTCTGGAATTTAGTACCTACCAGAAGGTAACTATGGGTACAACCTACTGATTTCTGCTTGACTTCTTTAGCTACCTGGACATGCTTGATCACTCGTCCTTGAAACATTTATTTCCTTATTGTATCTGTTCTCTGTTTTCATGTAACAAATTACTCCAAAACTTTAATCACCTAAAACAACATATATTTATTATTTCATGCTTTCTGTAAGCCAGAAATTCCAGAGCATTTTATCTGGGTGATTTTGTTCAAAGTCTCTCATGTAGTTGTGGTTGGGATGTTGGGCAGGGCTGCAATCATCTGAAAGCTTGACTAGGACTGGGAATCCACCAAGATGACTCATACACCTGGCTTTTGGCAGAAGGCCCCAGTTCCTCTCTGGTTCTCAGCTGCAAGCCTCAGTCCTTCATGATGTGGATGTTTCCATAAACTTTTGTGTGTCCTTACAACATGGCATAACTTCCCCTAAAAAGAAAGAGGAGGAATTTGCAGTCCTTTAATGACCTCACCTCCAAATTCACACACTGTCACATCCACTTAATTCTATTTCTTAGAAGTGAGTCAATAAGTCTAGCCCACACTCAAGGGTATAAGGATTAAACTCTACCTTTTACTCTTTCAATTTTATTTATTTATTTATTTATTTATTTATTTATTTATTTATTTATTTATTTATTTATTTTTGGCTGCACTGTGTGGCATGTGGGATGCGGCATGTGGGATGCTGGATCTTAGTTCCCTGACCAGGTATCAAATCTGAGTCCCCTGCAGTGGAAGCATGGAGTTCCAACCACTGGACCACCAGGGAAGTTCCTCAACTCCACCTTTTAAAGGGAGGAGTATTATAAGGGAGAAAAAAAACCTTCTTTCTCTACCCCCTTTGGTTGATTGCCTGGGGCCCTGAAAATTAGACTGACAAAAGACATTAACAAGAGAAAGACAGAGTTTATTAATGTTTGCAGACCTCATATATGTAGGAAAAACAGTCATGAGTAACTCAAAGGGGTGGTTAGAACTTGGGCTTGTAGCATCTTAATAAAAAAATAATAAATTTGTAGAGACGTGACAAGACAAAGGAAAAGGGATTCAAGCTTCCAAGAGTGGCAGACTGTGGGAAGGTAAATATATGCAGAAAATTAATGGAAGAAAGTGTTATTTTACTAAGATTTGTTATGTAGAGTCCTCTCAGTGCTATCTCTGGGCTGATAAGATTCTCTGGTAAAGAGTTCAAACCTGCTTTTAGGCAAATAGTGGGGGAGCACAGAGAGCCTTTTTTTTTTTTTTTTTTGGTGTTTGCTGTTTTTCAGTTGTCTGTAGCTCAACATAACCTTTATGCCAAAAAGGCATATTTTGGGGTGACATAGTCTGATTCCCTATAGTATCAAAGAATTTGTAGACAGGTTTTAAAACTGTCATACTAGTCTTCTGTAGCAAGACAACTCTCCTGGTTGTCTCCCTATGTCTCTGGCTACTGATTCTCAATGTCCTTCTATGGTTCCTTGTAGTATTCCTGTTCCTTGAATGCTGAGTTTCTCAGACCTACTCTACTATAGTAGGGTCACCACACTCTAACTTATGTCGCTCTCTTCAGACCCTTCTCCTGGACTTCAAATACATGCCCACCTGCCCTCGGCTGGTTCTTCTTAGATGTCTCATGGGCAGCTTAAACTCATCTCTCCCTGTTTTTTTCATCCCCACACCTGGTTTTTCTCTTGTGTTCTCTATCTTGTAAGTGACAGATATCCCTATCTGGTCAGTTCCTAGAGTCTGAACGTTAGAAGTGATCCCTGCTTATCCTTCCTCATCTCCCACATCCAATTAGTCAATAATTAGTATAATTCCTAAAGTTGTCTCAAATCTATCTTCTTGGCTCTGTCTCCATCGCTATTACTCAGTATAAGCTATTGTTATGTCCTGCCTGAAATTCCACAATAGCCTCCTGTGGTAGGCAGAACTAAGGCCCCCAAAAATGGCCATGCCCTAATCCCAGAACCTGTGAATGTGCCATGTTACATGACAAAAGGGACTTTGCAAATGTGACTAAATTAGAATCTTGAGATGGGAAGATTATCCTGGATTATCTGAGTGGCCCCAAAGTAATCACAAGGGTCCTTATAAGAGAGAGGCAGGAAGGTCAGACACGGAGATGGGATGTGACAATGGAAGCAGAGATTGCATGATACCCTTTGAATATGGAAGAAGGGGCCACAGCCCAAAGAATGCAGGTAGCCTCTGGAAGCTGAAAAAGAAAAGGAACCGGATTTTCCACTTGAACCTCCAGGGGGAACAATCCCTGCCAACATCTCAGCCTTAGCCCAGTGAGTCTGACTCTGGACTTTGGACCTCCAGAACTGCAAGATAATACAGTTGTGTTGTTTTAAGCCATCAGATTTGTGGTAATTTGTTACAGCAGTGGTAGGAAGTGAATACACATACTAATCTTTCCTCCAGTCTCGCTGCACTCCAGTCTATTCTCCATGCCACCCCAAACACAGATACCATCTGTCCACATCCCCGTTCAAAACACTTCCATGACTTCCCTGCATCCTTAGGATAAACTCCAAGCTCCTGATAAGACTGTCTCAGCCCCTTAGCAGTTTATGCCCCATACGTTAATATAATAAATTTATACCATCATGGTCTCTCCTCATTAGACTGAATGCAGTCTCTATTTAGGACCTGTTTTCTCCCCTCTCTCACCTAAGTCCTCCAAGTCAGTTCCCAGCTTAGACGTCACTTCCTCAGTAATGATCCCTGCCCCCATCATATGTTCAGGTCCTATGTTGGAGATATCTCCCTATCACACCACAACCCACTTTACTGCTATGACTTGTAAACTCAGAGACTGCACATCTGTCTTGTTTACCACTCTGTGCCCAGCACCTTGCGTGATGGCTGGCATATACTGGTGTGCAGTGAATACATAAATGAGTTCATGGTGGGTCCAGAGAGACTTAGTGGAGGTGGTGGTGAGGGGCTCCAGGACTGTCTCATCTCCCCTTAGAAAACTGGGGAAGAAAAGCCCATGAGGGAGAGAGATCTGGAGCTGACTGGGGAGCAGGTGGGAGTCTGAATTGCCCTCATTTCTCTTCCTGCTCAGCCTGGTGGGGAAGATGCTGGGAAGGGGAACAGGGCGTCACTGCCCTCCTGCTACAATTAGCTGAGCCTTTCATTCTCCCTCTACAAAGAGGAGAGAGCAAATCAAAGGAAGATAAAAGTGCACATTCCCACAAAGGACATCGAGATGAGGGGGAAGGAGGGGAGGGTGGTGGGAGAGAGAGGCAGAGGCAGAGAGAAAGCCCTGCGGCCCAAACAAAAGCCTAAAACCAGCCGATCCCAAGGATCAGACAGTGGAGACACAAGGACAGGAAGAGAACAGGCTGCATGGGGATCAGCAGCCCCATCAAGCCAAGGAGGAGAGGGAATGAAGGAAGATAAAACACCTATGTGAATGGCCAGGGAAGAGGGTGGGGACGGACCCCAAATGGAGCTGGGACAAAAGCATGAAAAGAGAAGATTGCCACCATCCCATGAGCCACTCCACCCCTGCGAAAGCAAAGAGGCGCTGGAGACAAAGGCTGAGAGAGGAAGGCAGAAAGGGAGGGAGCACAGCACCGGTGGCAGGGCTGAAAGCATGGGGGGACGTCACAGTGCATTCTCCGTGGAGGTCAGCCGAGGCTCTGAGGGGGAAGAAGTAATCAGGGTCCTGGCCTGTATTTGCTGAAAGAAATCCTACATCCTACCTGATTATGCTTCTTGTTGGAACTACAGATATAGATATAGATAGATATAATTTAAGAAATGAACAAATAAAAGCAAGTCTTGAGCCTTCCAACAGGTATGCTTTCATGTCTGGCTTCATTCTCTCAACGTGAGTTGCATGTAGTGAGATAAGCCATTGTCCTTGTTGTATAATATTCCACTGTATAAGTACACCACAGTTTATACATCCGTTCTTCTATCCTCTGGTGGAGGATTTTAATTCAGGTCCACAATCTCCTGCCTGAAACCTTGGGGCCAGATGTGTTTCAGAATTTTAGAAAGACAATGAGATGCATACATCCTATGTTATACAACTCCCTGTGTAGGGTCTGCAGTAGTCCCCTGTAATCAAACTCATCAATGCTTCTGCAAGGAAATACATGAATATTCCTCCTAGAAATAGCTTCACTTCAGTTCAGGTTGGGTTTTGCCACCAAATGAGTTCCGGACAGATCACGTTATGCCTCCAAGTAAGAGATGACAACATTCTCGGTTTTCAGGTCTTTTTGAATTTCAGAATTGAGCATTGAGCATTGTGAACCTATACTTTACTAGTTCCCAATAAAATTTGCTTTGGGAAACCCTGGCAGAAAAATAAATAGAATACCACCCTACAGATATCAGCAAGAATCAGGACAAAGGTCCAATGATGTTTAAACAGTAAGATGTAATTTAGAAGGGCTGTCAGGGTTGGCTAAATGGAGTTCAAACCCCGCCTCCGTGTGAGAGACAGGGAAGACTCCTGCTGGCTGGGTACATCCCTGATTGCCTTGGTCTGTTCGAACATTGTAAACCTTCTTTGTTTTTATAAAAGCTCCTAATCTCGTAAGTTGTTGATTATATTTTGCTCGTAATTTTAAAGCTCATTTCTTTCTTTTATCCTTGTAATCTGTTAGCCCTCTAGTTATCTTTTACTTATCCTGATCATTCCTCGTCTCTATTTTGCCCTTTATAATTTTATATTACATTCTTTTATCTCATCTTATCTTCTCATTTTTATTGTTATTGTGCTATTTTTTCAGTGATGAGGAAAAGACCCTTGGGGTTTGGAAAAGCAAGCAGTGATAACGTACCCCTCCGTCCCTCCCTTGAGGCCAGATTGCTCTGTACTCAGGAAAATTTCTTTTCCTGATGAGATTTCTAGGTGGTGGGGAGCCCTCAAAGTTTAAACTCAAGCCTTAACCAAGAAATTGGTCTCAGGATTTTGAAGCCTTGGAAAACACCTTATCTCAAAGCAGGAAGCTATTCTAAGCGGTGGGAATTTATTTCTGGGCAGATAGTTCTTTGTTCTGGAAGACCAGACCCTGGGCTTCAATAAGCTGGCATAGATACCCTTCACTGTCCCCACGTAAAGGAACTCATCATCATTTCATGTGCTGAGGATGAAGCAGGGTGTGTGTAATCTTTCCCCAAGTTGCCAAGTTTTCTATTGGGCTGTGGAAGGCATTGTTCCTGTAAATCAGAGACAAGTGAAGATGTGGCCTTTCTAGCTTTTGCTACATGGACACAGAGAGGAAGCCGCCAGAAGGAGAGCCAGGCATTATATTTTCCCCACCTGGCATGGATGCCTTTGAACAGCCAGGTGATCTTAGACCTACCCAGGGGATGGGGGGGGGGGGGGTGGGGAAGTCTTCTCATGGGGTTACCCCAGACTAAAGAACCTGACGCTGGGAAATGCATGAAATGGGGAGAAAGGCTGGTTAAACCCTTTCCTCAGAGCTAGGCCAAGTCCTCGACTAGCTCTTTTGTCCCAAAGCAGTGCATGTGTTGTCAGTTACCCAGGAATGGGCAGACCCCAAGAGGGAGACCTGGGAGAGTGGGCCTGAGAGTGCTTTGGGGCTCCAAGGATAAGAGATCCTCCCACTCCAGGAAGGAGAAGGCAGGCCTGGGGAGCAGGCAAGGGGCTGAGAATGGGGCTGGAGGCACTCAGAGAGTGTCCCTGCTCATTTCTCCACACCCCAATGCCCCTCTGAGGGTCCCAAGCCTTCATGCAGGTTTTGTCTGAACAGTCCCACCAGACGCCAGCTCAGCTGTGAGCAGTTAGGGAGCTGCCTGTGTCCTCACGCAGGACAGAGCAGTAGAGGGGAGACCCACGCCCCCAGTCCATCCTCCTGATCAGTGCCCTTGGGACAAGGGGGGCTCCACAGGACTAGTGGATGTACTCAGCAGCCTCAGGCCTGAAGGCCACTGGCGAGCTGTGGGCTGAGTTGGGGGTTATTTTTAGTTCATTTCATCATTTAGTTGCACACTGCTTTTTACATCGTCGTAATAACCTTTTTCTTTCTTTTAATGTACTTGATTTTTTTTAATGAACTGCTAGAATATTTTCTTTTCTCTTTGTTTTCTATTTCTTCAGCTTAATAAACTGGGTGCTGGGGGCCCAGGTCTCAGAGGAGGGCTGCAAGCAGCCCAAGCAAAGACGGCTGGAGCACTGCCCTCTCTGATGGAACCCCCAGGTCCCCGCACCAGAGGCCTCTTGTTCCCACGGGCCCCTCCTGACTCTTAAAAACTTCTGCCTGTGGAATTCAGGAGCCCTCAGGCCAGAATTCCTCACCAAGGCAGATAATAATACCTATGCTGATAACACCTCTGAACTAGAGAGAAGGTGGTGGCACTTATTATGTTGATAATTAGAAAGGTAATATGTGCTCATGATCAATATAAAAGAGTATGAAGGAAAAAAAAAATGTATGTCCCCCAACCCCCTCAAATTCTGCTCCAGACTAAGAGTAACTCTGTTAACATAGGTGTGGAAATATATCTGTGGCATATGCACCTTCTCGTTTAAAATTTGGTAGGTAATGTCAAATTGTTCCCCCAAAACCTCTAGGCCAATTTATATTCCTATGAGCAGTTTATCAGAGGGCCGCTCTCCCTCTTTGTCCTCACCCTCGCCAGCACAGCAGAGAGTCTAAACCAGACCTTTTGAAATTCTTTCTGTATCAGCCTTCCCCTGCCCTGCACCCCTCCTCACCCCTTTCTCAGGCTGTTTGAATTCAGGAAATGGGGTGGAGGTGAGCGCTTGTCCATTAATCACAGGAGATACAATGTCCTTGCTGGGTGAAGCTCCGGCTCCGGCTCCACCTCCGGGCAGGGTGCGTGTTGTCACCTTGAAGGTCCAGATTCTGAAGTGCTTGCCAAGGGGCTCCCTTTAGCTTAGCCAACGCAGTAACTTACCCACTCAAGCAGGGGACCCCCCAGGCATGCTTGAGGATGGGCCGGTGCCTAACTTCTTGTTCACGCAGGCAGACACCCACTGAGCACCAAGTGTGAGTCATACGTGACGGTCCATCTGGGTTCTTCGCAAATCCTAACCCTCTCCCAACGGGCGTGGGCAGAGCCTTCCCCTCCACACGCCCCCACCACATCTGATAGCATTGCATTGCTCTGGGGAGTGCGCCCATGCGTGTGTGTGCTCAGCATAAGACTGTGGCTAGGATGCTGGGTCTCCCTGCCAGCCCACCGCAGTGGGGTGGGCAGTAAGTAGGTGAGCAGGAAGGAGGTGGGTGTCAACATTGTCAGTTTCAGTGATACCCCATCTGCATGTGAGAGAGATGAATGAGAGGGCAGCCCGAACTAAGGTGTAGCTATCAGGTGGGACCAGGTGGCGGCAGAGCCAGAGATGAGGAGAGAGGGAAGAGGGCAGAGCTGGCTGGAACAAGGCCCTGATGTACCCCTGGACCTGGATACCAGCTGTCTCATCAAGGCCTAATGGCTGGTTGAAAGATGAGAACTAGTGGCCATCCCAGAGAACTGGTATGACTACTTCCTCTCTGAGTTAACTGAATGTGCATCTGTGACCTCAATAAACAGCTCTGGGACTTCCCTGGTGGTCCAGTGGTTAAGACTCTACACTTCCACTGCAGCGGGTATGGGTTCGGTCCCTTGTCGGGGAACTAAGATCCCGCATGCTGTGTGGTATGGTAAAAAATAAACAAAACAAAACAAAAAACAGCCCTAAGTTTCATTACTTGGAAGTTAAGAATGACTTCTTCTCTTGCAGTGGTGTGGCTCTGTGAGACAGGAACCTCCAGAGAGGGAGATGTTAGTGGGCTGTAGCCCATGGTGCCAGGTGCTAGATAGATCATCCAGGGTCTGCCTGTTGTGGTGGGACAGGGCAAGAGGTCTCTTATACCCCAGCTACCCTTGAATGGAACAAAATACTTCCTTTAAAAAGAGGTGATCTGACCAACTGTAAAATAGTCAGTGGGAAGTTGTTGTATAACAAAGGGAGCCCAGCTTGAGGATGGAAGATGCCTTAGAGGACTGGGGCAGGGAGGGTGGGGGGGAATCGAGGGGGGGGCGTCAAGGAAGGGAGGGAATATGGGGATATGTGTATAAAAACAGTTGATTGAACCTGGTGTACCCCCCAAAAAAAAAAAATAAAATAATAATAAAAAAAAAAAAAAAAAAAAAGAGGAGATCTGAGTCAACAAGCATCCCTTTAGTTACAGACTGGCTTATCCCACACCCATTTCAAACTTCCTTTCCCCAGCCAGCCTCCACTCTAGAGTCTGGAAAAACTAAAACCGTCTTCTTATCTTCTGTAGCTGTAGGTGACTTTTGACAATGTCCTAGCCCATTAGACATAAGCAAAAACCTGTTTGGGTTTTGGGGAACTCTTGTTTTTTAATAAATGGGATCGATATATCCCATTCTTTCCCTCTGTTGCCCACCTTGAATGGGGATATGATACCTGGAGCTATAGCAAGCATACTGTGACTCTGAGAAAAAGGCCAAGAAAAATACAAGATGTTATCCCTAATATTATAGTGCTCTAAACCAATGCCAGCTACTGACAACCTCCAGTAAGGAAAATAAATCCCAATTTATTTAAGCCTTTGTAAGTTAGCTTTTCTGTTTCTTGTTATTGAAAAGCATTCCTAAGTGAGAAACTTGTTTATGGATGTTCTCAAAGGAAGGAGGCTTAAAGGAGCGCCTCAGCCTTTACAGTTGAACAGGGGAGATGAGTCAGCACAGCCCTCCATCTAGGAGGAGAAATACCCGGAAGGATCTCTCTCCAGCATGACTTGGACATGCTAGCCCTGCTCAGGGCCCCTTGTGTGCCTCATCAACCTCCAGGTGACGGACCCTATGTTGTTCACTCAGCACAGGATAAATCTAGGCCCCTGGGCTGAATGCCAAAGAAGTGAAAAAGACAGCTTCACCCTTATTGTCCCTCTGCCCCTCTGTTCCCTGAGGATCCCACGTGTGCTCCTGAGACGTGAGCCAGGTCTTGGGCCTCACTCCCAGGTTGAAGGTGCAGCTGCGGGGGAGGCATGCTTTTGTTTGCTGTTTCCCCAGCCCTTCTCCCGGAGATCCTGGGAGCAACAAGACCCCATATCATGAGGTTTTCCAGGCACCACAAGGAATAAACAGTGAAACAAGAGTCTTCACTGTGCTATCACTTTACCACCTTTGTGAAGGGATGTTAATCCCCTAGTTAATGCTTGCTAATGGTTCCTTCTCTTTCCTTGGAGGGTTTCTCTGCTTTTCCTTCTGGGCCTGCCCTCCAAGTATCCTCCATCTTCTATTCTTCTCACTCTCATCCTTTATTCATTTTTATGGCTTCCAAATCTCCTGAAACCCCAGGTCTCTTTCTCTAGCTCAGATGTCCCTCCTAAGCTCCAGCCTCAAATACCCAGCTATTTCTTGCACATCTGCACCTGGCCTCTATAAACTTAATATAACCAAAACATAAATTTTTCTTGTCTCCAAATCTTCTCTTACCCTTTCATATTTTAATGGCACCAATACCTACTAAATTAATTTCCTGTTGCTGCTATAACAGATTACCACAAACCTAGTAGCTTATAACATCATATATTTCTCTTACAGTTCTGGGGATCAGAAATCCAAAATGGCTCTCACTGGGCTAAAATCAAGGTGTTGGTAAGGCTGCATTCCTTTTGGAGGCTCTAGGGGAAAACACATTTCTTTGCTTGTTCCAGCTTCTAGAGGCCATCTGCATTCTTTGGCTTGTGGTCCCTTTCCATCTTCAATGCCAGGAACTGTATGACATCTCCTTCTCCAAAAATCTTGCTTCACTCTTTCACTTAGAAGAATTCTTTCAATTACATTGGGCCCACCTGAATAACCCAAGATTTTCTCCCCATCTCAAATCCTTAATTTAATTACATCTGCAAAGTCCTTTTTGCCACCTAAATAACATAGTCATAGTTTCCAGGAATTGGAATGTGGAAATCTTTAGGGGGTCATTATTCTGCCTATCACATTCACCTGGGCTCTTCCTTTTAATAATAATCTCTGCCACTTACTGAACGTTTTTTGTAGTTTAGGCTCTGGCCTCTCTTTTTTTTTCCCCTCAAGTATTTGCATATACTACAGAGACAATACAAAATGAAACAAGGCTTTTGGACTCCCAAAATTCTACTGGTGGGAAGCAAGCTGAGGAAACTACTCAGCTGCAAACACATGCTAGCTTTCATGAAAGAGGAAGGATGACAAAGAGGTCAGAACCAAGAGCTCAGAGGGGAAAGCCAGCAGCCATGAAGAATTATTCCATCTGCCTGGCTGGATTTCAGAACTGCTTTGGACCACTTTCCCCCTTTTTGAATAGCTATTTTATGCCTTTCCCACATTGTATGTTGGGTGTGCATGGGGAGGGGGGAGGGCAGATAACTCATCTCTTTGTTTAACTGATCAAGAGGAACCTTTCCTGGGAGCTGTACTGAAGGAAATACACTAGAGGAGCCTCATCTTTATTTAGGTGATGAGATAGAGCTGATGCTATAATGGGGCAAGACTTTAGGGTCTTGATGGGGGGAGGTTAGCGTATTTTGCATGTGGGAGCGATGTGAACACTAGGGGCCAGAGGGCAGAGGTAGCCAGCCTCCACAATGGCCCCCAGTGATCCCAGTTTCATGAGAGTCACACCTTTGTGTAGTCCCTTGCACACTGTACCAATAGCATACAGCAAAATGATGGCATGCCACTTCTGAGATAGCTTATCAAAGACTGTGGCCATTGTTTTGGGTGTGCTATCTTTCTCTCTGTCTCTGTCTTGGATTACTCACTCTGGGCAAAGCAAGCTGCCATGTTGTGAGTAGCCCTATGGAGAGGCCCACGAAGTGAGGAAGAGAGACCCTAAGCTAGAAACACCCAGCTAAGCTGCTTCCAGAATCCCAATCCTAAGAAACTATGTGAGATAATATGTTCACTCTTTTATGTCACTAAATTTGGGGGTAATTTGTTATGCAACAATACCTATTTCAAGGGGCTAGAGAAGTAGGAATTCAGGGATCATTTAAAGAAATTCCACTGTTCAAATGTCCTCAAACAGCTCTGTTGACTGGGGCCTCATTTGTAGCTGATTCTGCTGCCTGGGATGCCTTATTTTCACATGGCCAGCTTTCTTATCCAGTTCTCTCCAGAAAGGTTCTTCTGGCTGCCCAACCCAAAGTAGTGCCTTCGTCACTCGTTTGCATGCCTTCCTGCAGTGACTCTCTGCTTGCCACTTATCACTCTGATATGTTTGTTTGCTTGGTTTTTACTGTCTGTCTCCCCTACTAGAATAGATGCCCCATGAGAACAGGGAGCTAGTCTCAAAACAGTGCTTGGCATACGTAAATGAGCCCAACCAGCTCTCATTTCCTGCCAGCGCTTCCCTACAGCCATCCCTCGTGTTTGACAGAACTGAACTGCTTGATATTTCTTTTCAGTCATTCTGTTTTACACACTGTTCTTTCTCCTAGAATGCCTCTTCCCTTCTTCAATTGACGAAAACCGACACATCTTTTAAGGAAGTTCAGCCACCTGAGTCAGGTGTCCCTGCTGGGCGCCCCGATAGCATCCAGAGCTTCCCCCACCCTAACATTTACCATCCATCAGGTGTGATCAAATGTGTCAGTGTCTGTGCCCTGCCAGAGGCTGAACTCCGAAGGGCCCGGGCTGCGTCTCCTTCACCATTGCATCGCCAGAGACCCAGCAGAGCGCTGAGCCTGCGGCAGTGCTCCGCAAACATTTGGCAAGTAGAGAGATGAATCCCAAGCGAGGGAAAAGCCCTGTGAGAGGTGGCTGGCATTGGCATGTACCCACACTGTGTCCTTGCTCCTAGGGCTTTGCTCCACCCAAGTGAAACTCACTGTGTTAAATGATCCTCGAGAGAGCCAGGTAAACTGCGGGCAATGAAAACATCCCTGGGGGTGGGCAAAGGAGCAACCTCAGTGGCCAGGCACTCAGACCCCAAGGTGGGATGTTGCTGCTTCACTAACTACCAGCCCCCAGCTCTGAATTGGATGGGTTCTGCGGAGCGTCCGGTGGTACGGAGACCTCAGTAGACTGACAGACTGCACTACTGTCTTCCCTGCTCTCCTACCACATAATGAATGATTGGAAGACCAAGTAGGGGGTGATGGCATTGGGGATAGGAGGGCAGGTATGAATTAGACAGAAACAAAGTGGGGAAGAAGAGAGGCAACTGCTGGCTTGGATGATTTAAGACTCTCCCACTTTGAAACTCCTAATAGCCCCGTGGATGTACAACATTCCTCCCAACCCCAACATAAAAAGCCCTTTCTCAGAACAAAAGCCCTGTCACCAAAAGCACTCATTTAACAACAATAACAGCGAAACACACAAGGTACAAAAACATTTTTCTCAAAAATTTTTCCACTTCAATTCAACAAATATTTATTTTCCTGAAAAAGCAGAGATATATAAAGAAATAGAAAAGTGTGGGGGTTTTTTTTCTTGTTTTTGATTGAAAAGCCTATTGGCACAACCAGGAGAACAACATTGCCCCAGTGAGCCAAAGCACAATGGGAAAGCATTTTTAAAATAGAAAAGAACTCTAATATATAAATATGCCAAGGTAATTTTAAAAACACAGTAGGGGATGCGTCCCATGCTCACAGGCAACTTGTGTCGTGACTCTCCAGTGGGCTGCTTGGGGATACAGTTTAATCCAGGGTGAGCTGCCACCATCACGTTTATAAGCCATATGATATAGGGGCACATGTAAAGCTATCAAAACAAAGATTATACCTAACTAGCAAAAACAATGTGAGATGTCATTTAGAAAGCAAGTGGGAGTTCAGACAGCCAGCTTTGGGTTAGGAAAGAACACTCAGTTTCCTCATCTGTAAAATGGATCTGGTGACCTTTACTGACACTTCAGGTATTAAGAGGCTGTGACTCTAAAAGGGTTACTCAGGAATCCAGGGGCAAACATGGTGGAGGGAACATAAAAACCCCGTTAGGGCCTTTATGGGTAACTCTGTTAGAAACAAAGGACCAGGCCGAATGAATTGCAACCCCAAAGTCCTATGAGGGAAACCCGTGGGCCTAGTCCAGATCTTAGCAGGAGTGTGTAGCCTGCGTGCCATGGTTCCATCACAGGCTTCAGTCATGGGTTCGTCTCTGCCACTGCTGCGGATATACACATATTTTAGTGATGTATGTCATGCAGAATGTGGAGGTGTGCAAGTTGTGTGAGACGGCACCAGACCTATTGCCAGGTAGAGGCTTTGTTGAACATGACAGAACTTTGCCAGGATGGTGTCAGAGAGAGAGATTGCCCCAATGGTGACAAGTCGGGGTGAGCAGGAGTTGACTGCGGATGCTTTCCTGGACTCTGTGTTGACATGGACTGCAGTGGTGAGTGCAATGATTAAGCTGACTTTAGTGCTGGTCTGAGTTCTCTCAGTCCCTTCAAGGATACTGACAACAATTGCAGTATTTGAAAAGGGGCCATTAACAGTGTAAAGAATGCCTGAGGCTCCACAGAGGGCAGCTTTCCGCAGGTACCTGCCTTACTGGGCAGAGAACAAGGACTCTGGGGGCTCACTCTGGTTTGCTTCCTGGCACGGGAGCGCTTGTTGGCCTCAGCTGCCTCTCTTCCTCTTCTCCAGTCTCTGTCCCCACCCCACACCCATCCAACACAGATGCACCGAGGGGGACCTGCCATGTCCCCTGGCCACCCTGCCCCACCCCACTCTCCACACCCACAGACACCTCTTTCGTGAAGACTATTCCCTGGCTTAATTATTTGCAGATGTTCTTTCTCTTTTGAGTCTCTCAAAGTCCAAAGACTCTTCAGATAATTAAACCTGGAAGGACAGGAGGAAGAGACCCACTCCCTGGGCCTTTGGAATGGGCTTGGTGATTAGGTTATAACTGATCTTTATTGTTGCAGCTGAAGATTATTTATCCCACTCCCAGAGGAGCGTGTGTCACCCGCCTGCCCCACCTGCAGCTCTGCGACACTGAAGCTGACCTGCCTTGGGCCTAGAGATCTGCCCTCAGCCTGCACTGAGACACAGAGACTGTGGCTGGCTTGTTTACTCATTTTCTCTCCTTGGGGTACTCTGCAGTTTTGTCCCTGCCCCCACCCCAGACTTGATTGTGTTTCTCTCTCCCCTTGTCACTGCCACACCTTTCGTCTTTCTGGCCATCTCAGCGCTGGGCCTCCTCCGCTGTTCAGCCCAGGGTCAGAGAGGAGAACTGTCCAAGCACATCCCTGCAGCAGCCTCTGAGCCCGAGTTCAGAGAGCTTTCCCAGGCATGCCCTGGAAAGGAAACCAGGGCGGGAGGAATGAGTTTCCCTAAAAATATATTTAGATTTCCCAGCGGAGGGACCAGTGGGAGGGTGGAAGACAGGACCATGAACTACACTGGACACTCGACTGCTCTCTGAACCCGATGTGCGGAGGCTCCTACTGGAAAAAAACCTCCCTGGAAAAGCACGGAAAGAGAAAAAATTCTTCTACCCACAAATAAATCTCCAAGGGTTGTCCTGGGCTATGGAGAGTAATTATATTATTATTTGTGATAATAATACACTTCACAGAGGACTCTAAAATATTTTTACTGACTTCGTTCTGCTCATCAGCATGACCTCATTCGTCTGGGGCGATGAGGCAGGTAGAGAGTAGCTCCAGGTCCTCAAAGAGAGAACTGGGAACGGGAGCAGCTCAGTGACTTGCCCAAGTGAAAACCAGAACCCTAGTGCCCTGCCTCTCCGCCTCAGATCAATTATGCAGTTTCCTTGTGACAATATGGGGGTCTTCCCTGGTAAGAATGCCTGGAGATGCAGTTTCACCTGACAGGGGATTCAAGGTCTCCTACTTCTTTTAAGTGGCAGGTCCTTCCTGGGCCCCCGCCCCCACCCCATGTCATCTTGCTTTAGAGAGCAGCAACCCCTAAGAATGAAGGACTGACTACGGCTGCCATTCATTCCTGCACACCCACTGTGTGCCACTGTCTGTCCAAGCGTTCACATGAATTATCCCACTTAATTCTCCCAAGTAACTCTGGGTTAACTCTGATGGGATCAGAGACGTCAACCTTCCCTAAGTCACACAGCTAGTAAGAGGCAAGATTTAAGCCCAGAGTCTGGAGCACATGACTTTACCTGTGAAAGATGTACTGCGGAGGACAGATGAGAAGGTGGAGGCCCACAGAGAGAGAGAGAGTTGCCGGAAGTAGAGCCCAGGTATCCTGGCTTCCAGGCCTAGAGCTGTCCCCTTGACCCATCATTGGCAGCTTCCTCCTCCAGTGTCGTAATTTTATCCCCCACCGCCTGCTATGTCAGATGATCTATGATCATTAGCTATTTTCAGTTTATAAAGAAACATCTTGCATTAAAAACTCAAGCCAACAAACAATTCCTCAAATAATTAATGAGATCTCTGAGTTGTGCTCCTGTAGGTGTCTGCAGAGATGTCTGATATGTTCAACTCACATGGTCTCCCAACCTCATTCCCCATCTTTGTTGTGTTCATACCAGGCTAAAGAAACACCCAGAGCAGGAGTGGTCCTCAGCACCCAGTTGGAGTTTTGGTTTGGCTCCCAGACCCTCCGAGCTTAGTATGGTGTAGAAGAGACAACTCTTCTCCTAGCTCCAGCTCTGACTCTAGTAACCCACATCTCACCGGCTGCTCCTGCCCCATTACTGCCTGGACAGGGGCCATTAACGGCTCAGGCTCCAATCTCCTGGGGCCTCTGTCCAGAGGGCAAACAAGCCATCCTTGCTCAGTGAGACCTGGATAGGGAGTGCAGTGGGGTCACAATAGCATTGAATAAGGCTTCCACAGACCCTGTCTGGGAAACCAGCTCTCAAAAAAATAAAATAAAATAATAACAATAATAATTTAAAACTCCTGATCTGTAGAGATTTCTGATTCCCGCTGTGTAAAAACCCCTATGGCAGCTGATTGCAAGTTACCATTGGATTTACACTCCTGAACGCTGAGCAGCTGGCTCTGGCGAGCCGGCGTGGGCTGGCTCCAGCACACCACTGGCCCCTGCTATGCTGCCCACCCTTGGCTCCCAGATGTCCTTGACGCAGGGGCAATTTTTATTTTTCATCTCAGTCTCTGGCAGGTGTCTGACAAGCAGTATAGGAAAACTGGGGCCCAGACAGGACATCTCCCCAAGCTCCCAGGTTCCAGCCACAGGGGAAAGAAGCAAACAGTGTAAAGCCTTGATGTCTAAAAGGCTTTTTCTTTCTTCCAAGGAGTTCAAAGCAGTCGCTGTGTCTGATCTTACCTTATCCTCCCAACACCCTGGGAAAGTAGAAACACAGAAGGAATGATTTTGGTATCCCTTCCTGAATGCTGGGGACACAGAGGCCCAGAAAGCTTAGCTTGGTCAAGGCCACCTGCAGTTTGGAGCAGAGGCTAGAAAGGGAAGCCCAGTTATGCCACCCATTCTCAGCCCCTTCCCCCCCTCTGCCTTCTCATGACTCCATAGCAGGAGGCAGATGGGGATGGAGAAGCATGAGATCTCCCTGTGGTTTTCCCAGACAGAACCCAGGTCTCTACTTCCCAGCTCTCCCAGTCTCAGACCACACACCCTTCGCGCCTCCAGGGGAGCTGGCCCGACAGGCTTCCCTTGGGGCTGTGCCAGCTCTGTCTCCGCTCATTAGCAGGTCTGTTTCCAGGTGGATTCACTGTGGGGTCATTAAAGCAATAAACAAGTTCCCGATTGTCGGTGGGCTGGACCTGGCACCCACTGATCCCTGCATTGTGCGGAGTTCCAGCGGGCCCACACAGCCCCCGAAACAATGCCTCACTTCCTCCCAGGAAGCCGCAGACCCGAGCCAGTCTCCTGGGCTCGCCCACGTGCTCTGGCCAAGTCATTGTCTTCAAGTCGGACGGGTCCAGCCATTCCCATGACCAGGGTAACTGCATCCTCTTTGCTGTCCAAAAGTAGGAGGAAGACAAGGGGCTGGGGCCAAGGAGACATAGCTCCGCTAAGGATGCTGTTGCCCAAACCCCCACAGTCTCTGGCCAGGAGGTCTGTGGTCCCCGCTGCCCACCTGGATTCCATGCTTTAGCCTCTCCCTGGAAGAGGGGTGTAAAGAAGACTCTAGAAACAAATGCAGGGCAGGAGCCCTAGCCAAGCCTCTCCGCCCTCCTGGCATCCTTTTTATATGTTTAGCTAGGAGTTTTTCCTATGTTCCCAAATGGTTCATATATATATCTCCCCAGGGGAGGAAGCAGTGAGTGGTGGCAGGGTCCACGAATAATGTGAACAAGGTCATCCAGCCTGGCAAGGAGTCATTCGCCTGGTGGGGAGGAACACTGGCCAGCTCAGGCTGTTCTTTCTCAAGGGATTCTGACGGGCGTCCGTGGGGCCCTAAGCCACAATCACTGCCAATCTGGATTTCTTTCTTTTAAACGGTTCTATTTGGGATTCCCTAGGTGGAATGATGTCTTAGGGGCAGGAGAGGACCTGAGACAGAGGGAGCTAGGATCCAAAGAGAGGATGAGACTCGGGTGGGGAGGAGTCCAAGAATCCTAGGCCAGGAACATCCTGCAAAGGCCAGAGAGTCTGGCCCTTGTGGTCAACGGGGTAAGTGTTGAGGACTGGATGCAGAGGTGCCAGAGACTCTACGTGCAGTCTCTCACCCTTGCCAAGACCCAGCAAGAGCTGGTGAGGCTGATGTGTTTAGTCGAGGGCCAGCTCTGCATCAGCTGAACACAACTTGCTAAGACTGCTCAGCTTTGGCCCCAAGCCCTTACCTGGGAAAACACAGACAGCTTATCCTTAAAGCCAGCTGGTTGGGGATACAGGAGGTTCTGGAGTGTGGAGGCTCATGAAGAAAGGCCTGGCTGGGGGTGGCAGGTGGGGAGGATATGCTGGGAAAGAGATCTTTCCCAGAGGAAGGAGCCCCTGCTCTAGGATGGCTTTGGGATAAAGATGTTGGAAATATGCTGACAGGGTTTAGGACCATGGAGACTGAGATCAGCCTCAAACTCCACTCCTTCAATGTAGGATGTGACCAACACTGCCTTTTTTTCTTTCTAAATTAACTTTATCGAGGTGTAACAAAGTAAAACATATCATTTTTAGGTGTGTAGTTCAATGAGTTTTGACAGATTTTTAAACCTATGAAACTACCACCAAAATCAAGATAGGGAATATTTCCATCTTCGCCAAAAGTTTCCCTCCAACCACTGGCCCCAGGCAACCACTGATCTGTTTGTTTTTGTTTTTTTTAAATATTTATTTATTTGGCTACATCAGGTCTTAGTTGCAGCGTGCAGGCTCTTCATTGCGGCATGCGGGCTCCAAAGCGACGAGGTTAGTTGCCCCACAGCATGTGGGATCTTAGTTCCCTGACCAGAGATCGAACCCACATTCCCTGCATTGGGAGGTAGGTTCTTAACCACTGGACCACCAGGGAAGTCCCACCACTGATCTGTTTTCTGTCACCATAGACTAGCTTTGTAAATTAAAGATTTTCATATAAACGGAACCATGGAGCATGGCCTCTTGTGTATGGTTTCCCCGAGATGTTGCATGAACCTGTAGTTTTTCTTTTCATTACTGAGTAGTATTCCCCTGTGTGGCTTCACCACAATTAATCTATTTATGCTTGTTCATGGACACCTGGATTATTTCCACTTTGGGGCTGTTATGCATAAAACTTCCTTTAATATTAGTATAAAAGTCTTTGTGGGTATATATTTTCATTTCTCTTGGGTATATATCTAGTAGGGGAAATTGAGGGTCATATGGTAAGATATTGAATAAGATGTATTGAATTTTTTTTTACCCCTAACATTCTTTATATATAACATTATGCTTATTTGCAGAGATCATTTGCAATAACCACTTACAGCAGTATTTACTAATATCCTCTGATGACCAACAGGCAACATATTACAAAGTGTTTTTATGTGTTCCCATAAATTGTTGAATAAAATTTATTGGCCATTCATAGATTTTCTTCAGTGAAGTGGTTGTTCAAATATTTTGTCCATTTTTTAAAAATTGGGTTGTTTGCCTTCTTATTGAAACATAAGAGTTATTTATATATTCTGAACACAAATCACTTGTCAGATACATGTATTGTAAATATGTTTCCCCAGGCTGTGGCCTGTGACTTCCTTTTTTGTTTTCCAAAGTTGTCCTTTGAAGAACAGAAGTTTCTAATTTCAATGGAGTCAAATTTATTGTTTCTTTTTTGGTGTCCTTAGAAATCTTTAATGACTCCAAGGTAACAAAGATTTTCTCCTATGTTTTCTTTTAGGATTTTATTATCTTCACTTTTATGTTTAGGTCTATGATCCATTTCTAGTTTATTTTTGTATGTGTTACCGTGTTGTGGTCAAGGTATATTTTTTTTTCCATAAGACTATACAGTTGTTCTAGCTTCATTTGTTGAAAAGATATACTTTCCTCTTTAAATTACTGTGGCACCCTTTGTCAAAATCAATTGATAAAATATGTGTAGGTCTATTTGTGGACTCTTTTATGTTTCACTGATCTATATGTCCATCCTTACACCAATACCACTCTGAGTTCATTACTATAGCTTTAGAGTAAGTCTTGAAGTCAAGTAATATATCCCATTATACTTTGCTCTTCTTTTTCAAGATAGTTTTGAATATTCTAGGTCCTTTGAATTTCCATGTAAATTTTAGAATAAGCTTGTCAATTTCTGGAAAAAATACTGGGTGATTATCTGAGTCCCTTGGGCTGCTATCATGGAATACCATGGACTTACCATAGGCTTAAACAACAGAAATTTATTTCTCAGTTCTGGAAGCCAGGCAGACAAGATTAAGGGACTAGCAGATTCAGTGTCTGGTGAGAACCTGTTTTCTGATCCATAGATATCCATCTTTTTTTCACTGTATCCTGACATAGCAGAAGGGGCAAGGGTTCTCTCTGGGAACTTTTTATAAGGGCACTAATCCCTTTTGTGAGGGCTCTGCTCTCATGACCTAATCATCTCCCAAAGACCTCACCTCCTAATGCAACCATTGGGATTAGGGGTTCAAGTGAATTTGGAGAGGGGAACACAAACATTCAGCCCATAGCAGTGATTATCATTGGGATTGCATTGAATCTCTAGGTCAATTTTGGGAGCATTACCATTTTAACAACATTGAGTCTTCCCATCAACGAACACTGCACATCTCTTCATTTAGATCTTCAATTTCTCTCAGCAATATTTTGCAGTTTTCCATGTAAATGTCTTACACAACTTTCATTAAATCTGTCTCTAAGTATTAAATGGTTATCGATGCTACTGTAAGTGGCATCTTTTCATTTCATATGCCAGTAGTTTGTTACACGTATATAGAAGTATAACTGATTTTTTTTAAAGAACTTTTATTGAGTTACAGTTAACAGACAATAAACTGCATATATTTAGAGTGTACAATTTGGTATTTTTTTCTTATTATTAATGTATATATGGCAATCCCAATCTCCCAATTCATACCTCCCCAACCCTCCCCGCGAAGTATAACTGATTTTTGTATACTGACCTTGTATTCTGCAACCTTGACTTAGTTCTAGCAGTTTTTTGGTAAATTCATTAGTTTTATACATACATATCATTGTAGCTGTGAATGAAGTCAGTTTTATTTCTTCTTTTACACTCTGTATGCCCTGCATTCCTGGACTATCCCACTTGGTCCTGTGTATTATCCTTTTGTGTATTGCTGGGTCCCATTTACAAAAATTTTGTTAAGTCTTTGTGTCTCTATTCAAGGGATATTACTCTGTAGTTTTCTTTCCTTGTAATAGCTTTGGTTGTGGCATCAGGGTAACACTGGACTCATAAAATGAGTTGGGAAATGTTCCTTCTTCCTCTGTTTTCTGAAACAATTAATGTATTACTAGTATTATTTCATCCTTAAGTGATTGATAGAATTTTGCAAGTTTTTAAAAAAATTATGAACTCAAGTCTAATAGATGGAGGGCTATTCGGATTTTCTATTTCTTCTTGGGCCAGTTTTTCTAATGTTTTTTTCAAGTAATTTGTTCATTTCATGTAAGTTGCCAAATTTATTCTTAAAAGTTGCTAATAATACTCCCTTATTATCCTTTTAATGTCTACAGGATTTGAAGTGATGCTCCCTCCCTTTTATCCCGATGTTGGTAATTTGTGCCTTTCCTCTTTTGTAGTTGATCAATCTAGCTAGAAGTTTATCGATTTTATTGATCTTCTCAAAGAACCAGCCTTTGCTTTCATTGATTTTCTTCATTGTTGGTCTGTTTCCTATTTCACTGATTTCCACTCTTTATTATTTTCTTCCCAACATTGCTTTTTGAAGGTCATAGAAGGGCAAAGGTTCCCACTGCCATTTTCAATCATAAATCATGAAAGTTCTGAATGGAAAGGGGTCTTAGTCATAAACTTGTCCAACCCCTTCATTTTATAGGTGAACAGAAATCTGAGGGGGAAGGAATTTTCCTCAGGCTACTTAGCTTTCTTCCAAGCCCAACTCATTTATTCATTTATTTATTCCTTCCTTCATTAATATATTCTTATTCATTCATGTATTTGTTGATCTTGTAGTATCAGTCAGAGACTGTTCTGTTCTAAGAACAAAGTTGAATAAGTCACAGTCTCTGCCTTCAAAAATCTCCCAGCCTAATGATGGAGATAGCAAGTAATCAGACAATTACAATGCAGTGCCAAGTGCCATACAGAGGTATTCTCAGGGTGCTATGGATGGCTGATGTGAAGATAAGGGTAGAGGTAGGGGGTGGTCAGTAAAGACTTCAGATAAGACATTTAAAATGGATTCAGCAGACAAAATAACTCTTCTTCACTCCAGCAGGAGCTTTGTGAATCTACTAAATATTTGTTTTAAGTAAGGCAAATAGAAAGCAATGCAAATCTCAATAAGCAGTCATCAGTTAATCAATTAGCTAATTTTGTGTCCAGCATCATGATATGATGTTTGGGAAAATACAAATTATGCAGATGATTCAATCATGCTTTCCAGTGAATATTCTCTCCGATGCCTGTTTTCATACTGATTTTCTTTTTTGCAGGTGGCTGATCCCATCCATAGAAGGTAAATATATGTAGAAGCTATGAAGTTATCTTACTGATATTGACACCTTATCTCCCTACCTATTGCTACATAAAAAATCACCCCCAAACTTTGCATCTCAAAATAATAAACATTGTTATCTCACACAGTTTCTGAGGTTCAGGAACCCAGATGTGCCTAGATGAGTGATTCTGGCTCAGATTCTCTTAGGAGGTCTCTCAAGAAGTTATCAGCCAGGGCTCTAATCTCTGAAGACCTGACTGGCTGGAGCATCTGCTTCCAAGCTCACTCACATGGCTGGGGGCAGGAGGCCTCAGTCCTCACCACATATGCCTTTCCACAGGGCTGCTTGACATGGCAGGTGGCTTCTCTCAGAGTGAATGATCCAAACGCCAATCTGCCTTTTATAATCTGGTCTCCAAATCACATATTGTCACTTCTACCTTATTCTGTCCATCAGAAATGAGTCACTAAGTCCAGCTCATACTCAATAGAAAGGGATTACAGCAGGGCCAGGGCATGCACACCTAGATGTGGGCATCACTGGGAATCCATCTTGGAGACTTACTACCACAGATACCCTCACAGACTGACTACAATTTTAAGAATCTGGAAGCTTAGTGACATTGAGATTGAAATGGCCAATTCACCTTTGCCTCATCTTCCACATAGAATTGTAAAAAAAAAAAAAAGGACCTGATTCTTAGAAATGAAATTATTTCATAGATCTAGTCCTCTTTATAGATATTATACTATTACACCCTAAAATAAATAGTAATGGGGTCTAGGGCCAAGATGGTGGAGTAGGAAGACCCTGATCTCACTTCCTCCCATGGGCACATCAAAATTACAACAATTTACGGAGAAGCTATTAATGAGAAAAACTGGAAGACTAGCAGAAAACAGCTTCTGCAACTATAGATATAAAAAGGAACCACAGTAAGTTGGGTAGGAGGGTAGAGATGTGGTATAGTCAAGACCCATACCCTGGGTGGAGCGGTGGGTGGGGAACAGCTTACAAACAGGAGGATAATCACCATTGCAGAGGTTCTCCCAAGGAGCAAGTAATCAGACCCCCATGTCAGGTTCCCCAGCCTGGGGATCCTACACCAGGAAGACAAGCCCCCAGAATGTTTGGCATCGAAGGCCAATGGGACTCATTTTGGGGGAGAACCAGGGGGCTGTGGTAAATAGCAACTCCACTCTTAAAGGGCACACACAAAATCTCACATGCTCGGGGACACAGAGCAGAAGCAGTAATTTGAAAGGAACCTGGGTCAGATCCACCTGCTGATCTTAGAGAGCCTCCTGAAGAGGCAGGAAGAAACTGGAGCTCAGCCTGAGAACAAAGACACTGGCAATAGCCATTTTGGGGAGTTCGTTCTACCATGAGTATCCTGGTGCTCGGTAAACACCACTTAGGAATCCTCCCTCTAGCCTATTAGGGGTGGGATCCAGTCCTGCCCACCAGCCTGTGGGCCCCAGTACTGGGATGCCTTAGGCCATGCAAGTAGCCAGGCAGAGTCACAGCCCCACCCACCAGCAGGCCTACTGCCTTAAGGCCCCCTGAGCCCATAACGGCCCTGGGACCTGGACCTGTGCACCAGAGAGCTCAGGACCCAGCCCCACACACCAGTTCACCAGCAGTAGCCCTAGGACCCCTAGGGTCCTACAGCCAGGACTCAGCTCTGCCCACCAGTGGGCCAGCTCTAGCCCCAGGACCTGGCCTCACTCATCAATGGGCAGATACCAACCCTGGGATCCCATGGACCCTGCCCCCACCCACCAGTAGCAGAAACCATCCCTAGGACTACCATAGCCCTGCAGCCTCCCAAACCAGGACTCAGCCCACTTACAAGCAAGCCAGCACCAACTCCAGGACCCCCTGGGCCCAAGCCCCACCCACCGGCAGGCCCATACCAGCTCCAAGACACCTTGGACCCCTCAGCCAGCTTCCCCAGGATCCAACCCCACTCACCAACTGGCCAACACCCCAGACCCTGCAGCCAGCCATGTCAGGAACTGGTCCCGCCCACCAGCAGGCTGCCACTAGATCTGGGACTCTCGGACTGACAACCACCCACTACAGACCCCAGGTCTACTCACCAGGGGGCCATCACTAGCCCCAGGATCCTTCAGGGCCCTGCAGCCAGCAACCTTGTGACCTGACCCTGCCAAACAGTGGCCAGCAGCCTTGTGACCTGACCCTGCCAAACAGTGGCCAGCAGCCTTGTGACCTGACCCTGCCAAACAGTGGCCAGCAGCCTTGTGACCTGACCCTGCCAAACAGTGGCCAGCAGCCTTGTGACCTGACCCTGCCAAACAGTGGCCAGCAGCCTCCACATAAAAGAGGACTTGGCAACCAACCAGCCCAGGGGCCAGCCATGCCTACCAGACTGCCTACAGTAGTCAGCAGCCCAAACATGGGGTACCCGTAGAACATATAGCTCTGGTGACCACAAGGGAGAGCATTGCTGGGATGTATAGGATCTTCAAAAGGCCATTTCTCCAAGGTTGGGAAATGTAACCAACAGATACATAGAAATAAAAATAGCAAATTAAGCAAAATGAGGTGACAGAGGAATATCTTCCAAATGAAAGAACAAGATAAAATCCCAGAAGAAGAACTAAGTGAAGTGGAAATAAGCATCTACTCAATAGAGAGTTTGAGGTAATGATTGCAAAGATGTTCAAAGAATTTGGAAGAAGAATGGATGAACAGAGTGAGAAGTTAGAAGTTTTTAACAGAGTTAGAAAATAGGCAAAGAACCAAAGAGAGATGAAGAATACAGTAACTGAAATTTAAAATACACTGGAAGGAATCACCTGTAGATTAAATAAGACAGAGGAACAGATCAGCAAGCTGGAAGACACAGTAAGTGGAAATCACTGAAGCTGAACAGGAAAAAGAAAAAAGAATAAAAAGGAATGAGGACAGTTTAAGAGGTCTCTGGGACAACATCATGAAAACTAATATTCACATTATAGCGGTCCCAGAAGGAGAAGAGAGAAAGAAAGGGACAGAGAGCATATTTGAAGACATAATAGTTGAAAACTTCCCTAATCTGGGAAAAGAAACAGACATTGATGTCCAGGAAGCACAGAGTATCCCAAACAGGATCAACCCAAAGAAGTCCACACCAAGACACACTGTAATTAAAAACAAAAAAAAAAAAATTAAAGATAAGGAGAGAATTTTAAAAGTGGCAAGAGAAAAGCAACAAGTTACATACAAGGGTGACTATCAGGTGACTTTTCAGCAGAAACTCTGAAGGCCAGAAGGGAATGGTAGGATATATTTAAAGTGATGAAAGGGAAAAAACTACAACCAAGAATGCTTTACCTGGCAGGACTTTCATTCAGATTTGATGGAGAGATCAAAAGTTTTATAGACAAGCAAAAGCTGAAAGAGTTCAGTACCACCAAATCAGCTTCACAAGAAATGTTAAAGGGACTTCTCTAACCAAAAAGAAGAAACAGCCAAAAGAAACATGAAAATTACAAATGGAACAATCTCATTGGTAAAGGCTAATATACAGTAAAGATAGTAAATCTGCCATGTATAAAGCCAGTATGAAGGACAAAAGATAAAATCAGTAAAATCAGCCATATCCACAATAAGTAGTTAAGGGATACACAAAACAGAAAGATGAAAATATGATGTCAAAAACATTAAACTTGATGGGGGTGGGAGAAGTAAAACTGCAGGGTTGTTAAAATGTGTTTGAATTTAAGAGATCAGCAACTTAATAATATATATTAATATATTATAGATATAATATATATTTTATATAATATATGCTATATATTATATAAAATATAATGTTAATAATATTATAATAAAATATAATAAGATATATAGATTGCTATGTACAGTGTGGAGAATCTAGTATATAACTATGTATTATATAGTGATGTATCATAACTAGACTTATTGTGGTGATCATTTTGAAATATACTAAATCACTATGTTGCATCACAGGAACTAACACAGTGTTGAAGGTCAATTATACGTCAGAAAAAAAAGGCAGGGGCAGAGGGATAAATTGGGAGATTGGGATTGACATATACACACTACTATATATAAAATAGATAACTAATAAGGACCTACTGTATAGCACAGGGAACTCTACTCAATGCTCTCTAAGGGCCTATGTGGGAAAAGAATCTAAAAAAAGAGTGGATATATATACATGTATAACTGATTCACTTTGCTGTACACCTGAAACTAACATAACATTGTAAATCAACTATACCTCAATAAAATTTTTCTAAAAAGCAGACAAATTTATAGAAAAAGAGATCAGATTTGTGGTTACCAGAGGCAGGGGTGGCTGTGGGGGGTAATTGGAAAAAAGTAGTCAAAGGTACGAACTTCCACTTATAAGATAAATAAGTACGAGGGATGTAATGTACAGCATGATAAATGCAACCAACACTGCTGTATGTTATATATGAAACTGTTGAGAGTAAATCCTAAGAGTTCTCATCACAAGAAAAATATTTTTTTCTGTGTCTTTAATTTTGTATCTATATGAGATGATGTATGCTCACTAAATTTTGTGGTAAGCATTTCATGATGTATGTAAGTCAAAGCATTATGCTGTACACCTTAAGCTTATAAGTGCTGTATGTCAATTGTATCTCAATAAAACTGAAAGGAAAAAAAAAAAGTAATAGTTTTTACTGAGAAACCTATCCAGAACCAGGCTGAGAGAACGACCTTAGATATTTGGGGAAAACTTCAAGGAATCTCCTCAAAGGATGTAACTATTATCTTTTGATAGTTTAGAATTATGCAGGATTATGACAATTTGTTTACTTTAATTAAGGACTAAAGACAGAAAGGAGTGGGGATAAGGGGTATTATGGACTGAATGTGCCCCCCCAAAATCCACATGTTGAAGCCTTAACCCCCCCCAGTGTGATGGTATTTGGATGTGAGA
This sequence comes from Hippopotamus amphibius kiboko, assembly GCF_030028045.1. Classification (NCBI taxonomy): domain Eukaryota; kingdom Metazoa; phylum Chordata; class Mammalia; order Artiodactyla; family Hippopotamidae; genus Hippopotamus; species Hippopotamus amphibius. Next base: position 153,235,290 of record NC_080188.1, read on the forward strand.
TCTTTGGGAGGCAATTAGGTCTAGATGAGATCATGAGGGTAGGGCCCCCATGATGGGAATTAGTGTTCTCATAAGAAGAGGAAGAGAGATGAGCGCGCTCTCCCTTCACCAATTGCAGATACAGGGAGAAGTCAGCAGCCTACAAGCCAGGAAGAGAGTTCTCATGAGGAATTCAATTGGCAGGCACCTAGATCTCAGACTTTAAGCCTCCAGAATTGTGAGGAATGAATTTCTGTTGTTTAGGCCACCCAGTCTACAGCATCTTGTTACAGTAGCAGCAGACAGATATAAGAGGTTACTGTCACCTGATTGAGTAGAAGTAAGATGAAATTCACAGTGTTAGGACTGTACTGAGCTTTCAGTGGTGGAAGAATCTGCAGGCTTTCACAGCAGCCTCTGTCTACAGAGGGGCCGGACTGATGGCAGGGAGCTCCAACAGCTGGAGAAGTAACTGAAAATGTGACCAGGGAGCATGAAAGTAAACATTTTAAGCGCCAACTTTGAGTTCTAAGCCAACAGTAGAAAATTTGGAGAGGAATCACATTGCTGGTGGAGGGGTGGGGTCAGTATGGTCATTGATGTAGATTCCTCTGATGAAAGACTGTTTTTAACAGAGTAAATTCTTCTCTTTGCACAAATCGTTTTGTCATGAAAAGGATTTTTAAAGTAGGAACGAGAGCTAAGACCTAGCTTACTTTTCCAAGACTCAAGAGAACAGGACACAGCGAGGATGCTTGTATAGTCATGAAATGTGGCAGCTCATCCACCCTCATACATCCTTGTGACAAGGAAGGGTTCTCTCTCTTGCCTATAGGAGCAACCCAGCATGGATATATCTAACTCTTCTCTAAAACTTCTCAGAAGAACATGATTCCAGGCTCACCTCAAGAGAAGGGAAAGTTTGGGGGGAGACCTACATGCTAAAGAGAACTGATTCACTGCTGATTCAGCCAGTGTCACAGTGGCTTACTCAAAGTATCAGTTTATTAGGTTCTCCTGTAATTGTCCAAAAATAAGCTGTACAGAGCTTCCTATAGGGCAGAACCTAGACACATGGCCGTGTTTAGCTACAAGGGAAACTAAGAAATGCAGTCTTTTGACTGGCAGTCAGTTTCTCAGCTAAAACTTGTATTACTCTAGAAGAGAAAAACAGATCTTGTGGGACAACTAGCAGTCTCTGACACAATAACCTCTTGTAATCTTGCATGGAAGGAGGGCAAATCAGATTAGCCATAGGTAAAGATCCTTTTATTAAACTATAAACTATGACAGCAAGGAGCCTAGCTCTTTTTGCTCTTCACTTTGTCATCATTGCCTAGCACAGCTCATGCATATAGTAGGTTCTCAATATTTACCAAATACACGAATGAATGAGAGGCAGCTAAGATGTAAGGATTTTAGAAGACCCTCCACGGTGCCTCTTCCCAAGGGCTTTTGTTGCAAGGTTCCAGAGAACTTGGTTTCTTGTCAAAATTAAACCTGAGGAGTTATGTTGGGATTCCTTCCCAAAATGAAATTTCCTACCCAGCACAGACACCCTTACAAAGAGTATGGTTTCTTTACAGCCTTCGTCTAACATCCAGCGATGGTTAAGTGTTTGATGCCGCAGTGCTCATGGCGCAGTCTGATGGCATATGATGTGAGCAAGCTCGGCTCTTCCAGCAGTTCTAATGTGCTATTACTATAAGCAACCCTGATATCTTCCTGGGAGAATTTTATACCAAGGTATCCTATATTACACAGATTAATTCTTATAGATGGGAGGGGGCAGCTTTGGAGCAAACAGGGCATCTATTGCGAATTGCTGGGAGGGTCAGCTCAAGGAGTGAGAACCTCCAGCTTCCTCAGCTTGGGGACTGGGTTAGCCTCCCAGCTCTCCCCTGAGGGCTGTGTTTCCAGCCTCGGCATTTAATAAGCTGAGAGAATCGAAAAGAGTAAAATATGGAAGATAATACAACAGTCAATAAAAAGATAAACTAAGAAGAAATAAAAAGATGGTAAGACCAGTTTTTTTTTTTTTTAAGGCAGCAGGCAAAGTGATAATATGAACTAAAAATAAACCAAATAAACTAAAAAGAAATTAAAAGATGGAACAAAGACACGATAAGGCAAAGGTTAGAAATAAAAGATGGAAAATACAAAGATAATACAATAACAATAAATCTAGAAGATAAGATGAGATAAAAGTAAATAGTATAAAATAGCTAGAAGAAAGAAAAAACAGAGATTAAAAATGACTGAGATAAGTAAAATCATTAAAACCAGAAAAATAAAAGACTAAAGGGATTAAAACAATAAAACGTGTTAAACCAATACCAAAAGAAATAAAAAATTTAAAAGACTGGGCCATGAGGGAGGAGAGTAATAGATCAATTTTGTTTCAAGTTAAAATAAGGCTGCAATGCAAGTGCAAAAGCCTTCTCCCTCATACAGAATCATTCTTTGAGTACCAGCAGCCTCAAGTTTGTGCTCCCAACCCCTAAGCATCCGTAGTAATTCACTAGAGCTGCTCTAACCAAGAACCACGGCGTGGGTGGCTTAAACAGCAGAAGTTTATTCTCACAATTCTGGAGCCTAGAAGTCCACAATCAAGGTGTTGGCAGGCTTGGTTCCTTCTGAGGGCCACAAGGGAAGGATCTGTCTCAGCCCTCTCTCCCTGGCTTGTAGATGGCCATCCTCTCCTTGTGTCTGTGTGCGAATATCCTCTTCTTATAAAGAAAACAGTCCTGTTGGATTACGGGCTCACCCTAATTACTCCATTTTAATTTAATTGCCTCTGTAAAAACCCTGACTCCAAATATGTCACATTCTGAAATATTAGGGGTTAGGATATATGAATTTGGGGAAGGTCCCAGAACAGCATCGCTACAAGGAGTTCCTGGGAAGATACCCTCCAGGCAGAGAGAGAAAAGCAGAGAGCAGAATCTTTGACCTTTTGCCTGGTTCGGGGCTTCTAATGGAGTTGAATTTTTTTCTCCTTGATTCGGGTTTCTGATTAATATTCTCCATTTCACTTGGACCCACAGGGCAGTAAGGCTGAGCCCGAGAAGGATAAGGCTCTGGAGTCCTTGACCCATTTTCTCTTATAACATTAGGGCTGCTGGGAGCAAGAAGTGTCCTGGCAGGCAGTCTCCTGTGCCTAATGGAGAGGCCCACCCACGAGGCTGGGCTGGTGTGCCTGGTTGTCCTGCCAAGACACTTCTGCTCCAGCTACAAACACCTTGTGAGATCGAAGGTGCTTTCTAATTCCCCGCAAACCCACAAAATGATCTCTGGCCACGTTCTGGCACTTGTATGTCATTGTCCTCTGGCTTTTTCATGCAGGGAAGCCTGGGAGAGCTGGGAACTGGAGCACCCCACTCTTAGGAATGAGTGTTCTGTACTTAGTTTCTCTCTGAGGTGGAGCTCAGAACTGTGTGCAGTGGAGAGAAGCCTGGAAAGTCCTTCTCCTGGAGAAGAGGAAGCCCTGATGCATAGATGACCTAGCCCAGACCACCTAGTTCAATCTCCTTGTTAATAGTTGAGGAAATAGAAATCCCAGAAGGAAAGACTTGCTCCAAAGTGTTCTCTCCCTCTCCCACGCGCACACGCGCGCGCACACACGCACACGCTCAGGCACACGCACTGAGCAGGCAGGCAGAGCCCAGGCCCCAGGCCGCCTTCTGACAGGGCCTCCCTGGGCCTTCAACCTGTGCATCTGTAGAGGGCCTTGCACTCAGAAGGGACCTGTGCTTGATTTAATGCTCTGCTATGGCCCTCTTGATTCTTAATACTTTGAAACAAAAGCACCACGTGTCATTTTGCAGTGGGCCCTGCAAGTTGTGGCGGCCAGTCCTGCCCCTCACCCCCACTTCCCACTCATGAGGAAGGAAGCACAGGCCACTCAAGCTCTTTTTGGTTATGAGCTGTCTGGAGCAGAGACTTTGGGTACAGTTCTTAGCACAAGATAAGCCTTTCAGAGAAGGAGGAGGAAGGGAGGACGCCTTTGCTTCAGGCCCAAGGCTGTCCCTCTGTCCTCAGTTCCTCAGTGCGTCCTCAACTGGGGCACAAGCCTCAGTCACCCACCTCGAATCTCCAGCCTGAGACTTGGCCTGTCCCAGTCCTGTTCCCTTCAAAATCCCTTCAGTCTCCCTGGCAGAAACCCAAGGGGGCGGGAGAGGGGAGGGATGAAAGGAAAGTGAAAGTATCAGCCTCTCTGGATGGCCCTTCTCCTCCTCCTCCTCCTTCCTCCCCCCACCCCCGTTGCCATGGAGACCAGAACAAAGCCTCTCTTTCCCCTCTTTTCTGGATTGTTAATTGTCTTTACTCCATGGTGCCTTTGTTAATTGTTGCCAGTCCCTCCCAGGATGAGGATCTAGGTCTCCTCAAGACAAGAAAGAGAGTTAAAAAAAAAGTTAGGTGGTGGGGGTGGGGCACTACCCACCAGGGGGTGGGGGTGGAGGTGAAGAGGAGGAGACTGCACGATGATTTTCTAAATTGCCCAGGCTTCTGGGATGAGAACACCCTCCTTACCTCTTTCCCTCCTTCCCTCAATCAACTGCCTTTTCAGGTGGGGCCCAGTGGGCCCCCTCTGTGGGAAGGGATGGGAAAGAATAGAAAGAGAAAAGAAAAGAGCCAACAACCATTGTGTGTATGTGCACGTGTGCGTGTGTGTGTGTGTGTGTGTGTGTGTGTGTGTGTGTGTGTGTGTGTGGCAGGTGCCCTCTCAGAGGGAGGTGGCTGTCTTCACACTGCACTCATTCCAAGTTGACCAATGAGATGTGTGGCCTGATTTTTATCCCCAGCATTTAGGACTACTAGTAATTACATTTACAGAGGGAGAATGCGTGCTACTTTTGGAGGTGAGAACGACTATTTCAGCCCTCTTCCCCCTGCTCCATTCCCTATTGTAGCTGCACATGTGAAGAATAGAGCAAAGACGTTTAGAAGCACACATGTGCGTGTGTGTGTGTGTGTGCATGTGTTTGTGTATAGAAAGGACTCAGGTCATCAGTATCAGTGCACTCAAGAGCACATGCACTGAGTGGGGTCCCTGTGTGTGTGTTTGTGCAAGTGTATTGGGGACGGTGCTATGGGTTGAGACCTTTGTCCTTCCTTGGGAGAAAGCCCTCCATTTGGGGGACAGGAGGTTGACTGTCATGTAAGAAGCAAAGAGCTGTTTCTACTTATAGGGTCTAAGCTAGAATCTAGGCTGTTAAATAATACTCAAGTGTTAGTTTGTATGGTTCAGAGTCTAAGGACACCATTAGAAGTGAAGCAGGGTGGTATAGTAGAAAAAGCATGGATTTGAGGGCCAGAAACTTGGATTCAAATGCCAGGCCTTGCCCCTTCACTATGTGGTCTTGGAAACTTCCCTTCCCCTCCCTGAGTATCACTTTCCTCATCTGTAAAATGGAACTGTCCCCATCTTCTTGGAGTTGTTGAGAGATTAAAGGAGATCACGAGGGACTTCCCTGGTAGTCCAGTGGCTAGGTTCTGTGCTCCCAATGCAGGGGGCCCGGGTTTGATCCCTGGTCAGGGAACTAGATCACACATGCATGCCACAACTAAGAGTTCACATGCCACAACTAAAGAACTCACATGCCACAACTAAGACCTGGTGCAGCCAAATAAATAAATATTTTAAAAATAAAAATAAAAAATAAAGGAGATCACATGTATAAAGTACCAGCCTTGGGCAAGATACCTCTCTGTTCTGTGCACAAAGAGAGGGGCTGAAGGAGATGGTTCTGGAAGCCTGATTCCTTCCAGATCTTATATTCTCAGTTTCTGATAGGCAAATGAAACCTCCTATGAATCCACCTGTTATCTTCCTGATTAGTTTCCATACTAATCAAGACTGAGGGTGACTCTCTGGAAAAACTCAGATAGAACTGAGTAGAGCGTCAGCCAGAAGGGAGTGCTTGCTCTGAAAGCCAAGGCCCACCTGAGCAGAACTCTCCTGACTCACTCCTGACTTGAATGTCTGACTATAGGGATCTAGAAATGCACTTCCTCAGCCAGCAAGAGGAAGAGCTGGTGCCCAGACAAGCTCTGCTAGGCTGGGCCTACGCTGAACTGACCCAACCCAAGCAACAAGCTCCCTCCTCTAGGCCGCACAGAGGACATGGCCCTTGGGAGGTGCAGGTGGTCTGCGGCAAGCAAGAAGGGTTTCAGGTAAAGCAGCAAGACAGGGATTTCCATGTGCTCTCAGCTCACTTCCTCTCCTGGAGTTTCTCTCCCAACCCTGCTCCTATAACAGTGAGGAAAGCAATTCACACCATTCTGTGAATTTAATCCTTTTATTACTTCTCCCACATTCATCTGCATTTTACACTTTGTCTCTAACCTTGGAGGTGAAGGCAGTGTGGGGAACCGCAGCCTCCCTGGACACTGCAGCCCCCACCAGTGTCTCAGGAGCAGATTTGCCGGCCACATGAAGTTGATTGGAGACCATACTCACTGAAGCCAAAGTCATTCCTTCAGCAAATATTTTCTGAGCATCTCCTATGGGCTCTGGAAATTAAATGGAAAGTGGAGCAGGCAAGTTTCTTCCCTCAAATAGCCTACAGTCTAAAGGGGAAACAGAAAAGCACAGGACGACAGAAAACTGGTAAAATTATAAGTTATCAATTGTTGTAAGTGATATGAAGGAGGCAAATGGGGCCTAGAAGAATAAAGGTGGGAGATGGGGGTAGGGAATGACTGCAGGTGGGGAAGGAGGAAAGATGAAAGAAGGGACATTTGTGTTGAGACCAGAGAATGAAATGGAGCCACTCTGGAAAGGGCAGGGTCTGGGGAAGCACTTTCCAGGTAAAGAGATATTTATAGGGTTTGAGGTCTGGTTTAAGGCCGATCCTTTAATATGGAGATCTGATTGAGATTGGGTAAATTTTGTGAGATAACAGTTCAGGATTGGAGGACACAGTGAGGGGAGGGTCTTGAAAAATAAACAATTGTTTGATAAACTAGTGGTTTGCCAGGTTAAACAAACTATTGTCCTGAGAAGGGGGCTGTTTGAGCAGTCTATTGTTCAGATAAATTGGTTTTCAGGAAATTCCTGAAGCAAATAATGAAGTTATTTACTGGTTTACGGTCTTATCTTCCTGGGCAAGAAATTTCTGGAACAAATATTAAAGTCATGTCAATGTAAGCAGTCTTAGTTAAATTATGTGGCTGCAAGTGGTCTCAGTTCTCAGAGCAGCAGTGAGGCTGTGGTAGTCTAGCTGAGAGACGATAATGGCCTGGGCTAGGGTGGTGACAGTGAAGACAGAAAAGTAGATGAATTGGGATATAATTTTGGAGACAGATCAACAGCATTCACTAAGTAGATTAGATCAGAAAGAAGGAATCAAAGATGATGCCTAGGTTTTAGGCTCAAGCCACTGGGTAGGTGGTGATACCATTTAATGAGATGAGAAAGATGGTGCAGGGTATAAACAGGCTTGGGGGGTGGTTATAGCCTCAATTTTGAATATGTTAAGTTTAGAATGTCTGTGAGTTCTTGCGTAGAAATGTCAAGTGTATGGTTGGATACATGATTCCAAAGTACATTAGACATTCCGGGAGATTTAAATAAAAAATTGGGAGACTCATCAGTACCTTGTTGGTATTTAAAGTTATGGAAACAGTTACAATTTCATCCAGGGAGAGAAAGTAGAGAGAAAGGAAAATGGGGTGCAGGAGAGCTCAAAGGACACAGCCACTTGGAGACAAGAGTGGAGGAAGAGATATAAACAAGGGAGGCTGAGAAAGGGCAACCAGCAAGGTCAGAAGAAATTCAGGAGAGTGTGGAATCCTGAAGTGAGGGATTTAAGGAGGGAGTGGCCACACTGCGTTAAATGCGTCAGTGTGATTGGTGTTCCCAGGAAATAGTGTGGTAGTATAGAAAGACTAGAATCTTCAGAGTCAAATAACTTCCTCCCATCACTTACTGGCTATGACCTTGAGCTTCATTTTTCTTATCTAAATGGGGATAAAGATGTCACCCTCACAGAATTGGGATAAGGTGCAATAGATATTATATATGAAAACAGTACTGTGTCTAAGTCACAGCAGGCAGGTACTACAAAGATCCCTATTCAAGCGGCAGTGATTGGGAAGGGTGGACACCAATGAATTGAGATATGGTGGGCGAGGGTATTGCAGAGAGGAAAGCTCACTTCCCACCTCTCCTTTCTTCCTATCTCAATTTGCCGAGGCTAAGGATAGCTACAAGAAGGGATCCATAATGAGGCTGCCCACTGAAGCTGATTGGGGCCAGAGAAAACAGCCTGATACGTGGAAAACACAGGCATGCTGGCTGGGAGGAGGAAAGGCTTGGTGGCACCTGGCTTCATAGTTTGTGAAGGCTTCATCCACAGTCGTCCAAAAGCTGGACTCTGAAGAGTTAATGTTGGCTTCTCTCACCTCCTTACCCCCACCTGTTTCCTCCTTTCCATTCCCCTTACCCCCTAGCTTAGCTCAGGCCCACATTATGTTTACCCTGGTTACTGCCATAGTCTGGTCACTGGCCTCCCTGCCTTCAGTTAGACTGATCTCATCAGAGGCCCTGCTTAGAATTCCTCAGTGACTTCCTATTCCCTGCAATCAGCCAATTGGTGGACAAATATTTATCAAGGGTCTGCTCTTTGCCAAGACCTGGCTAAACACACACGATCTAACAGTGAGCCAGAGAGACAGATCCCTGTCCTTGTGGTGCTTACTGGGGAGTCAGAAAAATGAACAGTTACCATAATATCTATGATGGGGGTGGGGGGCTTCCCGAGCCCATACATAGAGGAGGTACCTGACTCAGATTTGGCTATCAAGAAAGGTTCTGGAAGAGTAGATATCTGGGCTAAGACCTAAAAGATGAATAAGAGAAGTTAGCCAAGGAAGGTGGTGGGGAATGATGAAATCCAAAGCCTTAGAAAGTCTTTTTTTTTTTTTTTTTTTTTTTTATTTTATTTTATTTTATTTTTTTTGGGGGGGTACATCAGGTTCAATCATCTGTTTTTATACACATATCCCCGTATTCCCTCCCTTCCTTGACTCCCTCCCCTCAAGTCCCCCCCACCCTCCCTGCCCCAGTCCTCTAAGGCATCTTCCATCCTCGAGTTGGACTCCCTTTGTTATACAACAACTTCCCACTGACTATTTTACAGTTGGTAGAATATATATATGTCTGTGCTACTCTCTCGCTTAAAGCCTAGCTGACCATCACCTGCTGAGATGCTGGCCACCTGCATGGTGGGTGCAGTGTTAGTTGCAGATCCAAGATTGCCATGCCTTAAATCTGCTCTAATTTGCAAGACACAGTTCAGATACCACCTCCCCCCAGAAGACTCTGATCTCTGTCCCAGACCCTAGTGCTCTTGATGGTCCCCATGCCCCACATGCCTGGCTGATCTCAGCACTCTTCCACTTCACTGCAATCATATGTTCACTCATCTGTCTCCTTCCAGAAAGGCAGGGCACTTTCTCATTCATCCTGGTATTCCCAGCACCCCCACCCCCATGTAGTACAGGTCAGGGGGAAAAAATAAGAAAGGACTTGAGAGAGTGCAAAATGACAGGACTAGAGAGTGGTCTGACATATTAGGAAGCAGTCTAGCTGCAGGTGGGATCAGGTTCCTAAGGGAGGTTCTGAAACAGGGTTTTTAAGAAACCCTAAATCCAGGTTATCTGTCTGGAGGGGTTAGGAGACTGGGAGTTGGACTGACAACTTCTTGGGTCTTGCTCTAAAGAGCAGAGATTCTCTGTGACGACCTCATACCTGGGCAGTGAGAGTGGGCAGAATCCATCTCTTTCTTCTATTCTTTCCATCCCCTCACTCCACCTCCACCCATCCCCGCCGCCCAGGAACCTTAAGCTCTTCCCTTTCCAACAGAGGTTTCCAGCTGTTGATGCCTGGAGGGACCTGGCTGCAGGGAGGAGGAGAGAACTCTCTGTCCCTCCCTCCTTCTCCATCTCCCCACCCTTCCTCCCTCCTCCTCCCCCTGCCCGCTCTCTGTCTCCCTCCCTCTTTCTCCTCCGAGGCTGTGGAGTCGCCTCTCAGCCGCGAGCAACGAGCGCCCTGCTCCCAGTCCCGGCTTGGAACTGAACTGTGTGAGTGCGGGTCCTGGAGCCCCGGCCCGGGAGCGGGGAGCCCGGGTCTGAACCTGGGGCGCAGCGGTCAGCCTCCGAGGCCCTGATCTGGGACGGAGCCGAGGCACGGAGCGCGGAGCGCGGAGCGGGAGAGCCGGGAGGGCCGGCGCAGCAACCGGCGAGTCAGGGAGCAGGACCGCGGAAGGCAGGGAGACGGCAGCGAGCTGAGGGCAGAGGGCAGAGTGCAGAGAGCGGCCTGGCTCGGCGGAGGGCGCCGCCCGGCCGGAACCGAGCTCTCCGCCCGGGACGGCGGCCCGTGGTGGGGTGCGGACTCGGGGTCGCCACGAGTCCCGAGCGGCTCCCAGGACGACGGCGGGAGGCGTGCCTCCTCCCAGCCCAGCCGCCCCAGCCCCGCGCGCCTGTCCGCAGCGTCGCCGGGGCATGTGAGCGGGAAGCCCAGGCTGCCAGCTGCGAGGACCGGGACGGAGGAGGAGCAGCAGCGCGGAGCCGCGAGTCGCGAGCCCAGCGCCCGGCTGAGTAGTAAGTGCGCCCCCTCGGTGACCCGAGCGCGCCGCCGCGCCTCTCTCTCCAGACCTCCGAAGTTTTGACACTCGCGACCCCGCGTTTCTGGGCACACGCCGGCTCTGCTCTCTGCGAGTTTCCATCCTTTGCAAAGTTTTGCAAAAAGGAGCGGACCCCCACCTATCCCCCACTACGCCGGCAGTGGCGGCTGTTCGCGGGCAGACCCGGGTTCTTGTGGAGAGCGATGGCAGCCTGGTAGGGCCGTGGGTGGCTGTGTCTGTGTCTGTGTCTGTGTGCGCACCACAGGAGCCGGGCTTGGGGTGCCCCCCTCCCCCACCAACGCCCGCCTCTCGGGCCGGGAGCCCTAGGTCTTTCTCACCAGCCGGTCTGTGCGCCCAGTTCAAGGATTTCCCAGCGGGAAGCCGAGGCGACCAGTGCGCGCCTGGCGTGGGGCTCCGGTGCCCGGAGGCACAGATCTACCCCTGCCCTGGTTGTGTAGGGTGCGGGGGGCAGCCATGCAACCCCTCTCACCCTTCCAGGTTCGTGTCCCGGCGGACCAGCCGGGCGCTGCATCCTGTTTGCTTTCTGCTCCGGCTGCTCCAGTTTCACGCCCCTCTCTCCTCCCACCCTAGCCTTCTTCTTACCACCCCCCACCTCCCGTCTATGGATGTCGGAGGTGAATCTTTTCATCCCTATTTCACTGCAGAAGCAAATCGTGCCTGAGGGTAGTGGGGTAGGGAGGTAGGGAGATGGGAAGGGGGGCCAGTCTCTCTGTTCCCAGCGGCTCGCCATTGTTTTCCCACCCCGCGCGTTCTGTACGTAAACACACACACACACGCACGCACACACACACACACACACACACACACACACACGTGTGCGCGCCGGCTGCTTGGAGTCCCCAGACGCACAGGGATCGCCCGCGGGATTCTCCCATCTGCCCGCCTGGTCTTCCAGGCTGGAGGTGCTCCATTACTTAACCAGAGCTGGGGAGGGCAAGAGATGTGGGGGTTGCCGGAGAGTCCCGGGCGGAGCCGCGAGCCGGGCCTGGGCGGGAAGTGAATTTTGAACTTCAGCCCTGGACCTTTCCGGGAGGACCCCAAGCGCACGAGCGGCGGCCTCCCGCCCTGGAGGGCCGACGGCAGCTGCAAGGACTCCAACTGCGCTCTTGGCAGCCGTCTCCGTGACAGGGGCTAGGAGGAAGCCGCGGAGTTTTCCTGGGAAGTTTGCTTCGACTCTGTGGGAATTTCCGGGCAGGGAGCCTTCTCGCTGGCGCTGGTGAAGGGGTCTGGTGAAAGACAGCCAGAGAAGATGCTGCTGCTCTGGGCGGGGTTTCCAGAGACCCCGCTTGCTCCAGCGCTCCCTTGGGAAGTGGCACTGGAGATGCTGGCGTTCAGCATACTTTGGTCCTACTTCGCCGTCTATGGACAGTGTGAGCCTGGGCAAGTCCCTTAGCTTGTCTAGATTTTCCCCTATGCAAAATGGGCAGAGTTATGCACCCATCTTTGAAACTGGCATCTAATGATCAGTTAAGCGATGCTGGTTTGGAAGGTATGAGCTCCAGGAGGGTAGCTGGATCACTGGAAGCCTAGCTTAGTTGTTAAGAGACAGGGCTCTGGAGTTGGATCCCAGATACTTTCACTGGAGACATGATCTTGAGAAGTTTAACCTTACTGCTCTGTATCTGCTTGCTCATCTGTAAAATGGGTTTAATATGAACAGTACCTACTTCATGGGGTTGTCTTGAGGATTAAGTCAATAAAAAAAGAGAAGCTCATACAGCAGTACCTGGCGCATAGTCAGTGCTGGAGAAATGTGACCTGTTATTGCCATTGTTACTTAACTGACTTTGTACGGAGTCCAGAATCGCATTTGGGAATTGTGCTCATTTAATCAATCATAATAATTTCCCACTTCTGGGAAGGAAGAAACCTCACACTTCTTCCCACTCTTTCCTGATTTTAACACCTCCCTACTCCTTGTATTGTTCCATCTTGTGAAGTCTTTTTTCTTTTTCTTTTTCTCCTTCCTCCCTTCTTCCCTCTTTTCCCCCTCCTTCACAAGTTTTGTGAAAGGGTTTTATTCCCTCCTTTTCCTCATTCTTAAAAATCTGTCTTGGCCCAACTGCAGGGTTCTCTCCGTGGAAATCAGGCCCCAGGAAGGGAGCATATTCCTAAGAGTGTCCTGACCTGGACTGCTGGCTCAGGATTGGATGCGCATTTGTGTCTCTGGGGCTGGGTGAACTTCTGGAGAGAGGAGCCCAGGTGTCTGAGGCCCTGGGGAAGAGTCAGGTGGGATGGGCTAAGGCTGTTCCTGGGGGAGCTCTGCTCCCAAGGCGGCATCTGTGTTGCCTGCTGCTGGGGCTCACTTGGGAACCTGGAATATCCCAGCTTCTGGGCAGACTGGATGTGGGATTTGGGGTAAGGGGCAAAAGTTTCACCTTCAGTTTTCCACTTGCAATTGGAGTGTTTACTAGGAATTTGGGTTTGTCATCAGATCCTTGTCTGATTCTGGACCCTGCAAAGGCATAACACAAGTAAGGGGTGAGCTAGGTGACAGTGAGGAAGGGCAGGCAGCTGCCGCCACCCACACAGCCTTGGACAGTCGGCTCCTCTCTCTCCTTTCTGAGCCTCTAACCCCTTCCCCAGTCATCATCTCAACTCAGATGGGAGAGGATGGCCAGGAGATTGGTTCTTGGTGCTTGGAGAGCCTGCAAGTGGACTCTCGGCGATGAGAGCCAGCATTGCAGTCACCCTCATTCATCCCTTTGACAGAAATTTGTTGAGCTTGTATTATGTGCCAGGCCCTGTGCTAGGCAGCAGGGCTTCAGGGGTGAACAAGACAGGTAGTGTGCCTGCCTTCAGAGAGCCTTCTTTCTAGAGGCAGGAGACTGGCAGTAAATAACTTGAACTAAGTAACCAAGACAATATTAGATCCTATGTTATGTTCAGAAATACAACACAGTGATGTGATAGACAAGGTATGTGTGGGGACAGGCAGGGGCGGTCCTAGATGGGGAGGCCAGTGGAAGCTGCCCTGGGGAGAGACTAGTTCAGTCCAGGCCTGAAGGATGAAAAGGAAACCAGCTGCACAAAGACTTGAAGGAAGGGGATTCCAGGCAGAGGGAACAGCAAAAGAAAAATCCCCACAGCCAGAACAAGGTTTGCAGCAGCAGTGCGGCTGGAGAGGGAGACTTGGAGAAGCCAGGAGGGCCAGAGCCTGGTCACATGGGACCTGGTTAGGAGCCTGGATTTTTACGGCTGGGGCCATGGGAAGCCATTGGAAAATTTTAAGTAGGGGAGTAACATGATCTGACTTATGATTTTAAAAGATTATTTGGTACACAAGAAAAAAAATAAAAAAGGTTATTGGGTAGTCAGAGTTGCCCCAGGGGAGGGAAATGGTGGCTGAGGGATGGCATGAAGGAAAGATGGTATTTTCAACGTAGACTCTTCTGTCCTTTCTTAATGTTGTACCATGTGCATGTATCAACGAAGCCAAAACAACAACACAAAAAACCCAAACCAGCAAGCATAGTTAAAAGAGAATAGGACTTCCTAGGTGGCGCCGTGGTAAAGAATCCGCCTGCCAAAGCAGGGGACACGGGTTCAAGCCCTGTCCTGGGAAGATTCCACATGCCATGGAGCAGCTAAGCCTGTGCACCACAACTATTGAGCCTGAGCTCTAGAGCCCATGAGCCACAACTACTGAGCCCATGTGCCGCAACTATTGAAGCCCATGCGCCTAGAGCCCGTGCTCCCCAACAAGAGAAACCACTGCAATGAGGAGCCTGCGCACCACAATGAAGAATAGCCCCCACTCGCAGCAACTAGAGAAAGCCCTTGTGCAGCAACGAAGACCCAACGCAGCCAATAAATAAATAAATTAATTAATTAATTAAAAATAAAATGGTGCGTTTAAAAAAAAAGAATAGCTTAAGCCTGGAAAATGTATATAATAAAAAGTTTAAAAAAAGAGATCTAAAACTGTATATTATAGTATCAATTTTGTAAAGATAATGATATGTACATGCATGTCCGTCACACATACATAGACGGAAGACTAGATGGCTACTTCGATGTTTACAGAGATTAATTCTGGACACTGGACATATGGGTGATTTTTATTTCCTCCTGTATCTTCTGTTGATTTTTCCAATCTTCTAAAATGGTCATGAATTACTTTTATAAGTGGGGAAAAATGTGAAAAAGAGACATCGCTTCGACTACTAAGTAAGGAATAGTTTGAAGGGGAGCAGGAATGGAAGAAGAGAGACTGGCTAGGAGGCAGATCCTGAGCTGAGATGATGACTTGGATAAGGTGGGCCGGTGGGAGATCATTCTGGAGGTAGAGCCGACAGGTATCACTAGCACACCTTTGCCTAACATGATGCTCTGCTCTCGCCTAGAGAGGGCATTCCGCTGCCAGCTCAGATTTTGTACTCAGTTGTGCTGGGATCGATAATGGTGACAGACAATTTCCCGTGCTGCCTTGGCTTTGGAAATGTCCTGGGTTTCATCCACATCCTTATTCCCATCTTTCCTCCTAATAGGGAGAGCCGCATCCTGAACATTTCGCTACTGTGATAATCAGCAGATTCAGGGAAACATGATATATACAATAAGAACGATTTAGAGCCAGGAGAGATGTTCATCACATAACATCTCTGAGCCTCCAATTCCCCATCTATGAAATGGGACAGCAGCAATACTTACCTCTTAGAATCTGGGAAGCTCATGTCTGATTAAGTCTGCAGCAGTGCTCCATGAATGGTAGGGGTCTGGGTTTGCTCTTGCCAGACAAGTGTTTGCTTGAGTGAGGCCTGCTGCTCCAGAGGATCTAGGTGTTCCTATCCCTGATGGGCTGACACCCGATTCTACACAGGTTTTCTCGTCTCTGGGCGTGCTTTGAGATTGGCGCTTATTGGGCAGCTCCCTGAGTAGGTCACCAGGAAGCTGATGCCACTGGAAAAAGTGGAATTCAAATGCAGCTGTGCCTGTACACCCCCTTCCCCAGCCTTATTCAGGGGTGAAGCTGAGTGTTTGAAAAGGGCTCTGTGCTGGGAAGGCCTGGCCAGGCGCACAGTAAATCGTGCTTTGAATGGGAATTATTTCTGTGCTCTGTGTTTGGTTAAGAGGGCCACTCCTGCCTGAACTCGCTGCAGTCCTCACCCTCTTCTAGTCCTCTTCTTGGAACTTGGGTATGTTAGCCAGGAAGGCTGTCACAGTGCCTGTCACCACGCGGGGGACCAGGACCCATGCAGGGTTGCTTTCACATCTCCTGTTATCTCCCTGTCTCCCCATTCCCAAGCAGGAAGGCATGCCCTGGGTGGGGTTCTTTGCCTGGGTGACCCCTGTTTTGACTGCCCTTTCCTTGGTGCTCCTGACAGCTCCTTGGGAAAATGCAATTAGGAGATTTGTTACAGGCTAGCTCAGCAGGGCCACCTTCCGCCTCTGCAAGCTTCTCTGATCAGGAGCGACGCTGTTCCTTTTAAAAATTCAAATACTTTTTCTAAGCAGCAGTGATATGGTAGTTCCCTCCTAAGCGAGGGGTGGAGTAGGGTGGATGGGGCATTCACTTCAGCTCCAGTGCCTGTTACATCCATGGGCCTAGCCAGAGACCCCTGAGACTGGCCCTGCTCAAGCCTCATGGTGGTGAAGGCCCTTGTGGCTCCCCTAGGAAGAGGTTTCTGTCCAGAGTGACTGGTCAGAACTCTGAGAGGCTGTGAGGTGAGGAGGAGGTGGCTGGGGTTTCCCCTGCCTGCTCCCAAGGTCATCAGTGGATGAAGCCAAGGCCTGGGCACAGTCCAGGATGTGCTATGTGTGCAGCATCTTAGAGCATCTCAGAGTGTGCACATGAAGACGGGCTAGGAGAGCAGCAGGGGCTGATATTTGTACCCCAAGGTTGACTCCAGCCTGGAGTGTTTTTATGGGGAAGGGGTGTGTTGGGTGGTAAAGGAGAGGAAGGAAGAAGTGGGGACAGTATCTCTAGCTGCCCCTTTTTTTTCATAAATAGCATCACTACTCAGGCCCATTTGGTCACTCTGGGAGGCCTGACACTTGCCATCAAATCTGAATTCAGTTCTCTTGATACACACAGCAAACTCCCCTCCCCCCATCAGTGGCCTTAGCATTTAAATGGCCTTGCCACAGCCCCATAAGCAGCCCCAGGGATTGTGGCCAGGTTGGGGGGGAGGGTTTAATGTTGTCCCTCTGTGTCTTCTGGGGACATGTGCAAGGTAGAGTGTCAGTGTTTTGGCTTGAAGAGAGAGAGGGGCATGGGAAGGGGCCACAGATGGGGCAGGAACAGGCAGGCTCCCTTCTCCCCTCGTGCTTTGGGTCTGTGATCCCTGCCAGGCCTGGAGCTCCCTGGGGGATCCGCCCCAGCGGAGGCCAGACTGTTCTCCTGCCCTCGGCCGTACCTCCCCCAGTCCCCGCCCCCTGCTTGACTCAGAATGGAATGTGCAGCCTGTGGAACAGGATGGGGTGGGAACTAGTTCCCAGAGGGCCTTGGTCCCCGTCCCCTCCCCTCCCCCCACAAAGGGGGTAGGAACCTCTGGGCTGGGTCCTGCTTCTTGGCAGGGCTGGAAGCGCTCCTCTCCAATCCCAGGCCCTGTGCAGAGAGGGGGCAGAGGCGAGTGCCACGGGGCCCCAGGTCCAGCCATTGGAAGCAGCAGCCAGGGTGGGGGGGTTTCTTTATAAGTCCAAGATGAAGGTGGGCGGCCAGTTAGAGTCCAGCAGGCCCATCCCCATCTCCAGGAGCTGGGGGTGGCCTACCCCAGACCTCCATCCTTTGTTGACTTCTGTTTTAATTGCAGCTTATATTTTCTTATTCCTATATTTCTGTAGTTTCCAAAAGTAGTACAACAATGTGTATTGCTTCTGGAATCAGAATGGAAAGGATTTAAAATATATGTAGAATTGCCAGACAGTGAAACAGAAAAAGTAGCAGTGTTTCTTCTCTGGAAGACTGGGAGTCAAGGCTTGACCAACAGTAGACTATTCTGCAGAAAGAGGGGTCCCTGGCAGAAGGGGCAATAGTTGGAAATAGGATAAGAAGCCTCTAACACTGGACTGATACCCATTCAGGGTGACCATTGAGTAGGCCCATGAATCCCCCCTGGTGGGCTCTGGGCTGGGGTGGGCTGTCTAGGGACTAGGCCCAGAGGCCTCCTGCATTGGCTCTGGTACCTGGGAGGAGGCGGGAAAGGGAGTGAGCTTTGGCTTAAGCTGACTCAAAAGAATTAACTCCTGCCTGGCCACGCAGGCAGGTCCCACGCCCCCACGCCCCCCCCCCCCCCCCCCCCCGAGTGGAGAGTGAGGCGTTTTCCTTCTCAGTGTGAAGTGAAACCTTGCTCCCCCACCCCCACCCAGTCCTACCGAAGGAGCCTGAAGTCATTCCCCCATTCCTGTGAGGCTTTGGTTCTGGGCCTGTCCCTGGAAGGGTGGGGTGGGGTGGGGTGAGGAGGGAAGGACGAATATAAAGGTTAGCGGGGAGGGGCTGGAAGGAAGCCTGTGTGCAGGTACAACCAGGCTGCCCGCCAGTGGGGCAAGGAGAGTGGGGAGAGCACAGGGGAGCTGTTGAAAGCAGAAGGGAAGGGCCCCTCCAGCGCCTGCCATTGCTCTGGCCTGCCCGGCTCCCCTTTCCATGGTGGAGAGGGAGTGTGTGTGTGTGTGTGTGTGTGTGTGTGTGTGTGTGTGTGTGTGTGGAAGCACGTGGAAGCGTGTGTAAGTGGCCAGACTGGGCCTATATTCTGCAGAGCTTGGTCAGCACCCAGGGGACCAGCCCTAGCCCCCTCTGGCCCCCAGGGAACAGGCAGTGGCTCTAAGAGCCCCCAGAAGACAGTGGGGACATTAGACCAATGTCAAGAAGGCAAGGGGAGAGTGGACTGGGAGGCAGAAAGAGAGCCCGGCGTGGGCTGGTCCCTCCTCCCTGAGCTTCCGTTCTCCAGAACCTCCGGTGCCCCACACAGCCTGGAGGTTCAATTCCAGTCTACCTGGGGAGGGTGGGGCAGTGGGTGATCACCTTCCACCCTTCTTTCCCTGTACAGAGACACAGTCTCCTCCCACTGTGTCACTGTGCGCATGGGACTACAGTACCACCAAAAGGCCAGGGTGAGGGCAGAGTGGGTAGGGGAAGAGCTCTGGAAAGTCAGTGGGGTCCCCTAGCTGGGGCTGGTGGGGCAGAGAGAGGGAGCGCACTCCTTTCAGTTGGGGTGAAGCGCTCTGCTGTCACAGGTACCGGAGCCTGGAAGCGGGGCAGAGAACAGAGAAAGGGGATCTGTCACATCTTGCCTGGGTTAGAGGTAGGCAGCAGGAGAGCTTTCTGTTTGGTATCTGAGGAAATCAGGGGATGAACTTGACTGTCAAGTTGGAATAAGTATACAAGTCTAGGTGAATGGGCCTCTTGGAGTTGTGCAGTGCGCAGTCTGCACAGCTGTACATGCTGGCCCTTTTGGAACTGGATCAGCGCATCAGGTACCTGTGGTTTTCACATGTAAATTCCTTTTTCTTCTACCAGCTCTGCCAGGCCTTAGATCCATAGTCCTCAACATAAGACCCCCAATTTGGAGGTGATTTTTGGCTATTTGTTATCCATTTCTAAGTGCTGATTGACTTGGAGTTTGGGGAGCCAGAATGAGGAGAGGGCTTGTGTGTGAGTATGGGCATGGGTGTGTTGGACAGTTCAGAGATTCTCTGGAGAGCATGACTGCCACCACCCTCCTTGTGGAGTCAGAGTCCTGTGTGGATAATCGGCCACAGATGCAGCGAAACTGCTCTAATTCCTGAGTCAAGGCTGGCTGGGTTTAGGAGCTCTCAGACGGGGCAGGCAAGTGGGGAGGAGAGGAGGTTCCTGCCTCCATACCCCTCCCCACCCCCACCCCCAACAGTAACCCCTCCCCCAGGCACCTTTGCTGGCCTTCGACCCACTGGGTCTTCTTTAGGTGCCTGCCTTCCTCTCTCCCTCTCCCATCATCAAACTCACCCATTCCTTGTCCTTCAAGATCCTGCTCTTTGATCTCTGAGGAGATGACTGGCTAATCAGATTGACCAATCTAAATTCATGTGCTGGTGGCAGGTTAACAGGTAATTCCTGAAACGCTTTTAACTGGCCACCAGGCCTTATCAATCCAAGAAGTGACTGTCCAAGTGGGAACCTGGGGTGGAGGGGGGGTGGTAACTGTTTGAGCCTGAGGGGCTGCTCCACCGCCCACCCACTCAGCAGCTGGGAGGGGAGCGCCTGCCTCAAAGCTGTGCCCTGCACGCTGGCACGGGGAGACCAGTGCAGCCCTTGCACAGTTTTGAGGAAGGTAACAATTAGATGCCCACCGAGGAAAGTGAAGGTAGGGAGGTGCAAGGGCAGGGCTGCGGAGCATCAAAGCATCAGGGAGGGGCACCACAACCAGATTCGGACAGTCAGAAAAGGCTCCCTGGAAGAGGAAACATAATGATCTGGAGGGTGAGAAGGAGGCAGCTTGTCAAGAGCAAGTCAGAGAGAAGAGACGGTTGTAAGGGCAGATGCCCCCCACGTCCCCCAGGGGCCCCACCTGGGTCTCCAAGGGCATATCAGACGGTCCTGTCCCTCACCAGGGACCCTGGCGCGTCGTGACTTGCAGGGGAGGGTGATGGGTGGGGGAGCTCCGGCAGCCTGGTTCGCCTGTGACTTGTGTATGGCCACATGGGGCGCGTGGGTTTGGGGGTGCACTAATATCCATGGGGTGTACAGGGGCTGCCCGTGGTGTGTGGCCCACGTGACCCGGGGACTGGAAGCCCAAACCTCTCCCAGGCCGCTGCGGGAGGGGTAGGGCGTGAGGTGAGGGGGCAGGGGCTGGGCGGGGGGTGGGGTGCTGGATCGCTGGGGCCAACTGCACATTAGCCAGGCTGGCGTTAAATGCCTTTGCTGCCTCTCTCCTCCCCTCCCGTCCCTCCCTGCCCTCCCAAAAATCAACAACTGTGTCCACAGCAGGGTGATTGTGCCTGGCCGGCAGCCTCTGGGGCTGCCAGGACCGGGCAGGTGCTGGGAGCAGGCTGGGTCTGGCTGCCAGGGCTGCAGGATAAACAAGGCCGCACACAGGCTGGCTGGGAGGGAGGGAGGCCACAGGCAGGCGGGAGGGAGGACAGGTGTCTCAGGAGCATTGCAGACACAAAGGGCCTCTTGTCTCCTCCTCCCTGGCCCCAGGGAGCAGCCCCCTCCCCCTCTCAGGCCCAGCCCCGAGACCCGTGGCCAGGTCAGCCAGGGGCTTCTGGAAATGAGGGAAGGGCAGGTGCTGACCTCCAGACTCCCCTGCATCTTGGTGCTTGTTTTTTCTTGCTTGAGGCAGAGGTAAAACTGTCCTCATGCGACACTAACCCTGGAGGCAGGATACCCGCCTCTGAATAGATCCACTGGCCACGAGGCCTCTGTGGGTCTCCGTTTCCCCCTGGAAAGACAGAAAGACCCTCACTACTGCTGGGGCACCCAAGGAAGAAATGGATGGGAGATAGGCAAAGGACCTGGAGCTTTTTGGGAAGAAAGAAGCAGCACATGTCAGGAGTGATGAAAGGTGGGACAAGAAGTAGGGAGACCTGGGCCCAGGGATTCCAGGTGGGATTTGGGGTGGGTGTGGCCGGGGTGCAGCAACGCCCTCCTCCCTTCATACCCCTTAATGAAACAGACCTTTACGGAACCCCTGCCATGTGCCGGCACTGCACTAGGCATGGAAGAGGCAGGGAAGAATAACATAGTACCCACACAGACAGGTGGAACTCTGGAGCCAGACTGCCTGTGTGGTCTTGAGCAAGTCTCAGTTTCCTCATCTGTAACATGGGGGTGATAATAGCCTCTGCCTCATGGGCTGTTGTGTTGATTAAATGTGTGAAGAGATGCCTGGTATGCTGCCTATCGTATAGTAAGGGATACATAAGAGAAGGCCATTATCATCCCATTGTTGTCCCTGTCCCTGAGAGAGGCTCAAATCTAGCCAGAGCACAGAAAGCAGACAAGTAAACAAATAATTGCAGTCCAGTCAAGCCAAGTACTAGAGACTAGGGATGTCCAGGGGCTCTAGAATGCCCTGAAAGAACAATCAGCTCTTCTAGGATTATTAGGGAGTGATTCATAAAGGAAGGGCAACATTTGAACTGGGCTTTGAGTGAGGTACAGGAGTTTTCTGGTCAAGACTGTAGAAAGGGACTTCCAGGCAGTGGCACCCTGTGAGCTGCAGCCCTGAGGTGTGAAGGCGCCTGTTTTCACCTGCATTAGCGTCTGTGAGCCGGACAGCTGTTGGGGCTACTCTCTGTGTGGTCTTGCTGATGCCATAAACCTTTCTGGGACTTGGTCTCTGTATCTGAAAGGGGGAAACAGTGGTCTGTCTACTTCCTTCCATGATTTTCCAACTGGTAAGGGGCCAGGCTGCCCATTCCCTGGGTAGATCAGTCAGGCCCAAGACCCAGGACCAGAAGGATCAGCCGGCAGCACTCCCAGGGCACCAGCTGGGCCTGCTGGACTGAGTGGAGGGAGCTGACCTCTGGTGCTCCAGCCCAGGTGCTGCTCCCTGTGCAGCAGGCAGTGGGGCTCCCCAGCCCGCCTCTTCCACAGGGGTGAAGCCCTTCAGGGTTCCTGTAACAATGGCTGTGCTGGTGTTTGAGGGGCCAATGAACAGTAGAGGACAGTGGGCACCAGAGGAGACCAAGGCCCTGGTCTGGACTGTGTGTCCTCAGATCTGTCACTTTGCCTCTTGGAACCTTGCTTTTCCCATCTGCAACTTGGGAAGGACCATTTGGACCCCTCCTGGGATAAAACGAGAATGCTGTGTTGCGGTGGCAGTAGAGTCAGATGAAGATGATGACAGCTACCCTGGTAATTTTTGTTGCAGTTCCAAAATCCAGATGTGGTGTCAGACACTTAGTCATAACCCCACATCTGTCCTTGGTGTTGCCCTCCACGGTGCGCCTCCTTCCAAGCAGCTCATCTCAGGGGTGCCTCACGAAACCTTGTCAGTTAGGAAGGACAGAGTCCCTAACCCCCCATGTGAGTCTGAAGGGATGAGCCTGGTCCACGTGACATGTCTGACCACGTGGGATCTTGCTGCAGGATCCCCTGGCCTCCTGGCCTGGCGTGCTGCCGTTGGTTTTGAGGAACTGGTGATAGGAAGGGTTAAGGGCATTGAGGAATGCCTGGAGTCCAGTGGGTCTCCTGACAGTCGCAGGGAGCTCACCCAGGGTCCAGATCTGGAAGGGTGGTTGCCTTGGCAGAGGCTGCCGTCTTTCTCTCCTCCCTCATTTGCTACCTTGGCCCTGCCCAGTGTGGGCATAGCCCCATTTTCTCTTCCTCCTCTGTACTCACGTTTCTCAGGTGGCCTCAAGGTGAGGTGAGGTCAAGGAGAGAAGCTGATGCAAAGGGGAATGCGGGAAGATGGGGCTGGGGCAGTACTCTGGGGTCCCCTGGCAGGTGGTCAGATAGCTTCCTAGGCAGCCCTGGAAACTGCCTGCGTAAGAGACAGGCAGAAAGAGCAGCAGTGACACTCGGATTTTTCCAAGGGCCATGTACATATTTACATATAATTTGCATGTAACCAATACACTGAACGCGATTTTATGATCTATCCCCAGGCACATTCAGATTTGCCTTTTACTATTGTTCTTTTCAAAGCTGGCTGCTCCTGGCTTTTTACTCTTGTCTGGCCTCACTCCTGTTCTATTCTCCCCACCCCTCTCCCAGAGGGCAGGTGGGGGAGGGGCGGGAGGAACAGAGGGTCAGCTTTAGGTCAGCCCTGCTATCCATCCCCCTCCCTGGGGTGAGCACAGAGGGCGGCTTCCACCACTGAACCCACAGGCCTGGCCTCCCCGCCACCCCCCAGCGGCCCCCTCACCTGTGAATGTGGCCGAGGGCACCTTCACACGCAACAGCACAGAGCTTGGCACTTAGCAGGTGCTCAATAAATCTGAGGGTAAATCGAGATTAGAGATAGGGAGGAACCTTGGAAAACAAAGACGTATCCCATTCAGGCTCCTTGGGGCCCGGTTTTTTTCCTGCGAGGGACGAGGTTGATAGGGAGAAGTAAACCTCTGAGGAGTAGATTTCTCTCCTGACTGTGGCCAAAGGAGGCATTTCTTTCTCTTCTTGGCCTTGCCGGAAGTAGTGGTGGGGATGAGAGGAGCAGAAAGGAGGGGCCAGGCCTTCTATTATTTTGTTTTTCAGATGGAGAGTCTGTTATTAGCAATTTATGACGACCAGGTCTGCAGCCAAGCACATTCAGTTCTCCAGCGTCGAGGGGGAAGCTCGCAGGGCCGTGGCAAGCGGCTGGACAGGAAAGACAGTCAGGTCAACAGTTTTGTGATTGACTATTCAGTGCCTCGGCCTGTGCCAGGGGCAGCTTTAGCATGGGGCCAGATTGAGCCCAGCCCTGTGTGGGGAGACACCCTTCTGGATAGCATGGCCTCCCCGTGTGAGCCCAAATGGCTTCAGTAAGTGGGGTGAGCTCCCCTCCCACATCGTGCCCACTGGGCCTTGGGCTGCAGATTGCTTTCTGTGAAATGGGGTCAGGGCAGTCACACTCAGAGCAGTGTCACTGTAGAGTTTCTTGAGACGGCAGGGCCTGGGAAGACCCCTACAGAGAAAGGAGAGCAGCTGTGTGAGAGAAGACCCCGGAAGAGGGGGAGTGGGCAAGGTGACCACCCTTGTGGAAAGAATGGTGCACAAGCAAAGCAACCCCCTCTCTGCAAAAGCGCTGAGCTGGTGGAATTTAGCTCGGCGGCCGCGAGATCGGGGCAGTAGATAGAGCTCTGCGGGCGCCTGGGCTGTGTGTGTGCAGGTTGTTGTGTGGGGGTCCAGGAAGACGATGGAGAGGGCAGGAGCAGCACGCGTGGCGCCCCCTCTACCAGGCTGGCCTCCACGCTTCCCTGGACTCATTACCAGTCCCCATTGCTGGAAGCAAACCCCCTTCCTCCATCCACTCCTCATGTAAGTTGGTTTCGTTCTTCCCTTGATTTCCCCTCATTCCTCTCCCAACTGTTTCGCTTCGACTGGAAGTAGCTACATTAGCCATTCTTCAAGGGGTCAGCGTCCTCCAGGGGGCCAAAATGCCACAGGGCAGAGAACTTTGGCTGGTGGAGGTCTTCTCAGGGTTAGGGACGGTGATGTCTGATCCCCGGAACTCTGTTTCACGGCTGGGAGGAGCCCAGGCTGCTTGGGGGAGAGCGACCCTCTCAAGTGGCTGTTTCTCGCATCCCAACCATGTCTCCAAGCTTGGTGTCCTTGGACGGTTGTTGAAGGGCAGACTCACAGGAAGGATAAGAAGCTTTTGCGGGACTGTGGAAAGAGCCAGGGCAGAGAATGTGATGCGTTGGGGAGTCGGGGAGAGCCATGTTGGGCAGTGAGAGAATGGGCCTGGTTTCCAGCTGTGAGGATCTTCTTATTATCTGCGCACAGCTGACGGCCACTCAGTCCTGAGGGTTTCTTGTCCTCTGTCCTCTGAGTTGACATCCTCTTCCCTGGCTACTTCAAGGCTCTTGCCAGGGGTTCACAAAAGAAACACCTCCGAGATTTGACCCAGTGTGGATAAGTTCATTAGGTGTGTAGGGAGCAAGTACTCTGGGCCCAGCACCAGACTCGGGGCTCCGTTAGCAACCCCTGTGCCCTGCTAAGACAACTAGTAGGGCGCAGCTGTGCCAGGTTCTGTAAGGAACAACAGTGACTAAGCTACCAGCCCAGAGGCTGAGGAGCCCTGCTGCAGTAGAAGGGGGGTTGGAGGGGGGTGGGTATTAGCTTAGAGTGCAGTTAGGAAGGGATCTCCAAGGTCAGAGGGAGCCTTGAATGCTGGCCAAGGAGCCAGGACTTTGTTGACAGCGAGGAACCCGAGAATGTCTCAGAGAACTTTCAGAATGGGTGGCTCATTCATTCAAGCTGAGATTTCTCTCTCATTGTTCTGCAACAAAATTCCAACAGAACCCTGTGCTTTTTCTTTCCATTCAAAGACATTTTTATTGCCTTCAAATTGTGTTGAACCATGTGGTAATCGAGACAACTTTCCTTCCCCTGCAGGGCTGTGGGCTCCCAGAGTGTGGGGCCAAGCCTGGCAGCCTGCGGAGGGGATGTTCCTTTTCCTGGTCTGCCCTGACTCACACTCACCCCGGCTTTGGTCCCACAGGGGCTCAAGTGAGTGAGTGTGGCCAACTCTCCTGGGATGCTTGATGAATGAGCACACCAATTTTGTTCAGGATTGATGAATGTTAATCTCTGGATGTCTTTTTAAAAGGCAATGGTTTGATATATATTTTTAACAGATAAGATATTCAGGGGATGGATAAGCTCCACCAATACCTCATTAGGTGAAGGCACTGGGTGAGGCAGGAGGAGGAGACCAGACCCTGCGCACAGGGAAGCTGTAATCTGTCTGAGGAGGTGAGGCTGGATCATAGGAAACAGCTGCGTTGTGGGAACAGAACCTTTCAGCTGAATTGGCCTGAGCGCCAGGACTGTTGGAGATGTTTCTGTCTCCATGGGCTTGGTTTTGGAGCCTGGGTGCAAGGTGGAGTCAGACAGATCCCATTTTGAGTCCTAGGTCTGCTTCTTCTGAGCTGTGAGATACTAGAATTTTGTCAGAGCCTAGTTTTTTCACCTACAGAGTGGGAAAAGAATAATATCTACCTCCCAAAGTTAAAAGGACTTAGTGACGTGATGTCTATATTACAGCACTTAGTATAGGGCCCAGAGTATAGGAGATTCCAGTACGTGGGAGCTGATATTAGCATGGCCATTGTGGTGGTGGTTGTTGGGGCTTGTGCTGGGAGCGATGGTGCAGCTCTCCTGGGGCCTGTCTGGATGTGGGGGCAGCCCCTCCCTTGGGTCATGAACATGGCCTCTGTGGGGTTTGGGAAAGGAGGGGGAGCACCTCTCCAGTGTGGTGGTACAGACTTTGTCAGCTATGACACCTCTTTCAGCCTCCCACAGTATTCTTCCTTCAGGTTTGATATATAGATGTGTTATGTGACCCTGGCCAAGTTACTTAACCAATCTGTGCTCCAGCTTCTGGAACTGTAAAATGCTGCTGACAAACATACCTGGTACTGAGAGGATTAAATAAAAAGGGTTACGTGGAAAGTGGTCAAAGAGCGTCTGGCACGGGGGGATCTTATCCAGGCATTCGATGCTGTTGTAATTGCTGTGGTTATTCTGTTAAGGGAGTGACCCATGCACTCAAAGAAACAAGGGCATGAGCTGCTGCCCCACGTGTTCCAGGAGCTTGGAGCAGGGGTGGGGTGTGGGATGGAGGTGGGCCAGGGCATGGACCCCAATGTGTGGACTCCACTGTGCTGGCCCTGGGGAGCAGCCCAGAAAAGGGGGTGAGCTTTCTCACACACTAGCGACAAGCAGGGTGTTGCCAGGTGGAGCAGAAATGATAGTTTGGCTCGGAGTGCACTGCCTCCTGTCCTTTGCCCGGTGTTGTCCCTTAAACTGGTCACTAAGGGGAACAGTTCTACACCAGGTAGAATGGATTTTTGCAAAACTGGTGAAATTCACGTGTAAGTTGGGATCGCTTGGAAGCATGAAACCACCATATTCACCAAACCCAACTGCTGGCAGATTTTAATAATTCATAGTAATATGAATGTCTATACAGCTTTTAACTAACCTTTGGACTCCGGGCGCTTGGGAGCTGCCTGCAGGAACGTGGCAGGAAGTGGAAGCTGCCCCCCCCCCCCCCCCCCCCCCCCCCCCCCCCGGCACCCAGCCCCACCGTGGAGATGGCTAATTGGGTTGAGAGTGCCTGCAGGGAATCGGCCTTTTCTCCGAGGTCTTTGTGCTGTGGTTTTGGCCTTGGGGCCAGGTGGAACTTCAGTGGGATTTTGCTTCCACCCCTTAGCTTCAGGTGCCTCAACTATAAAATGTTTTTTTCCGCTTGTTTCATTGACTTTTAAAAAAAAATAGTTATTTATTTGGCCATGTTGGGTCTTAGTTGCGGCATGCTGGATCTTTCGTTGCAGCTCATGGGCTCTTCATTGTGGGCTCCAGAGTGTGCAGGCTTATTTGGCCCACGGCATGTGAGATCTTAGTTCCCTGCCCAGGGATCGAACCCACGTCCCTTGCATTGGAAGGCGGATTTGTAACCACAGGACCATCAGGGAAGTCCCTATATGACGGGTTTTGTTGCTGCCAAAAATATCTGTGAGGTGCTTAGCTTGTGCCCACTCGAAAAATGGCAGGTACCGTCACTATCTTTCTGCTGATTTGGGCTGTAGCCTGAAGGTGGAAACCAACGCCTTAGCAGCGCTTATATTTCTGCAGCATCAAAGACTTTGGAGCCCTCCCCAACTTAAAATTTTATCTGAGAGAAGAAGTAATAATTCATTCCATGTGCAAATGGAAAAACTGAGACCTTGCAAGATTTAGTGGTGTGTCCCAGGCCCCACAGTGAGTTACAGGCATCCAAATCCCTTACACTTATATGGGGCTTTCTAAACCATCAAGTGTATTAAGTGCTTTGACATTTAGAAAATCTCTATGCTGAGGCTCCCAGCAATCTGGTGGGGTGTATTTTGACTCCCATTTTACAGATAGGAAAACTGAGGCTCAGAGAATTAAGACTTGCCCAGGATTGCACCCTGATTGTGTGCCAGAGCTAGGGCTCAAACTCAAACCTTTGGCCTCCAAATCCAGGGTTCATTTCCAGTGTGCACTCAGAATTATCACATGGGCCTGTGTGATCCTCTCTGAAATAACTTTTTTCCTTCATGCAGGTAGGTCTGTTAAGGTGGATAGTCATGAGCCAGGAGGGAGAGGGTTAAATTCCTTCCTAAGCAACAGAGCTGGTTTTGAGCCTGGCGCCTCTAGTGACCCCATCATTGACCCTCACCCCCTGGTCAGGGTGACTGGCTGTGGGGGAAGGGAAGCAGAGCAGCTCTAATGGCCCAATGGGGGCAGAGGGAGGGCCTAGGGAGGCAAGAGCAGGGGAGGGGACACTCTTCCCTCTTTTACTTTGGACAAAGATGCACAGAGATGCCAGTGGCTTTTTTCGGTTTCCATAGAAAATCCCTAAGATTGTCTTGTGGTGGCTGGCCATCAGCATGGCCTGCACTCTTAATCAGGCCATGGAGCACAGGCAGCTCTTAGAGACACTAGAAACCCTGTGATGTGTTCTTGGGTAAATGGGAACTGGGATAGTTTTTACCACTAAAGGCACCAGTGATAGAAAACGGAAATATCAAATGAACCTTAGGGCTGGATGGGACTTTGGTCGCAGCCTGTCGTTCACTGAAGAGGAAAAGGATGATTCAGGCGGCCCACAGAAACCAAAATCTGTGGAATGAGTGGGTGACTGAGAACTGGGAAGGCTGCTCTGTTGCCTCCTTCTCTCCCCGGGTGGCCCCCACCCCAGTCACCCCCTCTGTCCGCGCAGACCTTCTGCTTTAGAGTGTTTGGATTATTGTCCCTCTGTCCTCCCCAGATGGCCCTCAAGGAGCTCCAGACCTGTAGAGTAACTGCACAGGGTTGTTCAGCAAGTTAGGGGTGAGAGGGTGAGGGGAGCGCTATTCTGGAAACCAGGGGTCAGCCCAGTGCTTGCCTTGAAGCTGCCACCCTAAGAAGGACAATTGAGGAGCGGACTTAGAGGAAGCTAGTGAAATCTCTTCCTCTGTCCCCATCTTCCTGCCCCTACATCCCTTACCCTCCCTGCTGAGGAATCCTAAATACACCTGTTTCTGCATGGCAGTTGAAAGCTTTTAATTGTTCCTAGAGGTGAGGGAGGCACTGAAGGGAAGGCCTTCTAGCTGGTGGGGCAGGTCTGGCATTGTCTGGCTCTGGCCTTTTTAGACACGTCAATTCGTGACGTTAATTATGGCTTTGTGAGCAAGGGGTTCTTCAACGGCAGCTGGTCTGCAGCCTACGCGCTCCCTGACACCCGGCCTGACATGAGCCCCCCAGTCTGTGAGTCTGTGTTGTGCTCTCACCTCTGCCTGTCTGTGAGATTAAAGGTGCCATGAAAGTGTAAACTCTTAGCAGTTTCATGTTCTCCATCTTTTTTTTTTTTTGTGGTAACATATACAGTAATGAAATTTACCATTTTAATCATTTTTAATTGTACAGTTTGGAGGCATTAAGTACATTTACATTCTGCAGCTGTCACTACTGTCCACCTCCAGAAGTTTGCATCATCCCAAACTAAAACTCTCTGCCCATTAAGCAATAACTCCCCTTTTGTGGCTCTCCCTGGCCCCTAGTAACCTCTATTTTACTTTTTTTTTATAGTATTTTTTTTAATTTATTTTATTTATTTATTGGCTGTGTTGTTTCTTTGTTGCTGCACACAGCCTTTCTCTAATTGCTGCAAGCAGGGGCTACTCTTCATTGTGGTGCGCAGGCTCCTCATTGTAGTGGCTTCTCTTGTGGAGCACAGGCTCTAGGCACGTGGGCTTCAATAGTTGCAGCACACAGCTCAATAGTTGTGGCTCACGGGCTCTAGAGCACAGGCTCAATAGTTGTGGCGCACGGACTTAGTTGCTCCGTGGCATGTGGAGTCTTCCCAGAGCAGGGCTCAAACCTGTGTCCTCTGCATTGGTAGGCAGATTCTTAACCACTGCGCCACCTAGGAAGTCCACCTCTATTTTACTTTTGGTCTCTGTAAATTTAACTGTTGTAACTACCTCATATAAGCACAATCACGAAATACTAGTCTTTTTATTATTTCATTTAGGCTTATTTCACTTAGCATAATGTTTTCAAGGTTCATCCATATTGTAGCGTGTCAGAATTTCCCTCCTCTTTAAGGCTGATAATATTCTGTTGTGTATATACATATATATATACACAACAGAATATATATATATATATATACACATATATATACACAACAGAATATATATATATATATACACATATATATACACAACAGAATATATATATATATACATATATATACACAACAGAATATATATATATATACATACATATATATATACACAACAGAATATATATATATATACATACACACATGACATTTTACTTTATCCATTAATTCCTCCACAGGTGCTTGGGTTGTTTCCACCCTCTGGCTATTGTGACTAATGCTGTATGAGCACGGGTGAGCAACATCTCTTCAAGACCCTGCCTTCACTTCCTTTGGGAATACACCCAGAAGGGGAATGGCTGGATCTTATGGTTATTCCATGTTTAGGGTTTGGAGAAACCACCATGTTATTTTCCACGGCAGCTGTTATCGGTTTACTTTCCCACCAGCAATTGTCTGCATCCTTGCCAACACTTCTTTTTATCTTTTTCTTTTCTTAAAAAATAATCGCCATCATAATAGGTGTGAAATGGCATCTCATGGTGGTTCTCCATCTTTTTAAGGGGAAGTCAGGCCCTGAGAAACACTGACACGTGTCCTCCCCATTGTAGAAGCAGTCAGGCCCCGGCTCCACGCTTCCAGGTCTGTGTCACAGCCTCCATACTCCGTCCTCTACTCCTTTTGCTACATACTTGTCCCATCAAGAGGAGGCAGGTGAGGGGAGGGGGTATAAATTAGGAGTTTGGGATTAACATATACACACTACTATATATAAAATAGATAACCAACAAGGACCTACTGTATAGCACAGAGAACTGTACTCAATATTTTATAACAACCTACAAGGGAAAAGAATCTGAAAAATAATATGTGTGTGTGTGTGTGTGTGTGTGTGTGTGAGAATCATTTTGCTGTACACCTGAAACTGACACAGCATTGTAAATCAACTATACTTCCATAAAAATTTTAAAAATAAAATAATAAAAAAAAGGAGGAGGCAGGTGAGGTCCTCTGTTCCCTTGCTCTGTCTGCTGATTGTCAGGGCCCTTTCCTTCCCACCTGTCATAGGAGCAGAGTGGCCCTAGCTCACCAGAAGTGTCTGGAGGGCGGAGGACCTTGAGCGTGAGGAAGAGATTTCAGTAATATGAGATTTAAAGAGTTGGATTGTTTTAACCCTGGG
The DNA here is from genome assembly GCF_030028045.1 of Hippopotamus amphibius kiboko. Lineage (NCBI taxonomy): Eukaryota > Metazoa > Chordata > Mammalia > Artiodactyla > Hippopotamidae > Hippopotamus > Hippopotamus amphibius. The sequence goes on from NC_080188.1 coordinate 153,266,801, forward strand.
CATTGGGTAAAAGTAAATTATGGTACAGCCACTGAAGAGATGTACACCCATTACAAATGACTTCATAAAGAATTTTCTTTCTTTTTTCTTTTTTTTGGCCGCACCATGTGTGGCTGCAGGATTTTAGTTCCCCGACTGGGGAGCGCAGAGTCCAAACCACTGGACCACCAGGGAATTCCCTAAAGAATTTTAAATAATTTCCAGTTTTCAGTAACATGAAAACTTCTCCTGATATACTAAAGTGTGTGTGTGGTGGGGGGCGGGGAGGGGAGGAGAATAGTATAAAAATTTGCTTATGAGCTGAATGATGAAAAAGAAAACTATACACAGGAAAAAGACTTGATGGAAATAGGCTAAACTGGTATCAGTTGTCACCTCTGGACTAATGGGAAATAGGTGACTTTAATTTTTTTTTTTTGGTCTTTATTATTCTAAATTTTGCAGGTTTCCTATGAGTACACATTCCCTTTATAATCAGAAGAAAATTGATAAGAAAATAAGAATGACTGCAACTCTTCACTAGGCACATATGTGGGGGGGGGTGTATGAAGTGCACAACTCCGCTAGATGCTGTTGGTGAGAAGCTAAGGGAGTGGGAGTAGAGGTGTGGGGGTAGAGGGCAAGGAAGGATGGCCAGGAAACAAAGGAGAGGTGATAGCTTAGGGAGGTCAGAGACTGGGGCAGCCCTGGGCCAGCCCTGGGCCCTCCAGTGCTGCCCGGAACTCACTTGGAGGATGCTACATTAGGACTCTGGCTCTGACTCATTTGATATTTACGTGTGGCATTTGCCTATGACTTTTCTAACATCTACTGAACTAGGACCTGCCTGGGTCCCTTGACCCCCATCATGAGAGCAGCAGTGGCCCAGCAGAGGTCGGGGTTGAGGGGCGGGCAGGTGATTCAGGCTCCAGTAGTTGACTTCCCGTGGCTCTTGGGACCTCAAACAAGTGGAAGCAAAGACAGTATAATCCAGTGCTTAAAAGAAGGGAGTCGACAGCCAGTCTCTGAGTCAGTGTCTTGCTCACCATTCACTGGCCATGACCTTGGGCAGTTGCTTCGCCTCCTTAAGCCTTTGTGTCCTCATCAGTAAAACAGAGACGATAATAGTAACTGTTTCACAGGGCTGTGGGACATATTAAAAGAGCTAATGTCTACCGATGGCCCTTAGCTTATTGTGTGCCTCATTCCTGTTGTCTGGTTGAGAGGTAGATTCTGACGCTAGATGGCCCAGGCGCAAATCAATTCTGTGCCTCGGTTTCTCCATCTGCAAGATGGAGATCATAATACCATCTACCTCAGATGTTTATTGTGAAGATTAAATAAATTAATATAAAGAAAAGTGATTCAAAGAGTGCTCAGCACATAGTAAATACCCAGAAAATGTTAGCTATGACCAGAGGGGTACACACCAGAGGGGCAAACAGTTGTGTGTGTCTGGCATCTGCCAAGTCATCTCCTTGTTCCAAGAGTCCCATCTCACTGATTAGTGCCCATCATTCAGCTGTTAAATACTTTGAATGTCACAATTGTTATTTTTTGTTATTATTACCATTTTGGGCTCCGGATGTCAAGATCCCTCCCAGAATCATACCTCATCCCACCCTTTTGCCAGATCTGGCTCTTTTCTTAGTTGAGATGGTCCTGCCTCAGTTTCCAAAGAGTGCTGGTGCTGGAAGTTGGGGTCCCAGGCAGACTGGGGTGTAGGCTGGCTGCTTTGGAGATTGTTTGATGAGCATTTTAGATGAAATGAGAGATGATGAAACTGTTCTCCTCCCCTTGCTCCCCTGCCCTTTTGAAAAGGAGCCAAAGCCAAGAAAAAACAACTACTCATAAATAAAGGGGACCATGAAAATAACAAAAAGAAAGAAGAAATCTTTTGCGGCAGGCTTGGCTGTCGATGCGGTAGATAATGGGAGAGGAAACATGGCCTTTGCAGAGAAACAGAACGGAACACTTTGTTCACTGGAAGAATGAACGCTGCTTGAGCAAGAGCTGCTCAGTTGGGGTTTCCGATGAGGTTTTCACACGGCACGAGTGGCGTCCCACCCAGAAACCCTGGGGTGGGGGAAGCAGAGGCGATGGGGGAAGCAGCAGACCTAAGCAGGATGCCCAAAGGTGAGGCCAGTGCATCCCGATTCAGCCCATGGGCCCTGGCCGCCATGACTGCAGTGCTGCCAGCTACCTTGTTTCTCCATTGTCTGCCCAAGCAGGGGAGCTGGATGCTCAAGCCCCTCTGGAGGCCCCCAGACCTTCCCTTAAGCTGTATCTTTTATGGAGCCTTAGGGAGGTCCATCCCAGGGAGGAGAGGGTGAGGCCAAGTGCATTTGCTGATGATTTGCATGCTGAACTTCTGGGTCAAGACCGTGTCCTGTCAACACTTGCCTGGTAGCATTTACTGACTCTTCTTTCTTGTACCACTTACCCATCTTGATCGCTGCCCCATTTCCCCTTCCCCTGCAGTGGCTGGCTGAGGCAGGAAGAGGGATAAGAACTAGGGAAGGAATCAGATACCTTTCCTGAGCCCTCAGGGACCTGAGGATGTGGCGTGAAGGTGCCCTCTTTGAGAGGGGGCTGTGGGCTCGCAGATGTGTGGAGGCTGATATTTGAAATACCTTTAAGAAGAACCTTCAAAACGTTCACTGGCTGGAGACTGGGTGCTCTGGCTGGCAGAAGTTCCCCGGAAGCACAGGCATTCGTTCATTCATTCGATCACAGTAACACTCCTAAGTGCCAATCTGCTTTGTGCCGGGCATTGCACTAAGTATTTTATATACAATACTTATTAATTTTCCAACAACCATGAGAAGTAGTTATTGTTGTCCCCCTTTACAGATAAGGAATCTGAGGTGCATGGAGGTTAAGTCTCAAGGATTCACTGGGCTCCCACTTGGAGCAGTGAGAAACTGGCTGACTCTCCACTTCTCAGCCTTCACCCCCCAGCTCCAGATTACAACAATTATACCCGTGACAGCTGTTTAGCACGGCAGTATTCAGGCACTGGCCTTTGCCTGCGTTATATTGTTTACTCCTCACAACCACACTGTTGGGTATATATTACTGATCACATTTATAAAGAAAGCGGTAGGTTTGGAGAGTTGAATAAGTGGCCTGTCCATGCCACTAGTTAGAGGACTGCTCGGGTTTGAATCAACTGTGCATGTCTGCAGAGCCCTCCATATCACCACAGACCCCGAGAGCTTAGTCACCAAGTAGAAGCCAAATGCGGCCTGGCCTACGCCAGCCCCAGCAGAAGGGATGTCTGCAAAGATGAGACTTCATCCAGCCTGGTGTTTGCAGGCCATTCCCACTTGTCCTCTTCCCCTTCTGTGGTCATCCCTCTAGTCTCCACCTTCCTGTCCCCTCCTGGGGTTGACAGGGGACGGCAGGGGTTAATGGAACAACACTTTACCCTCTCGCTTGGCCCTGGAGGAAGTGAGGGAGCTTGTGAAGGGCTGCAGAACTTCAGTGCCATCAGGAGCGGAAGACACGAGGGGTTGATCAGGCAGGCCGCGGCACTGAGGATGTGGGGTCCTGGGCAAATCCGGGACCTTTCGGCCTGTCTGCACTGTGTGGGGCCTGGGAGTCTGGCTCAGTGTAGGCACCAACCAGGGGAGATTTCAGGGAGGTTGGGGACCCCCAAAGAATACGCAGACAACCTAAGCAGGGTAGTGAAACAGCACCAGAGAGGGGGTTACCTACAGGCGACCGGTGGAGAAGGGAGAGGACGACAGGCCCAGTTGTCCTCTGGGTGTGGGTCTTCTGCATGTTTGGCCATGCAGGGTGGGGGAGGCTTCCCCAAAAGGTGATGAGAGAGTTCAGTGTGCAAACATTTTTTTGTTTTTTACAATCATCACATTCAGTCTTCTCAATAATTCTATGAGATCGTTATTATTTGTTCCATTTTAGTGATGGAGAAACTGAAATTCCCCTATAGTCACACAGTAGTATATGGTGGAGCCAGGCTTCAAACACAGGTCTGGGTGACAATAAAGCCCATTTCTTTCAGCTGATTGAGGGTGCCTCCCAGCACTGCCAGAGGGTCACACCTACTGGCCAGCCTCTGGAAAGCCAGGGACATGCTGTGGTGGGGGTCTCACCCAGGGTGCTTTGGGGGTGGGGAGGGAGAGACAGCCTCCTTGCTTTAGGTCTCTCTCCCTCTCTCCTTCCCTGAGCATATATTCTGTACAGATTCTCTAAGCTTGTGATTACCTTCTCATCACAAAGTAGGTATTGGAATTTCCATTTTACGATGCGGAAACTAAGGTTTTGAGAGATTGAATCTTTCCCCCAAGTTTCCAAAGTGGCCTTGGTTTCTTTTGATCAATTCTTCCTTGGCCATAACTCAAGTCAAAAACAACTAGAATCCTGTAAGCAGTGAAGACAGTGGCATATCTGTCTTTGCTGGGCCAGATCCTGTTATCTAGGGTAGAGGAAGAGCAGTCAGGGCACAGGACGTGGGTTTGGGCGTCCGTGAGGCCTGAGTGCAGATGCCTCCACTGGGCCTTGGGTGGGTTGGAGAAATGAGTGGTGAGCCCCTTGCCCAGTGCTCTCAGCCAAGTGGGAGTTCTGTCATTGCATGCTCCGTTCCCTTTGGTTGACGTTCAGGGCTATCCCAGAAGGCAGGCCTTTGACGAGGCCAGTCAGCCCCAGCTGCACCATTTGTGCTGTGTGCCAGCTCTGGGCCGGGCACTGCTCATGTACAAGACCAGACACTCCCTCATCCAGGACATAGGCTTGGACCTGGCCACGGGAGGTAAGGACAGGAATTCGGCTGCCTTCTAGCATTGTGGGTGGGCTGCTGATGGGGCTTGGGAGGGACTGGAGACAGCATCCGATCCTGAGGGCAGGAGGGCCCCCAGAGAAGGGACTCCTGGAGACACTGTTTACCTCCTCAATCTTACCCAGGCCTGTGGGGCAGGCACCCATCCTGCTGGGAACCTCAACAGCCCTTCCGCGCTGTCCTGTCCATCTCTTCCTGGATGAGAAGACTCAGATAGGGCTGTAGCTGGGAACAGCACAGCTAGTTTCTCCCCAGCTTCCTCAGTCCTTCCTGCCCTTGGGCTGGGGGTCAGCTGAATCTTGGCAGCTGCCAAAGCTCTGCCTGGTGCTGGACTGGTGGGCAAGGAGTGCGGGGGAGGCTGCTTCCTCTTGCAGGCTGGGAGGACAGGAGCTCTTGGGGGTTCAGCTAGCCTCAGTCTAGCCGGTCTTGGCTGCTCTACCAGGTGACTACTACCTTGATCAGCCAGGAAACGGTCCAGGGACTGGGGGTATTGGCTGCGGCCTCCGCCTGAGCTGGGCTAGGCCAGGCTGGGCTATGCCGTGGGTCTGAGAGCCCCAGGGCCCACAGAGCCGGAGAGGCTGAGGGGGCCTCTCAGGAAAGCTTTGTTCCAAGCCTGCAGCCAGCCCAGCTCCCAGCTCTGAGTAAACAGCAGAGATAGGATCGGGCGTAGCCAGGAAGGGTGGCAGGGTGCGGCCTAGGAGAAGAATGGCAGGATGTGGCACAGGGCACCATTCTGGGCACCCACGCCTTGGGCTATTGTTTGGGGCTGCCTGAGGCTCTCGACTCTCTGGGGCTTTGAAAGGAAGTGACATTCCCCTGGGACTTGGGCCCTGCCCCACCTCTGCCACGTGGTTCTCTCCCTGGCAGTGCCCCTCGGCACCACCTCCTCAGGGTCAGCTTGGGAGTGGGAGTCTCAGTAGAGGGGTTAGGTGTGTGCCCAGGGGGGAAGTGTCGTCACTGGCCCTCCTGGGAGGGTCTGCCTGTCTGTTCAGGCTGTCTTCCTGTACCCCTGGGTCTGAGTCACCCGTCATGCTCCAATGACTGGAATTTATCTCTATCTTTATCTGTATCTAGATATTTTTTGGGGGGGGAAAGGGCTGTCGTTGTGGAGGGAGGAAGGTCTGAGAGTAAAAATTTCTTTGATTCTAATCCAGCTGAGCTGGTCGTTGGCTGATTGGGAGAGGAAGTGGCTGGTGATTTGTTTGGGGTAGAAAGGGGCTTGGTGTGTGTGTGCCTGGGGTGGGTGGGGGCCAGAGAGGCTGGCAGAGGGTTGGTTGTGGGGAGGAGAAAAAGGAGATCAGAACCTGTAGTCTGCTTTGTCGCATAAGAACCATGTTCTGAGCCTTTGGCCCTCTGTGGAGGGCAGGCGTCTCTCTATGCCTTGTCCTAGGCACTGGATTTGGGGGCCCAGGGCCTCACAGACCTCAACTCAAAGACTCAAGACTGCAGCATCCAGGGTGAGGCTGGCCGGAGCCCTCTCCCCCTAGAGGCCTTCACCTCTTACAGATGCTCAGGTGAGGTAAGGCCAAGGAGAAGAAGGCAGCAGAGGGTCTGTGAGGTACGTTCCCCAGAAGGGAAGGGACGGCAGAGCAGGAATGCTATTCCATGTACCAGCTGGTTGAAGGTCCTCTGACTCTATTCCTGAAGGAGTGCCGCCCAAACAAGTCATGTGAACTTGACCTCTCTGGGCCTCAGTTTCTCCATTTATAAAATGAGTACGGCTGGGTGAGAGGGAGGAGATTGAGTACATGGGAGCACTTCCACCCGAGTGAGAGTCCCACTGGAGTATCCTGTGGGCTTGTGGCCTCTGACCAGGACCTAGGTGGGAACTGGAAGAGCCCAGTAATTCACAGCTGTGTACTAAGAGAGTCTTTGACTTCTGGGCATCTGGAAAGGGGGGATGCTGACCTTAGAAACCTGGCTGCTGACCTTCAAAACCTCCTGAAAAACCATGTTTATGATTGAAGCGTGGAGCATGCTCTGTAGAGAAGGGGTAATAAGGATTTTTTTTTTTTAAGTCTCTGGAAGAGACTTAAGGGATGACTCCAACAGGGTCTTTAAATTCAAAAGGTTTGGAAAATGCTTCTTACCTGTCCCAAGGTAGGAACAAAAGGAAATGGACTTGCTTTGCTACTGGGGGATTTGGGTCACTCTTTAGATGCAAGGAAGATGCAGCTGAGAATAATTGAGTGTGGGAGGTGGAGGTGTGTGAAATAAACCACAGAGAGCAACATCTCTCTAATAATGGTGATAATAATAGCTGTCACTTATTTTGCATTCAGGTCTGCCTTGTACTATGCTGCTCAACTGTATTAAACTCTGAGTGTTGTACAAATGTTTATTGAGCACCTGTATGTTCCAGGCACTGTGCTACACTCTGGGGCTACAATGACAAGCAAAAACAAGCACATTTCCACAGTGTGAGATTGGATGGGTTCTCAGGCTACAGGGCGAGTCAGAAATAAAACATGTAAAGGCACCATTACCAACTGTGAAAAGTACTTTGAAGGCCAAGTTCAAGATGCCAAGAGAATGTAAAACAGGCACATCTTATAGTGTCTGGAGTGTCAATGGAAGGTTCATCCCTTCATATTGGGGGTTTTTATTCCCATTTCACTGAGGAAGAAACTGGGGTTTAGAGAGGTTATGTCACTTGCCCAAGGTCGCACAGCAGTTAATTAATCAGAGTTGGGATTCAAATGGACTCAGGTCTATCTGACCCCAGAGACTTTTCTCTCAGCCTCATGGCTCTAGGAGCATCCTGGGCTATTTGACAGCAGAATGGATGCTCACCCTGGATTATGTACTTTTCATGGACACCTGTGACATATGGATTATTGTACCCATCATACGAATTAGGAGATGGAGGCTCAGCGTTAATTAACTTCCCAAGGTCACACAAGTCAGCTGGTGGCAGAGCAGGGATTTGAATCCTGATTGTTGAACCCAAAAGCCTGCACTCTGCCTCAAGCCTGGGCTGTTGCTTCTCCATAAACCAATGGGTCCAGGGAGGGGACCAAAAGAGAGCCAGTGCCAGTGCCTGAAGGAGAGCCAGACGCCTGTGGGAACGAAGGGCCCTTGTCTGGGCTGCTAGCAGGATCTGGCACGGTTATCTGATGGGTACCACGCCCTGGTGCACAGACTGACACCTCCAAGCTAGCTTGGCTGGCCACCAGGAGCCATTTTCTTTGTTACCAGGCGCTGTGCCAGAGCCAGGATGAGCCGTTGGGAGCCCCAAGAGGCAGGCTCCCCCAAATACACATAATCCCAGTACCCAGCTGGAAGTACTCTTGGGGGTTAAGTGTGGGTAGAAAAGGCCATCAAGCTCAAAGGGAGGCGATGTCTTAGTGCAGCGGGGGCCAACAGAAATACAACGGGAAACAAATAGACTTTTAATGTTTTCTCATAGCTACAAGTGCAAACAGAAACAGGTGAAACGAATTGTAACAACGTATTTTATTTAAGCCGACAGTATCCAAAATATTATCATTTCAACGTGTAATCAATAACCAGTTATGAATGAGCTGTTTTACATTCTGTTTTTGTACCAACCCGCCCAAAGCAGGGGTGTAGTTTGTACTCAGCACGTTTCCACTGGGACCCGCCTGTGGGACAGGTGCTCAGCGGCCGCGTGGTGAGTGGCCACGGCGCCGGGCTGTGCGGTGCTGGAGTTCATCAGGACAGATCATCACCTCCTGCGCCTCCGCCTTCAGCTGGGGCGGGGTGGGGGGCATGCACCGCGGGGCCGCAGCTCTGGGTGGGCGGCCGCGGCTGGCGGCCCAGCCCGGTGCCCCGGGGCTCCCCCGCAACTGTGCGCTCTGCGGCTGCCGCCGGGGTCTCTGGGCTGCGGTGGGGAGACAGGCTTTGAGGTAGGCGCCGGAAGGCCACGACGTTGGGACCGCCGGGAGGAGAAAGCCCTGAGGACCCCAGCCCCGAGCGGGGAGGCCACCCGGCGGCGGGCCCGGCGCAGCGGCGCGGTGGGTGTGGGCCCGCGGCGCGGAGCCGGCCGGGGATCAGAAGCCCACAGGCCCGCATTGTTCGCCTGTCACACTTCCTTTGGCTTTATTGCCTTTGTCCAACACCCTATTGTCTGGTTTCCTTTTGTCCCCCTTTCAGCGCTGCTGTCTTTTATTTTCCAGCCAGCCTGGTTGTTTTCATTTCTTTTGTCTGAAGTTCCTGAGAGGAAGGTTTTATTTTCAGCGGTTTGATTAATTCACAGCTTGAGCCCTGGGTTTGTTTGTTATGTAATTGCTGCCCTCAGCTTCAGGATAATGCCCCTCCCCGACTTCCCCTCCCCCACGCCCGGCCCCCTTGCGCGGGGCCTGGCTCTGTGCCCCTCCCTGCGCCCGGATGGGCCGAGCGCCTGCTTCCTGGCCACTCTCCAGGTCCCTGGGTGATGGGAGGGGACCCAGAGCTGCACCCCAGAGCCACGGGGGTGAGCTGGGCAGGGGTCTCTTCTCTTGGGCTGAGGTTATGCCCCTCTCTCCTCACCCTGCAGTGGGCACTCTGCCGTCCCACGCCAGCCCGCAGGGCACCCTGCCCTTTGAAAGTGGCAGCAGAGTCTAGTCTGGTTCGATCTGTAGGATGGCATCAAATCAGACACATACATCTTATTCGACTAGAATGCTCTTTCAGTTATTTCATGTAAAATATTGTACTCATCTATTGTATATGGTACATTGCATCGTTCATTGTACATTACAGGAAACATTTTATTATACAGAGCTGATGTAATATACAAATATTATACTGCACCTGCAATTTAAGGGATGTTTTACTGTATATAATTTTAGCCTTACACTCCCCTCCCCAAGATTTAATGCCCATGCAAACAAATTTTTTAAAAAATTTATTTAACAATGCTTTTCAAACTAGTATGTGTCAGAATCACCAGGAGGGCTTGTTAAAACAGATCCATGGCCTCACTCACAGAAATTCTGATTTGTGGGTGACCCATGACTTTGCCTTTCAAACAAGCCCCTGGGCTGTGCTGAGGCTGTGGTCCTTGTGCTGCATTCTAACTAGTAGTGCTTTAACAAAGGCTACTTCGATGCTTACTAGTACCAAGCATTAGTCTAAACACCTTGTAAATATCAATTCATAGCCCTCACACTGCCCATTTTACAAATGAGGAGACAGGTGTGGAAAGGTTATGTCACTTGCCCAACATCAATCAAGCAGCTAGTGGAACAGCTGAGGCAAGACCCATGCCTATCTGGAACCTGCGGTGTGTCCCCACTGGTCTTGTCTCAGTGACTTTGGAGGATGAGCAGGTGAGCTCTCGGCATCTGCTACTCTGGTCCTGAGCCTGGCGTGACCACTGAAAACGACTCCCAGGATCCTGTTCATCTGCTCAGTGATCCCACACAGCGGGCTGTCAGCGACAGGAGGCAGGCATGCAGGGTCTGCTTATGTCACACCAGGGATTGCAGAGGCCCACAGGGGCCAGACTCTAATTGAGAGACTATAACTAGATATAAGAAAATATTTTCCTGAAAGCCACTCATCTCTCAGCTTACTTCAGCCCTCCCTTTTAGCAGATAGCTACGTGGATATAAGAAATAGTTCTAAATAGTTCACTTTTATCTTGCCTGTACTATAAGGAAAATGAAGAATAAGTGTATAGCGTAGTTGATACTTGGTTTCCTTTTTGGGAAGTGGGAGGGAGTGTTAGAGAGTAAAGCAAACAGGCCTGTGCATGGAGAGTAAGTGCTACTCAATCCCAGCCAATTATGGCCACAGGCCAACTTCAAGGGAAGTTCAAATCCAGATTTTTATGTGATATCTCTTGATTTTTAAATGCTGGTCAACTAATTACAAATATGTACAGACACAAACATACACAGACACATACTGTACATATGATCTTGGCTTTACTGGGCTCAAAAACAGCCAGTTAACAATCTCTAGGCTTCTCGGGTGAACCTACCAGCCCACTAGTCCCAACCTGGCAACAGGCAGGGTGTGCCAAATGTTGGCCCAGTCTTCTCTAGACCTTTCTATCTCAAAAATAAAGTTAAAAAGGGACATGAATCTTTGCTAGTTTGTCACAGTGAGTTCCAAACAGAAGCATGAGTGTACCTGTTTGCGGCTGGGGGAACAGTGCCTGCCTTGGGACTCAGTACTCACCTCTCTCACTCTGCCCCTCCTCCCTCAGGATGTCCATGAGGAGCCCCGGCTCTGCCCAGCTGGCCCTGGATGACGTTGGCACCATGGTGAACTGTACTGTCAAGTCAGAGGGGAAGAAGGAGCCCTGCCACGAGGCCCCCCAGGGCTCAGCCACCGCAGCTGAACCCCAGCCTGGAGACCCAGCCCGGGCCCCCCAGGATGGTGCAGACCCTCAAGCTCCAGCCCAGGTGCCCAGCACTCTCCTAGGGGCTCCTGGGTCAATGTCCCCACCCTGCCTCTGTAGTTCCTACGCACGTGTCCTTTCCCCTAGTAGATAGGGCAGGCACCCACCATGTGTAGCTGGGCAGAGGGGCGGGCAGAAGTGTTCTTCTCTGCAGCAAGACTGAGGTGGGTGGGTGGATCAGGCTACCTGTCTGAGCAGGACATGGACTCACTCCTGCCCTCACTCACCTGATGTTAACTGCTCACCTGTGTATGACCAGTCCTTACCCTTGAGGACTAGGTGAGAAATAGGATACATACGCTTACAGTCTGGCTTAAAGATAATCGACTAGCTTTTTCATATGATTCGAGAAAATCAGTCTTATGACCCAAACCTGAGTTAGATCGCTATTAAAGACAATTCCTCATCCTTAAAATGAAGGAACTGAACTACATGAGTGGTGAGAATTCTTGCAAGTCTTAAAAATTCCATGATTCATGCAAGAGATGTAAAGAGGGAATATATAGTCAAAATGAGTGAAAATGAGGAGAGTTTTAGGGCACTGAGGAGGGATCTAGCCAGGAGGGGTATGTGAAAGGGGGCTAGGGGATAGGGGATGTGGTCAAGGAAGACTTCCTGGAGGAGCAGGGCTTTAAGCTGTGCCCTGCAAAATGGAGAGGACTCAGATGAGAAGAGGAGAGGGGACAATGTCTTAAAGAGGGTGGGGTGGGGGCCCTGAGAGTAACCGGCTGGGCTGGAGAGGTAGGTGTGTGCAAGGGAGTGATAATTAATAGCTGGCTTTTGGCCTCTGACGCGGCAGTGGCAAACCTCATTCACATACATGATCTCCCTTGATCCCAGCAACAATCCTGTGGCAGGGGAGGTATTCGTATTTCCACTTTCAGAAGAGGGAGGTCAGGTTCAGAGAAGTTCGGGGACTCATGTGGGATCAAGCACCTTGTGAGTCACCGAGCCCAGGTCTCTTGTCTTTAAACCTTTTGTTCTTTTCACCAAATCTCTCAAGCCAAGTCAGAGCAGAGGTCGGGAAGGTGGGGGAGGAGGGCCCTCCTGGAGAGTGGGGGCTGGGTAAATTCTGGAGTTCCCCCAGGACACACGTCCCTGGGGTGCTCAGCGCCCCGCCCCCACAGTCCGCCCCCATTCTCTTGGGGGCGACAGTGATATTCAGTGTGTCTTGCAGGACAGCAGCTCCCTGGAAAGCAATGGGTCTCCGGAACCCAAGAGACCAGGAGGCTCTGAGACTGCTTCTGGAAGCCAGGAGAAGCTGGACTTCAACAGAAATTTGAAAGAAGGTAAGACGTCTGCCCTAGTTAGAGACGGGGTCTGGGTGGGGAGATGTTAGGACAGTTGCTTCTCAGTCCTTTGGTATCTTCCAGTTGTGCCAGCCATTGAGAAGCTGCTGTCCAGTGACTGGAAGGAGAGGTTTCTGGGAAGGAGCTCTGTGGAAACCAAAGATGTCAAAGGTGAAGGCCTGTGTGGGTGGGCAGGGGACAGATGTCTGAACCCCTTTCCCTTCTCCAGGCCTGTAGGGCAATTTCCGGGGCTCTTGGTGCCCTCACACCTGGCCTGTGCCACTCTGGCTCCTGCCTGGCCTTGGGGGTCAGCACTGTCCCTCACCTGGGGGGCCCAAACACTAGGCTCATTCCCGCGCAGCAGAGGCCTGGTGGGAATCAAATCCCCTGGGACCCCTGGGACCTTGGACATGTCATTGCCACTTCCCAGATCTCACTATAAAATGAGCTGAACATTCCCTTTCACTGCTGGAAATTAATACTAGGCCACCAGGACCTCACTAAGCGAATTCAAGTGCTGTTGCTTGGGTTCATTAGAGTGATACGTTTCCCAGTGTGGACCTTTAAAATAATGCAGATCCCCAGGTTCCACCCCCACCTACTGAATGAGAACCCCGGCAGATGGGGGCCTGGGCATCTGTATTTTTCAGAGGGTCCCCAAGTAATTCGGATGCAAATGGTCTGCATCCTGGCCCTTAGGAGTAACTGCTACATCTGACAGGAACTGGATTGGAGACAGGGAAGCACTGACACTGCCAGTTGAGGACGATGTGCCAGATCTGGGACTCAGCTTTCCGTCCAATACCTCTGACCCTCACAGCAGCCCTGTGACGTGACCATCATTGTCCTCATTTATAAATTCAAAAAACTAAAGTGCAGAGACGTTGGTAGCTTGCCCAACAGCTCCCAGGAGGGATGGGTTCAAAGCCTGAGCGTGTCCCTCTGGGCCCTGCTGTGGGATAGTTATCCACCCTGACCCAGTGGCACTGGGCACTTGAGGACATCCCAGAGATGGGCCAGGGCTGAGACGCCCCACCATCAGCATTTCCAGGGCCTGGAATCAGTGGCTGACGGTGGGGACCTTCCAGAACAGCTCGTTGTCAGATGACAAGATGCGGCGGCCCCTCCGGGGCAAGGATCGTGTCTCAATCACCTCTGTGTTCCAGCCCCTGAGAGGCCTGGCACATAGCAATGGCTCAGTGTCGTACGGATGGGTGGGTAGACAGGTGAAAAAACAAAAACTCTCAGTGGTGATTGTCTCACTGTGGAGCAGGGACCCAGGAGAGCCTGGCAGAGAAGGAGCTCCAGCTTTTGGTCATGATCCACCAGCTGTCCACCCTGCGGGACCAGCTCCTGACGGCCCACTCAGAGCAGAAGAACATGGCCGCTATGCTCTTCGAGAAGCAGCAGCAGCAGATGGAGCTGGCCCGGCAGCAGCAGGAGCAGGTAGGCCCTGCTTGGTGTCTGGTTTTCATTCCAGGAATGAGGATCTGTCGGGGCATGGGGGGGGGGATGGGGGCGTCCGGCCCCGCTGGTCCGCTGGTGCGGGCGGAGGCCTGGGGGCAGGTGGGGAGGGCGTCGTGGGCAGAGGCTGGGAGTTCCCACCTCTGGCGATTCAGCAGCCCTTGTGAGGGGTCGGGGGGTGGAGGGGGGGCTGCGGGGCTCTGAGTGAAAGCAGCCGGCTGCTTCCTGCCCGGCCTCCACCTCTGCTCTCTGCAGGAAGGGTGAGTTCTCCGCGAAAGGAGAGTAAATTCTCAGGGCTGGCTGTTCCGCTTCTTGCCCCGTCCAGCTGTCCTCCACGTCCTTCCACTAGCGTGGAAGGCAAGGTGTGGAGGGGGCCGTAAAGGCTTGTGGGAGGCGGGCTCTTGGGGCCTGGTGGACACGCTCCCATCCCCCTACTCTGTCTTCCTGCCAGATCGCCAAGCAGCAGCAACAGCTGATTCAGCAGCAGCACAAGATCAACCTCCTTCAGCAGCAGATCCAGGTAAAAGCCGGGGAGGGCTGGGCTCTGGGAGAGCAGGCGATTGAGGGATTGACCCTAGTGTGGAGAGGTACTGGGGGCAGGGAAAGACAGGGAGTGGAGACCAAGCAGAACCACTCAGGCATGACCCTAAGGAGGGAGGCTCATTTCTGCTCTAGCCCCTCCCCTGTTTTCATCCCCTGTTTCAAGGGCAGGGCCCAGAATATCTTTCTCCCAGCTGAGCCCTGAAGGCAGGAAGACAGGGGCCTACGGAGGGGCCGTGGGGTCAGGTGGATCCTTTTGAGAACTGTCCCTGCCCCAGGCCCATGTCTCTCATCCCTGGTTCCACCCTCTGTGTCCAGGCTGATCACAGCTGGGTAGCTGGTTGGGCCCCCCCAGGGACTCACACAGGGTTTCTTTGCCCTCAGCAGGTCAACATGCCTTATGTCATGATTCCAGCCTTCCCCCCAAGCCACCAACCTCTGCCCGTCACCCCCGACTCCCAGCTGGCTTTGCCCATTCAGCCCATCCCCTGCAAGCCAGGTGAGTGGGGGGGGGGGGGGGGGGCGGGGGGCTGACCTGAGGTCAGGGAAGGAGCCCAGGAACCACCATCATCCATTAATTTGCAGTGTGACCTTTCTGGGCCTCCGTTTGGGATCTTTCTAGTCAAAGAATAATCCCTCCTTTCTGAATTTCACTGGGAGAATGAAAAGAAATAGCACATTGAAAACCATAAAGTGCTTTCCAGACATAAGTAGATGTCACTAATCTAGGTCTAGTCTCCCAGTTCTGGGACAGTTCCTGTACCAGAATATTAATATTTTGAACGTTAACTGAGATTGATACATCTCCCAAATTCATGTTCCTGCTCTGCCCTGACCATGGCACTGCTGCCTTCTGCCCTGTCAATGAGACTGGGCGACCACAGACTGGGCACCAACCGTGTGTCAAGTGCTGACTTGTTGTTGGGCAGTCATGAGAGTGATAAAGTGCAGACTTTGAGCTCAAGGAATTTATGGTCTGGGGAGGGAGGTAGAAGGATACCAACAACTGGAACCTGAGAAGGCTTCTTGAGGAGGTGGTGCTCCCTTGGGTCCTGAGGAAGTTGACTTGTGAGGGTGAAGCTGGGAACTGAGGGTGGAGGGCAGGGACCTGGATCCCGAGGCAGGAAGCCCAAGGGGGTGTTGGAGTTGAGGGGAGCACATGGCAGCTAGTGGCATATGCCTCGGGAGGGCAGTTGGGGCTGAGCATGGACTTTGGAATTTATTTTGTAGAATGTGGGATGTGCACGAACATTTTAGTAGAGGATGTGTTGTCACGCTGGCTGTGGGTGGTAGGGAACAGAGGGGTACCAACAGGAGGTAAGACAGTGTAGGGGGCTGTTGAGGGGATTATAGAGATGAGGGGTGACAGCCTGAGCTAGGGCAGTGGCAGTGGCACGGAGGCAGAGATGGAATTATTAGGCTATGATCATTGATTCCTTGAGAGAGGTTCTGTGGACAGGGCAGAGGTGCTGCCCATAATTGATCCAGGAGGGGAACAGGTTTTAAGTCAACTCCCTTTGGTTGACACTCCCTGTTCCATGTGAGAGAGGAGGCAGGGGAAATCTAGCCGGGTGAGTTCCTATGGGCCCACCAGCAAGGACTTTGGGCTATGAGCACAGTTCATGGGGTCAGCCCCACTGACTCCAGGGTGGCGGAAGGGAAAACACAAAGGACTGAGAAAGTCAGGCCCTACTTTGAAGGCAGTTTTCAATTTGGGGTGAAGGAGTGGGGACTGTAAAGGGGGAGGACAGGTTGCACAAAACCATTGCACGTCCAGATGTTCGTGGAGACAAGCTGGAGGGGTGAGGAGGGCAGGGAGCTGGTTGCAGGGAGGGGGCCACAACCTTGCTGGACGAGGGGGGCAGGAAATAAGTTGTGGAAGACCTGGACTGGCCAGACTGCCACCTGCTTTGTTTGCTCCTGAATCCTAGTAAGCAGGGGGCCTGTGGCTGCCAGGTGCGCCCCTCCCCCAGGCTGAGTATGAATAACACCTCTCCCCAGCTCACAGGGCACCTTAGTTGGTGCCCTGTTGCCTATAGGGTAGGGTCCGAACTTTGGGGCTCAGCCTTCACAGGCCCCGAGCCCTGCTTGCCCATCAAGTGCCAGCTTCATTTGCTTCCACTTTCCCACCTGCCCGCCTGCCATGCCCGCTCACGCCTCCCCTCCCCCCAGGAAGCCTGCTGCAGTCACCCCAGCTGCACAGAGCTCTCTGGCAGGCCACCCATGCAACCCATACCACCGCCGGCCATGTGGTCAGTGGTTTGTCTACAAGGCTTATCTCTCCACCTCAATTGTCAAGTCAGTGATGCTGGTCCTCCCTGAGGGAGAATGAGGTTGGCCAGGTAGGAGAGAGAGAGTGCATGTAGAGGGGAAATGTTTAGCAGATGCGGCTGGGTTCAGATCACGGTGCTCCCATTTATTAACTATATGGGCACCCATGTAACTTCTCCTGGTCTCAGTTTCATTATCCGTAAAATGGGATGATGTACTGAGTACCTATTATATGCCACACACTAGGAATTATCTTGAGATAATGCACACAGACAGGCTACAAACAAGGGAGCTACTTCTGTACCCTGCACGTAGTAGGTACAAAATACACGTATCCGTAGAAAGAGTAGATGGTGAACCTGATCTCAGTTCACCACTGGGTGGGAACTCTGCGGTCAGTGGGCTAGGAAGGGCAGGAACAGGGTGAAGATGCCAATCAGTGTGCCTGGCAGTGGGGGACCAGGGCATAGGAGGTCCTCAGCTGCACTTTGGGTCTGGGAGGGCAGTGGTTGGAAGCAAGCTGGGCCAGCTCCGAGCCTCTGCCCCCTTGGTGCTGCTGGGGCCTCGTCAAGTGGGGTGTCTGCTGTTCTGTGCGCATCCAGGACTTTTCTCCTTGCCGCCTTTTCCATAGTGGAGTACCCGCTGCAGCTGCTGCACAGCCCCCCTGGCCCAGTGGTGAAGAGGCCTGGAGCCTTGTCTGCCCACCACCCCCTACAGGTACTGTCCCACCCACTGGCCTGGGGCTCCCTCCCTCACCCGCAGTGGCTGGCTGCCCGCCTAGGGGACTGTGGGGTCCTTTGTTCTTGTTCCCCTGCTGCTTCCGTCTGCTTTTCCTGCTTCCTTGTCTCTTCTGGGTATGCTTGTCTCCTCTGTCCCTCTATCACCATATGTCCCCCCAGTCCCTCTGTGGAGGTGTCCTTTGGTGTCTCTCACCCTCTGGGTCTCTCTCAGGAGCCCTCCCAACCCCTGAACCTCACGGCCAAGCCCAAGGCCCCCGAGCTGCCTAATGCCTCCAGCTCCCCCAGCCTGAAGATGAGCACCTGTGGACCCCGTCCCTCCAGCCATGGGGCCCCCACGCGGGACCTGCAGGCCAGCCCCCCCAGCCTGCCTTTGGGTAAGCCCCCCACACCTTTCCCTTCAGCCCTCTTCTTGGTGAGAACTAAGAGGGCAGGATATGACCCTGAGCATGTCCTTTCCCCTCTGGGGGTTACAGTTTTTATAAAACAAGGGGTTAGACTTGCTCCCTTCAGCCCCTTTTACTTTCAGCACTCAGTGTCCTGGAAAGATCCCCTTTTCCTTTCCCCACCATAGCTGACTGGGCACCCGGATTCAGAGATTCAGGTCACTCTCATTTCCAGTCTATTGGCACCATGACACCAGTGTAAATGGCACCCCCTCGGGGATGTTCAGTGCAACAGAGGCGAAGAGAGAGCACCTCCCTCAATAACCCCTCCTTTCCCTTCCTTTCCTCCCCTGTCCCATAGGCTTCCTTGGTGAAGGGGATGCTGTCACCAAAGCCATCCAGGATGCCAGACAGCTGCTGCACGGCCACAGTGGAGCCTTAGAAAGTTCCCCCAACACCCCCTTCCGTAAGGTATGGGCTCCCACTCCCCTGCACCTGGGTGGCCAGGAGTGGAAGACACAGAGTTTGAGGCTACCAAAGGGAAGAGCAGGGGAGGGGAGTAGGGTGCTGCAGAGGGAGCTGATGTACAAGTTACCCTGTCTACCTAGGACCTCATTAGCTTGGACACATCCCCAGCCAAGGAGCGGCTGGAGGAGAGCTGTGTGCACCCACTGGAAGAAGCCATGCTGGGCTGTGATGTGGACGGTGAGGGCTCTGGGTATTGGGCTGATGGGCTGGAGGGCCCACCTCTGCTTCCCACTAGGGCCAGGGTGGGTCAGGTTGTGTCTGTCTCCAAGCCCTTCTCTCCTTTTGTCTGTGGAGTCCCCTTATGTGTCTGTCCCTTGTCCGTCTCTGGGTCCCTGGCGGGGCCCCTGCTGGTCTTACTCCTGGCCATCCCTGGCTGCTGCGGGAGCCTCCCAGCGCCCCCTGGTGGGATGTCTTTTTCTGCCAGCCCTGAAGGATTCTCCTTACCCCCCCACTGGCTGCCCCGCCCAGCTGACTCCTCCCCTGCTCCCCAGGCTCCCGCCACTTCCCTGAGTCCCGGAACAGCAGCCATATCAAGAGGCCCATGAATGCCTTCATGGTGTGGGCCAAGGATGAGAGGAGGAAGATCCTCCAAGCCTTCCCAGACATGCACAACTCCAGCATCAGCAAGATCCTCGGTAAGGGCCAGTGGGTGCCGTGGGGTCTCAGGTGGGCTGTAGGGGCTCCACGAGCCATAGTCTGTAGGATCTGGTTGCAGGAGTCAGGTGGGTCTAATTGGGGCTTCCTGGGTGATAGTCCATGCCATGGGGAACTCCAGTGGAATCTGAGAGGGTGTGGGAGTCAGGCAGGATGTGGGGCAGCTGGGTCCTAGAGCCACTGTAGGGCTCTTCTGCTAGCACCTGTGCCCAAGAACGCAGGAGGGAGAGATAGAGTGTGTGTACATTCTTTAGCCCTCACCCCCACCCTCTCTCTCCCTAACCTGTTCCCCTGTTTGCCCAGACCCTTGGAGAGGCTCTGGGAGGAAAGAGGAGAGACTAGTATTCTTGGGGATCCGTAGAAAGGTGTTTGAAATTATATGTCCTCATTGGAGGCCAAGGAGGACATGTATTGCAGGGCAGGTGGGACTAGAAGAGGGCAATTGTTTTCAAGCCTCAGCTCCTCTAGTTCAGGTCTCTTGTCAACTGAGACACCAGGTATTTTGTCCTCAGCAGGGAGCCTCTGGGCATTGTTGGGGGCCTGGGTGGCTACTCTTTTGTTTAAGCAAATCACACAGGCCAGGGGCCTCCCAGAATTGCTGGGTAGTTTGGGTGGGTGCTGGGTCTTATGCTGGCAATTGGATATCGTTATACACGCCAACCTCATTCATTTACTCAGTGTCCATGAAGCACCCACATGGGGCCGGGCCCTTGCTGTGTATATATGCTCGCACATACATCTGGGGACCAAAACCTTCCCCGGGCCTGCAGGGCACTGGGGGTGTCAGCAGAGCCCAGCGCTGACTGCCTGCCCCTGGGGGCTCGGCCAGGCTCCCGCTGGAAGTCCATGACCAACCAGGAGAAGCAGCCTTACTATGAGGAGCAGGCGAGGCTGAGCCGGCAGCACCTGGAGAAGTACCCTGACTACAAGTACAAGCCGCGGCCCAAGCGCACCTGCATCGTGGAGGGCAAGCGGCTGCGGGTGGGCGAGTACAAGGCCCTGATGCGGACCCGGCGCCAGGATGCCCGCCAGAGCTACGCGACCCCGTGAGCCGGCCTCCCCAGCGACTGAGACTGAGTGTGTGTGCGCACATGTGTGTGCGCGCGTGTGTGTGCAGCTCTTGTGAGTGGTGGGGGTTAGTATGTGGCCTGACTTCGTGTGGGATTCCAGGGGAGCTGTGTGTGTCCTTTGGTTGTGTGTGCACACATGTGCATAGGTTTGTGTGGGTGTTATCTGCATGTGGCTGGGCCTCTGTGTGTGCCTGTAGTGGTGACTGTGAGTCCCTGGTGGCTCAGGATATAGATTGGTGACTGATTGGGGACTAGAGTGTATCTGGTGAAGTGTGCCTGTGGATCCCATTTCTGACAAACTCGATAAAGACTCGGGGGCTAATAATCACACAGAGGATCCCTGGCTTGACCGAAGCAAGCATCCTAGTGGATTCCTTTCAATAGGAAACTCCCCGGGACATACGAAATATACAATTTCCAAAAACTGGATGTACACACGATCTTCCAGGAATGTCTGGACCCGCGGCCCTGTGGCTGCATGTGGCGGGGCGGTCGGTAGCTGACAGTGAATCTGCCATCACAAAGCAGCCAGGGAGCAGGGGGTGTGTCTTGGAGCCAAAAGGGTGGGAGCTGGGAGGGCCTGCCTGGAGGCCTGGAGGAGAGGGAGGTGGAGGTCAAAGTGAGGGTGCATCTGCAACCATGCCTCTTCCCTGCCCCACAGCCCGCAGGCCGGCCAGGTGCAGATGAGCCCCTCAGATGTCCTGTACCCTCGGGTGGCGGGTGTGCCCCTGGCACAGCCCCTGGTGGAGCACTATGTGCCCCGCAGCCTGGACCCGAACATGCCTGTCATCGTCAACACCTGCAGCCTCAGGGACGAGGGCGAGGGCACAGAGGACAGGCACTCAGTGGCCGACGGCGAGATGTACCGGTACAGCGAGGACGAGGACTCAGAGGGTGAGGAGAAGAGCGACGGAGAGCTGGTGGTGCTCACAGACTGATCCCGGCTGTGTGGGCCTGGCCCTCCTCCCTGGAGAAGACCTGGCCCCAAGCCAGCGGGTACAGCCACCCCACCTGGACGATGTTGGTACTTGGACTTGGGCATGCCCAGGAGATGGGCACAGCTGTGCATTTGTAGATACATTCATGATGGGAGAGGCCCCCTCCCCACCACACCTGTGGGCACACCTGAGGAGCTGATGGCCTAGGTGGGTCCTGCATGGTGGTGATAGGCTGAGCTGGCTGAGCTTCGTGGTGGCCCGTGGGGCTCATGGCCGGGGGACACTATGTGACCCTCCCCTCCTGCAGGTCTACCCATTCCAGGGGTATGGCAGCTACAGGTCTGTTCCCCTCGGGCCTCAGGCTTTGTTTCCATTCTTGTCCTGGCTGGACCAGCCACCGTGGACCAACACGCACCCCACCACCACCATCACCACCACCACAGTACCCCAGATCACTCCTCTACACCAGGATCACTTTGTACTTTGTGCAGAAAGGTTTGGCTGTCCTCACTGTCTTTGTCTTCTGCCAAGCCTTTTGTGCCTCTGGCTCATGTGTGCATGTGTGTATACACATGTGCGCACGTGCACATGTTTTCATTTGTTCTTTCATTGCACAAGGTATTTATTGAGTGCCAGGCACTGTCGCTGAAGTCCTGTGGGTGTGTCTCTTGATGCCATTCTTGCTTCTCTGGGGGGCTCTTTCTGTGCTTCTCTTTGTCCCCAAATTGCTACCTCTTTGTCAGTCTGGGTGTCTCAGGTTCTGTGTGTCCTTGGTGCATTTCTCTGTCCTTGTCTCTCTGCAGGGCCTTTTTTTGTGTCTCTCCCTTCCTCGGTGTCTGCCCTTGCCCCTTTGACGCCCGCTGGGTCTTTGTAGGCCCCTGGTCTGCCCTGGGCCCCCCCAGCCATCCTGACCTCCCCTTCCCACCCCTTCACTCTCTTCCTAACTCTGCCTGTCAGTTTCCATGGAGCCATTTTTAGCTCCCAGCAGCACGGGAACGTGCTCGGTCTCCAAAGGGCTCTGTCCTGGTGTCCCAGCCCCCGGTCCCAACCTGAGTGCCAGAGTGGGGGGCAGGAGGACTGATGGTGCCCCTTCTGTAAGTGACAAGCCCTGGAGGGGGGCTTTCGTGGCAGCTGGTCTCCACTCCTCCCTCTTGAGCAGGGGGTGGGAGGGCCCCCCTCCCCGTCTTGGAAGATTTCATCCTCTCCCACCCAGCTCTGTCCCTCCACCTCCCTGCTCCTCTCCCCTCCTCCACTCCACACAGGGAACTTGCCTCAGCTCCTGATCCCTTTCACAAGTCTTTCCCTAAGAAAATCAAATCCCGTTGGCACCTGACTCCAAAGATCCAAAACAGCCCTGGGGCAGGGTGGGAAGGGAACCCCAAATCCCACAGGGACAGACGTGGAGTCTGTGTCCGTTTCCCCGTCTCCCCTTTGACTTCCCCAAGCCCAACTTCTCTCCAGGCTGTTTCTTTTTTTTTAATGACTGTAAACATAGATAGTGCTTTATTTTGTTAATAATAAGATAATGATTAGTAACTTAACCAGCACATTTCTCCTGTTTACACTTGGGGGAATTTTTTTGTCTTCTGTTGACATAATAAAAGACCATTTCAGAATCTGGCCCTTGCTGGGAGGGGGTGGGGTGCGGGCTGGCCCACGCCCAGAATGCCTAAATATGCCACCAGCCCAGGCACCACTGCCCCCTGGTGGCAGCCCCGTGGAACTTCAGGCATGGAGCCAGAGGAAACATCCTAGGCAAGGGAGGCCCAGGCTAGATGCCACCCCTAGAGAGAACACTCGAGTAAGACAGCACCCCTGCTTCAAGGAGGTGAGCCAGACCTCACCACAAAGTGCCCACCCAGGTCCTAAGCAAGAAGGCAGTGGTAAGAGCACTGTCAGGAAGTCAGGAAGCTCGGGTTCTCCCCAGAACCAGCCACATGGACTTGTGTGTGTGTTGGGGGGTGGGTGTCAGGTCTCCCATTTGGGCCTCATTATCCTCATCTGAAAACAAGGAGGTTACACCTTAGCCATGGCTCTTATCCTCTTTTGGAGAAGGAGCTCTTTGAAAATCTAATGAAAGCCATGGACCATCATTCCAGAAAAGGGCTCCTGTGGACATCACGAGCCCACTTATGAGCCCCCCAGGATACTGACTAATGAAGCAGGGTCTCTGTTTATGTACTTCAGGGCTCTGTGACCTTATGCCTTGAAGTGAGGATTTCAAAGACCTACGTATCACAGTAAGAAATAATAGTCCCGTAGACCTAAAAGAGCTGGATGACTGAAACTCAAAATGCAACAAGAGTTGATAAAAAGACCAACTCTTGTAGCTGAAAAATTAATCCCATTAATATGGAATGGGGGCAACAAGAGTTAGACTTGGGTTGGATTAACAGAAGCATGTGTTAACAGCAAGGGAGGGGATGGACCAGTGTACACCACACAGTCCTGGTCTCAGGTGCATCATGCTAGTCCTAGGCCCCTCAGAAGAAAAGGCCATCCTCACACTGGAGGGGCCCAGAGGCAGGCATCCTGTACAGAGGACTGGAGGGAGCCTAGTGGACGGACATGTCCTTTAAGGAATGGTTGAGGGCCAGGGATGTTTAGTCCAGAAAAGAGGAGACTAGGGTAGGGCAGAAAGGACAAGATTGCTTTCTTCAAAGCACATAGATATCTGATGTAGTTCATGAGGTAGCACTAGCACTTGGCCTTTTGATGAAAGTCTCAAAGGTCAACATTTTTGGCTAAACAAACTTTTTGACAAAGATGGTCAAAAGTGGTAGTGAGTTTCTCAACACAGGAAGTATTCAAGCAGAGGCTCTTGAATGCTGGGAAATGGACTTCTAAATTTGAGAGGGTAGTGATGAGAGATGGTAGGTATGGTTGATTCCAGAGCCAAAGACTTGGGAGTCAAGACACCCCAAGAATTAGGGGCCCAGTCTTGATCTAGGGAGTGTCCTGGCAGCTAGCCTTCGCTGGTTTTTCCTAGCCCAGCCTCGCAGAGCTTTGAGCCTCCTCTCCTTTGCCCTCCCCACTCAAGGTCGCTGGCAGGGCAGTGGCAAGCAGCAGAGGAGCCCAGTCTCTTGGGCCCTTGAGGAAGAGATAGGTGATCTTTAGGAAGAGGAGCTTGGCTAACTGTGGCGCCTGCCCCCTAGTGGTCACGTGGGAGAGTTGCTCATTTCAGCTTCACTGTCCGTCTCTGCAACCCTCCAGTCCCCACAACCACCCCTGTGTTCCACAGCAAATCTGGGCAATCTGGTCAGGACACTCCCGGCCAGGCTCAGCCTCACCCCCTGCCAGTCCTGAGTTCCTCTCACTCCCCTATTCCCAGGTCCTCTGTGGCCACAGGGGAGCCTGAGGCCAGTAATGTCCACCTCCCACTCCAGCAACCCTTGTCCTGTCCTCCTCATTCCAACTGCTGAGACAGAGTCACATGCCCTGCATTCTCTTAGGGTGGGAAAAGCTCTGCTGGGAACCTGTGGTTGGTGCCCTGGAGCCCCACCCCCTTGGCCCCAGGAGAGGGAGGACAGGGTCAGAAGGGTTGAAAGGCCAGGAACAGAGCATCCTGGACATTACAAGGAAGGCTGGAGCACAAGCTTGTTCTCTGCCCTCTCTGTACCTCTCTGGAGGCCGAGGGTCAGAGCCCAGCCGAGATGAACCTCTGCCCAGGAATGCTTTACCCGGAGCACCAGCCTAGTGTCAAGAAGGGGCCTGAGGGAGTGGAGCCAAGGCCACCCCTGGAGTCTCCAAGGCCTGGTGCTGAGCCCAGTGGGCGAGGGGCGGGGAGGGGTTGATTAGTGTGGGGTGGCCGTGCATGGAGGGATGGTGGGACTCCAGGCTTTGTGGGGGAGGGGGTGTGCCTAAACTCCCCACCCCCCACCCCTGCCCCCATCTACCCACTGCCCTGGAGAATGTGGAGGAATGAGGATACCTTCTCAAAGGTGGTAGTGGGATGGTGCCTGCAGCTTCACTCCTTTGGGGCAGGGGGTGGCCGGGCCACAGGGGCACAGGGTGATCCCTGGGAGGCCCTGTCCCAGCCATTCCCTGCTCACCAGTGTACCACCCCCTCAATGCTGCGACATCAAGGCCCCAGGAGGCTGGAAACGAAGCTGCCTTCACAGTGGTTATTTCTGCCCTCAGCTCCAGAGGTGGATCTGAGAGGAACAAGGAGGGTGGGGCACTGCCATGGAGTCCACAGGAAGGCAGCGCCCATGAACACCTGAGCCCACACATGACCTTCAGAGGCCCTACCTGCCCAGCCCTGCCACCCTCCCTATGCCGCGGCAGACCTTTCACCCATGTCCTCCACTAGCACCCCTCGCAGGCGTCAGGGGCCTGGCGCCTGGATCAACATGACCTTGAACAGGGCTCCAGCTGCCAGTGCCAGCTCAGCTCCAGCGGTTGCCATGGCACCCTGGTACTTTTGCAGGCAAAAGCCAAACAGCCAGAGTCCACCTGGAACGCGGCCGCTGCTACTGCCGTTGCTGCCACTAAGGGTACCAAGCACCTTCTGGGGGCCCCAGAAGTGCAGTCTGGGCTGCTGGGAGGGTGCCCCACTCTGCTTTAAGCTTCCCTTCTCCCTCCCTCTGGCCTTCTGAGAAGGTGACAGGTTGGGTCCAGAAATCACCCTTGAGTCACATTCTACCAGCGGCATTCAGACACAGAGTGGTCCGTAAATGGTCATTTTAATGCAGAAAACCATAATTTACAAATGAATAATTTTACAGGCCAGAGCCAGAAGGGCCAAGAGGCTGTGGGGACAGAAAGGAGGGGGAGGCCACTGAGAGTCGGGGCAGCAGCCCCTTCAGCACCTTCACAACTGATCCCACCCAGGCTCCTGCAGGCCGGGCAAGCCCCGGTGGTCCCTGGCCCCTGCCCTTTGACTCCTGCTAGTCATTCTCCAGTGGGGAGACTGTGGGCCAACTTCAGCACAGAAGGTGGACATGGAGAGACTGTTCCTTGGAAGTGAGGGCCTGGAGGGCAGAGGAGGGAACACAGCAGGAGGCTGCTGGCTGCTGTCCAGCCACCCCACTCTTGGCTATGTTCCCTCCGGCCAAGCCACAGCAGGCAGCAGAGCAGCCTTTGGTGGCCCATTCCCTTCCTTCCCTCCCAGCAAGCAGCAGAGGGACAGAACACAAGCCTGGAGTAGAAATGGCCCTGGAGGAGAGCGCGTGTCCTCGGGCTGAGGTTTGGGAAGGGGTTAATTGGTTGGATCTGGTTTGGAGAAAGGTAGTGATCTCAAATGAGGCGGCTGCTGGGAGAGCCATCACACCCAATTCTAGCCACCCCCCACCCCCCCGCCCCGGATAAGTACATCCATCTGCCAGAGTTGGCAGGATGCTGGTTTGGGCTCAGCACCTCCTGCATGGGGCATGCAGGGGTAGACAGGCTGGAGGCTCAGGGCACTGGAGGTAGAAAGGAGCCCTCCCACCTTCCCCCTTCCCCAAGCCAGGAAGGTCAAAGACACATCTAAGGCAGCTCAGATTCCAGGATGGCCAGGGGCTGGGAATGCTGGACTTCCCAGGGTGGTTGTGGTCCGAGCCCTTGGCTGGCTGCAGACACGCCCTGCCACCAAGTCTGGCAAGGTGAAGAGGACCCCCCCAGAGCTGGGTCCTATCAGCCCCTCCAAACAAGCGTCACTGGGGGCTGGCATCGGGGACAGAGCCTTCTCCCGGGACACCCACCTGTCCCCTCGCCCACCTCGTCCAAAGGGGCAGACCCCAGAACAGAGTCTAGCTCTGGAGAACAGGTCTGGCCAGGCAGATGGAAGGGGAGAGATGGGAGAGCGGGTCACTTTGGCATCTCCAAGGCCGACACTTGAGGCTTCACCTTGAAATACTGGTTGAATCGGATCACTGCATACCTGCCGGAGGATAGGAAAGGGAACCGGGGGTGAGAAGGGAAGCCAGGCGAGCCCTGCTGGAGGCGCGCGCATCATGAGGACAGTTTCTCAGCAGCTCAGCCCATCTAGGTCTGAGCGAATGGACCCTAGCCCAGGCTGGGGCTTTTTGTTTACTTTGCTTTGTTTTGTTTTGACTTCAACTATAATTTTATTTTTCTTCTTAGGTCAGTCTAGAGCAACCCCTCCCCAAATGTGTGTTTGTCAATTCTTTACAGCTCATTGTGGTCAGTACATTCACCTTGTTGAGCAACAGGTCTCCAGGACTTCTTCTTTCTGTCAAACAGGACTCTATCTCCCCCACACAGCAACTGTCCAGCCCCTAGAACCCACTGTTCTACTTTCTGTCTCTATAGAGTTGACTACTTTAGTTACCTCATCTAAGCGGTCTTTTTGTGACTGGCTTATTTCACTTAGTACAATGTCCTTAAGGTTCATCCGTGTTATAGCATGTGACATAATTTCCTTCCTTTTTGAAGGCTGAATAACATTGCCTTGTGTGTAGAGACCACATTTTGTTTATCCATTCACCCATCAATGGACACTTGGTTTGCTTCCACCTCTTGCTACTGTGAAGAATGCTACTATGAACACGGGTGTGCAAATATCTGTTTGAGACCCGGCCTTCAGTTCTTTGGGGTACACACCCAGCACCGAGATTGCTGAGTCATGCAATAATCCTATGCTGACTCTCCGAGGAAGCATCGTGGTGTTTCCCACAGAAGCTACACCATTTCATATCCCCAACAGCAGTGCCCAGGGCTCCCATCTCTCCACGTCCTCACCACTTGTTATTTTCTGTTTACTTAAAAGTAGCCATCCTAATGGGCATGAGGTGGATGTGATTGCGGGTTTGACTCGCATTTCTCTAATTTTTATGAACACTTTGAAGCCAGCATAATGATTCCTTTCCAGGCGGGGGCGGGGGCGGGGTGTAGGATAAAGACAAAGAGGCCGGACCAGAATGGAGACAAAATGAGTCCTGGTCCTTTAGGGACACATGTATCTTGCACGACAGGGCCGCCTAAGTAGTCAGTACTCAAGTACAGTCTCAGTACAGCCTCTAACGTATCACTAGGGGCCACTAAAGGAGCAGTGGGGTCTGATACCCCACGCAGGTAGGCAGCGTAGTCAGCGCTAAACCACCAGGCGACCTCGGCCCGTCATGCCATCCTCTGGAACTCTGTCCCCTCCACTATAAAATGAGGGTTGGACTCATGATTTTTCAGAGCAGTTTCCAGCAATTCCCTTCAGCACCAGGCTCTGTGGGGAAGAGCACTGGTGGAAGAGCCGGGCAGTGGGAGAGGTGGCAGGCTATCATAGGGAACGAGGAATCCACCAGGTAGGAGGGCTTCTGACCACTGTCAGAGAGGGATCCTGGGCACATGTGCTTCCCCAGGCGTCCCTGGAACAGTGACCCCCCCGCCACCCCCATGGGCTGGCTGGAATGGGGATGGCGAGCGGAACAGAGGAATGAACTTCGGACGTCCTATTTGGGGTGTCCTTTACCCCCACGTACTGGGCTCAAGGCTCTTTCTTTCTTCCACCACCTCCCACCCCCACTGCCTTCAAACTTGCTCCCTGCACTCACCTGAGGAAATCAAAGTCAATGGTGGAGAACTGGTTCTGGATGAGGGCCCAGAGCGCCCAGAGGAAGTGAGATGCCTGAAAAACAGATCAGAGAAGATTAGTATGGTGAGTCCCCCAAACCTGTCATGAACCCCCACAGCTGGAGGGACACAGTCACTGTGGAAGACACAGAACTAGGACACTGGCAGAGACACAGTGGGGTCTCCCCAACACAGGCGGGGGATACTGCAGGTCAAATCACTGGACGGCATGTGGGGACTCCACACCTTCCAGAAAAAGGCAAGCAGAGTAGGTTCTATCTGCCCTCAGGCTTCAGCAGACTTTCAGCTTTTTCCCCAGCCAAAGCCAGACCTGAACTCCAGCCCTGGGCTCTCCCCTACCCGGGAGAATCTTCAAGGCCAAGGTATCCAGGACAAGAGAAATCCCTAAGGCACAGCTCAGGCTTGGTCGCCAGTGGAGGAGCTGGCACCCCATCTGCAGTGCCCTGGCCACACAGGCATCAAAGGCCCAGTGGCTGGAAGACCTCTAAGCTGACCTCCTTCACCCCTTTCCTTCTCTTCTATCATGAGGTGGGTGAGGTTAGAAAATGAGTGTAGATGTGAGCTGAGCCACTGCCCAAGGGTTCAACTGCCTCCCCAGAGCCAGACGCCCCCGGGGCTCAGGCCACCGCAGGCTCAAGAAGCTAGAGCACTGTGGTTCCTGCTGCCCCAGTGTCCCCAGGCCAAGGCCCCCACTCCCGTGGCTCACCCCAAGCCCTGCTCACTCTGGGGTTGGCGCTATCGTACCTCCCCCCACTTTCTTCCCTTTTCACGACTTAAAAGGGGCAGAGATCAATTAGCAAGGGGGAATGGTTACTAAAAACTTAGTAAGAAGAAGGCATGGGCAGAACAGTTAAGAGGAAGAACCTGAAAAAGAACCACTTGTCTGTAGAGCAGAAATGAACACAATATTGTAAATCAGCTACACGTCAATAAAATAATTTTTTTTTAAAAAGAGGAAGAACCTGATGAGAATCTGTTTTACACCTATGAGGAAAATATTGATAGAATTGGCAATTCAAAATTACAGGTAATTAGAGATTTTATTTAAGCTCTATGACGTATTGTGAAATTCACGGCAGCTGCCTTGTCTCCTTGCTTATGCATGGCTGACATTAGTAAGACTAGTTAGCGATCCCCTTGGTGCACACTAGCGGAGACCTGGCATGAACCGTGTACCTTGGATAAGCAGCACTGAAAACTGAGAACGGACAGCACAGTAATTTGAGAAGAAAGAGTCTGTTGGGAAAGGCTTACATAGAGTTCTGAGTCAGGGGAGATAGTTAATGTGGAGGATTAGAACTGACATTCTCTATCTTCTCCAAATTCTCCAAAGGCTTAAAAAAAAAAAAATTAAGGGGTGTGTTTAACTGTAGCATGAAAGGCTAAGGTCAGACAATAGAAAGAACTTGTCCAAATGAGAGACCTGCTAAAACAGGAAGCTGGGATCTTTCTTGGAAGCAGTCTTCTAGGAAGAAGAGCACCTGGACTTGATGGAACAGAAGGTAAGCAGGGAACAGGGCCTCTCAGGACAAAGAGGATGCCCAAGATGGCTCTCCCCAGACCCTGCTCTATGGTGGGGCTCAGGAGCACATGGTGGGACTCCCCAGGACCTCACCCCTGATCCTGGGCTCTGCTTCTTCCTCCACCACGAGGCTGGGAGAAGGTAGGAGCTGGGGGTGGGCCCTGAGTCCCTCCTCCCGGGTCCTCCTTCCCCTGCCCCCTTCCAGTCACAAGCACTCACCAGGGAAAACTTGTTGACTTGCACATAGAGCCTCTCCACCTCCCTGGGGGTCACAGCCATCCCCTTCTGTGCCTGCAGGTAGTAGCGCAGCCACTGCAGCTGGGTCTCCCGTGCCGGGTACCGGCAGTAATCAACCTCGTTCACACCTGATGGGGAGGCAGCCACACAGAAGTTGCTGGGAGACCGGCCCACCTGGGGGTCTCCTCCAGCTCCGTAGGTGTTCCCTGATCCCCTTAAAACCTCCATCTTCTTTGCCCTGTGGGGCTGTGCCAAAGAATGCAGCTTCTTTGACCACTGAGCTCTAACGTGTGGAGGGTCAACCCCCATCCCAGCTGGGGGCCCTGCTCTCGGTGGGCGGAACTGGAGGAAAGCACAGAGAGAGGCAGACTCGAGGGGCAAGGCACAGTCCTGGAAGTGATGGAGACCCCCTAAGACAGCACCACTGTATCCCCGAGCCCTACACAAAGCCACAGCACATAGGAGGCACTGGGTCAAAGCCCTGAACCAGGAGCCTAGTTGTCTTAGATCTGACGTTAACCACCAGTTAACTTCAGGCAAGCCCTTTCCTTTCACTGGCCAAAATCTCATTTGTAAAGCAAGGGAGCTGGACATAACGCATCTCAAACACTGCTTCCTGGACCAGGGTTGAGCTGGTTACCTAAAAACATCTCCTGGAGCGCTTGACAAAAATACAGATTGCCAGGCACCCCACGCCTGGCCAACTCTCCAGATGATTCAAAAACGCAGCCAGGCTTGGAACCCCTGAGCTAAACAGCCTCGACTCCTTCTAGTCCCACCCTTCCTTGAGTCCTCCAGTTGCCAGCCCAATACACACCAGCCACATCCTGGGCATGGTGGCAGAGAGCCTGGCTTCAGAGCTGGTACAGAAAGAAGCAGCTGATTAAAGACAGGACCAGGGCTGGGACACCTTGCCCGGTCTCTTCCTCCCTCTTCTTTTCTTCCTATCCTTCCTAAGCTTCCCTTATATCCCTGGAGAAACACACTCAGTTTTCCGGGCCCCCAAGTGTATGGCTGGAGAAGAAGCTCCTGACACAGACGTAGACAATGAGGCCCAGAGAGAAGAACGCTGTTCAGGGTCACACAGCCAGTTAGAGGCTGGTTCTTAGATCCCAGCAGGGGGTCTCCCTGCTCCCGAGAACCCAGGAGGTACCTCTCTCCTCTACTGCCCTCCTCCTTCCCCCGTGCTAGGTTCCTCCTCCTTCATTCTCAGCTTGGAAGCAGGATGCAATCTGCCCCCTTGGAGAAATTCCAGCTGGACTTTGCTCTGTGCAGTGGGTGAGAAGGACTTAAAATGCTTAAAAATTATCCCTTTTGAAAAGGCCAGTGGGTCTGGCAGCTGAGCAATCACAGGCCTAGTGCCCTGCAGGCACCAGCCTCTGCTCCAGGCCACACTCCACAGCTCAGCTGCTCTGCCCAGCTGAGGCCCCATCTGGCCCTTGGGTTCCTAGATGTAGCTGGTGGCCACCCCGGGGAGTCATACCCTAAGGTACAAGCAGTGCTTGACCGCCCTGGTCACCTGGGGTTCCAGAAGAAGCAAGATTGGCCTGGATTGGCCTGAGGAGTGCCTGAGGCTGGGCCAAGTGCCAGCTCTACAGCTGGCCTGGGCATGCCTCACCTATCCCAAGCTGCAGGGACTGGCCACATCACACCGCGCACCCCACACTGCCAGCAGGGGGACGTCCCTCCAGCCTGAGTGTCCACCTCCATCCATCACTTGCCTCTTCAGCCCCATCGAATTGTTTCACAATTAAGCCCTCAAGCTGGAAAAACCTGCCCTGCTTCCTTTACACAAATGATTCTATTGTACACACCTGCCTTTATGGACGACAGCCTATGCCAGGACACACCCCTCATCCAACCTCTTCCATGGCTGCTCCAGCCTCCCTCAGAAGTGGAAGAGCGCCCCCTGCCTGACATCAGCAGCAAATACCAACATGGAGCTTAGTATGTGCCACGCGGGTGTGTGCATCACATACCAATACTATGAAGTAGGCACTACTATCATCTCCATTTTACAGAGGCATAGAGAAGGTAAGTAACCTGCCCCAAGGGTCATGCAGCTAGTAAACAACAAAGCCAGGATGTGAACTTAGGGAGTCAAGTTGCAAAGTACACACTTTTAGCTAGTTCCATCATGATTAATCTCATCAGGCCACCAGGCAAATAGCTACTTGCAGCTTGTTCTGCCCCTTATCTGCCTGCAGGGCTCCTATTTACGATTGCGTGGGTTGTACCAGGCATAAAGGAGCTTGGACAGGGGGTGAAGGGAGGCTGACATCGAGCTGTGCTGGCCCAGCTGTCGTGGGCTGTGTCTGTCCAGAGGCAGGGGTCTCTTTCTAACTCATATGCCAAGCCGAGTGTCCTCAGGGATCCTACAGAGGGCACATTTTCCTAATTTGTATCAAAGTACCATACCGGCTAGCAGGGGCTCGCTCTGTGTATGTGGGTCCACCCCTCACCCCATGAGACCCGGAGCTTTCTCAAGGCAGGCTGTGCCTGGCCCCTCCCCCAAGTTATGATATCTTGAGGACAGGGGTGTCCTGCCTCCATTCCCCAGGCATAGGACCCCCTCCCACCCTTTCCCTGGACCTGGCCCTCCATCACAAGGAGGACACAGGCTAAAGAGTAATGCCCTTCTCACCTGCAAACTCATTGAAATGGTTGCCAATGTCAAAAGCCTGGTAGTTGTAGCCAGCATATTCATAGTCAATGAACCGTACATGACCTATGAAGAAAAGGAGAGGCAGTGAGGGTTGGCCCCAGATCTGGAAACAGGGCTTGGTCAAGCTTTCACAGACCTCAGGAATGCACCCACTGACTCTCACTGGCCTCTGCAGCAACCCAGCCTAACCCAGCGTCTCAGTGGCAACCTTCTAAGTTGCTTCCTTCCATCTGTCCATCCGCCCTTTCCCCAGCTCCAGCTGTGCCTCTGACAAAGCTGTGTCCTCAGGTTCTCCCCGTCTAAAGACATCTGTCCTCAGCATGACTGAGGACCAGAAAATAAAGCTAGGTACCCCATGAGGGTGAAGGGCTCATCAGAAACACAGGGGAGGCTCAGGGCAGCCAAGACCTCCTCACTGTCAGGGGGAATGGCTCCACAAAGCACGATTTTGAGTTCTTTCTTGGCAAAGGTTTTTCTAAGTAGGAATTTGTTTCTTTCTCATTTCTCTCCTACAGATTACCTTGAGACCTACACTAGAAGGTCTCACTTTGCTTGTCCAAGTACTAGCCTGAGGAGTTGCACCCTGAAGCCAGCTGATCAAGCAGTCCGAGCCCTGCTGCTGCTGCCTGGCCAGGGAAGCTGTACCTTTGGTGCTGTCATAGATGATGTTCTTGCAGAGCAGGTCATTGTGACAAAACACCACAGGGGAGTCCAACTGAGGCAGGTGCTCCTTCAGCCAGGCCAGCTCCCGTTCCAACACCTCGACCTTAGGGACATCTGCAGAAAGGCTAGACAGTGGCAAAAAAGGCGGCTGGTGGAGGGAAGGCTGACAGCTGACAGGCAGGTGCCTGGCCTCAAAAGCCCCGGGCTCTAGGCTCCTCAATACCTCTTACGGCAGAGGGACCTTGGACAAATGGTTGACCTTTCAGACCCTCACTTTTGTCACATGTAAAATGGCGCTAATGTTTCCTGTCCTTCTGATTTCCTGTGGTTACTCTAAGAAGCTGATTAAAATGGGCATAAAAGCATTTTGCAAAGCATAAAAGTCCCTGACCCAACAGCATCCTGCTACTTCGTGAAAGGGAGAGGGAAATAAGGACGGAGGCACAAGGAGGTGTCAAGGGAGGGAGAATGCGTGTCCGAACTCAATTATTTCAGAAAGGAGAACAAGGGGAGCAGAGGAGGGATGCAAACAGACCTGCTCTTAGGATGCTCGGAACACCTCCTAGGGTGAGGTGTAGCTCTCTACAACCAGACCCCAGAGCTCCTCCTGTGGGAGGGTGACCGTGCCCTGGGAGCGGCAGGAGCACTGGCTCCCACTGGAGGAGATACAGGGATGTTCCGGCGAGTCTCCCTCCCACCCTGGCAGCTGGCGTTACAGTCGGAAAGGACCAGAGATCATTCTAGACTAGCTTCCCATTGCACAGCGAGACCACTCAGGTCCACACAACAAAGCAAAAAAATTGCTTCTTGGGTGCACTCCTACAAGGCCAAGGGGATCCTAGGGCCTTTCAATTGAAAAGCATTTGGTCTGTTGTGCCTCGATAACTCACCTCTTCCCCCCTTGAGCTGTGGGTGGGTTTCCCTGCCCTGGCGCCCTGCTTGCGTGTGGGTAACTCCAGGGCAGGAACAAAGATGCACGGAGGGCACCTGTCCCTCAGCCCACCCCACCCTGTGGTCCACGCAGGCATTTCTGCTAAAAGTACATGTTGAGGAATGAATGAACAGGTCAGTCAACAGTGTTGTCAGAGGGCATAGGAAAGTTGGTGAGGGTGTACTGTGCTCCGATGCCCTGAACTTTGGTCCCAGGAAGCACACAGGTCTGTGTACACTGAAAAGCCAAATAGTTAGCAGAGCCCTTAAAACCCTAGCCTCCTCCCCTCCACCCATTGGTGGTTCTGGGGTTTTATCTCTATTCATGTGACTCCTGTTTGCTTTCTTGTCCAGGGCTGTGAGGATACATGCAGGAAAATGAGAATGAGACACGTCCTCTCTGACCCTCCCACAAGACACCCCATTGCCCCTCACCCAGCCCAGAAGCCAGAACCCAGGGAAGAGTATTCAGTGACTAGGCATCCCCACGTCCCCCTGGAAAAGGACAAGCAGCAGGCTCCCTCCAGGCTTTGAGAAGATCAAAGCTAAAGAGAATCTTGGGTCTCCAGTCCAACCCCATGGGGAAACTGAGGCTCAGGGAAGGGCAGAGGCTTCCTCCTGCCTCCAGATATGTCTTACAAAGCTAGATACTCTACTCTCTCACCTAAACAAAGCAGTCCTCTGCCTGTCCAAGAATCCAAAATCAAGCCAAGCCTCTGAACTGAGGGGGCCTCAGTGCCCCCTCAGAGGCTCTGCACAGGCCACTCTGAGTCTGGGAGCCTACTAGGGGTAGGATGGGGGAGACTTTCCCTCACCACTCACTGGAATGTATGTATGTTGGCAGGTCTGCCCCAGATGCATTTCAATCTTGGCTTTTCTTAAGAAACTACCTTTTCTTTTAAGATTCTTATTTTCCCCCTCAGACTGAGACCATCCAAAGGTAAGAATTAGGTTTCCTTTGGTTTACCCAAGTCTTAGCCTGAAAAAAACATGTCTTGGACATCCAAGATGCCTGCTGCCCAGGCCCTGACCTCTGTCTGACCCCTACCCTACCCACCCCAAGGCCACGCAGCTGGTTACGGTAGGAACAATCCAGGCCTTCTACCTCCCTGGGCAGCCTCCCTCGGCTGCCTTGCTTCCCTCCCCTCAGCGCTTGACATATCGCCGGCTTCTCTACCTTAAGCCCTGACATCACTCGAGTCTCTCAAGGCTATGGGGGTGGCAGACTAGCAACCACCACCGCATCACAGAAACGTCCACATCCCAGGCAGAACAGCTTCTCCTACTCCTCTGTCCCTCAGAGGCAGCAGGGGGGTGGTGAAGGGGCTGGGGGCCCTCCTCAGGGAAGCCTGGGTGTGCCCCTGAAGAAGGGACTGCTGCCTGGCAAGGGCCCACTCATCTCTCAGGATCCAGGCAGGGGAGAGGAGGGGAGTACCTTCTCCCCATAAGGAAAGGACTTCCTACGTGTTCAAACTTCCTGACTCACCTTTGCCCTCATACCAATCAACCCATCTGAATCTTCTCTTGATGCCCCTGAAAGCTGTGGTCAACCCCACTTTCCCCAGCCACCCTGGGGTTCTCCACGCCCCACCCAACATCCAGACCACCAAATCTGTTTCCACAAGGTCTGACTCAGCCCCCTAGTCTCCATCCCTCCATGAAGCTTCCCTAGAGCAATGTTCCTCAGAGCATGGTTCCTTGATCCCCTGCCTCAGAATTACTGGAGAGCCTGTCAAACTGCAGCTTCCTAAGGTCTAATGCAAGACCTCCCAATCAATCTCCAGGGTTAGGCTCAGAATCTGCACTTAGCAAGCACCCAGGGGAATCTCATATGCCAGTTTCGGAACCCTACTCCTAGCTGTTGCCCATTGAATTATAAGACTCCCCCAGCTGGCCTCCTTGCCTCAAAGCCCCCAACTCCCACCCAAATCTGTCCTTTACAATGAACCCCTGGCTCC
Source organism: Hippopotamus amphibius kiboko (assembly GCF_030028045.1). Lineage (NCBI taxonomy): Eukaryota > Metazoa > Chordata > Mammalia > Artiodactyla > Hippopotamidae > Hippopotamus > Hippopotamus amphibius. Next base: position 153,303,315 of record NC_080188.1, read on the forward strand.
AACACCTTCATGATGACTCTCCACTGCCAGAGGAATTAATCTGAGTTCCCTAACCGGCCACTGAAAGCGCCTCACAATCTAGCTCCAACTCACTTCTGCAGCCCCACCTCCCACAACCCACCCCCAGTCCCTCCTGAAGATCTGCTCCAGCCGCCTCCTCTACGCATCACCCCCAGGCAAGCGGTGCTCACCGACTCCTCCAGCCGGAGGCCTCCCTTCTCACCTCTGCCACACTACCTCTGTCCAGAAGACTTTCCCTGGTGCTCCCACCCCTGAATACATCACACACTCTGCACAGGCAGGCCCTATTTACACGGGTGGTGTCTAAGCTCCTTGAGAGCAGGGCCCACATCGCCTTCAAGTTTTTTATTGTTTTAAATCCCAATCAATCAGTGTCTGTGAAATGAAGGATCGACTCAATCAGGGTTATTAGGCAACGACCGGAGCTCAAGTGCTTCATCTCACCCGCGCGGTGGCTCGTGGCGTCCCTCCTTGCGGCAGGTTAGAGAGTTTAGGGCAGGCATCATCCCCTCAAGAGGCTCAACGTAAGCAACTTGATTTGCCCAAGGTCAAAGGTGTGACAAGAGAAGAGGAAGTTGCCAGCTCTTCTTCAGGGTGCACTCCCCTCCCAACAAGGTCAACCCCCAAGGTTACACAGTGAGAGTACAGTCAAAAGAAGCTCCAGTAACAAGGGTCATGCCTGAGCCTCAGGTCTGGACTCTAGTCCTTGAATTGCCACTGATCAGTAATAACCTTGGACAAATCCCATCCCTCCTCTGGGCCTCAGTTTTTCCATCTGTCAAAGAAAGGTGGTGGGTTGGATGATCAGAGGGTCTTGCTCTCCATGTGCTATTCTAGTCCTAAGGGGGAAAGCAGTCCTTGTCCCAGAGACATCTGACATAGAAGGTCTGAACATGGGCCGTGCTAGACAAACAGTCCCAGAGCAGCGCTTACTAATCACCGAGAGGGAGGATCCAGATAAAGCCATGTGTGCGTGCGTATGACAGAGACACGTGATCAGGATGCTTAATTACTGTCATCTTAGATACCCTTCCCCCAAACCTCTTCTGTGCCCTGCTCCCATGAACATTTGGAAAAGAGTGACGTTCCACCCAGTGGGGAACATGGAGGGATCAGAGACTCGGTATGGCCTTCTGGGGAGGGGGCAGGGATGACCTCAATCTTTTCTCCAGGCCACCATCCTTTTCTCAGCACTTAAGGGTATGCTGGGGAGTCAGGTATCTGAAGGCTACGAGGGTTCTCAGGTTGCCGGCAGCAGCGTAAGGAAAGGTCCGGGGAACTGCATCTCACTCAGGGAGAGGCAATGTCAGCATGGGTAGAGTGCACCCCTCCCGGGGAAGAGCAGTGAGGAAGCAGCCAGCTCTCAGTTTGAACAAAGTGGGGACCCGGGGCCCCAGAACCATGTGGGGACCAGAAGTGCCCAGGCAAGTCGCAGGAATCTCGAAGTCCCAAGGGCTTGTCAGCTGATGAGCTGAGTTCTTCTGTCTGACTCTGAACTCAGCCCCACCCCATTCTCAAGAGCGCGGGGCCCTCCCTTCTCAGTGCTCAGAAGCCAGCTCAGGTAGGAAGGGCCCTGTGTGGAAACAAAGGACCTGCCTCTGCGGCCCTGTGACACTGAGCAACGCTTAGTCTCTGAGCTCAGTATCCTTCACGTGAAATGGGGAGAGGCTGACCCTAGTCCCTGCCACAACCAGAAAACTGAAGGGAGAAATAAGCACACAGCTACAAACTGCGGAAACAAGTCCCTGAGATTTTGTCCATCGGCCCAACTCTGCTTGGAGACAGAGGCTTAGGAATCAGGACTGAGGCCACTAAACCTTCTGTTGGGCAGGCTAGGGAGGGCAGGTCACATTAAGGCAGCAGAGACAGTGGTAGCCTTGAACCTTCTCAGATCTTTGTACCTGGGATTGATCTCGTTCTTCACGAGGGTGAAGTAATTGCGCATCTTGTGCCAGAGGATGGGCTTCGGCAGGCTGCCATTGGTGTGGATGGTGTGAATCTTCGCCATTTCTAAGGCGATGAGCCTGCAGCAGAAAACAGGAAGAGCAGAGGATGAGTGTGGGGCAGGCCCTCCTCAGCACAGCCACTCCTGACCATTACGAACCGGCCCTATGTGGCCCCTTGGGGCCAAGTGCAGGACTATCACAAATCTGTTAGGAGCTCTCGGTCCTGCAGAAGGAAGCTCTCAGCAGAAGGCATGAAAAAGATAAGGCCTTCAGCCCAGCAGCTCCCCTTCCAGAACCAGAGCTGGGGCAGCTCCAGGGAGTGAAAGGGAAAAGCAGTGGGCCATTGGCCACAGGCCAATGACCCTGCCTCACCCCAAGGCTGAGTACCTACAGCGACCCCTGAGGCCAGAGGGGTCACCCGGGGATGGGAGTCCCACTCCCCTGCCCCCACCCCCTGGGACTCAGACCCACGCCCTCAGGGGGGTGTAAACAGGGCACCAAGCAGTCAGGGGGTGGTAGTGCCCGGCAGGGAATAAATGTTTGTCTCTTATCAGCCTGGCCAAGGTGGGGAGGGAAGCAGGCAGGCCCAGGGCAGCCCCTTCCTCTGCGGCAGGGAGTTGATGCTGGCGGCTGGGTGCCAAGGACGCAAAACAAACCAGCGTTCTATTTTCAAGTTCTCCTGTGGACATTATCCAAGGTCCCGGGAGAGAAGGAGGGGGACGTGGGGAGAGGAGAAAGTGGAGCTGGGGAAGGCTGCTGGAAGAGGGCGGGGGTGGATGGAGGACTGACCGGTCAGAGAGGGAAGGCCTTGATAAGGACCCCAGCGTCTGAGGCCCTGTGTCCCAGCTGGGCTCCCCCAGTCCTCTGCCAGCTCTCCCTTCTGGATCCCCATCCCCCACCCAGCTGCCAAGCCTCCAACATTCAAGCTTCCTTCGCCTCTGCCTGTTGCTCGAATAATAATCACTGGGAAAGACAACAAAGGCATTGGCTGTTCGAAACCTTGTTACGAAGCTGTTCCAGGGACACCCCCTCCCCTTGCCAGGTCCTTAGAAGGGGCAGCCATTACCCAACAGGATACCGGGGCAGTCTAGGGGCTCCTCCAGAAGCCCGAGGGGCTTCCACCTCCTAAAGGGTGACGGGGGCAGGGGGCGTGGTAGCAACCTAGTGGGTGAGAGATGAAGGCTGTGCTTTCAGAGGCGAGAGGCCCTGGGGCAGGAGGGAGCCCACCAGGGCTTGGGCAAGGCAGGGAAGCGGACCTGAGACCCGGGACTCTCCTACCCAAAGGAAGATTCCGAAAAGAGCCTGACTAGAGCATTTCTTTGACTATCAATAGGGTTGTTGTCTGGAACAGCAATGAAAGTAACCTCAACACTCAGCATTTTTATGGTGCAAAGCCTGAGGTTCAGGGGAACCTGGGGAGGTGGGTCCTGAAGCCTCTTCCTCCCTGTCTTTCCCTCAGAGATCCACCATCATCCCAGAAAGATAATGGTCTATCCTGGGAAAATCATCAAGGAAGGGTCTAACTCCTATACCTATCCCAATCTCTGGCTCTCCCCCAAATGTAAAGTTCTTCTTATCACCAAACCTGAATCCGTCTTCAATCTTCCTGACACTGGTAATTGTTTCCATGAGAGAATGAGTGACAGCATCAGATTCCCAGAGGTGGTGTGAGACTGGGAGTGGTGAGGACCTGCCGATATCTGAGCTTCTCTGCACAAGACTGAGGGAGAGCTGGGAGGGGTACTGTGGGCAAAGTCAGGAGAGGGTTCCCCCTGCCGGCTCTGACCTCACATCTCCAGCTGGGTGCATCTGGAACTATTACCTAGGGTCTGAGAAGATCTTTGCTCAGGGCTGCATGTCCCACCTCCACCCTGGACACACACACATAGCTACAACATACAACTGAATGTTATATGAACGTACATGAATATCCTGGGCCCAACCAGCCCGAGAGGCAGTGCTCTCGGATTTCCTCCTTCTAAGTCCCTAGATGGTCTGCTAGGGGTTCTCTGCAAATAGGGCCAGGTTCACTAGCTTGAGGTTAGCTGAGTAACAGGTGATGAAGCAAAGAAGCTTCTTGGTCTCCTCCCTACATGGGCTTTCCTGTTTCCCTTTGAGATTTGAAAGGCTCCTTCCCCTTAGGTGGGACAAGACAGATCCCAAGGGTCTCAAGCAGACCCCCGTGCTGCTGTTCCAGTGTCAGGGGTAAACTTTGGCTGGCCTCAAGCCTCACTACAGTCTGAGTGCCCTGCACGTGGGCGTGGCATTGTGGGGAGGAAGGAGGATCCTGCCTGACATCCCTGCTCAGCATGGTCAGAGGAGAGCACAAAACGGGCTCTTCTTTTGTTCTCCCCTTCCAGACCCCCAACAGTGGCATACACAGGGATTAAAGGTTAAGTCCAGTTTCTGGGTCCTACACATCCAGGCATTTAAAAGGAGGAGCTCCCCAGGGGCCATGGGTCCTTGCGAGCTTCTGGAAGGAAGCCTCAGCAGTTTCCCAAAGCTGGGCTCCCACCTTGTCAGGAAGCCCAGAAGGAGCTCAGACTCGGGGAGGGATGGCATCTCCCTGGGTTGGTACAACCACGCTCACCCTGGATAATGCCCATTCTCCAGGAATGCCTGAGCCCTCGGCAGGAGGGGAGGAGCAGAAAACCCTCAGCACTCTGGGGATTTGGCTAAGACGTCACTTCCAAGGCTCCAAGATGTTTCCAGGTCAGACTTGGGGTGGGCGGAGGACAGAGGCATGGGCCAGGAAGCAGATCCCCCTTTGGTCCCATGTTCACCAAAATTCTCACTTGCCTCCCCAAGAACACATTCTTTTAGCAGACCCCACTGAAAATCTACACAAAGCTATAGCTCCTCTCCGCAGAGCAAGGCACATAAACACACACACACACACACATTCTTCATGCAATTTCAGGAAGTTCACAGATCTTAAGATTCTCATTCATGGATTCCACTCCACCAGGGAAGCTGGCTAAGGATTTCAAAGGCCAAGGCCTATGGAATCATGGAGATGAATGGTACCCTGGGCACCCTCCTCACCTGAAGAGCCGGGGCTCACGGATGTGCTCTGGCCCCAGCGCCATGCCCCTCATGTACTCGTAGCACAGCCCATTCTGGAAGGTGCAGTAGAGTTTCGGGGCACAGCCATGTGCTCGCAGCAGCTGGAAGTTCCTGACCTCATTCTCCCGGTCCACCAGCAGCTCCGTTCGCTCCCCATACACCCGGACCAGCACACAGTCCCTCATATCCTCCTCCACGTAGCAGGCCACCAGCTTGTTGGTGATGCCATCAGTGAAGCGCTGGCATGGGAGAGAGGGCAGTGCAGGGGTGTGTGGGGCAGGGTGTCTCTTCTTGCCCCGTGGCGCCCCAGCTCCAGCACGGGGTGCTCGTTTGAATGCTGAGCACCGTCACGCAGAGCCCCTGTCCTTTAGCCCTCTCACTTAGTTAAGAGCTCAGCACTGCTCCTGACCCTCCACCCTCTCCCAACGCTTGAGGTAGACCAGAGAGTTCAAGAAAAAAATGACAGCTCGGGGTCAGCCCAGGCACACTGTTCCTGGGTCTGCCTCCAGTGGATGGGATTTGGCAGTGGAGGGATTTTCATACCACTTGGTGGGTAGAAGCATCCCTCCCCCCCGCCCGCTGCTTTCCACTCTCCCATCAGGCCCTGCAAGAAACCTCCATGGACCAGAATGCGCCAGAGGAGGGCAGGGAGTTGCCTAGGACGGGTACAGCCTGACCCAAGGTGCCTCTCACCGCCTGCCAGGAAGAGGGCTCCCTGCTGTCCCCCTTGCCCCATCCAGTGGCAGAGATACAGGAGGGTACTGAAGTTGGCATCCACCCCAGGGCCAGGTGGTCAGAGCTCCTCAGGGCCAAAAGAGACAGACACAGTAGATCCGGGCTGGGAGAGCAGGTTCTCTGGGTAGGGTGACGAGGAGGAATGAACCATGGAATTTATGGGGCTCTCTCACAGTGTGAGGGAGCTGGAAGGGGCCTTGGGGAACACATGAAGCAATAAAAGGTGAGGAAACTGAGGCCCAGAGAGGGGAGGGACTGGAAGACAACATGTTAGGTCAGTACTGGAATTAACCTCGGGCTGGCTTGATGCCCTGACGGTTTTACCCCAAAGTGGTCTTTTATTTTGAAAATGTTACCCACTCATCCTTCCCCCCCAAAAGGGTCTGTCAGCCTCCACACGTGGTCCTGAACCTCCCCCCTCCACCCCAGAAGGCCCACCAGCAGGGAACCCCTACCACTCCAGCACAAGCTGCAGGGCCCACTCAGGGCAGCATATCCTCCACAGGCAGCTCCCAGAGGGAATGGGGCAGCTGAAGACTCTTCACAGAGGAGGCAGGTCTGCTGGGGAGTCTGCCTGAGGCTCCTCAGGGGGAGGCTCTGCCCACGTCTGCGTCCCTGCGAATGTGCCCAGCAGAGCGAGGAGGTGCCCTGTGTAGGGGGTGCGGAGCCAGAGTCCAGGCAATGGTGAGGTTCCCCCCCACCTCCCCAGCGCAGGGCTCAGGGCTAGCTGAAATTCCACAGGGTGGTTCCTGGGACCAGCAGGAGCAGCTCGGAGCCCGGAGGCTTCGCTCTCACTGTGGGGTGGAGAGGAGGGGGCATTAATATGTGTGTGGGGGGGGGGGGAGGGGGGGCCCTTAAAAGTTCCTGCCTCCGCAGGTTTCAAAGCCGGATGGCTACTTGCTTCTGTGCAGAGAGGGGCACCAGCACACAGCGACAGGGGGTGGGGCCCGCACGCGCAACGTGCTGCCAGTGGGCAGGTGGACCTCCGGCGCGCCCGGGTGTGTGTGGAGGGCCGAGGGAGGTGGGAGCCTAGCTTTGCTTAGGAACCAAAACAGATGGAGAAAGAAATGCATACGCAAACCACCTTTTCAACCCTCTCCTGCGCAGCAGCCGCGCACCCCCGGGACCGACACCCGGAAGGATGCAAGGACAGACGTCCACGCATCCCCGTTCCAGCCCCGGCGGGGCCCCATCCCTGGCCCCGCGTCCGCTTGGCTACCTTGGTCCGAACTTGCTGGGGCTTCCAGTGCGGCCGCAGCTCCCGGATGAGGCGCAGGGCGCCGGGGAGGATGTCGTCCTGGTCCACGGATATGCCGAAGCACGGGACGGCGGCGGCCCTCGGGGGGCCCTGCGGCTCCCGGCCGCCCGCGCCGGCCGCCGCCTTCTCCTCCATGCCCCATGAGCACTGCGGGCGAGGCGCCTGCCTCCTCAGGTAAAAGGGCGAACACGGCAGGGGAGCCGAAGGGGGCACAGCCATTCCCTGCAGCCCCACCCCCTCGGAGCAGCGGCGCGGACGCTAGCCCGCGCGGGGGGGCCCGGCGCGGGAGTGGGAGTGGCAGAGGAGGGGCCAGGGGAAGTCCATGACTCAGGAGCCCGCCGCCCGCTTCACTCGCCGCCTCGCCGCCGGGCGCCCCAAGCCCACCCCGGCACGCCGGGGCCAGCCGCGATTGTGACATCACGCGCGGCGGGCCGCGGGGCGGGGGCCGCGGGAACGCCCCCGCCCCGGCCCGCCCCGGCCCGCCTCTGCCCGCCCCGGCCCGCTGGCCGCGGGGGTGCGCCGCCTGCCACCGCGGGCGGCCGGGGCCGCCGCTACCTGGAGCGCGGGGCGGGGTGACGCCCCCCGGGCGGCCGTGACGCAGGGGGCGGGGCCGGGGTGGGGCCCCCGCTTCGCTCCCCCCTTAGCTCCCCCCTTCGCTCCCCCGCTTCCGAGGCGGCGAGGTGGCCTCCTCCTCCTTCCCACCTCGGCTGGGGCCGCTCTCCCTGGGGAACCTGAGGCAGGGCCGGGGAAGCCTCTTCCCGCGCCCCGACGCCATCCTGGAGTGTGGAGATTTCTCTGGTCCCAAGAGGTCAGCTTGGGCCGGACTACCTGTGCCTCGGCTTCCTGCCCCCAATCCCTGGGCTCCTGGAAGAGGTGCCGCTGGAAAAGGCCTTTTCCTCTGGAGAGGGGTCTGTAGGGGATAAATTTTGGGGGGTGGGTGTGCCAGTGGGGACCTCACTAGTCACCAGCCCGCGTGGGAGAGCTCTCACTGCACCACCCAGAAAAGTGCCTGTTTCCCCAAGTCGCCCCTTTCACTTATTGAGGAACCTCTCAACCACAAGGCTTCTGTCGTGATTGCCGTCCCGGATCCATCTCTGCCCAGTGGAATTTCTGTGATGATGGACATATTCTGTATCTGTTCTGTCCAGTGAAGCGGCCACTAGCCACATGTGACTATCCAGCAATTGAAATGTGGCTAGTGTGACATTTAATTCTATGTTTAATGTAAATAGCTATATACTGCTATCTTATTGAACAGGGTAGGAGATGATTGAGGGGGCCTGCCTGCTTAAGGTCGTGGAGCCCCAGGATGTGGAGCGGGAAGGGACACTGACTCCAACCCTTCCTGCAAACAGTGAGGAAATAAAGCTACGCAGGCAAGAAAACTCAGAGAATCGTGCCCTTGGCTCTGCACAGGGATGCTGGAGCTGTGGGAATGCTGCCCTAGAGAGGCCCTGGGGTTCTATACAACCCCAAGAGGCCGTAATTCCAGAGGTACGAGGTTTGCTGGGGGCTAGATGGACCACTCAGGGCCTCACCATTTTCAGTCAAAAGAGAGGTGAGCCACTGTCATGAAGAGGGACAGTGTCAGTGGCTTCATTCAGGTACCAAGCTACACATTTCCCACAGACCATCTCCTGCAGTCGGAGTGGGAGAAGACTTCAGCCTGGGCCCCAAGTCTTGTGAGATGGAGGACAGCAGTGCATACATCTGTGTGCTTATGCACCTGGCCCCATACCAGGGCAGGTGAAGCTCTGAACCTGTGAAGGTACACCTGTATGTGGTAAGGTGGGAAGCCCCCAGGACCTGAGTCAGATGGGCAACCTTCTAGTCTTGATTTTTCACACTTCACTGAGCAATCTTGGCCAAATGCTTTCATTCTCTGAGCCTCAGTTTCTCCACATGTAAAAAGGGAGCATCAGTCAGATCTCTGGTTTTCTACGTTTTCAGGTGTTGGTGCCTTAGACAGCATGTGTAAATGGCTATGTGGGGTGGGGGGGTTGCCGTGCCTGAGTGCAGAGCCTGAGCTTCAGGCTGGCTTCGACGAGCTGGGAGCATCTTTCTGGCCCACAGTCCACTGCCACAGCATTAGCCCTGGTCTTCAAGGGGCTGGTTCTCTGCAAGCTTCCCACCCAAGCCTGTGTAAACCTTGAACTCCACTTGAACCCCGTTGATGTCGGACAGATGGCATCAGCCCTGCACACAGGAACCTGTGCTTGTGAGTGAATGTAGAGTTTGTCACTCTATCGCATTCCTGCCTGCACGTGATCACACAGTTGTGCTTCCCTCTGTCTCAAACCCTAGTGAACCCAGGTGCAGTGGGGTTGTGAACATGGAGTCTTTATTCTTTTCGTCCTCAAAGTAGGGAAGAGCCAGTGCTAGGGGCAGGGCACACAACCAGGAGTGCTCCACACCCCTCAGTGAGGGCACAAGCACGGGCAGGGGTTGGGGAGTCCCAGAGAGTGCTCTAGCTCTGGGCTGGGGCTGAGGGCAGGACCTGCAGGGCAGCAGAGGGCCTCAGCGGGCCAGGGCAAAGCCAATGCGATTGTTACGCCGATCAAACTCCATGTAGAACTTGCGGATGAAGCTGGCACCCAGGACCCAGACTGGCCCGGTGGGCGGTGGCACGTCCAGACCGTGGAGGGCCAGTGTACACAGATCATCATTATTGTAGGGGTCCTGGCAGGAAGCAAGAGTGTTTCCCCACTGCCCCACACATAACCACATTGCCTGACTGCAGCAGCCATCCTCAGCAACATCCCCCCCAGTCCCGCATCCACACTGGGCCTCCATCACATCCTGGCCCTTTGAACCATCGTGGATCGCACCCCTCCTAGATGCAGGCACTAAGCTGGATGCTGCTAACAGCGTTGCCTTCAGGAGCCTACAGTCTGGCAGAGCTTCTGGTCCTAGACAAGGTATTTAACACCTCTAAATCCACTGAGTAGAAAAAGCAGTTAGGAGTATAGGAGCATAACATCACTGGAGGCATTTGATGAGAATGGAGATCAGGAGATGAACCCAGTGATCTCCAAATTTGGCTGCACGTTAGAATTATCTGGGGAGTTTTGAAAACATTGATGCCCAGGTGTCACTCCCAGAGGTATTAATAGGTATGGGATGTGGCTTGTTACTGGGATTTTTAAAAGCTCTCAGGTGCAGCCAAGTTTGAGAACCGCTGGTCTGGCGGGTTTCCCGCCAGGTAATCTGTGCAGAATGACTTGTCTCTTTTTGAGGGTCCCTGCCCACCCTTCCTCCCTGTCGCAGAGGGGCAGACTGGAGCCTCACCTGTAATACGTAGTCCACACTGGTGAGCGTGTAGGCTCTGCCTCCGAGGTGGAAGGAGATGTCAGGAAGTGTGGGCACCTGGTTACAGTTCACGACATACTGGCGGCAGGGAGGGTCGAGGGAGCCCCTTTGAGTGTGGGAGGTCCCCCAGCAGACACAGCCCTGTGCTTTTGGCCTGGCCCCTCTGCTGGAGAGGGCTGGGCACAGTCCCCAAGTCCCCAGTCCCCCCTCCCAGGGACCAAGCCACATGTGAGAAGAGTGTGAGAGGCACTCTTGAAATGGTCTTGTTTGGGACCAAATGCTTCCTGGGGTGATTTGGGGGCCTGGACTAGGTGGTTCTCTCCCCATCCCTAGCACCCTCCCCACCAGCGCCTTACTTCATCTGTGCTCAGCTCCTTGGCCCCCAGGGTCTCCATGAGCAGCCTTAAGGAGCTGGTGGGGCCCGAAATGTAAGATGCACCGGTATCCACCACTACCATGCAGCCCTCCTCACAAAGCAAGGTGGTCGACCTCACAGACACCCTGGGAGAGGCCACACAGTCAGACAGACAGATGGACAGAAGGCTGATGGTGCACCACTAGGCTGCATAGCTTTCCTGAGTGAGGGCAGGTGATCGGAGGCCATGCTGGTGGTCCAGTGATGCGGTGAAGGGTGCATGAGCTGGAGGAGGAAAGGTGCTGCCCCCTCCCTCAGCACGTGGCTTAGTGACCCTCTAGTAGGCCCCCTCCCCTCTGACCCAAATATCTCAAGTGTTCCCCATCCTTGGACAAAGCAGGCAGAGAGCAAATGTTGGCTGGGCCTTAAGGAGTGGCTGCATTAGGAGAGAGGGCAGGATGGTAACCCTGCCCCTTCCAGACCCCACCCCCAGTAGCAGCAGCATTTTTGGAGAGTGAGGAGGGTTGAGGATTCCTGACCCTTTCATTCTGATCTGCCAGGAGCCAGGCTTGCTGATGCTCACGTAGTGGAAATTCCCTTGGTAATACTGGGGGTCGCTGCCTCCCAGCACGATCTCTCCCCCCAGCAAGTGGGAATTCCTAAAGGGAAGATCAGAGGCTCTTGGAGACCCACAACCTCTGTGACTCAACAAGGGAAGTTGGGCTCAGGTGCAGGGTGGGGCAGAGGAAGGTGGGACGGATGGCAAGGCTGGGATGCTGCAGAACACGGTGCTTCTCCACCTTTCTTTCCCCTCCCCAAGCCCAATCAGAGGTGGTTCCAGGATAGTCCAGCAGCACCCAGTAAAGCAACCCCAAACAGGTCGCAGAGAAGGAACAGGCCCAAGGCCAGTGAGTAGAATGCAAACAAGATGCAAATCAGCCCCACCCTCCCTTGGGTTTTGGTAGCTGCGGGCTGAGCAGGTGCACAGACACGGGATGGGCCTCAGGGAGCTGTGGGATGGGGGTGGGCAGGGGCACGAGGAAGGAAGAGCAGAGAACTTGGGCATCCAGCGGAGCCTGGGCCTGCTGAGGTGAGTTTGGGGCAGGTGGCATGTGTGATTCTGGGCCGGGTGCTCTGGAGGGTCAGAGCCAAATGGGGGCTTTCCATCTCCTTACTTGGAATTTCTGCAGAGAAAGAGACACAGCAGAAAGGAAGCCTTTGTTTCAGGTGATCCCCACCAGCCTGTTGTTTGGCAGGGTGGGTGTTACACACTCCTTTCACCCTGCAGGCAGTGTTGTCACCAGGAGGTGAAGCCACTTGCCTGAAGTCACCCAGGTGGTGAGTGAGGGGACTGGAGCCAGGGATCCGGGTGCCCCATCTGAAGCAGATGCCCCTTGCTTTTCTCTCCTCCAAGTGCCACGATGCCTCCCACAGCTCAGGGCATACCTTAGGGCTGGCTTCGTGTGTGTGTGTGTGTGTGTGTGTGTGTGTGTGTGTGTGTGTGTGTGTGTGTGTGAGAGACAGAGACAGAGACAGAGAGACAGAGAGAGATGGGATATCCAGCATTCATAGCAGGAGGCAAGTGTAGTTTGCACATTATTGGTGCATGTGCAATTACCTGCATGTTTATAAATCCAGTACACATGCATTTGTGCTAGCACAAGTTCCTCTGCCTCTCCCCCAGCACTTCAAGGTCTCTCTGGATGTTCCCTCCTTCTCATCCCAGCATAAAGGAAGAGGCAGGCCCTCTCCTCAGCAAGGCCCGCCTTCTTCCTGTTTGCTGGGATCCTCCTCCCTTCCATGGCCTCCAGGCTCCTATCCCAATTATCTCCTCTTTTTTTCCACATTTTCAATCTCTCACTTTCCACCCGCTTCTTCCTCCACCTGCAAGCATACTCAGGCATCCTCTAGCATTTTAAAACACCCACCCTTCTTTTTGCAGCTCTGTTTGCACCCCCACCTGGCATTCCCTTCCCTGTCAAATTTCCCAGGGCAGCCTACATCTGCCTTTCCCTTCCTGACAACCACATCCACTTCTTCACTGCTTGCCATCTGCCCTTGCGCAACCCCTAACACAGCTTTTCCCAAGACCGCCCCTGACAGCCAATCGGTGGCCTTTTCTCAATCCCTCCCTTCCTCTCACCAAACCAGACGCTCCCTTCCATTTTATCTCTGGGATTTCTCTGGAGGCTGACCCTCCCCTCTGTCCTCACTGCTACTGGCCTCCTGTTCTCACCCTTGTGATCTCTTGCCTGCAGCTCATACCCTGCAGCTCGGAGCAGATCACAGCTCTGCTCAGCAGCTGAGAGCAGCTTCCCCAAGGCTAGCTGGACGGCACCTAAGCTCAGCCTAGAGGAGGAAGCACAGGGTTTCAGCGCCTGGTGTTGCTCATCACATCGTCATGTTTCCTGTCTTCCCTGCCGGACTGTAAGCTCTGTGAGGGCGAGGACTTTGTCTTGTTCACTGTGTTCATGGCTGTACCCCCAAAGCCTCACATGACGCTTGTCATATCAGCGCCCAATATTTGCTGAATCATTGAATGAGCAGATAGATACATGAAGGGATTCCTGAATGAATGAAGGCAGCTGTCTATGTGAGAACAGCCAGGGCCCTCACAGCGAGGTCCGCCAGTCACGGCAATGCCTCACTACCCATCACCTTCACCCTGCATCCTCCTCTTGTTCTAGAGCAGTGCTGAACCGAACAGAAAGTAAAAGATGAAAATGTGCTATACCTGTGCTATGCAATGTGGTAGCCACTAGTCACAGTGGCTGCCGAGTACTTGAAATGTATAGTGTGACTAAGGATTCGAATGCCTAATTTTAATTAATTTTAATTTAAACATTGGCTCCTATGTTGGATAGTGTAGCTCTAGATATGGATTGAACACCACCTGATCCTGAACACATCAAAATCTCGGCCCAGAACTCTCTTCCTACTCTCCCGGCTCTCCTGCCTCCTTCCCTTTCCCTGCCTCTGCCACTGGAGTCCAGGCCTACCTGCTGTAGTAGACAGAGAAGACATCCTCCTTCAGTACCCTCTGGGAGAGGATGTGGTCAAAGACAGGGGTGACCCCACCGATGGCCTGTGCAGGGAAGCCCATGCCCAGAACACCATCAAACTTGGCCAGCATGAAAGGTATCAGGGGCAGCTCCGTGACCTCTCCAAACGTCTGTGTGACCGTGATTCCACCCACCTGTGGGAGGAAGGACCAGGGGAGACCAAGCCCATGGCCCATACCCTGGCCAGGGTCAGGTCTAGGCTTCCACACTGGTGGCCCCAGGAATACACAGGTTCCAGGGTGTGACAATCTGGGGTTAGACCATCCACACCACATGCATATCACCTCTCCTAATACACATCTAGGCTGTGGGGTCCAGAGGGACTGGAAGGGGCAGAGACTGAGAAGGTGGCACTGCCAAGCAGTAGTAGAAAAGATACCAGGAGCTCCCCAGTGGTCCAGCTTTCACATCAGCAGGACTAGGTTTTGGTCCCCTACCCCCGTGATGGGCTAAGGATTTCTCCAGCACAGCCAGGCCTGCTCTTCCTGCTCCTTTTCCCCTAATTTCACAGACAAGGGGGAGTAAAGGATCACACTGATTTCCTCTCAGTTCCATGTGTACACTTCCCCTAACTGTGTCAGAGTAGTGGCTGGAGAAACCCAGAAATGGAGGAGGTCAGACACAGGCCAAGCAACAATGAACACCAGGATTGACCTTAATCCCAAGCTCTAAACTATGACCTTAAAACCTGTGACTGACTCCAGAAGTGATGCTGGCCATAAGGCGGACAATACCCCTGACCCTGACCTGACTCTGGACTTCAGTCTAGGGTCTGGTTAAGAGCCCAGTCAGAGCTGGGTGACCTCAGGCAGGTTACTTGGCTGGAGGCGGTGGGGCTCAGGACAAGCCCTATGAGTGCATTAGATGCAAAGCCCCCATAAATCCCCCAGGTTGAGCCAGGAGCTCAGGTCGGCTCTGCCTCAGGTGCTTTGCAGCTCTGGAGAGAAGTAGCAGAGGAGGGTGCTCCTCAGCTCTTGGGCCACAGGGAGGACTGGCCTCCACCTTCCCCAACCACAGGCCCTAAGATGGCAGGAGGGGTCCAGGGACAAGAAGGGCAGGAGGTCAGATGACCTGGGGCAGCCTCACTTACAGTCACCAGGTCCTGGCTCAGGAAGCCTTTGACCTTCCCAGATCCATAGTAGATGGTGAATTCTGTCCCGTTCTCCACGTAGCTGGAGGATTCCGAGGAGTCGTAGAGGCTGTGAATCTCTGGCAGGGAGACAGAGGCTCAGGGCCAAGAGAGGCCCAGGCAGGGGGCTCGGGGGCGGGCGCTGGGCATGGCCCATGTGTTGAGGCCTGAGTGCAGAGACACTGTGGCCCTGAGCTTGGGGGCTTGGAAAATGTGTTTCATCAATCATGGACTGTGTCTCTTGGGCCCCTGTAATGTGCTCATGTCTCTGAGAATTTTGTCTCAAATGAAGTGTTTTAAAGTAATTGCTGTCACTTGGATACAGAGAAGATTGTGGTCACAGTAAGTGACCTGAGGGTAAGGATGGCAGAGCCCGAGTGCCTGGGATGGGTCTGAGAATTCAGTCCTCTCTCTATCTCAGGGGGAGTAAGAAATGGCTTTCTGGGTGGGTTGGGGACTCCTGGAGCCAGCTCTTTTACCTTGGTGGCCATATGAGAAAAACGGGGGATATTTTCTTCTTCTTTTCTCTCAGGGGCAGTGGGAGAAGAGGCAGAGAGGAAGCAGCTCAAGTGGTAGCAGGAGGGATTTAGCAGGGCATGAGGCAGGACTGCCCAAGGGTGACAGGGCAGGGGCTTTGGGGAGGCACCCCAGGTCCCAGGTCTTACCACAGGCCGTGTAGAGAGGGCTGCACTTGGTGGAGGGAACCCAGAGGTTGGCTGAGCCCGTGTCAAAGATGACTTTGAAGGTCTGTGGTGGCGTGCCAATGCTGATCTCGCCATAGTACTGGGTCTGCAGTGGTGAAAGAAATGAGGTGGCTTGAGGGGCTTGAGGAGCCTTGGGCCTTGGGGTCTTGCCTGATACCCTCTTTGGCGCTTAGGGCCAGATGAGGCAGATCCTGCAGCCTCTCTGGGCTTCCATTTTCCAGCAGGGACGGGGTGGGAGGCTTAACACTGCCTTATAACTTCCCAGGAAGTGGGAGGCTCGATGAAACAAGAGGGCAAAATAAAAGTACTGCAGATGAAGCAGCAAGGTGCCCCAAGCCTTAAGGAACCACTGATGCAGCAAGTAGTCAAGCTGCACTGAGCCTGGTCACAGAAACCTGCATCTGAGGTCACACACCCCTTCTGCCCACCCCTGACCCCTGATCTTGGGGCCGGGAACCTGGACTCCTGAGTTCCAAACCTGACCCTGCCTCTGGGCTCCTTCCTGCCCTCTGTGCCTCAGGCTTTCCAGCTGTGAAATGGGAATTTTGTGACGTTCTCAAAAAAGACAAAGAAAGCCTTAGACTCACGAGAAAAAGGAGAGGGCGGGTGGTGGGGGCAAGGGACCGAGCGGGGCACTCACATCCAGGTAGTTGGTGAGGACCACGGGGGAGGTGCGGTTGCCAAGGGAGAGTGTCTTTATGAACTGGCTCCACTCAGCACCCAGCCTGGCCACGTCCACGCCTCGCTCCTTCAGGCTTTCCCGGACTGAGGGAATTTTCTTGAGGAAGATCCTGGCCCATGGTGGAGTAAGAAAAAGTAGACGGGCTCTGTCCTCCCCCAAAATAATGGTAGAGTTCCAGAAGCTTCTAATACTACTGGCCCTAACCTTAGCCCAGGCACCTAAGACTCACTCTTGAGCCCTAAAGCCTCTGAAGGAGAATTTACAGACCTCCATGGTCACCTGCGCTGGTATTAAATAACCCTCAACTAACTCCTCCCTGTGTCTAACCTTGATCCTTATCCCTGCAAGGCCAGTTGTGCATTCATTCATCGCGTAATCACAGGTTGGACACCTGCTCTGTGCCTGCACCGTGCTGGATACTAGAGACATAAAGATCATCGCTGCCTTCAAGGAGCTCCAGCAGGCCAGGAGGCAGAGGAGGAAACAGCGTTGACTTCCCCTCTAAGGAGATGAAGGCTGGGAGTGCCCCTCTCAAGGCTGGACAGGAGGAGGCAGTGCCACGTGGGGCCTGCAGGTGGCAGCAGGTGGCAGCAGACGCCCGCAGCGGTCTGTGAGGGCTCCAGGATGCCGCCGGCAGGGGCCCAGCCGGGGCCGTGGGGTGGAGTGGACCAATGGAACTGGGCGGGGTAGGGGAGAGGCGGGCATCACCAGAGTGTCTGTGCAGCCTGTCCTTGGAAAGATGTGCCTTCCTGAGCCTACGTCCCAGTCCCTCGGCTTCTTGTCCTGACACTTTCCTATCACCTTTGGGAGGCAGAATTAAAGAGACCTGGGAAAGTCACAGCACTCTGGGCTGCCACCACGCGTGCCAAACACTGTGCACGCCGCCCCCCGCCGTGTAACCTCATTACAACGCTGCAAACCGGTGTCGTCGTCCTCACTTTGTGATAAGGGATGAGGCGACTCAGAAGCGATGGAGCAGAGATTCAAAGTGACATGATTGGCCCTATGTTCCACGCAGGGTCCCCCGGGCTCCGACCTGAAGGCTGTGTGCCAAAGCCTGGAGGCAGATGTCCCGAGCTGCTGGTGGGGGCTCCCAGGGTTGCAGCCCAATGTCTGGAGTATCCCTCCTTCTTTTCCTGCACTTGCACTGTCCTTTCTCACACCCGTGCATTCTGTGTACCTCACTGTGCCCACAAACAGGAAGGCAACTTTCATGCCTGTCAGTGTAATATTTTAATGGAAATGACTTGTCAGATTCATAACATAGTCTGCCCTTCAAGAAAGTATTTTTACAATTATGATCTTATGTGATTCTCAGCCATCACACAAAGTGGCTAATTTTACTATTCTTATTTTACAGATGGGAAAATGGAGGGGCAGAGAAGGCTTGACCCCAAAGAGGGCTCATTTCCCACTGTTTCCTATGAACAGCCTCAGCTCTGGACCCTTCCTTTTACCTTCCTCCTTTTGGAAAGTCCCTTCCTTCTCCCCTTCCCCTTCCCTCCCCCACCTCCCAGCACTTTCATCCTTTGAAGCCCAGCGTGCACTCCCACCTCCGGGAAGCTGGCCCCATGAACTCCCTCCACGCTGCCCTCACTTCTGCTTGGGCTCTGCTCTGTTTTCACCCGGGTGCTTACTGCACAGCCTTGTGCTGTCTGGTGGTGGCAAGGGCATAGTGGTTGTGGGGACATGCTTGAATCCCTCCCTACCTGCGTGATTCTGAGCAATTTGCCTAACCTCTCTGGGCCTTTTCTGAGTCCCTATTACCTTCTCTATAAAATGGACTTAATGGTAGTACCTGCCACCGAGAAGCGCTTTGCAGATTAAGCAAGTTGCCCACTGCTCAGTAAAATGTAAAAGGCATCTGTGTATGTAAAAGGCGATGACGCACCCTGAGAATGGGGTCTGCTGTCCGGATCTCCCAGAGAGCCTTGCATCGTGCCCTGCACGTGGCAAGTAGCAAAACTCCTGTAAGTATGTTTTGAAAGCCTGACTCCCTCTTCACCCTGGCCCAAGTCCCATCTTCTTCTCTGTCTGAAGAGAACAAGGGAGAAGTTTTTACCTTTCCCTGCCTTTCTCCAGGGGGTGGGGGCGGCGCTTCGGCATGTGCTGTTGCTGGGAAGCCCCAGTCTCCCACACCACGCCCTCCACCCGGCAGCTCTCCAAGAGCCAACCTCAGAGGAGCAGGGGAAACAGGCTTTGGAAATGAAGGGCCCAGTGTGTGCCCAGGCTCAGCCTCTTCCATGGGACCTCCCAGAGCCTCAGTGTCCCCAGCAGCAAAATGGGACTGTTGGCTTGTTGGGAGGATGCTTTGAGATGAGATACGAGAAACAATTCTGTGAAATCCTCAGCATTTTACGGACCTAGCAACTATTACTGTTCTTAACACCTGCTCTCTTACCTTCAGGTCTTCTGGTCCCATCTCCACGCCCCAACCTGAAACCCCTTCTCCACAAGGCCCTTTCCCACCCTGCCTCTTCCCTCTGCAGCCTTGAAGAATTGCTTGTTCCCACGGGGCCTGGCACCAAACGGATGCTGGGTCTTTCTCCTCCCTCCTTTGCGCCGCCTTAAGCCTTTCTTTTAACATTTGTGATAATCCACCCTGGAGTGTGATAAGGGCTGGGTTTTTACAGCGTGCCTGTGCCAGACTGAGGGATTTACGTGCATTATCTCATTCAGTCCTCAAAGCAGCACTGTAAAATAGGTGTTTTATTATCCCTGTTTTAAAAAATGGTAAACTGAGACCTGGACAGGTTCCGTGTCTTGTCCATGGTTCCAGAGCTAGTTGGCTTTGCTGCTGGAGCAGAATTTAAACCAAAACTATTCTACTCGAGAAGCTTTGCGTTTAAGCCCTGTGTTGCGCTGCTTCCCTGGTAAACTTAACCATACCGCGCCCTTCTTAGTAATTAGACTGTGAGCTCCTGAGGGGCAGGGAGTATGTCTCAGTCATCTCTGAGTCCCCCCACAGACTAGCATGGTGATTTATGCAGGAAGAGAAAGTTCTAGGCAGGGATCAAAAGACACTGTTTCCAGGCCTGACTAGTACCACTGCTGGTTGTGTGACATTGGGCAAGTCACCTGACCTCTCTGAACGGGACCACAAACCTCCCTGCCCTGCTGGTCGTGAGGACTGGGTGACGTCACATATTTGAAAGCCCGGGTGTTAGGAAAGTGAGGATCCCTTCTCCCCCCCCACCCTCTCTCCCAGTTACCGTCTGAAGGCGCCAGTGTCTGCAGGGAGACCGAAGGTGCAGGAGCCCCAGAGCACCAGCAGGAGTCCCCAGCGAGCCATTCTGCGCCACTGGTCCACGCTTCACCTGAGTTCCCAGCTCTCTCTGGGATCCACTGAAGAGCCCTTCTCCTTTTATACTCTCCACAGTTGGGACCGCTGTGATTCTGCCCTGCCCTAATTTATTACCGTGGGGCAGATGGCAGGGCAGCCAGTAATAAATCCCTCCATGGGACCGAGCTAAGTGGGTGAAGGGTGATCAGGTTTCTGACACGGAGCAAGGGAGCTAGAGGAAGAAAGGCTGTGGGAAAGCAAGGCTGTGCCCAGTGACGCCAGTAGTCCTGTCTCAGCCTGGCCCTGTGACCCCTCAGGGAAGACAGAGGCTTATGAGAAACGGCACTGCTAGGGAACAAGGTCAGGGCTGGGACAAACATAGAACCCAGGTTTCCAGTCCTGCAGCCAGTCTCCATCACCGCTTGCCTTTGTAGCTCCATCTTCTGTGTTGACCTTGGCTGTGCCCCGGACTAGCTTCTCCTAGGCTGCATCTCAGTGTTCCCATCTGGAACATGAGTGACCCCTCCTGGCTTGTTCCCCGACGGAGCCAGACCCAGGGGCCTCGATGCTGCCTTGATGCTCCCAAGTCTCTGTCAGCAGCGGCCATTTGTGCAAAGTGCAGCACAGCCCTTCCTCTGGAAGTAGGGAGCTGGGGGCAGGGGGCGTGTGTCCCTCCTCAGTTGACCTAGTATTGGTGGAAAGGAAGGGCAGCCTTGGGGATTTGGGGAGGCTTCTGCCAAAGAGTGAGGTGGGGCTGCTGATCTTCCAACCCCTCCTCCTCTTTCTGCTTGGCGGAAACTGCTTTCTGGGCCCTGTCTCTGCTTCCTTCCTTTTTCCTTGCAGTTTATATGCCGTCAGGGGCAGTTCACCACATTCTCCCCTGGGCCCTAAATCCCAAATGTGTGCTATTTATTCAGCCTAAGATGTCCTCTCCTGGATTCTCCCTGCTCACACTTCAGGGCCCACTTCAAATATCACTGTCTCCTCTGTGAAGTAGGCGCGGATTCAGCCTGGAATTGACTGTCTGGGCTAGGGGCTCCCGCAGGGCAGACACACGCCTTCTGTGAGAGCACAGACCCAACTGTCCCCTCTCGGAATTATTTCCGAGTGTGTACAGCTGTCTCTCGCCCAGAGTGGTGCTTAATACTCATCAAATGAGTGCCCAGTGAACTGTGATGTGTGGGCAGCGCAAGCAGCCCTGGTATCACTGTCAGGGACCCGGCTTCTAGTTCTCACTCTATCACCAACTTGCTGTGTGACCTGGGAGCCTCCTCCCCTCTCTGGGCTTCATTTCCCCAATCTGGATGATGAAGCAGATGCTGGGTGGCCCCGGGGTGCCTCTTGCATAGACACTCTGGTATCCAAGTCCTGTGTCTTCAAGGCGCTGCTCTCTGTACCAACTATGAGCAGTAAGAACATGATCAGAGGAGCTCATCTCTGTTACCAACGTGCTGACTAATTAAATGTGCTTGGATCTCTGAAATTATAACACCCTTACCAAGTGATGGGAGAATCTGGTGTTTCTTGGTATAAAGTCTCACTGGAGAATTTTCAAGCACTATGGTTGGCATTGGGGGAAGCATTTGTGGGCAGGTGAGAACTTTTTAGAACTCCGCAAAGTGGGAACATCTGTCTCGTCAGCGTGTATAAATACTAGGATGAGTCAAAAGTGATCCACACTCCGGTTATATTAAAACGTCTGTTGGCCACACTGTCTTATCAGTGCTTTCCATCCAAGGCTACTATCTCCCCAGTCACTGCTGTGCAGGTGTGAACGTGTTACATCAGTTCATTTGTAACTGCTGTGTGAGCAAAAATGGATATGCCAAACTTGTGATTTTCATGAAAGAAAATCAGTGTGCAGTGATTTGTTTTTTGTGGTCTGAGGGTGTGCACATCTGTACACTTCTGCCCACACTGTCAACACTCTGCAAAAACTTCATTTAGAGATGTTAAAGCATCTTCCCTATAGTCCTGATCTTGCTCCACCAGACTTTCACCTGTTTGGTCCCCTGAAAGTAGCCCTACGAGGACAAAGATTCACTTCTGATGAAGAAGTGAAAACAGCAGTGCATTCGTGGCTCGCAGCTCAGCCTTAAGCATTTTTTTAATGAGGGAATACGAGTGCTTGTTGACAGATGGATAAAGTGTATTGAAAAGCAAAGAGATTATGTCCAAAAATGTTGGGGACTTCCCTGGTGGCACAGTGGTTAAGAATCCGCCTGCCAATGCAGGGGACACAGGTTCGAGCCCCAGTCCGGGAAGATCCCACATGCCATGGAGCAACTAAGCCCGTGCGCCACAACTACTGAGCCTGAGCTCTAGAGCCCAAGAGCCACAACTATTGAGCCCACGTGCTGCAACTACTGAAGCCCGAGAGCCTAGAGCCCATGTTCCACAAGAGAAGCCACAGCAACGAGAAGCCCGCGCACCGTAACAAAGACCAAACTCAGCCAATAAATTAATTAAAGAAAAAGGAAAAATTATGTATTTGTCTTTCCTAAAAGTTAATGAAAATAAATTCTACACCCAGACTGTGGATAATTTTTGACTCATCCTCATATTTTTTATTTTATTTATTTATTTATTTATCGGCTGTGTTGGGTCTTCGTTGCTGCACACAGACTTTCTCTAGTTGTGACGAGTGGGAGGGCTACTCTTCATTGTGGTGCATTGGCTCCTCATTGTGGTGGCTTCTCTTGGTGCAGAGCACGGGCTCCAGCAGCATGGGCTTCAGTAGTTGTGGCACACAGGCTCCGCTGCTCCACCACATGTGGTATCTTCCTGGGGCAGGGATCGAACTCGTGTCCCCTGCATTGGCAGGCAGATTCTTAACCACTATGCCACCTGCCACCTAGGAAGTGCTCACCCTCGTATTTATTAAGCATCTCTGTAGGTCTCAGTGCTCTTTCATTCCTCTTTCATTCATTAGTAAGTATCCACTGAGCATTTCCCATTAGACAGTTTTCTAGATTCTGGAGTTACAAAGGTGAGAGAAACAAACATCATTCCTTCTCTGCAGCCCTGTGAAGGGAGGACCCTCATCCCCACTGCTCAGACAGGAAGCTGAGGCTTCAGAAAACGTAGGGAAGGACAAGCTGAGTGCTTCGCCTTGTGGCTCTGGGCCCCTCTCTGGGGCTGTGGGTGTCACAAATGACCAGCAGAGCCAATGGGATGCAAAGGAGAGGGGTCCTGGGCTGTGACTGAGTCTGCCAAGCCCACAGAGCTTTCTGTGGGGGAGACGGAGCTCGTTACAGCCCCAGCCTTGCTGCAGTTTAGATGCCTGGCACAGTGCAGCAGGACCCTCACCTCTATTTCAGGTCAGTACTCAGGACTCTTCTATGGCAAAGGCAGGGCCAGGGGTCCTGCCAGCCGGTCAAGCCCTCTGTGGCCCCAGGCTCTCTCCAACCAAAAACGCCCTTTCTGCCCACATCCCTGTCTCCTGCCAGTATGTGCACCACCTGTGAGTGCTGGCCCTGGGACCAGCAGTGGATACAAGTGTGAATAAGAAGAGTAAGTAACCTTTCCAGGAAAGACACGTACTGTCAGACTAGAGAGTTGCAGGGACCAGAGGGCAGGCAAGGAAATCAGCTTCCGAGAGGGTAACAGGGCCCAGAAATGACAGTCTCTTGTTTCTCCTGGTGACTCCTGCTCAGAGGCTGGGAGGGGCAGCCGTTCCTTGCTCTTCTCACGGGTGCCTCTCAGCTCCCCCCTTCAACTCCTGTCGGATCCAGATCCTAAGATCAGACACCGGGTACCAACTCCCGGTAGATTTGTGGTCTGGAGTTGGAACGTGCTTGGATCCTGAAATCAGGACCATGGAGGGAAGCTCCGCAGAAGCTTAGCTGGGAGAGAGAAGCCCCAGGGATCAAAAAGCCCTTAAAGTTTCTCCCACAGAAACTGGAGCCAGACCTGTCTGTGTAGCCTCACCATACAGAGCTGAGGCCCGTGAGGGATGGCAGGCAGGGTCTGGTTTTCGTTCCGTTCCAAGGAAGGATTGTCGAGCAGTTAGCCCAATGAGGGCGAACGCCCTGCGTGGGGTCACCTCTGGCCCTGGGACAGTCAGCTCCGGCACTTTTAGGGTCCTGCCTGTGCTAACTCCCTGCCAGGTGCCCCGGCCGGTTACTCTCCCGTTTTCACTGTCGGGTGAGGATGATCCGGAAGGCGGGTGGAACCACCATGAGAGTCTCCCTCCGAACTTGGGCCTGCCAGCGCCCTGGGCTGTGGGAGGGAAGGAGCGTGGGTAGGACCCTCCTCAGGTTATCTCGGAGGCCCCATCAGCCCAGGGGTCCAGTGTTTCTCACAGAAGCCCCCCAGGATCCCACGTCGAGGCCCCAGGCTGCGTCACCCTGAGGTCAGGGAAGTAGAGCTAGAGGCAGAGGGAAGGGCTATGTGGTACCTGCCCTTTCCCCTGGGGCAGACTCATGACGTGAGAACCAGTCTGGAGAAGCATAAATCCTGTCTGAGCCTGGTCCTCTCCTCTTTCGTCAGATCCCACACTGGATGTGCACAGTAGGCGGCGGGGGCTTTTGGAGGGGTGGTGGGGCTCCGGGAATCTCTCAGGAGACAAGCAGTGCCCAGGACTTCTCTAAAAATGGCCCCAAATCCCACTTTGCTCCAGGATAATGATCCCAAGGAGATTTGGGATTGTGATCAAGGCTGGGAGGGGCCACCGGAGGTGAAGGGTGGAGGGAGAGAAGGCTGTGTGGTACAAAGAGCCTGATTTTTGCGTCTTTAAGAAAAGGAGCATGAATTTATTTCTACCAGCATTAGTTTAATGGAAAGCTCTTGCCATGGCCACTGCCCTGGGCAAAGTGACGAAGGTTTGACTCACTGAGGCTTGGGATTGGGGAGCTAAATATCTCTGGGCGGGTCCTGCTTCTGTTCATAAAAAGCAAACAGAGAAGCAGGAGGAGATAAAAATGGACATGTCTTTCCTTCATCTGTCCTCCTCCCCACATCACACTTAACTCCCCAACCCCGGAGGGCACAGCTGCTTCCTTGGAAGAATTTTTCAATCAGATGGGAGAACTCAGCTTGCAGAGATGAGCAGCTGGGGCCTTGAGAGGGAAAAAAAAAGACCCAGAAGGGAGTTTAATAACCAGCCAGGTCTGCCTTGCGTGGGTGGACCCTCCAGAGGGAATAATTACTTGGAAGGCATTGGGACTGGGACCAGGAGCACTTGGAGCTGGAGGCGGGGGGGGGGTGAGGGGTGGGGCTGCAGAGATCCAAGTGTCCTTAGCTGTTTGTTCTGGGGAACTTGGAGGAACAGGGTTGGGGTGAACCCAACCTGAGCCCTGTTCAAGTGGTGGTCCAGGAAAATTGAATCCCAGGTCTTGGCAGCTGCAGGGGCCTGGGGGGAGGACAGGATTGGCAAGGGGGCAGGGGGCTTGGTGGGAGAGACCGGTTCAAGGCGTATTCCTGAAATGAGATGCACCCAGTATAGTGGGACCAGACACCACATCCTGAGGCATGAAAGCTAGAAACATCATAAACTGCTTTTCCCCAAATGGCACTGGGGGTCTGTTTCATTATCAAACAAAGCTTAAACTGGAAGGTCCATCTCCCAGAGGAGGGTAACAGTGG
The DNA here is from genome assembly GCF_030028045.1 of Hippopotamus amphibius kiboko. NCBI lineage: Eukaryota > Metazoa > Chordata > Mammalia > Artiodactyla > Hippopotamidae > Hippopotamus > Hippopotamus amphibius. The sequence continues at coordinate 153,328,451 of NC_080188.1, forward strand.
AGCCGCTCAGTGGAGGATGTGGGTGGGCATGTTGGGCAGGGGTGGTGGTGATGCAGGGGCGGTGGTTCTGATGCGAGTGTGCTAAGCGTTTGTGTGCTAAAAATGTCACCAGCAGAAGTGGTTGTATCCCAAGAACATTTCCCAGAAAATGGACCCCTCCTTTCCTTTCTTCTCTCTTTCCTTTTTTTTTTTAATAAAAAAAATGCTCTAGTTTTAAAATCCAATAGTACTCAAGAGGCTTTTAAAGATAACCAGTATCTCCAGTCCTGCTCTCAGCCCCCGCGCCCAGTCCTGCTATACAGAGGCAACACTTTTCAGCTCTCTCACTATTTTGCTATTGTTAGTCGTCCATATTCCTAAAAGTTATGCTTAAACTGCCGTTTCTTAATTTTTCAATTTTATTCATTATTTCTTCTTTTAAGGCAATTAAGGATTTCTCTCTCTTATGCTCTGTCCCTCCAACTCTGGCAAAATCAAAAGTCAGTACTTAGATTACTATGATTAAATTAACATTCATGATGTATTACAATTACATTTCCTCGTGTAATTTTTTGCTTTTCATTAAGTTCATCACTGCCCCTGCCCCTTTCCTACGCCTTGTTTTTCTATGCCCAGCTCCTCCGCACCCCCTCCTGCCTGGTGTGATGCCCAGGTAATGCACCAGTGGGATCTTCTCCTGGGGGCTCGGTACTCCTGGGTCTGCTGATCTCTTTGCTCTGGTCTTTGGTCTGGGGGATCTCTTTGCTGCTTGCCTCTGTGGCTTCCTGTAACTGGTGCAACTCTGATTCCAGTCACTTCTATGGTTTGATCTCTAGGGGGTTTCACCACCTTTCCTTACCTCTGGCAAGGGTCTTTTTCCATTTATGTGCTGAGCACTTAGTGGAGGCCCTCGACCTGCAAATCCACGTCCTTCAGTTCTGAGAAATCGCCCTGCATTAATTCTTTGGTCATTTCTTCCCTTCCATTTTCTCTTTTCTCTCTTCTGGAACTCATATTAGTAGGATACTGCAACTTCTATTTGTTTTCTAAGTTTCTTATATTTTATCTCCTGATTTTTTTTGTTCTACCTTCTATGAGATTACTTTAACTTGATGTTCCAACTCTTCTATTTCTTATAAATTTTTTTCTCTTGTAATTTTAACTTCTGAAGGCCCTTTCTGATTCTTTGATTATTCCTATGTTTATTGCATCCACTACTAGTTTTATGGGCCCAAAATTTTTTATTATGCCTTCCGAGGATATTAATTACAGACTAATTTTTTTCATGGTGTCTCTGGTTTCTCCGTGTATGTTTGCTTTGGTCTTCTCTTCCAAACTAGAGGTTTTCTTCAAGCCCCTGGGACAACTTGACTCTCCATTCACGGTTAAGACGGACAAGTGGGGGGGCCGAGAAACTTGGCATGCAGGGGCAAGTCTCATGGCTGGTGTACCCCACTCTAGATGGGGGCTTTGAGCAGGCTTTTCCCCAGAGCACTGCCACAGACTGAATGTTTGTGCTCCCCAAAATCATATGTTGAAATCCTAACCCTCAATGTGATGATAATAGGAAGTGGGGGCCTTCATGGGTGATTAGGTTATGAGGGTGGAGCCCTCATGAATGGGATTAGTGTCCTTATAAAAGAGATGCCTGAGAGTTCCCCACTCCTTTCTGCCATGTGAGGACACAACAAAAGCACAGCCATCTATGAACCAAAACGTGGGCCCTCACCAGGCACTAAATCTAGGGTCCCTTGATCTTGGACTTTCCAGCCTCCAGAACTGAGAGAAATAAATTTCTGTTGTTTGTAAGCCACCCAGTCTGTGACAGTTAAAGCAGCCCGAACAGACTAAGGCAGGAACCCTTCAGTGTCAGTATCTGTCGGTCTTTTCTTTGGGGCTTTCTCTCTCCCATCTGGGGAGGTCACCCTTGCTGCCTGCATTCTGGGGAGAGATTGGGAAAGGGCTGGGGGCGCACCCAGGCAGACTTGCACACAGTCCACTCTTTTTTCCCTCTTTTCAGCCACTCTCTTTCTCCCCATCCTCATTGTGCTTGTGACCCCCTGACTAGAGGTATCCACCGAATCCTCAGGAGAGAAAGCCTCTAGCTTCTTCCCGATGGGGGAGCAGGATAGCCTGGCTGTATTGGCTGGAGAGAGGGGGCTCAGGAAGTCTAACTTCTCTACGCAGAGATTTCCAGCCGTTCCGTGTCTTTGGTCTAGAATTTGTCCCAGGTACTGAGACTTGGTCCTTGGGGTGAACCAGTTATGGCCCTTTTGTAGCCCCCTTTTGCTGGCTTTGAGGTTGTAGCTTCCTTCATTCTGCCAAGCCCTCCATCTAATTCCCATCTTCAATATCTGGTTGTCATTTCTCATCTGCTGTGGTTTCCTCTCCCTTCTCCTTGTCCTAGGGAGTTTATTCCTTTCTTGTTCCTTTGCTATCTTTGAAGAGGCTTGGGGAGTGGGCAGACATGAATGTGTCAAAAGTGGTACCTTTAAACATTTTGTGAAGGTAATATGGGCACAGGACAATTGTTAAGACTCTATCGGACAGATAATAGAGAAAATGTAGGCAAGCAAAACCCAAGAAGAGGATGAAACTGGGGGCTCTTCGTTGTGCTCTGACTCTCCCAACAACCAAAACCAGGCCTGCTGGCCTCCAGACTCCCTGCTCTGAGTTGAGTATGGAAGCCTGTTGGGCTCTGGTGTTTTAAAATGGAAGAAGGCACTGAAGGAGAGGAAGGGCATGCTAGCTCTCCTGGGACTTGACGTCCTTGGCCTCCCTATGACCAAGTCTGAATCTGGGGAAGCTGCTTCCAGAAAAAGAAGGAGACAGACAGGGGCAAAAGTCAGATGTCTGACCCCTAACAGGAGGTCTGAGGGGAGGAGGCCTGCTCTGGGGATTGGTGACCTCACCTGCGTTGTCATTAAAGAAGTCAGAGAAAGATCAGGATAGAGTTACACTGGCTGCCAGAGGCCTGCTACCCAAGACAAATCATTTAGGAAGAAGGGTAGCTCTGCCACACAGCAGGGCCAGAGGAAAAGGAAAGACTGTAGTGTGTAGGAAGACTATGATACTTGGAATCAGAATGTGAGAGCCTCACTCTGGGCTCTCCAACCTGCCAGCCAAGCTTGGGCACACCACTTAACCTCTCCGAGAAAACTGCCCACCTCATGCAGTTGTTGTGAGATTGAAATGGAGTAGCCCTGTGCTTGTCACTCTATAGATACTAAAAAATTGCTTGTTAATATATTGAGTGATACTAGAGGCAGAAATCCCCCAGAAACCCTCCCCTGTTGCCCCCCACATATTCCTTTGCTTAAGGGCATGAGACCAGTTCCCTACTAGTGCAACAGGCTTACCAAAAGGGCAGGAATATGGAAAGAGACCCTCCCACCTCCCCTTCCCCAGGGAAGGAGCCCAGGCCCTCCTGGTTTCTTGCCGTTTGGGGACTGTCCAGAGTTTCTAGGAAGGAGTGGGTTTGAGAGCCCCTAGGCAGCCCTACCTCCAAGTCTTTGGGCTCTGGAGCCGTAGCTCTCTGAGCCCACCCAGAAGTCTTAGGAGGTAGATGGGAGTCCCTCAGAGCCTCCCATGTGCTCTGTACCTTCCCTCCAGTCGGTTCGGAGTCAGGCTGGGAGCCTCATGAAACCAAAGATCCCTTCATCCCACGGAGACCCCCATCCCTTCAGGGCATGTGGGGCTAAGAACTGCAAAGCCTGGAGTCTCACAGGCCCAGTCCTGGGCAAGAAGACCAGGACAGGTGGATCCAGCTCTTCTCCTGCTACCCGCTGAAGCAGCTAGAACAAAGATCCTGGAGAGCACATGGGTTGCAGTAGTTAGAGGGGCCACACCACAAACAGGGTCACACAGACACATGTATGTTTCTCACATTTACCCCTCTTATACATACTTCTCACACACAGGTCTGCTTCTTATACCAGAGAACACATTTCACTCTCCTGCCCCTGAAGCAACACACACACACACACACACACACACACACACACACACACACACCCCTGCCTCCTATCTACCTCTAAACTTAAGGTCATAAGGAGAGGTTAGGGGATCACTGGAAATTTTGTAAAATTAGGCTGGCTAAGAGCAGATTTTAGAGACCCATTAGCTTCTTCCTACCCATAGACTTCATCAGAGAAAGGATTGGCCCAGGGAATAGGAGAATAACTTAACAGAATAGGTGGTGAGTTTATGATTCCTCTCTCAGAGGTACAGAGACACATCCCAGGCTGTTTAGGGGATGAAATATCAACAACATCACCCTGTCATACCATGCTAGGACATGGGCTCACAGCAGTATCAATAATTTGAGAGATCCTGGAGAACGGTTTCAGGGTAGAGATGGGGGTAGGGCAGGTTGTTGTGTTCCCATGGCAGCCTATCTCATTGCCATAGCAACAAGATTCTGCCTCTATTCTCTGGAGTCCTGGTTTCTGTAATGGGTGGAACACTGGTGTTTCATGGAATGGTGATGGACCTCACAATCCTTCTGGGAAAGAACATTTCCATTCTAAATCAAGCAGGGTAGGCATAGCCTGAGGCTGTCAAATAGGGCTGAGTTTTCTTGTGGGCAGAAGCCTAGATTTCCTGGAGTTTTCCAATTGACAAGCTCTGTTCCTTCCTACAGCAATTCAAACTCCCCAGCTACTGGGGGCCCGCAGGACTGTCCCCACAAGGCAGACTGACCTTTCCTGATGTCCACCACAGCTGATTCAGATGGAAACCCTGACATGTCAAACAGGTGTGACAGTGCAATGGGGAAGCCAGGCTCCGGTGTCAGGAGCCTGAAATGGCTTGCCACTCATTGGCTGTGTGCCTTGGGTGAGTTATTTATCTTTCTGAACCTCAGGGTTCTCACTTGTGAAAATGGGGTCAATACATGCTCAGCTCCCTGGGTGGTTCCAAGGATGTAGAGGAGTGATGCACATAAACCACTGGACCCATCCAGGGTTTTGGGGAGTGGGGGTGGCAGATGGATGGCCTAGTCCACTGCTGACACTCCTTGCACATGGAGGGGGGCTTCAATGTCTTGTGGCCAAGCACCCCAGTGAAGGTCTGATTGTAGAGCGAGGGTGATATTTAAGCCTCAGTGGATGGGGCAGTGGTTAGCATCATCTTCCAGATCAGGCTCTCCAACTGGCTAAAAACTTCCCTGGGAAAGGGGAAGGTACTTAAGCCATATGCCTTCCCCCTGGCCTAGATCAGTGCTACTCAAAGTGCGGGCGTTGGCTCATGGCCCTCTGCAAAATGTTTGTTATCCCTCTGCATTGACATGGGTCTAGGAATTAAGAGAACATCTTCAGAAATGTTTATAGTAGGACTTCCTAGGTGGCACAGTGGTTGAGAATCTGCCTGCCAATGCAGGGGACTCAGGTTCGAGCCCTGCTCCAGAAGATCCCACATGCCACAGAGCAACTAAGCCCGTGCGCCACAACTATTAAGCCTGTGCTTTAGAGCCTGTGAGCCACAACTATTGAGCCCATGTGCTGCAACTATTGAAGCCCACAAGCCTAGAGTCCGTGTTCCGCAACAAGAGAAGCCACGGCAATAAGGAGCCCGTGCACCACAACGAAGAGTAGCCCCCACTCACCGCAACTAAAAAGAAAGCCTGCTCACAGCAAAAAGACCCAACACAGCCAATAAAACAAATTAATTAATTTTTTAAAAAAAGAAATTTTTATAGTAATTTTTTAAGCCCTTTATTGGAATGTAATTGTTTTACACTGTTGTGCCAGTTTTTGTTGTACAACAAAGTGAATCAGCTGCATCTATACATATATCCCCATAGTCCCTCCCTCCTGCAACTCCTTCCCGCCTGCTCTATCCCAGCCCTCTAAGTCATCACCCATCATCGAGTTGATCTCCCTGTGTTATGCAGCAGCTTCCCACTAGCTATTTTATATTCGGTAGTGTATTTTATAGTAATTTGATATTCCTGTAACACCACCCAAGCACCATCCAATCTGGGCTTCTTTTTAGTTATTTTCAAGTCTGAGAGAGAGAGTGTGTGTATTTAAAAGTACTGATCTACCCTGAATTTGGGGGAAAAAAACAACCTGGTCTTTCAAAAATCACTGACCTTGATAACACTGAAGCCACCTTAAAACCAGCTAAAGATTCAACTGAGAGAGAAGGGGAACAATCTCATCCGCGCCGCTTGCAAAAATTAGCCACAGATCACACGCAGGTGAGTGGGCAGCATCTCCTTTATTGCTTCAGGACAGAAACTGCAGGTCCCTCCCACGGCCCCAGCCCCGGCCCCGGCCCCAGCCCTGGCCCCGCGCGCAAGGTAGAATCCGCGTCCGGGGTTTGAAGGTCAAGACCGGAACCTCGGCCCTCAACCCCGCCCAGCGCCTCGGCCACGGCTCCCGGGCGGCGTCGCCTGCCGCTTGCCGTAGCGCAGGCCGAAGGAGTTCCAGTTGTAGGCGGACATGTCCTTCTCCCGCTGCACCAGCACCGCGCCCCGCGGAGCGGGGATCAGGCGACTGCGGGGGGCGCACAGGTCCAGCCGCTGGGGCCCCGCGGAGCTCTCGGGAGGCTGGCACAGCGAGGCTCCCCGAGGGCTCGGCCCGGCGGCGGCGGCCTTCCTCTCCGCACACCGCGGGCTCTGCTCCCGGAGGGCCAGGAGAGCCGGGGGTCCGAGCCGCGGGCCTAGGACAGAGCCACAGGGGGAGGCTGACGTGAGGCCGGGGCCCGGGAAAAACGGCTTTGGAACACCTACTCACATCCCATCCTCTGCTTCCCTTTTGTTCCTTGACCCCTACGAAGCTCAGAGCTCCACGCTGGGCACCAGCAGCATCTTAGCTTGGGTGGTTAGGCTGTTTGCTTCTCCCTCCTTCAACATAGCTTTGGTTTCACCTGTTACAGAAGTCTCGAATGCCTTTAATATTGAATTACCTTTTTTTTTTTTTTTTTTTCCGGAAGCAAGCAGGATAGAGCTTGAAAATAAAGAAAACGCAAGTATTTTCTGGACACCCAGCTTTGTTCCTCCTCGTGGTTCGCTGGCTGGCCCTCTGCCCCGGATCTGCATCAGGCTCCCACTAGACTGAGCTTCTTGGCACAGCTGGGGACATGTTCATTCATCTCTGAGTCTTGAAAACAGTGCCTTGCACATAGTAGGGCCTCACAAATACTTGTTAAATATATAAAAGCTAATGAAAGGCTTGTAGTTACAGAAATGAAGAAAGTGAAGCTAAGACTGTTGTGCCCCACACCCCCAACAAGAGTGACCCCCTAATAGGCTATATAAGAACTTCAACAAAGAAGGGAAATTATCTGGGTCACCTCAACCAGTTCACACCCCCCTCCGCCCCTCCCCCCACTCCAGGTATAATCTCTGGCATTCATACTAAGGGTTACTGAGGCTAATTTAGAAGGCACTTCACATGCAAGTCTCATTAAGTTCACTATAATTTTTAGCAGTAAAATAGTGCAACTAGCTCTCAGGAGACAATGACCCCAGCAAATTGTGGCAGGAGATGAGTGGAAATGAGGTCTGAGGTGTGCGTGGGTGTGTGCTGGGGGGCAGGGCAGGGGAGTAGTTGGCTTTGAGCCCTGCTCTTCAATGCCCTGGCATACTCTGGAGAAGAAGAGCATGGCTGTGGTCCAGAGTTAGTGATAATCTTCCTAGGAGGGCCCTGGGCCTGGCTGAGATAGGAGGGACAATGACTTCCTTTCTAGCAACAGCCACCATCCCAGCAGTAGGATCACTGCTTAGGCTACTGTTTTTAGCATCACCTAAAAGCTTTTGCCAAAAAGAGCCAAGAGCTCAATGTCCCCAGGACAGTGATGACGTTATTCTCTGGGGGGGGGGGGGGGGGGTCCTCCCTCACCCAGAAAGAACACCTGATCCTAGGAGAGAAGACACTCTCGGCAAAGGACACCTGGGCCATGTTCTCTTTGCTCTGGGATACATTATGGGCACAATGATATTGCATGTATGGAGAGAATGCTGCAAGTTCCATAGCTAGAGGAACTGAGGTCCCCAGAGGCCAAACTGACCACCCAGCAGTGTTAAACCCCACGTCCTGACTTGGGGATGAGCACTGTCCTAGCTCACGCCCTGTAGAGGACACTTTTGGGGAGCTCAGCGCCTGCTGGGTTTCTGCAGCCTTGGACTGAGTGACTTCGGGAAGGTTTCTTTACCTCTTTGGGCCTCAGTTTCTCCAGGTCATCAGTTCCACAATGAACTTATAAGGTTGACAGGTATTAAGGATCTGAACTTTTGTGTAGATTCTTTTTTATTTTTTTTTTCCAAATTTCCCGTAAAGGAACTGAGGTCACTGGTAAGACAAACTTGCATAGTAAATTCCTTCCCAGCAGATCTGCACAGAGAGGTGGTTGACTTAGAGCAGAGTCTAAAACCATGAAGGAGCTCTGTGGTTAACAAGCACCTGAACCTGGGTGAGCCTCCTGATGTCCATATGTGTTGCATATACCAGTCTTAGGTTTCCATTAAATGCAGCTTTAAATTCACAGTCAACGGACTAGCCATAATCTGAAAAATATAGTAATTCTCATTTTGTGACAACTCACTTGCTCCCTCCCACCCTTCTTCCCAGGCAACGCATACCTGTGGTTCTAGGATTCTCCATGGGCTCCACCTTTTCTAATGTCTCCCTGAAGGAGGTGGTACAAAGGAAGAGCATCAGCTGCCAAGAGACCAGGGAGTTCATCTTGGTGAGAAGAGGCAGGTCCTGGAAGTGCCCTGAGACCAAGACAGAGAGCGGGAGGAGGGACTCGGTTAGGCATGCTGTCTGGGGTGAGTGTTGGGGCAAAGCCCAGCATGAAGTGGGAGCCCTGGAAGGAAAGAGACCACCCCTGCCCTTGGAGGCCCCCAGTGGAGGGATGAGGCTGAACAGACACAGCATGGCAGTGAGACTGAGACCACTTGCACAGTATAGTCCCAGCTGAACTCATGCTAGACGAGGATCATCCGGGAGGGCTTCCTGTAGGTAAGGCCAGTAAAGTTAGGAAGGAAGGAAAGAAGGAAGGGAGGGAGGAAGAAAGAATCCAAATCCGTGGAAGGGGCAGGACTACTTGGGTTGGAAAATGGTCAGGATTCTGAATCTCAGGTTTGCTTGAAAGGAATGTTGGAGAAACGAGGAGTGAGATACAGTGTGGCAGTGCGCTGGGAGGGGTGAAGTGAAGTGGGGCAAGGCATTCCACTGGGTGCAGGATGCCAAGGTCCCAACCTTCTCTCCAGAGCCTGGGAGCAGGTGCTTCTTCCCTCCATGCTGGGCTCTGCGTAAATGACAACTTTCTGTGTCCGCTTGCCCCGCTAGAATGTGCCTTCCCAAACCTGGCCCAGTTCCCTCCTGCTGTAATAGGAACTTAATTCTTTTCCTTTTTCAAGAAAAAAGGAAGAAAGAGGCAATCATCTTGTTTGCTCTCATAACCCTTCAGAGCCTTGAAAACCATCATTAAGTTGCCTTATTGCCTGTAATTCAGGAAAGAGAAAAAAACCTTTCCCTGATTTATCAGGTCAATTTTCTCCATATTCTATTCTCCGTGGGCTCTGAGAGGATATGAATTTAACCGATGTCATGATTTTGACTGTTGAAGTGGGAGCTGTGTACTCTGACCCCCTCTTCATCCCCTTACCCCGCTCATCCCCAACCCCCCAGCTCTTCCAGCTCCCAAGTCTGACTTCTCTTTGAAAAAGTCATCAGGCACTTTGAAACTGTCCAGCAAACATGATTAAAGACAGGTTGGTGGAGAGCCAGGCAGCACTGCAGGCTGAGCAGAAGGGTGTGGGTGCCAGATGTAAAGGCTGGAGCCTCCGTCTGTGGGCAGGGGGCGGGGGGGACTATCATTGGTGCCCGTCAGCTCCCAATGGTTGCTCAGCCCTATCCATCCGTCTGTTCTCGCCCCCACTCCCCGTTCCCCTCCCTGCTCCCGCCAGGGCACAGGCATGGAGCAGAGTAAGAGTGGGATCAGGAGGACTCAGACCTGGCCGAAGCTCCACCCTCCCTCCCTGTGAGACGAGAGCGAGTCACCCCCCATCTCTGGACCTTACTGCTCCATGTGTAAAATAAGAGCATTGAATCAGACTGGCCACGGACTGTCCCCTCACATGCTCACTTATCCTTGCAGACTTTGTGACACCCTGAAACCCAGACCACAGCTTTTGCACCTGCCTTAAGGCCTGGGGCGGGGCAGGGAGTGGAGACAGGATCAGTCCAGTAGAGAGAACACTGTAAAACCATTTCTTTTGTGGCTTCAGACCATGGATGCACAAGGTCCAGGTTAGCTCAGAAATCATTCCTGCTCACAGCACCGGATTGGTACTACGGGTGCACAGGTGTGCTAAGACACAGGGTTGCTTCCCCCAGGCCTACCCCGAGATCTAGCACAAGAAATTGAGTCGTAATCTGAATCATCTCAAAATAATATGGTAAATGATAGGCTGGAGGTACATAAGTACATGGGGTCGGGGGGACGCTGGGGGGTGTTAGAGTCCATGGGATCCTGACCTGGAAGGGGTCCAGACAGGTTTTCTGCAGGGGGTGGTGCCTGAGCTGAGTTTCTGAGCACTGAAGGCAGTCCCAGCAAGGGAGCTGGAGCTGGGTTGGAGGGAGGTGCAGGGCCTCCAGCCTGCCAGGAGGGTGGAACTTTGTTGGAGAGTGAGCAGTGAAGTGAGGCTGCGGAAGGGACCACCAGGGGTTTCATCCCGAAGCAGTGTGGCCCAGAGGGGAATGTATGTAGATAAGCAGTTCAGATGGAGCATTCAGGCTGCTCTTTAAAAGCAGGATGGTGAGTGAGGAAGGGGGCAGTGGGCAGGCTGTGTGGTTAGAAGGTAGTGTTCCTTCTTCGTGCTCCTCTCACCCATATTGCATCCTCTCCATCCCATCACAGGCAGCACTTACCATGGGCCACATGTGAGAACTTTGTTCCTTCCCCCCCACCCTGCTACCTGTCCCCAACGCGCACGTGCAGACATACACACACACACACGCACGCACACACGCACGCTCCCCCAACTCCTGGTTCACTGCCCAGCACAGGGGCTTTTAACACATGTGATAGAATTAAATTGAAAAAGAACCATCAGTTTCCAAGGGGCCATAGTGGCTGCCCTGCTGTGGGCATTTTTGTGGTCCCCCTGTCCCGGGGGTTTTGTAGCTAGAAAGTAACAGAAATTCCAGGCTGAGTTGGAAACCTTTTGGGGTGGGGCAGCTCCCTTCTGGGGTGACCCTGTGTCTTAGTGCCAGGGCTGGCAGCACACAGGGATTCTTTGTTTAGGTCTGTGTTTGCCATCCACACATCAGGGAACTGCCCAGAGGAGTCCTATTGAGCCCGTGAGCCCCAGGAGTTCGCCGGCTCCCTCCAAAAGCTTCTGTGGCCTCCCATCCCAGCCAGAGAGTTCATTCAGTGCATTCATTCTTTCCACGGAAAGGAATCCCCAAGGTCCTGGTTTCATAAAGTGCAAGTCCACGTATTTACCCAGACATCCCAGAATAATCTGGCCAGCCTAGTAATCAGGGAAGATCAGCACCCCTTTGCCTGCCTGGGACACCGATGTCAGTCTTGGAACTGAATTCCTGCACCGACCACGAGAGCCTCCCTGGGTCCGGCCAGACCCCTCCCCTGGTGTGGGTGCTGCAGTGCACCTACCTTGCCTTGGCTCCGTCCTGAGGGCTCTCCGAGGTGATGACACTGCTCTGCGGGGTGAACACCTGGAGGGAGGGGAGATGGGCTCCTGGGCTCGCTCTCACCAGCTCCCTGATCACGTCCCTTTTATAGAGTGCAGGGTGACGTCTCCAGGCACAGGCCCACCTCTGCCTCCCCCTCCCTCCTCCTCAGACCCCCTCAGGGAGCACAGCCCTCCCTGTGGTGATGACGGTGGCTGATTCCTGCCTCCTGGTTCTCATGACTGAAACCAGCCTGTTCCTCCCCCTCCAGAAGCCTTCCAAGACTGGCCTTCTGATTCCCACTGATTCTTTCCTGCCTTCTCACCCCCTTCTCCCCAGACCCACTCAAAGACCCATTCTGCCCTGAACAACATGGAAATGGACAGTCTGGGGAGGCAGGGAGGGCCAGCATGCGATGCTCCCCCTCCAGACAAGTGAGCCGGGTGTGGGGGAGGAAGGGGGAGGAGGTGCCACAGTCTGCCCTGGCGGGGGGGGGGGGGGGGGGTGGGGGGAGCGGGCAGGGAGGTGTCCTTGCTCCCCGTGTGCTCCCAGCTCTGGAAGCTCAGCTGGGGTCTCTGACCAGAAGGCAGCTCCTGGGCTGGGATCTGGGATCTGGGACTGGGTGGGGGGATTGTCTTTTTTTTTATTCCTTCCTTCCTGTCCTCTTCCCCCAAGCAATTCTTGAGCACCTGCTCAGCACAGGGTTTGGAGATGAACATACCATGGTCAGATGGGCGAGACAGGTATGTGAGCAATTGGCTAAGAAAGCAGCACAAAAGGGCAGCTCTAGAAGGTAGGCGTACCTGGGAAGCGCTAAGGGAGCTTGGAGGCGTGCCTTCCAGGTGCAGAGTGTCTGGAGGTGCTGCTCCTGGAGCCCCACAGTCATGTCCTGTGGCACCTCCATCTCACCGTTTTGGAATTGCTGTGAACCTCGCTTAGAAATGGGGAAGGTGTCCTTCCCTTTGCACCCTCAGCACCTGCTCCTTTGCTCTGTACAGACTGAGGGGCCCTCGCAGAGACTTAGTAAATGTACACATTGCAGGGGACTCCTGTCTATTTCTTGGGCCTGCAAGAATGCACTTTACCCTTGAATGAAGGGCTTCCCAGGACAGAGACTGGGGCTCTTGGAAGGTAGGGACTATGTTTCTACCTCAGCACAGAGGCTACCCGGTGGGTGAGCTATGCAGGCATCCACCTAATGAATGGTTGAGAAGCACTTCCCACCGTGATGGGGATTAATACTCATCACTTGTTTGATACCTACTTCTAACAGGGGCTTGCGAACATAGTATCTCACTCATCAGGACTAGTAAACACTAGGGAAAAACAGTAGGCCATGAGAGCAGGCCTGCCTCTGGTCGTGTGGAATGATGTGTGTGGGCCTAGCCTGTGTCAGAAGATGGGCTTGATGGACTAGAGACACTGACTTTGAGTCTAGGGCCCATTTACAGCTGGGGATTTAATCTTTGCTTTTCCTCTGATAAATACAGGGGGCGTGTGATCCCAGTCCCATCTCCATGGGCCCTGGATCGCCGCTCCCAACAGTCCTGACAGCTTCTTGCATCGACATGGGGATTTGAGGTCAGTCACTCGGCTCCATCCTTCCTTCTGTACTTGGAGAGGTCCAGGTATGATGGGGAGATGAGTCAGTGCAGGGGGGGCCGGTGGGGGTGGCCCCCATTTCCTTTGCAGCCCCCTCAACCAATGATCCAAGTTCAAGGAGCTCATCTCTGCTGTTCAGACCATTGAGCTGGTGCCTTGAAGCCTCCGGAACAGCTGTGGGAGCCAAGCATCATTACTCCAGACAAAGAGTGGGGCGCAGACTCAATATCTAGGTTATTACGAAGCTGGCCTTGAGAGCCGGGAGCAGTGCCAGGCGCAGACGTGGAGAGGGGACTGCGGGGGTGTGCCCAGGGGGCAGGCGTGTCAAGGTGCTGGCTTAGAGCCCTCCGGGCTTCTCAGAGAGCTTGTATTCTGTCAAGTGCTTCCGAGAAAGGGGGTGGGGCAGGGGGCTGGGGACCACTGCCCCATGCCTCCCCCACGGAGAGGACAGAAGCTGCCACCTGCTTTTTCTGCTGTTATTGGCTGTCACACATCCTCTCCCTGCCTGGGGCCCAGACTCAGCCAGCTCTCCAGAAATCTGGCACTTTCTGGCTGGGTCACCTAGACTCCCTAAGTCTCCATTTCTTTGGCTCTAATAGGGAGCTATGAACAGACACTGTTCTCTACACCCACACCTTTGGCACATCTGCTGTTGTCAAATGGAGAAGGTACAGGGAGGGGAAGAGGCTGTGTCTGGCCAACCTGGGGAAGGGGCTTTGAGGGGAGATGGGGAAGGGTCCACTGTACCAGGGGCAGTAGTTTTACCAACTCTGTGTGCGTCCCCCACCCCAAGGCACCGCCACTAAGCCACACACACAGTCCACTTACCGTGCTCAGGAAGGGGATGTTGGAGGTATTGCCCAGGAAGCCAAAGGCAACAGGGAAAAAGCCCCTAGGAGCAGAGAGGCAGAGGGAGTGGTCAGTGATGGCCCTGGAGGGGAGGATGAGGGCAGCGAGGCTGATGTCCCCCTAAAGCCTCCAGCTTTGTCTCCCAAGAGAGTGGGCCCCAGGCAGTGGGGGCGGGCGTGGTTCAGCACCCTTGTTTTTCAAGAGGCAGCCAAGGGAAGTAGCTGAGGATGAAGGCCCTGGAACTTCCCTCGTGGTCCAGTGGTTAAGAATCTGCCTTCCAGTGCAGGGGACATGGGTTCAATCCCTGGTCAGGGAACTAGGATCCCACATGCCATGGGGCAACTAAGCTGCACCTATTGAGCCTGCATACCACAACTAGAGAGAAGCCCGTGCCACAAAGGAGATCCTATGTGCCTCAACTACGACCCAATGCAGCCTGATTCATTAATTAATTTTTTAAAAAAAGAATGAAGGCCCTGGGGTCAGACTCCTTGGGTTCAAGTCTACCACTCACTGGCGCTGTATAAACTTGGGCAAATTTCTTAACTTCTCTGAATCTATTTCCAGCTGTAAAATGGGATTAATAATAATAGTACCTACATGGCAGGGCCTTACACAAAGAGATGCTTGGGAAATGTTTATGTTTCTTTTTATTATTGTTGTTGTCTTCTCCTCCCTCGACTGGGTGTGTACCGCCTGCCTCAGGCTTCCTGGGCTCCAGGCACGGATTGCTGTTGGAGGCTGTGCTCACTTCATTCTCCCCCCTGCCTCGGCACCGCAACCTTACCACACACCCCCTGGCAAGGATGCACCCTTCCCTCAAAGGGCTGGGAGGCATGGAGGTTGGTGTGGGAGGGGGAGCAGAAATCTGAATTCTGGCTGAGCTACTTCCTTTCCTTGGGCCTCAGTTCCCGGTGGTTCACGTGCGTCTTTGAGGTCCCTTGTAGCTCTGATTTTTTTCCCCCTTCAATGCTGCTGCAAGGTGTCTTTGTCACGGTTTCCTTTTGGTTGTAACTACTGAGTCTGCAGTGGCCCCACCCGCACTTCTAAGCCCTCAATAAATGGTAACTATTGTCAGCGTGAACTTGTCTTTCTCACTGAATTGCAAGTTCTGCAGGAAGTTTCTCCTCATTCAGCACCGTATCCCCACACCTAGCCCTGTATTTGGCACATCGTAGGTACTTTTTTATATATCTGACTATTTGAATGGATGACTGTTTGAATAATGACATAGTTGAATATTAAATAGTGGATAACAGAACACGTGAGAGAATTTTGTTTCCTGCAGTCAAGCTATGATGTCTCTGAAGTCTAGAGCATCCGGACCAGTCAGGTATTTTCCAGGTTACACTGAGCAAGCTGATGGCTCCAATTAGCCTAGGGTTCCTGGTCCACAGCTGCTTCCCGTGAGTCCATAAACCACGATTCTTCTAGTCCCCATCATCCCCATCCCACCCCTGTTCTCTCCGCAGTGCCCCAGAGATGATCTTCCCCAATATCCTTTTCTTTCTTTTCCTTAAGGACCCTTCAGTCTTCTCTGAGACCCTCCCCTCCCCTCAAGGCCCATCTCAGGTTCTGCTTCCTCTGGGATACCTCCCTGGCCCTGATGGAGGCCACACACCTTCACTGAGTTGCCCCCTGTCTTTCTCCTGGCCCAAGCTGACCCTGGACAGGCCGAGGGATGTGGGAACATGAGCCAGAGACACCTGGATCAAGTTCAGATCTTTTGCACACTACCTGTGAGAGCCCGGGCAGGGGCAGCCTCTCTTAGCATTGGTTTCCTTATCTGCAAGTAGAGGACAATCTTCCAGTGGGTGGTGGAGGTGACAAAATGAAAGGATGATTGTGAGCATGCTTGGTGCATGTGAGGGGCTTAGCAGGTGTTCGTTCACTGCCCCTCTTCCCTATCTGGGTTGCTAGACTTGAGGCCAGGTCCTGTGTCTCCTCCCTGGTGACAGGAACAGGGATGGGTACACAGCAGGATGGGATGATTCCTCCAACTTATCCTTCAACCTACAGTTGGAGGGTCCACCCGATGCCCCTCCCCATTTTCAGCCCTTCTGAGGCTCCTGTCTCTTGCAGGATAAAGTCCAGCTTCTGTATGCACTGCTGGTCACACTGCCCAAATCTGATCTCAGCAGCTCAGAGGCCCTGGTGGTCCCATCCAGGGGAAAGGGACCTGCACTCACTTGAAGAGGTTAAAGAAGCCATAGGTTTCCAGGAGCATGCCCAGCAGGGGCCAGCGCAGGAGCACAATGACCACACCCCCCAGGAAGAAGCTGGTGCCCTTGAGCTTGTGCCTCTGGAAGAAGAAGGAAAACGTCTTCCTCAGGCCGATGATGAGGGAGAGGCCGGTCAGGAACAGCAGCTGTGGGAGAGGGAGGAGGCGGGTGTGAGGACAAACACACTGGCTCTCTCTGCTCCCTTGGGAGCGGGGGGCCAGGCCTGGAGCTGCGCATCAGGCACAGTGGAGGACTTGCTAACTCTCCAAGGAGGGACGACATTGGAGAGGGTAAACCAGCAACGTGGAAAAAATCCCAGGGCCTTGGGAAATTTGAACTGGGTAGGAATAGAAGTGCCCAGAGGCAGGGTGGACCAGGAGACCTTTGAAGGTCTCTAGCTTGTCACCCAACTCAACCCAATTTCTTAGATCCCAAGCATGTCTTCATATATGATATAATTTCTCATCACCCCTCCTAAGTAAGATGGGAAAGATAGTGAGATTCTCTCCATCGTACAGAGGTGAAGACTGAGGCCTAAACAGGTTAGGCAGCCACACCCAGAGTCACAGGGAACTGTCAGGGCTCCACTGCCTGTGGAAGCATCGCCCAGGCCCTCCACTCTGTGGCCCTGGCCCCACCTTCAGCTTGGCTCCTAACGATCCCTTAAGCGTGCCTGGGCTCCTGTCAAACGTAACTCACTGGCTTCCTTCCGGCACGTTCCCTGCTTTCCCTCCCCTCTCCGTACCTCTTCTCTTGTGCTTCCATCCACCTGGAAGGGCTTTATCCTCCCCGCACTCATTGTTTTTTCTGACTTCTTTTTCACCCTCCCACGGGGTGTGCTCTCTTTCCTCCAAGCACCTTGTGTCATGTTAGATGTGTTCATCTTCCTGTCACTTTACCACTGTCCCTGCCTTCCTCCCCAGTCATGTATGTTGATGTGACAGTCCTGTCCCTAGGTGGTGGGATTCTGATGGGCATCTGATTCATCCTGGTACCCCCAGGGCCTTGTCCAGAGCTCGGCATGAGAATCCAGGTCCTCAGATTCTCTGTGCCCAGTAGGCCTCACAGTCCATCCCCAGCCATCCCTTGCCTGCCCAGGCTTGGTGGTGCCCAATGCCTGGATGGCCACTATCTGAATAAACTCGGGGCTGACCCTCCCGGCAATGGAGACCTCAGGTAGGTTCACAGGGCTGGGGGACTCACGTTTCCGAAGGCCAGGAGCACCGAATCAAAGTACAGGAGCATTCCAAAAAGGATAAAGAAGATGCCGAAGCCGGTGGTGCCCACGCCAATCTCTGCAATGGGCAAGGAGGTTGTAATGGGATGGGCTTTGGGGAGCAGGTTGGGATGCTGGAACTTCCCCCCAACCATTGCCATTGGACAGGTGCCCTCTAGGGGGTGGGGGATGGGGTGGCTCCATTGCCATCCAGGAGTCTGGGCTTCCGTGCTCTTAGGGAATGATGGGAAGCGAAGGGAAGGATGGGCACGCATCTACATTTAGCACCTGGAAACTGCTGCTCAGTTCTATACACTCCAGCATCCTGTCCTCACAACAGCTCTGTGAAGTAGCTAGTGATACTCTCACCACTTTCTATTTTCAGTTTCCTCTTGTCTTCAAATGCTACATTATCTAGATCATTCTCAGGGTTGGGTTTCTGGCTGAACACAACTCTGCCTACTCTGTTCCTGACCTCTTGCTGTTGGTAGCCGCTTGACGCCCAACTCACACCAGGGCCGAAGGGTACCACTGCAAACTCACAGCCACAGCCCCAGAGGGTCTCGGAACTGCCCAGCTGGCCTGCGCTATTTCTCGGGAGGCTTGCCCTCCTGAACTGTTCTTCACAGTTTCTCCTTTCTTCTATAAACTGCCCCTGTTCCCAGCTTTCCGGTGATAACTTGATTGGGAAAGAGACGTCATCGACCAGAAATGCGCTCATCACCTGGGAGTCTACACCCCAGCTAGCACTGTGGCTGCCCCACCACAGTCCCCTCGACGCCCTGAATTCAGCCACAGTGGCTGGGCTGTTCTGTGCCAGGTGGGCTGCAGAGGCAGCATGTCTTTTGTTTTGTGGCTCCTCATTCTTTGAACTACGGGAGTTGGCTCAGAGCCAGGGAGCCCAGCACAGATGTGCAGGATATTTAGGATATTAAGTACCTTTTCTCTTAAACCCTCTCCATCATACAGAATTGTTAATTTTACTTTGTGCCACTCTGATAGTCAACAAATGATAATTCATTGTGTTGTTCCATTTTTAAATCAAGTTGAAAATTTTATCTTAAATTACAATAAAATACACATAAAATTTATCATCTTAACCATTTTTAGGTATATGGTTCAGTGGTGTTAAGTACATTCACTCTGTTGTGCTCTCACCACCACCCACATCCAGAACTCTTTTCATCTTGCAAAACTGAAACTCTATACCCACTAAACAACTCCCTGTTCCCTCCTCCCACTGGCAACCATCATTCTACTTTCTGTTTCTATGATTCTGACTAGTCTAGGTACCTCATGTGATAGGAATCATACAGTACTTGTCTTTGTGTGACTGGCTTATTTCACTCAGCATAATGGTCTTCAAGTTTCATCCGTGTTGTAGCATGTGTCAGAATTCCCTTCTTTTTTAAGGCTGAATAATATTCCATTGTATGCACATACTACATTCTGTTTATTCATTTTTGGATGGACTTGGGTTGCTTCCACCTTTTGGCTGTTGTAAATAATGCTGCTGTGAGCATGGGTGAACAAACATCTCTCTGAGACTCTACTTTCACTTCTTTTGGGTATATACCCAGAAGTGGAATTGCTGGGTCATTTGGTACTTCTATTTTTAAGGTTTTGAGAAAAGACCATACTGTTTCCCACAGAAGTTACACCACTTTACACTCCCAGTGGTGGTGCACAAGGGGTTCCCACTTCTCTACATCCTCAACAACTTATTACTTTCTGTTTTTTGCTTTGTTTTGTTTTTAATAGCATCCATCTTAAGGGGTGTAAGGTGGTATCTCATTGAGGTTTTGATTTGCATTTCCTTTTTGTAAAATATGTAACTTCTCTTGTTCTCTCCTTTCTTCCTTCCTTTCTTTCTTTCTTTCTTGCCTGCATTGGGTCTTCATTGCTGTGTGTGGGCTTTCTCTAGTTGCGGCGAGTGGGGGCTACTCTTCATTGTGGTGCATGGGCTTCTCAGTGCGGTGGCATCTCTTCTTGCAGAGCATGGGCTCTAGGCATGCGTGGGCTTCAGTAGTTGTGGCACGGGGGCTCAACAGTTGTGGCTCATGGCCCTAGAGCGCAGGCTTAGTAGTTGTGGCACATGGGCTTAGTTGCTCCGTAGCATGTTGAATCTTCCAGGACCAGGGATTGAACCCATGTCCCCTGCATTGGCAGGTAGATTCTTAACCACTGCACCACCAGGGAAGTCCTGCATTTCCTTGATGATTAGTGTTGTTGAGTATCTTTCATGACCTTGTTGTTCATTTGTATATCTTTTTTGGAGAAGTGTCTATTCCAGTCCTTTGCCCATTTTTAAAACAGGTTGTATGGAGGTTTTTTGCTGTTCAGTTGTAGAAGTCCTTTGTGTATTCCAGATAGTAACCCCTTATCAGATATATGATTTGCAAATATTTTCTCCTATTCTGTAGGTTGCCTTTTCACTCTGTTAATTGCGTCCTTTGATGCACAGAAGTTTTAAATTTTGATATAGTCCAACGTCTCTATTTTTTCTTTAGTTGCCTGTGCTTTTGATATCACACCCAAGAAATAATTGTCAAATCCAGCATCATGAAGCTTTTCTCTTATGTTTTCTTCTTAGAGTTTGTTTTAGATCTTAGACCTAAAATGAACTTTGAGTTAATTTTTACATATAGTGTAGGTAAGGGTCCAACTTCATTCTTTTGTCTGTGAATATCCAGTTTTCCCAACATCATTTGTTGAAAAGACTGTCCTTTCTCCATTGAATGGTCTTGGCACACTTGTTGAAAACCTCATGGCCATATATTCCAGGGTTTATTTCTGGGCTCTTTTTTATATTCCATTGGTCTCTATGTCTGTCTTTATGTCAGTCCCACACTGTTTTGATTACAGTAGCTTTGTAATAAATTTTGAAATCCGGAAGTTTGAAACCTCCCAACTTTGTTCTTCTTTTTCAAGATTGCTTTGGCTCTTCAAGATCCCTTGAGATTCCATGTGAATTTTAGGATGGATTTTTCTATTTCTGCAAAAAAACGCCATTGGGATTTTGATAGATTCTTGCACTGAATCTGTAGACTGCTTTGGGCAGTATTGGCATCTCAACAATATTAAGTCTTCCAATCCATGAATATGGGTCTTTCTACCTATTTGTGTCTTCTAAAATTTCTTTCAGCAACATTTTGTAGTTTCCAGGGCACAAGCCTTTTGCCTCCTTAGGTTTATTCCTAAGTATTTTATTCTTTTTGATACTGTGGTAAATGGAATTGTGTTGCTTCCTTTTATAAAATTACTGATGAGGTACAACTTTATATTACGTATATATAGTTTTGCAACTTGTTTTATTTACTTAATATAGCTAAAGTGCTTTATTCTCTTTTTGTTGTAAATTATATGGTGAATAGGGTTAGGGCAAGAGTGTCTTTTTAAACTACAACATGTATAACTTTATTAATAATGGCTTAATTTTTAAAAAGAAAACACATAGGTAATTTTTAAAGAGAAAAATTTTGCTGGACTTGTTAGCTAACATCTTAGAATTGATCCTTATAATCTCTGTGAAATTGGTATTGTTGCCATGTTTCTACAGAGAGTTGTTAAAAGTTGTTAAAAGTCTAGCTGCTAAGAGGCAGAACTTTAAAAACAAAACAAAAGCAAAATTATGAAGGCTACGCTTCCTGGCTAAGTTATATTTACAACTGAAAGAAAATGAAACAGTCATCTTTCAGGTAGGTAGTTAATCTTTCCTAATCTGTTACATACAGATCTTAAGAGGATTAGGATCAGTTCCAATATAGAAATAAGGCCAACGGCTTCTTTAAAAGAATCATTCAAAAAAAAAATAGAGATGAGATTTATCATTCAAATTATAGATTGAAACCTCATTCAACTCATATTCCAGAAAAATGCCAGTCTAATTGGGTCTCCCTTTTGGCAGAGCTGGATTTGCTAGGGACAAGTACATCATTTCTCTCAACACATCGCTTCACCACTCAGAATCCATCTGCTACTAATGGCGATTCCTCCTGTTTCTGACACACCTCCACAGTATATTCCAGCTTGTTTCCTATTCCCACCTTCTCGAATGCCTGCCTGAATTAGATCTCTAAGAACCCAAGACACTGGGCAGAGTACAACCCCCTCGGTCATTATGAAGGTTGTGTTCTGTCTTTCCATGTTGCATAATTTTTCTACCCTCGGAGACAATAAGTTGAGGGTCTAGAAGTACATTTACCTTGTCATGATAATTTTACACAAGCCAGGGTACTGTGGAGGAAAACTGCAACCATATTTCTTTAATCTGAATGACAAAAGTATTTTAAGTTTTTATGCCTGTTATAAAAATCTCTTATTAGGGACTTCCCTGGTGGTCCAGTGGTAAAGAATCTGTCCTGCAATGCACGGGACACAGGTTCGATCCCTGGTCGGGGAGCTAAGATTTCCACATGCCACAGGGCAACTAAGCCCGCACACCACAACTACTGAGCCCACACACCTCAACTAGAGAGCCTGCGTGCTGCAAACTACAGAGACCACATGTCCTGGAGTCTGCACACCACAACTAGAGAAGAGAAAACCCGCACACCACAACTAGAGAGAAGCCCACACACTGCAACAATAGAACCCACACGCTGCAACGAAGATCCCACGTGCAGCAACTGAGACCCTATGCAGCCAAACAAAAAAAAAATCCTCTTATTAGCTTACACACCATAAAAATAGGTCATTGATTTCAATTCTGTCAATATACTCTTCCCTTCTATCTCCCTTAGTAGATGTTTTTGTATGGAAACATAACATGGACATTTTATTAGGTTTTCATTTTGTTTTGTTAAAATATCCATATGCCCATCCTATAAACATTTAAGTACAGCCTCTTCCTCATTTTGTGGAAATAGCATACATTTCTCAAATTCATACTTCATGTCTTTGCTCCATTATTATACTTTTTTTCTGCAACAATGATTTGCTGGCTTGCACCGTTATTACTTTTCCAACTTGTTCCACACTGCCCTTCAAGGGCTGGTGCATTTCCAGAATTTTCCTGCAATGGAGGCGGGCTTCTTTATGGGCCACACTTAGTGCTTACAGCGTTCAGTGGAGAAACTGCACCGTGAACACAAAACCCCACAGAAAAAAGTCAGAAATGGTGTTTCTCACACAGAAGCCTCAGATCTTCCTCTGCCTTTCATTTGTGGAGTAGCTGAGGGGTTTCAGTCAAGTTACCAGCCAGGGGCTGCTCCTGAAGTTCTTCTTGGGGCAGAAAATATGGCAGAGAGAGTAGGGGATGGGGCACATCACCAGGAGTGACAGAAATGCCTGCAGCCCACCGGCCCCAGGATGCAGACAGTTGGGGCAGCACACCCCCTGCTGGAGGTCACCCAGGGATACAGGCTCTGGGGCAGAGAACAGCTGGGAGGCTCAGGGAACTCTCCAGAGAGGCCTGGCTCTCCAGGGCACCACCTGGTGAGAAGCGGGGCCCTCCCCAGACCACAGAGAACAACCATGCTCATGGTTACTCCCGTGCCCTGCTTAGTCCCTGCTCTGCAGCTCCAGAGCAGCTGCCAAGCGGCATCCACAGCCTGCAGCCGGCTGCAGTGAGCCAGGCTGCCCCAACTCCCCGCTCTGTGGCTCTCGCTAACTGAAGCCAGGTTCAATGTCTTTCTTGCTCCAGAAAGCAGCTACAGCTCCAAGGAAAGCAATATCCCCTGGAGCAGGAGGATGGGTCCCTCTGGTCTGAGACTCTGCAAGGGAGCCTCAGAAACCATTCACGTTCTCTTTCCCTCTCTTTTTAAAGTCAATATCAGGACTTCCTAGGTGGTGCAGTGGTTAAGAGTCCACCTGCCAATGCAGGGGACACGGGTTTGAGCCCTGCTCCAAGAAGATCCCACATGCCACAGAGCAACTAAGCCCATGTGCCACAACTATTGAGCCTGTGTGCCACAACTACTGAAGCCCACGCACCTACAGCCTGTGCTCCACAACAGGAGAAGCCACCGCAATGAGAAGCCCGTGCACCACAATGAAGAGTAGCCCCTGCTCACCGCAACTACAGAAAGCCTGTGTGCAGCAATGAAGACCCAATGCAGCCAATAAACAAAAATAAATAAATTTATTTTAAAAAATCAATATCAAATGGACAGAAAAGTTGCAAGTACAGTAGAAAGAGTTTTTTTCCTAAACTGTTTGAAAGCAGTTGCCACCAGCTATATCATCGCCCCCTGAATACTTGGCTACGGTTTCCTATATTCTCCTACACAGCCAGGACACAGCTGTCAAAATCAGGAGATTAACACTAATATGTTACTACCATCTAACCCTCAGACCCCATTCAGGTTTCATACTTGTCCCAGTAATAGCATTTATGGTGAAAAGATCCAGTTCAGCATCACATGTGGCATGCGGTTGCCATGTCTCTTCAGGCTGTTATGTCTGGAACAGTTTCTCAGTCTCTCCTTGACATGACCTTGACACTTCTGAAGACTCGGGTCAGTTATCCTGTAGCTGTCCCTCTGTTTGAGTTTGTCTGATGTTTCCTCACGACTAGATTCAGGTTACGCAGAAATATCAACAAGAGGTTCTTCTCACTGCATCTATCAGGTGACGCTCAATTCCAATTTGACCCGTTAATGAATGATGTTTCTTTAAGTATTTCATTAAGGAAGAGTCTGCAGGCCCCTCTACCATAAAGTTACTCTCCAGTTTCCACGCAACCTTGCCAGGATGCCCCCCTCTCCCCGGCGTGGCACCAGGCAAACCCCAGTGTGAACCCTCCAACCCGGCGAGGGCTCTGACAGTCGCCCTGGGCACCGCCCCGCTTCCACCTCATGGCTCTAGGACTGAATTGTTCAGGAAGGAGGGAAAGGGGAAGAGAAAGAGCTTTGTTTCTCTTTCCAAAATGAACAACAGTGATTAATGGTAATAATTGTTAACACTAATGAACACGTGGTGCCAGGCCGTCTAAGCACTTTATGTGTATTAACTCGGGTAATTTTCATAACTGCCTATGAGGTAGGTATATGCTTTAGCCCCATTTCACAAACAGAACTGAAACACATTAACTTGGGTAATTTTCATAACTGCCTATGAGGTAGGTATGCTTTAGCCCCATTTCACAAACAGAACTGAAACACAGAGAGGTCTTCACCTGTGTCCAGGGGAGCACAGTCAGCAGCGGGCAGAGCCAGGGAGTGAACTCAGTAGGCTGGCTCTAGAAAAAGCGCCTTTAACCAACCCCGTCCAGTCCACTTCTGCCCCCACCCCCTCCACAGAAATTGCTCTTGCTTGGGCCTCCCGTGACACCCACGTTCCCAGATCCGAAGGACAGGGGTCGGTCCTCATCTGTCAGCAGCTGGCCACTCCCTTCTTGAAGCATCCTCTTGTAGGTTCCGTGACACCATATTCTTGATTTCTTCCTGCAGCTCTGGCCATTCTTTCCCAGGCTTCTTTGCCAGCTCCCACTTCTCTCTCTTCCTCTTGGGGTTTGAATTACTCAGGGCTTCAGCTCCGGCTCATTTCTCTTCTCATTCTAGTTTCACACGGATTTCCACATCTTCCAGTATCTCTTGTGTGCTGACAATGTCGATATATATATCTGTCTAGTCCATGTCTCCTTTGAGCTTCCAAACTCCTATCCAGCTGCCTACTTGGCATATTGACATGGTTTTTTCTCTCCAAGGTGTCTTGAACTCAACAGGTCCAAACTGAGCTATTGATTTTCCTTCCTTAAAGCTGCACCTCACTCAGTTTTCCCCAAATGAATAAAATGTCATCACCACCCACCCAGCAGCTCAAGGCAGAAGCCCAAGAGCCATCACTGAGTCTTGCTCATTGCGCCTACCACCCCTCCCCCACAAATCCACGGCTAAGTTTTATTGCTGCTTCTTCCCAAATGTATCCTGTAAGCTGTCCATTTCTCTCCACTCTTACCACTTAATTCTAAGCCACCATTATCTCTTCCCTGGGTTCCTGTGACATTGCCCAGTTAGTCTCCTGCTTCATTCCTGTCCCCTCTTATCCCTTCTCCACACAGCAGTCAGGGATCTTGGAAAACACGCAATTCGGTAATCTACTCATATTAGCACAGCGTACAATGGGTGTGGCTTCCCACGGGCTTAGAATGAAACAGCGCCCTCCCACCCATGCCTTGGCTTACAGGCCCTGCATCATGGGGCCTAGGCTTGCTCATCCAACTTCATCTTCCGCCCCTTCTGCCATACCCCAAACACATCATTGTTTCCATGATGAGCCTTCTGGCCTCAGGGCCTTTGTACACACAGTTTCTTCCCACCTATTACCTGCCCAACACACATTCCTCCTTCAGGTCTCAACGCAAATGTCAGTTTCTCAGGGAAAACTGGTCCACTATCTGTTCCTGACTTAATCTGTTTCCTTCATTTTTTTGTATCGTAGGACTTAGCATATTCTTCATAGAACTTAGCACATTCTT
Source organism: Hippopotamus amphibius kiboko (assembly GCF_030028045.1). Lineage (NCBI taxonomy): Eukaryota > Metazoa > Chordata > Mammalia > Artiodactyla > Hippopotamidae > Hippopotamus > Hippopotamus amphibius. Next base: position 153,354,386 of record NC_080188.1, read on the forward strand.
CATAGAACTTGGCACATTTTGATTTAATAAAATGTTGGCTTGCCCTTGGGCTCAGGCCTCAGCCCTCTTCTATTTTCCTCCCTAGGTCAGCGTTTCTCAACTTGGGCTGATGGATGGGTTGGCAATTTTGTTCCTCAGGGGACGTTTGGTAACATATGAAGACATTTTGATGGTCACCAATTGGGAGTGAGAGTGTGCTACTGCCATCTAGTGGGTAGAGGCCAGGGATGCTGCTAAAATCCTGTAATGGACAGGACAGACCCTCTGTCCTCAAATGTCAATAGGACAGGACACCCCCTCTGCCCCCAAATGTCAGTAGTGGGGAGGCTGAGAAACTGTGCCCCAGGCAATCTCATGGTTTTAAATACCACCTGTATGTTGGCAACCCTCAAATTTCTCTCCATTTCAGACTCATATACCTGACTACCTACTTGACACCAAACTCAACTTATCTAAAACCCAGTTTTTGCTTTCCCCCTACTCAACCCTTCTAATTGCTCAGGCTGGAAATGTTGGAGGCATTCCTGAGGTCTTTCTCTCACATTCCACATCCAGTCCATCAGCAAATCCTTTCAGCAATTTCCTCAGCGCAGATCCAGCACTGACTACATCCCACCAGTTTGCTGCTACCACCCCGGTCTCCTCCACCGTCTCTCACCTCAGAACTGGTCTCCATCACCTCTAATCTCAGACCTGGTCTCCTTCACCATCTCTTGCCTCAAAACTGGTCTCTATGCTGCTGACTCCACCCTTCCGCAGTCTATTTTCAATCCAGAACCCAGAGTAATCTTTTAAAAATATAAGCAGGTCATATCACTCCTCTGCATAAAACCCTCTAATGGTTTCCCATCTTATGGAGATAAAATCAAAATTCTTACACAGTCTGGCCTCTGAGTGAGCTCCTTGGCTAATATCCTACTACCCTCCCCTTTTCTCACTTTGCTCTACTCACACCAGCCTCCTTGTTTTTCAAACACGCCAAAGTATGCCAGTGCTCAGGGCCTTTGAACTGGCGGCCCCCTCTTCCTAGAACGTTCCCGCTTCCAGACAGCTGCATGGCTTTGCTCCCTCACTTCCTATGGATCTATGTATAAAAGCACCTTCCCAGGGAAGCTTAGTGACCACTCTATACAAGACAGTAACCTCTCCTACCCTGCACTCTCAAGCCTCTTTACCGTCTTATTTTTGTCTAGAAGATGTATCACCATCTGACATATTACATACTGACTTCTTCATCTGCTGATTACCTGTTTCCTCATTCTGGAACATAAGCAGGGAATATGTTTGTTCCATCCACTGTTGCATACTCTGTGCCCAACACAGTGCTCAGCACATAAAGGAGACAAGTTTGTTCACTGAATGAATGAATAATATCTCCACTTCACAGATGAGATGCTGGCTTTAAGTATCTCACCCAAATGAAACTCACAGAGCCACAGTTCTCACCACCTCTCCAGGACCTGGGAACTACCTCCCTGCCCTCTTCCCGGAAGAAGAGGAAAGATATTTAGGAGTGAGGGCAGGGTGATTTGGGGAGAGGATTTGAGTTTGGTTTCTGATAAGAGGGGGCCAGGGCCACAGGAGACTCTAAGAGTTAGTGGGAGAAAAATGTCTCAATAGGTAGAGGCCTTCTAGGTCCACCCCCGCAGTACCCCAGGTTTAAGAATCGTAAATGGGGAAGGGACCAGCCTGAGTGGTGAACTTGCCAGTTCCTCCAGGCACTAGCCTCTGGCTACCTGGGGGTCCTGAGCAACCCTGCACCCCTTGGAAGGCAGGGTGCCACGCCCCGCCCTGGCCCTTCTGCCTGGAGGTTGCCAACACGGCAGTCTCCAGTCAGTAGCTCCAGAGGTCGCCTTGCAGATATCCCAGCTGGGAGGGGCTGCATCTCTACCCACCCTAGCCTGGATATCCCGGTCCAGCCCAGCCCCCTCGACAGCACCGGCCCCTCGCACTCACTCTGCCATTCGGTGATGGAAATCATGCTGCGGGCTGCCTGGGGGACAAGCTGGCAAGGGGCGAGGAACCCAGAGGACCGAACTTGTACATGCTCAAGGGTAGCTGACCCTTGGTAAGTTGTGAAATGCGCCTCTGGTAAATCATTAACTTCCCCTACGCGCGCGCACACACACACACACACACACACACACGCTCACACACAGGGCTGCTTAAAGTCACAGTCTCTCTCCGGGTTCTCCGCAGAGGGCACTGTTCCCTCCCACGCGCTCCGCCCACTCGGAGAAGGCCACGCCCATCTGACCTCTGTATTCCCCGCCACCCCAGGCCCTGAGGCTGAGTTCAGCTGTTTCCATCTCTTTCGCAAAACTTGGACTGTTTATGGAAGAACTGGGATCCAGGAGTACCTGAATTCCTTACATGGTTTGGTGGAAGGTGTGGGAAGAGTTGGGATCTGTTTCTCTGGAAAAGTACTAAATTCATCTCATAAGTAGTTTGCTCGCTTTGTGCTAGTACCCACGCTAGACGCTAGGGGGCAACAAGCAACTGAGTAAAACCTGTTGCTGACCGCCTTAGGAGAGCGCCAGATTCGGTTGACGCTAGGACAAAAACGTCCCAAGGGAATTAGACACCGAGGGCTTCGACCTCCTTTCCCCCAGCGGTATCCAGCTTTGGACTGTGAAGTTGAGCTGTGGGAAATGAAAGATGAATTTAGGCTTAGGGTAGGGCTGGACAACGATTCAGGAAGCCTGATTCTAGTCCACCCACCAGTTGTGTAGAAGTGGCTGCCTTCTTTCCACCTTCTGTGGGCCTGAAAAAAGAGAGGCTGGACAGTTCCTAACATCCTTCCCTCGTTGTAGAGCAGTGGTTCTCAATCCCATTAGAGCCAGCATCCCCTTTGTAATGTCCACTCTATCCTGCAATGCAATTCATAGATGATATGACCAGTCTACATACATCATTAAAAAACCTCAAAGCTAATTATAATAAAGAAGAAAAAATTAAAACACAATGTCTCTCAGTATATGTGTTCAGGCAAGACTTAGCAGAAGACATAAATAAAGTAGGCAGATTGCTTGCACCTACTTGTAATAAGTTTGAATTTAAGAGAAATAGAAGACTAGGGTCATCATATACCACCACCTCTCCAAAACACCCATACAAGAAAAAGAAAGAGCAGTAGGGAGTGAACACTAGAATAAAAACTAATGTTAGGTAAGTAAAAACAGACCAGAGGTCCTTGCATATAAAAAAAGGAAATAACCTTCACTGAAGCAGAGATAACATAGCAAAGCATAGTAGAGATGGTGAAGTGGAGACATTAAAAAACACCAGTGAATGCAAACAAACTGAGCTTGAGGGAGTTCCCTGGTGGTCTAGCCGTTAGGACTTGGGGCTTTCACTGCCATGGCCCGGGTTCAATCCCTGGTCAGGGAATTGAGATTCCACAAGACATGCTACACAGCCAAAAACAAACAAACAAACAAACCAAAGACTGTCTGGGTTTGATGTGTGTGTTGTTAAAATAGCTCCCCATGTTACCATGTGGGATGGGATTAGTGGCGACACATCACGGACACACAGATCTGTGTTTTGAAATGCCATCGTGTGTTGAGGCAAAATTCAGTCTGTGGGATCTTAAAAGGCCTTGTAGATCATATATTTCCAATTGGCAATGGGGAAGAGAGGATGGATTGGGAGGAGATGTGGTGATAAATGCTGTTTAGAGCAATTGAATGTGGACCCCTGGGACAGTGGCAGAGAAAAATAGGAAAACAACAGGCAATTCCCCAAATCATTTCCACATATAGTTGTTACAACATAGATGCTCATCTTTGGGCTGTAAAAATTTTTTTAATATAAAGGAGGCAATACTATGAAATAATTTCTAAAAACATTTATTAAGGAGATCCAAGGAAACTCCTTGCATTTCAAGTATCTTTGCTCTAATGATGTTTGATTCTCTCAGAGCTCCTCTGTTAACTGTTTGCAATCAGCCTCTTTGCTTATTCAGTAAGCCTCTACTGCGTTGGAACCAAATATACAGTAGTTGCAATGTTAGAATAACATTGGGTAGACAGTGTGTGGAGTATAATATTCAACAATTTTAAGACCATGTCTTTATTCCACTTAAGTGCTTTCTCCATAATAACCATCTCCTAACTTACTGAGTTATTCATAAAACTTATTTTAGGACTATTATGAATTGCAGTATGACCGACTTATAGTGGTAGTGGGTTTAGTTCATTTGTACATTTTAAAGTTGTGCAGGACAGAAAGCAATTATTTATTTTAGAAATCTGCCTTGTGCACTGCAGCAATTAAATGCCGCTAAGAGTTTTGCCCCCTTAGCACTGAGACAACGTGAGCTCCCCTGAAAATTTCCAAAATCACCCCTAGGGGGCAGTATCACCCCCATTGACACTAGTAGGTTAAGCGCTCCTGCTATAAAATCAGAGCCCCCTGGGCTTCATCCTAGCTCCATGAGACCTTACGTATGTTATTCACCCTTTCTGTGCCTCAGTTTCTTGGATAATAATAGTGCCTATCACATAAAGATATAATGAGAATTCGTGAGTAAATGCATGTGAAGTGCATAGAACCGGGTACTTGGCTCATAGTAAATAATTAACAAGCCATTGTTGTTATTATTCTAGTATAGTTATAATAATTACTGTGTTGTTAATATTACTATTATTAATCTACTGTTAAATGCTGTTATATGAAAGACTTCTGATCTTACTTGTGGTTTTAAACTGCTCCCACAGGAGTATAAAATAGCAGTTAGGAATACCTCCCCCTAGCAATGGAGACCACCTGTAAGCGCAGAACTGAACTCTCCTAAAACTGGGTCCTCTTCATTTGATTCTCAGATGACAGCACTGGGTACCAGAGTTGGGCCCCAAGGGGTTTGTCTATAGCCCACCGTCTTGGAGAGGGGCCCCTTCATGGGAGGCAACCCCAGGGAGGAGGACATAGGCCCTGGAAAGCCTGTCCTGGTCACCGTGGGGAGGGGCTGGAGGAATAGAAGTGGGCAGGGGGAGCACACCTTGAAGGGGAGACCTTGGGAAACATTCTCCCTCCTCCCTCATCATGCTCCTAAAGGCAGGCAAGGGGCCAATGCAGCGCCACCACCATCTCCTCGCATTTGTAAATGAATATGGGTTTTCAAAGTGTTTTTCACCCATTTTTTAATTTGACTTTCTTGAGAGCTTTATAAGATGGTATTTAATATCCTCATTTCACAGATGAGGAAACTGAGACACAAGAATTTTAGTGACTTGTCCAAATCTTCATGCAGCTAGCAAGGAGCAGGGCCAGGAGTTGAGCACGACATCTCCTTTCCTCGATCTGTCTCAGCAATGGGGTGAGCCAGTTCTTCACTGGAGGCTTGGGGACAAGGGGTCGTGTGGTGTGGGCCCAGGGTCGGGTAGCCCTAGGGTCTGAAGCCTGGCTGCCGCCTGCCCCCGGCATGTCTCTCTTCAAGAATAAATACATGACCACGCAGTTACAGAGGACTACTCCTTAAAGGGCATTCTGCTAGTGGCTTTTTCATTTATGGTTCCTGACTACCACCCCCTTTTGCAACCCGCCTGGCTTGATTGAAGGGCTGATCTAGGCCAGAGGGTGGAGCAGGCAGGGACCCGTGTGCATCATGCTTGGACAGAAGCGCCCCGTGGTGCCCTGTGCTCTCACATTCCACCTCCTCTCCACTGGCTCTGGCCTACAGGGGCGCTGCAGACAGACAGGCAGGTCCTGGAAACTAACAGTTTCTCCCATACACCTCCACCAGCTCTAAAGGCCTCTGTCTGTATCTGGTCCCAATTCTCCCCGATTCACAAAGGACATCAAGGTTTATAGCTCTCTCCAGGATGTTACAAAATCCAAAATTTTACTTACCTTTAAAAGGATAGATAGATAGACAATAGACAGACAGATATAAAATACACACTCCACTAGCCTCTTAGGGATGAGAAGAGATGTCCAGAATTCAAAATCAGCCATTAGAACCAGACTGAGGCTAATCAGGAATTACAAGAAGGTTGCCTTCCTATATACTCTTTTTTGAACCATTAATGCCTCCTCTCCCCGGACATCCTGCAGAAGCCCAGCGAAGCCTGCCATTGTCCTGGGCTCACGTTCTCTCTCCACCTGCCCTACCCCCCTTCCCCACAGAATTCACAGGGCTTCTTGACTTTCACGCCTTACATTAGGGTAGTCTTCCTGATACCACCCCCACCTCCCCACCCCTGCCTTCAGCGGAAGGTTCCAGGGCCTGAAGCATCTGATATCTCCATTGTACAGGACCTTAGGACAAGCCTTGATCTGGGATCACCTGGATCAAAAAGATGACAGCGGTGTTGACAACAAACCATCATTCCCTAGTTCACGGGTAGGCAGGAAGGCCACATGCTTCTGAGAACTCCGGGATTCCTGCCTGGGAGGGAGGCCGAGACGTGCAGCCCAAGGCATGGGGGGAGTGGGTGGTGCATATGCTCTGAGCCCAGTTCTCTTAGGGAAGGATGGCCCCAGAACCCCCTCCCATTTTCTGCCAAGCACCTAAACTGCCATGGACCCCAAGGCCAGCCACAGGCAGACACGGACACAGAGTGCCAGAAACACACCACTTGTACAAACCATTTATTTCTTGTGTTGGGTTTATAACAAACTTGCAAGATACAAATGTAGAGCTCACGGGGCGCTTCAGTACCTATATCTAAAAAGAATGCTGCTGAGAGGGAAGCAAGCTCTCACCTGTCAGTCAGGATGGCCCCACTCTGGGGAGGGGCTTGTCGGCTAGAAAGGTGCTAAGGGGCTGCTATAGCTGTTTGGTCCCCTGACAGAGATGCCCTCTGTTCATCTAACTTTAACTCTTCTTCTAAGGTCACTTTTATACTAAATAAAGACACTGAGATCATAAATTTTCTTGTATGGTTTATTGTCTAATACTAGCAAATCAAATTGGCCCCAATATGTGCATAAATAGATATATGTGTATATATATGTATATTTCATATTTTCCTTAGTTTTAAGAGCTGCCAGGTTGGGGGGGTTGCCTAAAGGAAAGGAATTAATTCTGTTCTTGCTATAGTCAGCCCAGCTCCAAGAGTCTCCCTCTCACCAAGGCAGGTGAGCAAGTACGCACAGCTTGCAACCTCAGAAAATCTCTAAAGTGACAGTATTAGTATTTGATTACAGCCTCTTGGTTATTGATGAGGGAGGTAATGTGCTAATTGGGAAAGCCCTAGATTAGTAACCAGGGCTGTCCCCAGGTGGGTTACTTAGCCCTGGGCCTCTATCTAGGCTCCCTTCATTCATAGCAAGATGCTTTAGGCTGGGAATAGGGTGCCAGTAAGTGTCAAAGTGGGAAGCCAGGCTTCAAATGCTGTCCAGGAGCTCTGTGCTAGATTCCAAAACCCTTGATTCCAGATCTGGACAAAACACTTCCATTCCGCCCAAATCCTTGCAAGGCAAGAGCCCCTTGCCCACTTCAACAGTCGATAAGCAGTTTGGAAGGCTGAGCTGGCTTAGTTCAGGGACCCAGCAGCAGGAAGGTCCTTGGCAAGTCTGAGATGTACCTTGTCCATGGGACCCTCTGGGCTGACTTAGCAGTCTGGATGCCAGACTGGGGTACCATCCCCTTAACAATGGCCCCCAGAAGAAAGGTCACAGAGGGAGACAGATGCCATAAATGTCACCCAGACCAGAGAAGGATCAAGTGAAAAGGAGTGTAAGAAGTCCAAGGAACTTGAATGTGTCTGCCCCGAAGGACCAGTGATGCCAAACCGTTTCCTTTGGCCGTTGCACCATATCCTAGGTCCATCAAAGAATAGACTGACATTCTCAGTGCTGTTTGGCGTAGGCTGCCCTTTCCAGCAGGGTGATAAAGGAGGTGGTCCAGAAGCACATCTGGGGAGTGTGTGCCTGCAAGGGTGTACTTTTGTGCACACAACTGTAAACATTTCCTTCAAGAGCGTTCACACCCAGTAACCCTAGAGGGTCATCAAAAGTTGACAGTGTAATCAAATCTTTAGACCAGCAATGCCCTGCTCTGGCAAGATCCTCTCCGGGTGAGCTCTGGGGACCAGCCCTTTGTCGACTGGGGAATGGGAGGAAGGAAGCTGCCGAGGAGGAGGGAAGGGAGGAGGGCTGGACCTGGAGGCAGCCACCGTCTCCTCATATCACTCGCCAATTCCATCCAGACATTGCACATTTTGAAAATAGATTTGCTTTTATAACAAAAGCATAAAATAGATCTGTCTTAAAATAAGTCTTTCCTCTCCCCTTCTTTGGATCAAAAGGCATGGGGTATGGCCGCAGTATGCTAGCAATGATGTAGAAAGTAAAGGAGAGGAAATGGGCCTGGGCAGGAGTTCTAGGAAAGGATCAGACAGCCAAACATATATATATATATATATATATTACATATACATCTATATTATGTATAATCTTCATAAAACATATATTAAGGCATGTAAAGCAACATAAAGAGCCAGCTTTATGAAATAAGAGGTGAGAGAGAAGTGGCAGAGGAGCAGACATGAATCCTTGGTATTTCAACATGTATTTCTAAAAATATCACTTAAAAAAAAAAGGAGAGTCAGACAAAGAAAGGGGAAAGCATGGAAGGCCCCGAAAAATCTGTTTCTTATGGATGGATAAGGTGTGGGAGAAGATGGAGAAGCGAGCCAACCCCACCTGCCAGTCTGTGGGGGAGAAAGGACAGGTTCAGGGTGCTTGAGCTGTGCTGAAGATGGGAAATGCAGCCAAGGGTCACGTTCAAAAAACCTGCTGGAACTGAAGGTAAGTGTAATCCCCTTGTCTGTAAACCCTCAGAAGCATGAGAATATCCTAAGCACCTAGAACAGTGCCTAGTACATAAAAGGTGCTCAATAAATATTTGTTGAGTGAATGGTCAGCTTTACTTGCATATGAACCATAACTGTCCCAGCCATGAAGGAGTGGAGAGGAACTGTTAGAAGATGAAGTAATCGTTCTTGGGGCCGCTAGAGGTCAGGCTGAAGTCTCTGGGCAGCATCTCTGGCAAAGAGAAGGCCTAGGGGCCAAGGTTTTTCAGCTTCACTCTCTCTCCTCCGTCCTCTCTGGCTACATTCATCTGAAGGTGGGTGGAGCAGAGGAAGAATGGGCTTTGCTTCTGTCTCTCCACCACTGGCCCCGGGGGTAGTTGGGTTGTGAGTGAGCCAAGCTAGAAGGGAGACCTTCCATACAGTCTCAACGTGTCCTCATCTGGGATGCCTGGGATGCAGGCTGGGGCCCCAGAATCCGGCCTGCCGTATTAAGGCCACCTTCCCTCTCTGCGTGGCACACGCCCTCAGCTGGCCCACAGCACATTCCGGGCCAAGGGAGACAAGATAGGGTCACAGAAATGTTACGAAAGGCCCCAAGGCTGACCACACCCTCCGTAAGACAGGTCCTTCTCTCTGCTCCTGACCCCAGGCCAGGGAGGCCAACGCCAGGCCCAGACCTAGAAAGAGCCATTTCCCAGGCTGCTGCGGCCCAGCCCCTCAGCTCACACCTCCATCCCCACAGCAGTGCGCTCCACGGCGGGTCCTCGTGCTGGCCGCCCTGCTGATCCTGAGGACGAGGCGGGAGGAGCAGAGCCGACAGCTGGCACTACACTTGGCACTAACCTAAGGCTCCGCCCTGGGGAAACCAACACCATAGCCCTTCTCATCCCTGTCCTCCCCCTCCTACTCGCGCGTGAGTCCTGCTGCTCCTCTTTCCTCCCGCTCTCCTGAGACTTCTTCCTCTCTCTCTGCTACCCCTTCTCAACCTGCCCTCAGACACTGCACAGACCTGCCGCTCTCTATCCACAGCCAGCACTGTCCTCTGGGAGCCAAGGAGCCTCTCCCCATCCCTCGTTATCTTGTTTTTGGCTCAGGCAGGGTGGTCAGTCTCCCCTGGACCCCAAAGGAGCACCCATAAGCAGAGATGTGCCAAGACCCTGGGGGCAGGTGGGGCAGCAGGGCAGGGTTGATGGGGGAAGGGGCGGATGGCAGGTGCTGTTCTCGGCATCAAGAGAGGAGTCCTAACCTAAGATAGCCCGGCGCACGTTCCCCACCAGGGCATCTTCTCCATCAGGGAATGTTCCAGTAGGGCCATCACAATCCCAGCCAGGGCCAGACCTAGGCTCCCTGTGCCGTGGGCATCAGACAGGATGGAGCTCCTCACCCCACCATCTCACGCCCTGGCCTAGGACCGCTGTCTGAGGAGCGAGGACTTCAGGGCCGGGCACCGTGGGTATGTGGACGCTGAGATGTCCGTGCTCCTCTTGGCAGCAAACCCGGCCCCCAGCCTGGCTCCCTGCGGCATTCCCATGGGAGCACAGGGGTGGGGGGCCAGGGGCCAGAGCAGGCAGGTGGGCAGAGGCGGCCTTCAGAATGTGGCTCTGTGGAGCCGCACGGCGTTGGCCTCAGCCAAGGCTTGCACTGGAGGAGAGAGACGAGGGTGAGAAAAGCCCTGCACAGAGGGGCAGACCCTCCAGCCCACCCTGCCCAGAGAGAAGTCTCTTGCAAAACCCTGTGGAAACCCGCCCACCCCCTCCACCCTGAGAGAGGGGAACAAACGAATAGAAGTCAATTCTTGTTCACCTGCCTGATACTGAGTGGCTGCGTGCTAGGGGGAAAGAAGGCACACAGCCTCTGCCTAGAGCTGTCCAGAGCGATTTTCATTTACAGTAAGGTCTGGGAGTGATCTGGGTGAAATCAGATCTGGGACAAGCAGCTTCTGGGGGCTTCTGAGGCAGGACTGCTGTGTATCTTAAGAGACGGCAGGCTTGTTGGCCGATAGGAGGTGCAGGGGTGGGGAGTGAGGGCAGTCCCTCTGACAGCAGACAGGAGAGGCCTCAGCTCTGCTCCCATCTGCTTCTGGAGAAGCAAAGCCACTGGCATTGCAGCATCCAAGAAGCAGCCCTGCCAGTCGGCTCTAGCCTGGGAACTGCGCGGGGATGCTGGTAGGCTCAAGCAGGTGGACAGGAGGCAAAGAGCGGCAAGAGGCACTGGGGTGAGGGGAGAAGCAACGCCGGACAGAATGAGAGGGTGCACAGGGCTCAGTGGGGGCGAGGGAAGGGGTCCCGCTCCCTGGGCTGGATGAAATACAGTCGAAAAGTGCTTACGTCAGAGCTCAGACCCGCATGGCATGGCTGCTGTCGGCGCCCCGTGGGGATTCAGACGATAGGGGGTTGGCTGGCGGAGCCGGGGAGGCAGGGGAGGTGGGAGGGCTTGGGGTGGCACATTGCACTGGAAATAGAAATGAACAGGGAAGTGAATAGGGGCGGGCAGGGGTGGGAGGAGGGAGGAGGGCGGAGGTTGGGCACCGGAGCAAGCAAGGCCCCCCTCTGCGAGGCGCGGGAGCAAGGCAGGAGGCAAGCAGGAAGGAGAGCTGAGCTTGGGAACTTGTTCAAGCGGAGGCAGAGCTGGCCTGGTTTGGGGGGGGCGCCATGGAGGAGACCCGGCCGCATTCAGGCTCTGCGGAGAACCAGTGTGACTGTGGGCGAGGCCGGGCCCTCTGAGCCTAGGGCTCCCCTTCCATCCGTGCGACAGGGAGATGCACATACCTCTCCCGACGGTGGAAGAGAGTGAGGGATGGCACCTCCCAGGCAGTGCTGTCGCTAATGATAATGATTAATAGTGCAGTAAAATCACACTAATCCAAATCACCAGGCCCTCGTTCAATGACAGTCAAAGTGAAGTGATCACCGAGTTGGTCAATTCCATGCAAACAGAGGCTTCTGACAGGCTTCAAGCCAGTCTGTGAACTTAGGCTGGAGGGTTCAGAAACGAGTCCCCACTGTCACCGAGGTCTCTTTTCATCAATCCAGGAAAGGCAAACTTCAACCCACGCCTACACAGATCACTGTAAGCCTTAGAGTGGTGACATTTGAATTAATGAGCTTTTACTCTATTATCATTATTATCCCATGTTGAGAACAGCAAAGTGAAGGACAAGGAAAGGGAGCTTGAATCGTTAGGGACAAGCTCTGCACAGTCTCCCGGCCCTCGTGCACCCTTGGTGCAGTTGTGAGAGAATGTCCTCACTCAGGCTCACAGAAGAACCAGACCTCAGCCAGGGTCACACTGTGTTTCCCCCAAGAGAGGGATCCTGGCATTGAACTTCCCAGTCCCTTGCTCCCACCCTACCCTGGACCTCATCAACTTCCCTGGCCTCTGTGCAAGAGAAAGGCCGATCCAGCCCCATGCATATCTATACACGCCCACACACGGACATAAGACACGCAGTGCTCTTCCCGACAGGAAGTGACCCACAGTCTGTGCGCGGGGTCCAGCAACACCACTCCTTCCTACTCAGCGCACATCACTCAGATATGTGTGTATGGGCACTTCCGAACCTGTGCCTTGCACACCACCCAACACACTCGTAACTTTCCATACAAATACATCCACAAACGCTTTCGAACCACACATTCGTGTGCACGTCTGCATCACAGATCCAGTGGTTAGCTGTCTGGCAACATCAACTTCTAAAAGAGTCAAAAAACCAAAACCTAAGCAGGGAAGATCTCAAGGAAGCCAAATAGATGTTACAATGCACACGCAGTGAAGCTCTTACAATTTATTCATTGAAGAGCTCCTTGGAGTCCAGTTACTCTTATTTATACACAATTCCAATAGGTGTTGACTTGCTGGGTTTCTAGCCCATGAGAGATTAGAAACAGGAAAACTGGGAGACAGAGAGAGAGAGAGGAATCGAGAGGCCCACTGACATCTATATGAGGCACAGCTGAAGAGAGAAAATCTTCCATAAAAAGTAGATGTAATAATAATTTTAAAAGTGTAACAGTTTGGGAGCATTTCGCAGAGCTAAACAGATCTGTATGGATTACAACCCACAGGGCATTGCTTCCACAGAGGTCAGCAAAATAAAGATGTTTATAATGACAGTAAATGAGAGAGAGCAAGAAAGATTAATTATGTTAAATGTAACCTTTTTAAGAAGTCAGAAAAACACTAAGCACAGATTAGGAATATATCCATCAAAGTAAATTCACACACGCAGCGGACAGGCATCAGACAGATGTGCTATTACAGTTGTGTGTTCGTAAGTAGTACCACATCTGATCACATAAATAATCGGCTGCACATACATTCATGAGGCTATGCTCTCTCCATCCTGTGTGTTCACAAATATGCAGTACATATACGGTGCGCAACATACACACAAACACGCTTTATCATTCCTTGCACTGCAAAGAAAGCCCATCACACGTAAACATGTGCATTCACAAGCACTACCTCCACCCACATACTGTACACTCACGTCAACAGCTTCCAAAACACCACTTGTACTCATACTGGGTCTCTGCACAACACCCGTAGACATTTTGCACACACAGACATACTCCTATATTTGTACTCAAACATCCCCTCCATCCACACACCACACACGTGAATACACACACACATATGTACCTACAACCATTACCCAGTAAAATGACATCATGCCACACATACAAACTTCAGATTGCCACGTCCTCCCATATACTGCCCTCTAGGTACACTGACAACTGCTACACGCTCGCCCCTGACCACAGCATCCACGCCACACGCCCCCACTCAGGCACTACCTGCGTCCCTTGCTCACTGCACCATCCTCACATGTCATGCCCAGCACGGCCCCCACCCCCCAACACACAGGGCGCCTGCTGTGCCTGGCAGAGCTGTGGCTCTGGGTATCGGGGCCACAGGCCAGGGGCAGTGGGAACAGCAGGCTAAATCTGAGGTCTGGCCCCACCACAGCCATTTTTTAAATAGTTGGGGTTTGGGCAGAAGCAAGGTGACCATTTGCTTTCAGCACACAGACCCTGAAATGTAAGCCCATGTGTATCACAGGGAAATCTGCAAAGCTGGGGTGGGTTTTGTTTTCATGGCACCTGTGGTGAGGTGCAGAGAGAGCCAGGGGCTCGGGCAGGGGCAGAGGGAAGTTTTAACAGCGTGGTATGCGCTGACCCTTGAAATAGGAAGTTGCCTTTTGCCCAGAGATGTGGAATCTGATCTTTGGAAGCTTCGAGTTCATTTTGCAGCTAAACTGCAGGGCGGTTGACAGAAGCCTCCTTGTAGCCAAACTGGTTCTTCTGCCTTCTGGCTGCAGGATGGGACTCTCTGAAGCCCATCCCTTCTCTTGCCCTCAACTCCTGCCCAACTGAAAGCTTGTTTCTGAAACATCTCCAAAGGCTTTCCCTGGCCACCCCTTCTAAAGTTCATTTATACCCTAACTGCTAGTAGTTTCCTCCTTAACGCTTACTTAAATCCCCTTTGCTGTAGCCTAAAACCCTCCGGTTTCCAAAAATATCTATATTTAAAATAGCTAGAAAAACCACAAAAGGTTCCTATTTCTACTTTAGCTATCTATTTCAACTAATACTATCACCAGCACCAGCACTGCTGCTACTACAGCCAGCTAGCATTTATTGAGCACTTACTGCATGCCAGGCACACTGCTAGATGCTTAGCACACCTTGTTTCCATCCTCACACCACCAGACAGGTATTTTGATTTGAATTTTACAAATGAGGAAATGGAGCCTCAGAGAGCCAGAACTGAGACCCTCCTGAGTCACCAACACGAAACGCCATTCCCTCCTCTGTGCGTCCAGCCACGGTCCTAATCTGACACTTGCCCAGGCCACCACAGCTTTGGCCGGCACAACCTGTCTCTGCCCCCTCAACCAGAGTCATCACAAGCCTGGCATCCGTCCAGGGCATTCACCTGGACTGGCCTTCAGAGCCCGTTGCGGAGAAGGGAATATTCCGTCTCCCAGACTTCATGACTTAACCACTGTCCTTCCTCCACCTCGAAGCCTCCCATTCATGGTCTCTTCCATTCTTCCCAGTTACATTCTCCTCTATTCCAGGGTGCTTCCCCTCAGGCTGAGGGGGACGTTATCCTATTGGCTGCAATTCCATAGTGTCCACTAAGACCCACTAGCCCTTGTATCAGTGTGAAGTCAGTTCCTGATACTCATCTTTTCTTAGCAGAAAGGTGGGTTTGGGTCAGTAGCCAAGGTGGTGACTGTATTGGCCATCTTCTCTTTTCATTCCTGCTATTTGCATGCAGCACAAATGCGAAGTCAGAGAATACCCTGGAATACCTGGCCCTCACTCCACCACTGGGACATACTGGAATCTTTCCCAATCAAGCTCAGTTATCACTTCTTCTCTGGGCCTTTCCTGGACCTGCCCAGGTAGAATGGCTCCCGGTGCTCCCAGCATGGCCTCTGGCCATTCCTCCATCCAGCAGCGAGGCGGGTCATCGTGGCTCTGAGCTCCAGGATGTCAGCAACTCTGGCCCCTTTGCACCCCCTGAGCCTAGCACAGTCCCTGGTGCTCAATAAATGCTTATCCTGACTGCGAGGAACATCTCCCTGTTCTGTCCCTGGCCCCCTGCCACACTGCACTACCTCCCCTACATCTGGTCAGCTGGTCTCCCTGGCAGAGCGAGGCCCAGCCCCTCTCACCAGACAGCATGCGGCCCCTGCGGGAGGCCTCGGTCGCCAGGGCACAGGAGATTTCAATCCGCTTCTCCTGCTCCTGCAGCTGGCTCTCTGAGTCCTGGGGCACGTCCACAAGGTCCCCCTCGCCGACGGGCACCACGTTCTGCATACTGAAGAGGCACAGACACACAGACATGGAGGGGGGAACAGGATGGTCTGACTGGCTTGGGGGGCCTGCAGACTGAGGTTGGCGGGGCTCCAGGGGCCTGTGAATGTGCAGGCTCCAGTTCCCAGCAAGCTTGTCCCCAGGGGTGTGCGGGACCCTGGCAAAACACATGTTGGGACCCCTACCTGCAACATTTACAAAATGAATTAGAAGGTTCAAATGACCATTGAGGGCAAGCTTGATGGGGAAAAGAAGTCACCAGAGGGCAAGCCATCAGTTGGTCTTGATGACAGCACGTGCACGAGCCCAGCAGGTCTTTCTGGCACTGATGGCAGCGTCACCGACCCTGCCACATGCCTGGGCCCGGTCTGCTGCCTCGAACCACTGCTTCCTTTTGCTCTCCTCTTGGGAGGCTCAGGAACCCCAACCACATGGGCCTGGGCGCTGGCTTCAGTGGCACTCGTGCCCCAGGTGCCAGGGCAGGCAGAGGAAGTGGAGGTTCACCCAAGGCCTGTTACCTGGACTTGGCAATGAGCGTCTTGATCCTCTCCACCTTTTTCTGCTTCTCCTTCAACTCCTCTGGGCTCAGGGGAGTGTCAGGCTCCAGGTCAACATACCGCTCAGGGATGAGGACTTTGTCTGGGGTGGAGAGCTGTGGAGGCACCAAGGTCACCGCCTCCATCCCCCTCCAGGGCTCCCCCCGCCCCGGACTCTGCTCACCTCTTTATTGATATCCAGGTCATAGTGCTGGGGCTCCAGCTCCATTCTGCGGAGCCGGGCAATTTCCTCCCGCGGTGTCTCATAGGCCTGCCCACCTGGCTCCTCTGCCCGCAGAGCCGCCTCCAGGTTGGAGATGTCCACCTCGTGGATGCTGCGGTGACGGCGCACCTGGGGGGCAGCACCGTCATGACCACGCGGGGCCTCTGTCCCACGGCCAGCAGCACCACCACTCCACCCACACCTCCGGGCAGCCCTCGCTATGCCCATGTCCTCACGGGCCCGGCCCAGCAAGCCTGACCTGGCCACCACCCCGCTGCGCCCACCACCCCCACTGCAGAGCTGTCCTCCTTCCACGCTGCTTGTCCAAAGCCTGCTCACCGACAAGAGCCCCGAGGTAAAGTCTCCTCCTTGTCTTCTGTCAGTACTCGTCCCTCCCCATCCTGCTGCACCTGTGTTCACATCCCGTGCCATACATAACACTTTGGGCAACTGAATCAGTGTGTCTTACACTGATCTCTAATCCTTTCACATGATAGAAGTGCCAGCCCACCAACTAGAAGGTAACCTGCTTGAGGGCAGGACTTACGGGCCATAATTTTTCTTGTATTTCTGAAATTTAGTGGAAAGAAAAATTAGGCCAATAGTTTGGGCTACTCCCAGCTCTGCACTTAATAGCTGGGTGGTCCAGTGATGCCTTAATTTCTCATGCCTTTGTTTCCCTATCTCTAAAACGGGGGTAATACTTCCTAATCCAGCATCCTTGAAATGACTAAATGAGGTAGCATGGAAGGGATTGTGACTTGTATTCTCCATGTGATGGTGAGCTATAATAATTACCTTCAGTAACCCCAGCCCAATGTTAAGCACATAGAAAATGCTCTAGAAACAAGTGACAGTTACTTCCACGTTGCAGATTCTGTGCTATCTTCTCTTAACTGAATTTTGAATAATTCATTTCAACCAAAACAATCAAGGCATTCCTTTTTGTGAGTTATTTTTCTTTAGACACAAAAAAGGAAACACTTGTTACAGTATCTCCTCTGCTTAGTCTGGAAGAAGCATCCCCCAGGTCTGGCAGGTGTCCAGCCTGGGTCCTTCCTGGTCCCCCCTTGCCTAAAACCTCCTCCCTGCCCCCCACCCTCCAGCCCAGGCTGGGCACACCTGGGAGTGGGCAGTGTTGGCAGAGGCCAGGCCACGCCTGTGGGGGCTGGGAGGACGTTACCACTTTGTAGGCAGGTCGGGCACTGGGGTCGGGGGCCGGGCTGGCCGGGAGCTGCAGGCTCCTCCGCTTATCCTTCATGGAGCCGCTCTGGTGCCGCCGCATGCGGTCAATCTGCTCCTCCACGCTCATCTTGACTTTGCCCTCGCCAGGGAACACAGCACTCTTGGGGCGCTCTTGCTGCAGTGGGAGAATGGGGCTCTGACGGGTGCCTCACCCCCCACCCAGATTTTTCATCTGCCCTAATCCCTTAAAACTTCCCTTCTCTGGGAAGCCTGCCTATAATGGGTTGAAGAGTGGACCCCAAAAGATACATCCAAGTCCTAACCACAGTACCTGTGAATGTGACCTTATGTGGAAATTGGGTCTTTGAAGATGTATTAATGAGCTCAAGATGAGATCATCATCAATTAGGGTGAGCCCTAAATCAAATAATGGGTGTCCTTATAAGAAACAGAAAAAAAGAAGACACATAGAGTAGAAGGTGGAGGCAGAGATTGGGACAGTGTGTCTACACGCCAAAGAATGCTGAAGACTGCCAGCAACAACCAGAAGCCAGGAGAGGCATGGAGTGGATGCTCCCTTAGAGCCGCCGGAAGGAACCAACCCTGAGGACACCTTGACTCTGGACTGCTGGCCTCTGCAACGGTGGGGGAATAACCTTCTGTTGTTTCACGTCGCTACGTCTGTGGTGTTGTGTTAACTTCCTAGCAACCCTAGGAAACTAACACAGTGCCTCCGGTCACCACATTTGACTTCTACGACCGACTTTCGCATTTGTGTTTCATCACTGGCACATGATAATAACTTTGTTAGATATTCATATATCTTTATTATGCATAGCTTCCTCGTCCCGTGACATGTCTCCTTGTAGGAGAACTCCTCTGCTTGCCTTCCTCCTTCTTGTTCTACCTTCCTCCTCTAGCCCTGGGTTTCTCAAACAATGACAGATAGGTGGACACACAGAGGCCCCTGGGCTCCCAGCCCCGCTCAGGCCCGCACAAGCTCTAGGGGCCTGCGGGCGTGTACTCACCCGGGAAGAGAGTCCATTGGTGAGCCCGTTGGCACTCCTCCTCACCACCCTTGACGGGGTCACTTCTTCATCAGTGGGTGACTTTGTCCGAGGGGGCACAATGCCAACTGCAGGGAGACACAGTGGCCAGTGGGCCCCATAAAGAGGGACCCAGGACAGCCTGCTTCTCAGAGAGGCTCATCCCACCCGCCATGGAGGTGAGAGGCCTAGGTGGCGAAGCACCTCCTTGGCTGTGAGCGAGCACCTCTCTGGGCTCCTCTCTGGCCCCTTAGCCTCAGTTCTAGGGCAGAATGGGACTGGAAGTACCTTTGTTGAGAGCGGCCTGCTTCTCTGCCTCCACCTCTTGCCTGGTGGGCACAAGGCTGATGTCTCTAGTGGTGTCCAGGGGTGATGTCTGGTGGGGGTCTTTCTTGCTTTGCTCACAGCTTGCCTTGGGCTAGGGAGAAAGGAAGAGAAGATGGATGGATGGTGCTAGAGTGACTGCTGAGAATTTGGCCCTGGTGGTGTTTCTTTGTTTTGCAATGGTGGGAGTGCAAACCTTTGAAAAAACATGGGGCAGGGAAACTGTGTGTGCCAGCTGGGAGGTGGGCAAGGATGCACTGCCGCCTTCCACCCATGCCATCTTAAGACTGGCCAATGTGCGGTCCTCTTGGGGAATGAGGGCTCAGGGCCTCCAGGAGGCCTTCGGTTGAGGCCCATCAGAGAGAGCCCTGAGCCCGACCCGTCCTCCTGGCAAACACGGAAAGCACAGACTTGCTGTAAGCCACAGGAGGAACGGCTGGAGGCGGAGGCTACAACGCCAAGGATATCTGCGGATTCTTTTGGGATCCAACCCAAGACCTGAGCAAAAGAACAAGATGAGCTTTGTGGGGAGGAAAAGGGCACGTGGGTCGTGGGCTCACAGAATCATGTGACTAGAAAGGGACCTCGGACAGCATCCAAGCCATCCCCTCCCTGGGGATGAAGCGTCTGAGTCTCAGTGAGGGGAGTACAGAGAACAGAACAGAGGTCAGAAACTCCAGCTCTGGCGCAACTACAGAACATGGGTAAGTCCTACCACCTTTGTCTGTAAAACCAAGGTAAGGGTACCTGCTTTGCCCACCTCACTGGGCAGACCCTCAAGGGTCGTGCATATTACCAGTGAGTAGCTGAGCCAGTTTTAGGACTCTTTCTACTCACCATGCAACCTCTTCCAAGCCTAACTGCACATTTCTCCTGGATCTTGCCTAGGGATCCAGGAGAGAGAAGGAGCCAGAACAGGGGAGAAAGGGGTCTGTATCCTCACGCTCCAGGGGCTGATGAGACTCAGGACACAGACAAGGAAGAGGCACAGGCAAGGGGAGAGGGAGAGCGTGGGAGGACTGGGGTCTGAGGTGGACAATGGCAGGAAAGGACTGGCATGGCACTGGTGGGGGGTGGGGGTGTCACCGGATTCCCATCGTCTGGTCACGCTGGTAGGGAGCGGGGCGTAACCCACCACCAGCAGCCATGGGCCGCCCTGCGGTAGGGCGGCAACATCGTCCGCAGGAAGCAGAAAGGGGAGAGAGGGCCAGTATGAGGGTCTCAGCCATCCCGCTGCTCATCCGAGAGTCTGACAGAGGGTCAGCAGAAGCTGAGCCGTGGGGGAATTAATACTGGAATGGGGACAGTGACTTGGTCTCCTGCCGGGCCCCGTTCCCTCCGTCCCTGCCCTCCAGGACCCAAGGGTGCTGGGTACCTGACCCCTGGCTGTCTCGCCACCGCGGCGCCAGGAAGGGGAGGTGGGGTATGGCCAGAAGCGGCTCTCGCTAGGGAGTGGAGGCACGGTGGCAGGAGACTCCAGGGGGACGTAGGCTTTGGGGAGGGGAGGCCGCGGGGGGCCAGGCTCCTGAGGCAGAGAGAAGCCAGAGCATTAGGAGGAACGAGAGCAGCCACTGTGAGAGCAGAAGAAAAGAGCGTTAGCAGAGGCAGACGACAACCCTGCTGGGGCCTGGGGCGGGGCCCTGGGCCACCGAACTCCCACCCGTGGCCGGGAAGCAGCTCCGTCTCCAGCGCTAACCCTGCCTGGCCTGCAAGGCCCTCCTCGACCGAGCGCCCAGCTGCACCCCGGTCCCCCGTTTTCTCCAAAGCTCTCTCCTCACCGCCTCCCCACCACACTGGGCACACCCCTCCCCTGAACCTTTGCGTCTGCCATCTCTCCCGCCTGTGATGCCTTTCCCTTGCCCTCTACCTGGCCCAGTGCGTCACGGCCCAATTTAAGGTCCCCCCTCTCTTTGGAACATCAGGGCATTTACAATCTGAACCGTGTGGCTCAATACGGAGACATACACCACCACGTTCCAGAGGAGGACAGTCCAACTGTGAATGGGTCTTGGTCCCCATGGGACACTGGGTGGGGTGAAGGCCCTTGGGCATCTTTCTGAGAGGCTCTCACAGCATCCCTTGCCCAGAGTAGAGCCTCAGAACACACTTGCTGGCTGACTAGGAAAATGCTCCCCACACCGACCCGCAGTCCTATCACCCTCGGAACAACCCTAGACTTAGATTCCTGTTAAGTGTTTGGTATCTTTGCTAACCATCCTGGTGCTCAGGAAGACTTCCCTGAAAGGCAACCAAAGATGACAGTTGGAGATGAGAACAGGTAAAGGAGGAATCTGGAGGGAAGGTCCCCAAACTGGGTGTAAGAATGACTACCTCAGACAGAGACAAGGCACTGGAACTAGAGGCCTCTGGGGAAGAAATGGGCATAGAATTTGTGTAATTTCAGGCAAATGAGGACCGAGTCCTCCCTCCCCCACCCACCTTCTACCCCATGATCTCAGCTTACCTCACTGGACCCGGGCTTGGTGGGGGACCCCTGAGAGCCAGACACCAGTGAAAACGGGCTCAGGGGGCTGGTGAGGCTGGCGGAGCTGAGAGGGCTGGCGGGGCTGTTGGAGCTGTAGGTGCCTGAGGGGCCAAGTCCTCCTTGGGGGAAACAGAAGAGGAGAGTGATGAGACAAGGGGGAGGTGTGAAGCCTGGCGTGTGGCTGGGCTCTGCAGGTGGAGAAGGCAGGTAGGATTTAGGGTCTCAGGGCCACCTGGGACTGTTGAAGGGACACATAATGGGCTGGGTAGCAGGCTGGCTGTTGCGCGGCGAGCTGGGCAGGAAAAAAATAATGGATGGAAATGACACCACTGCCTCCGAGGTGTCACGGAAAGCCAGCCCAAGGTCCCTGGGCTGAAGGAAGACACTAAGGTCGTGGTCTCAGAGCACCAACGGGCCCATGGGCTTAGGGGCTGGGAAGGTACAGGTGCTCTTTGACCTGTTCTGGGGAGGAATCTAGAGTATCAGGGCAACAGCATCTCTGATTGGTATAGCTGGTCTATTCTGGGTGGGGGAAAACTTCCATAGCCCTGAGAAGGCCCTGACTGGCTCTGAGCACAGTGTGAGGGCCTGGAGATGTGTGAGTTGGCTGGTGTGGAATGGAGACCAGAGACACTGGAGCTTTTTCTGGTGAGGCCAGGAGCCAGGAGGCTGGTGGAGAGAGAACCCACCTCTATGCTTGGCTGTGTCTGTGCCCCGGGATGGGTTATTCTTCCTCAGCCCCTCCATCACATCCTGGATCCTCCAGATCTCCTTCTGGATTTGCCGGTTGAGCACCTCATTCTGAAACAGCCAGAGAGCAGGTCAAAGGACGTGCCCACCAAGGAGTGTCCCGGCGGGAGCTTTCACACACTCGTGTACACACACATCCCTCTAGCACACTCATCTTTCTCAGCCTCTGCCTCTTCAGCTTCCAGAACTGTGGGAGGAGAGGGCTCTATCATCACAGCAAAGAGTACTTCTAGGTAAACATGTGGCCTCAGAACCAAGGGAGTGAGGACATGTCCCTCTGATTCTGCCCTCCACCCAGGGGAGCTCAGGGTGGTCTTGGAGTGAAACGCCCCTCCAGGTGGACACTTCATGGTGGCCTGTTTTCCAGGGGCTAGAGCTTCTGGTTTACTGTCTTGTTTTACATACAAACAGTCCTTTTGCAATACCCATGCCCAACCTATGATGAAATATGCATGAATTCTACTTAACTACGGGGTCCATTCTTTGAAAAATAACAGCTACCTTTTATCTAGCATTCCCTGCCCTGCCACCCATCCCAGGCCCTGTGCTGAGTGCTCTGCACACGTGAACTCATTGCGCCTGCACAGCACCTCTACGAGGCCAGGACAGCAGCGGTCCCCACTTCACCCCAGAGGTGAAGAGGCTCACACCCAGGACCATCTGTTAGCAAGCAGTGTGGCCACCGTCTGAGTCTGGGTCTATTTGTCTCAAGAGCTAGCGCTCTTGACCCTGATGCTATCCCACCTGCCAAAACGTTCGTGTTGAAAGTGAGGCGTGCACACCGAACATGGTAGCATTTGGGGTCTCAGGACCAGACGCCCTCACGTCACCCACCTAACCAGCTGCAAGGGTGGGTGGTAACTTTTGTTACCAGGAGGGAAACAGGAGGAAAATGGGGGAACTGCATTAGAGAGATGGGGCTTGCAGAGGGAGCTAGAGAAGCGGCGGAGCCTGGGAAGAGAAGAGACAGAGGAAGGAAAAGGAGAAGAACGCCCCAAGAATGTCCACCCTCCTGCCTCCAAGCACAGTGTTTCTGAGCCAGCCCAGAAAGGAAGGCCTCTTTCCCACCTAAAAATTCCCCAGTGGCTCACTCCCACACTGCGTACTCTCCTGATGTCACGAGAGAGATTTGTCTTTATAATTCTATTGTTTACATTCATATGCCTGTTAAAGTCTCCCATGCTTCAACTTTTCTTCTTCCCCTGTGATCTGATGGAACTAAAGAACGATCCCACATTCGCTTCACCCTGAAACTCAGAGTCTGTTTTAAGAGGCTCTGAACCTTATCTTTCATCTCAGGACCAACTCCTGGTCAGAAGTCTCTGAAATTTCTAAAGCGAGAAAGGAAGCCACTGTGGTCTCTCCTGGCCAAAAGGGCAAAGGAGGGCTGAAGCACACAGGGGGCTCCTCACCTGGAGGTCCAAGCTGAGCTGCTCCCAGAGCTCGTCGTGCAGGGCGGAGACCTCTGCCTCCAGGCTCTCGTACTCCACGGTGCTGTTTGCCAAGGCCTGCAAGGGGAGAGCTAACTGAGAAGCCGCAATCGCCAAACCGCCCCTTGTCCTGCCTCAGGGCCTGGGGCCAGGGTACCTGGCGTCTGGCAGGTTGGGCAGGAGGATGCAGAGGGACGGGAGAGGGCACAGGGCTGAGACATTCTGATGACAGCCAAACACTGGTCTTTTAGAAGGGGCAGTAGCCCAGCCTACCGCATGCCCAACAGAGAGAAAACAGAATCCTCTCCAGATGGCAGGCAGGCCCAAAGGGGTTAATCTCACTCCCACTTCCCTCCTGTTCTCCCCAAATTGGGTGATAGAGAGTAGAGGGCAAAAAGGAAAGAGCCAGAGGTGTCTGTTCTCTGGAGGTTAGAGACCTTCCTCTCTCTGGGCCACAGTTTCCTGGGCCTTTTGCTGCTGCTTTCTGTATCAGAGGGTTTGCCCTGTGCCTACCGGGAAGTAACCAGGGTGGCATGTTGCTGGAGTCCTGGTTCTCCAGGGGTGAGGAAGAGGTGGCTGTCAGAGCAGCCAAGGAAATAAGTGGCCCTCGACTTCACTTTGTCCTGAATGAATCCTGGTGCAGATATGGCTTGTGGGAAACGAGCAGCCTCCCTGGTGCAGACCCAACGGCATGGGCAGGCTGGCACACTCCTGCCTCTTTGCAAGGCAGAGTTCAGGTCCTCGTACACCCCCCTCCCCGAAAGCACCCTGCTCCTGCCGTCGGAGGAGAACAGGAATTCGAGGAGCGCAGGCTGGGAGGGTGGCTCTCCTGCTCAGGTGCTGACCAGGGTGGGAGCACAGACCCAGCTCCCGGGTTACCGTGGTCGCCTGAGACAGCTCCACCCGGATGTTGATGAGCTGGTTCTGCAGCGACTCCTTCTTGTGCAGCAGCTTCTCTGGGTAGGCAGGCTGGCTTCCAAACATCTCCAGTTCCTGATGGGTCCCCATCAAGGCACTTTCCAGGCTCTCCTGAAGAAAGGCAGGGGTGTGGCTATGAGCAGCCCTGGTATCTCCTCTCCGGGGCTTTCAGCAGCAGAGGCCTGAGCCCTAGGGGTTCAACCAGGCAGCTTAGTGGAGTTTCCCTCACACCGGCTAAGGTCCCCAGACGAGCTTCAGCAGGTCTGATTAAAAGCAGGACAGAAGTTTAAGGAGGGGCAAAGCTTCATCAGCTTAGTCAGGATGGAGATAGCAACCCACAGCTTCTCTGGGCCAGCCCCCCACGTCCCCCACTCAGGGCCACCCCGCGGCTCTCACCTTCTCAGCTCGGAGCTGCTGCACCAGCCGTTCCTGCTCCCTCACCACCTTGTTCTGCTCACACAACTTGCCCAGCAGCTTCTGGGGTCCCCAAGGGGGAAGGGAGGGAGAGAGAAGGGAGTGAAGGGCGTGGTTTGATGGGGACCTGGGAATTGAGCTGGCAGGGCCTGGCCTCTGGATACCACCTCCTCAACCCTGCTGAAGAACCCTGGACCTTCACCTTGACCTTGGAGGCTCCTGGGAACAGGAAGATGGTCTTCACCTTGGGGGACTCCCCCAAAGACCCGTTGGGAGGGAAGACAAATTTATTCTCTGAGGAAGTGAGTCAGCTTGAGAGGGGAGAGGGCTGGGAGCCGAATGTTAAGCCCCTGCACTCCCATCCTCTTAGGGGTTCCAATTCACAAGGTGTTAGAGGCTAACCCGGCCTCGCCTCCTAGGCCTCCAGGTGTCTATGGATTGGAGAAGTCGGCCAATTTCTGAACAACAGTCTTAGCAAAACCAGTAAACAACGTACACCGGTTCCCTAGTCCCACAGGACCCTGATCTCCCCTCCTCCTTCCAGAGTCTCAGTATGGCTGACACTGGGGCCCTCTGAGGTCTGGTCCTCGCCTGCAAGGAGCATCTCCCCTGCCTGCCAGGCAGATCTGCTACCAGGCAAGGCGGGTCAGGCCAAACTTGCCTTCTGGGAAGACCTGTGCTTTCCTGCATCCACACCTTCATTCATGCCACTCCTCAAATACACCCTGGTCTACTTTCTAGTGGGGCCAAATCTTGTCCTCTGGGCCCTTCACCTCAAGGCCCAGCTCACATGCCACCTGTTTTGTCCTCAGCCCACAGCCCACATCGTTGCCCTGCCCCGCACTCCTGCAGACCCTGCTATGATCCACCCAGCATATGAGGCCTGCGCTGCCCCCTGGGCCTCCAGCTGCCCAGAAGCTCCCTGAGGGTGGGGCCGGGCCACATGCTTCTTTCCAGGTACCTGGGGACCACATGCTCTACCTCCTAACAAAGTCTGTGTGCCTGAAATAAGCACATCCACCGCCGTCGACAAGAGGGCCTTGCACTCGATGGAGAAACACGCACAGCCACGGTGGGAGGAAGGGGTGAGCGGTAAGAACGAGGAGAGGGCACTGAGGAGGCTCAGGGAGAATGTAGTCTTTGAGGTGAGAGAGGACAGGAATCGAATGTATGAAGGGCCACAGAAGATGAGAGGTGGATGGAGGAAAAGCCCCCGCGGAGGACAGCGAGGATGCGGAGGGCAGCAGGAGGGGCCGGACTGGACAGCGGGAGCGGGAGAGCTGCTCTTACATCTGTGTCTTGCTCGTTTAGCTTGTAGGTGTGGAGGCTGTCCCGGAACACTTCTGGGTACGGAGGGACCTGCAGGAACAGGAGGCCGGTTACTGCAGCAGAGGACAGCCAGGACAGGGCGTGCAGGGACAGGAGAGCCGGCGACCCTGCTCCGTTCCTGCCACCGACCACAGGCCATCACCTCAGGAAGCATCTGTTCTGGGTACCTGAGCTGAGCTAGTGCTCTGCCCCCCGGCTGGAAAGCATGGGGCGGCCTGGCCTGAGGCTCCGTCCCAACTGTCCTGGGCTGGTTCTAGAAGTAGAGGTGCCGCTCACTCGTGCTCTGTATCTCCTCTCCCCTAAGGCCCAGAATCTACGGCCAAGAGGGACTCCAGGGCTGTGTAGTTCCCAAATGGCTTATTGGTAACAACCATGACAACAAGAGTTAAGTCTCGGCTGTTTCTGAGGATAAGAGCTGGGAGAATGGAGTGAGCAGTGGAAGCATTTGAGAACGACTGCCCTAGTCGATCGAACGCCAATCCCAGGGCTTGTGCCTAAACCGGAACTATCTCTCAGTCCAGCAAAGGTGCCTGCTCTTGGTGACACATGCAGCAAGCACAGCACCTTCTACACAACTCTGTCACTGGATGGGTCCACATCACACCCCTCATGCCCGTCGCCCCAACCACTGTTAAGAAGGCACCAAATAGGAAAGAAAAGTCCTGAACGTCCAAAAGCAGGTTTGCCATCCCCGGCATGGCATGAGATGTCAGTGCCGGCTCGTTTGATGGTTTGGGAAATGGGCCTGGGTTCACCCATGAATGTGAAGAATGAAGGAGATGCTGTGGAATTAAAGGAGGGAGGCCAGGCCGAGCCTGGGAGATGAGGCCTGGCAGATGAGCAGGCGGGGTGGAGCAAGCCCCACCCCCGATGGGTGGACTCGACCATGCGCAAGCAGCTAAAATGGTGTGGACGGGGACCATGCTGCCAGGCAGAGGTCTTACTTGCATGAAGAGTTGGGCCCTGGGGGAGGAGTTCTCCACCATGCGGTTCACCATACTGATGAGAGTCTCGCTCTCACTCATCTGCAGCAGAGGAAGGAACAGACGATTCAAACTCAGACCCACACAGAGATATCTCCCCCGCCTGCCTGTGCTCGCTCTCCAGGAAACAGCAAAGGGCAGCTCTTCCTGAGGCCTCCAGCACCCTCTGTCTGGCCTGGCCCATCATTCACCCCTTGTGAGCTCCATCTCAGGACCTGCACAGAAGCTGCCCTTGAGGAAAGGCCACAGAAGGGAGCTGGGAGGCTGCTGGGCCCTCACCCGTGGCTCTGAAGAGGCCCCAGCCCAGCGACACCTCCCCAGGATGCCTGAGTGGTCTCATCCCGTTGGCCCAGCTCTCGTTTCTCACACTGGTTTGAAAAGTCAAAGACCACACCGGCAGTTGGAAAGTCCGATCTCCCAAAATTTGAACTAAATGGAACGACTTTAGAGGAAATGTGACCTGCTCTTTGGATGGGCCTTCACGTTGGGAAGGCGCAGGTCTCTCGCCCCAAGTCCTGCCCACCTCTGCTCTAGAGTAGAAAGGATTGCTAAACACGGTTTCCAGAGCTGGGCTGGTAGCATCCGTGCCGATCTCGGATGGCGCTAGGGAGCAAATAAGGAGGCGAAAGCAAGCAAGCCATGTTAAAGGGACATCAGAGACTGGAACCCTGCTCTCCCAACATGTTATCCTTATGCTTCAAGGAACATGGAGGGGGAAAGACTATTTGCCAAATGAAAAAGAAAGAGAGAGAGGGAGGGTGAGGGAGAGTGAGAGGGAAGGAGGGAGGGAGGACAAGCCAACCAAATCAGCCAGCAATGCCATCGTTTCCCCCACGGGTTCCAGTGTGAGAGCATCAAATGTAAACATATTAGGGCGTGTCCTTGGCTATGTCCCTTTAACTCAACTGAGCTCCAGGAGGAGGCAGCAGAAGACAGAGGGGAGTTGTGCAGCAAAGGCTTCTTGGGGACGGGAGGGGAGCAAGGGAAGGGACAGGGCCACCTTAG
Source organism: Hippopotamus amphibius kiboko (assembly GCF_030028045.1). Lineage (NCBI taxonomy): Eukaryota > Metazoa > Chordata > Mammalia > Artiodactyla > Hippopotamidae > Hippopotamus > Hippopotamus amphibius. The sequence goes on from NC_080188.1 coordinate 153,382,603, forward strand.
GGCAGATCTTCAGGGGTCACAGTTCAGAGGACCCCCACGCTTTTTGCCCTTGTCTTCCAAATCTTTGTGGGACCCACATATATTTCCCTCTTACCCCGTTTAGGCGGCAGCCCCAAAGCAGCCTTGCTTCTGTGCACTGAGGACAGGATGAGGGCACCCTTCCACCCCCATTCACAGGCTCTACAGCATTTTAAAAGGCTCTCCTAGGATCTGATTTTTCTACCTCTTTAGCCCAGTTGGGAATTTTTTCTATGATACAAAGTGCGATTTAAAAGGCTTTCGAAAGAGCAGCTAATGTGAGGTTGAGTCTTCGTGAAATGGTTAAAAGTCAACAGGACATCAGCCACATTTTCTGTAAGGATCTGAACTCAAGTCAGTCCCTATCTTCTTAGAGCCTGTGTGCGTGCACGCGTGCGTGTGCACGCGCGCACACGCACGTGTATGAATGAGATCATGTTTGTTGCGTATGGGGTGTGCCTGTGCGGTGTATGTGTGATTGCATATGGTGTGCGTATGTTTACGTTTGCTGCCTGTGTGTCATGCCTGTGTCCTGTGTGTGGTGTTTATGTGTTACGTGTGTAGGGCAAGGCGGATCTACCAACATATCAGGCTTTGAGAGGACAAGGGAGGCCCAGGCTCTCCTTCGTCACCCACAGATCTCATTCCTTCCCCAACCAGTGGATGTAAAACAATAAAGGAAGCAGGAGTATCCTCACCCTGGTCTGCCCCCACCCATGCTGTGGCTTTCAGGATGGTTCAGCCCGTGAGGGCCTTGCCTCTAGGAGGACTCCTGTGTGCCCCCTTCCGTCTCTCCAAAATGTTAGAGAAATTTTGTGAGAAAGCATCTAACCCAGTGCCTTATACATAGCACTGGGGTCAAGGGTGGTCAGTTAATATTGTTGAGTTTTGGAAGGAAAAGAACAATAAAACAACCACATTAGCAATCACTACCCTTCACCAATGCCTGCCGAAGTGCTCCCATATACATTCTTACTCAACTCTCCCAACAACCCTGTGAGGGAGAAAGGGCAGGTCCTACAATGTCCATCTCATGATTGAGAAAACAAAGACCCAGAGAGACCAAGTGACATTTCCAAGGTTAAAAAAAAAAATCCCTGTGAATGGCACAGTGGGAACTAGAGTGCAGTGTCTGACTAGGTTCCGGACTCTTCTCATCATACAAAACTGCCTTTTTAGAATATTGCCCTTTATCTAGGAAGAGGTCTTCTGAAAGGTTATTTCTGAAGCCCCCATCCCCTCTGTGAGGGCAGAAGCCCCCAGGAAGGGGCCCTGCCATCTGCACTGAATGCTTGGACAGCCAGCAGTGTGGATGGGCTGCAGGGAGGAAGGTCTGCCGGGAGCCCTGCTCCTCACCACCCCATGTCACTGCAGACACAGCTTCCTGCCAGTCTTCCCAGTCCCACTCCGGTTGGTATCCTGGGACTCATCCCCTCATGGATTAGAATGCTTACGGTGTCAATACCACGTGCTCCTTCTGGGACTAAAATGCAGTGTTCTTGAGGGCTGGGAGCCATCAGTGCTGATTAAAACGTGTACATCATGCTTCCCAGCACCCAAGATGCCCCAGGAGGATGACCTCACTGAGACACGGAGACCCTGTGAGACAGCGGTCACATGGCTTGTGACTAGAACCACCAGCAGCTGCAACCATGTCCTCTGATATCAAGTTCGTGGTTCTCTCTATAATGTTAAGAGCACAAAATCTTCCTGGTAGGTTCGACCCCAGCTTCTTCTTATGTGAGATGTTTCCGCCGCTGTAAACTGAGTCAAAAGCTCAGCGTCATATCCAAGCTCTGTTGTTCACTGGCTGTGTGTCCTTGGCATGTTATCTGAGCTCTCTGGGCTTTAGTTTCATCACATCCCCTACAAAATGCGGATAATAATAATATCCACCTTGCAGAGTTATAACGATTAAATGCGTTAGCATCTGCAAAATGCTTAGAATAGTATGGGGCACAGAGGAAGCATCCAGTTATGGTAACTGCTGCCGTTATCATTATTATTACTACCGTTATTATTTCCACCACCCCAGGCTGCCCCCACCTGGACCCGGTGCACATCCAGGTCCCCCATGATTTGCAGCACAGATCTGAATTATGAGTATGTGCTCATGTAAATGCCCAGCACATGGACCCCTGGCCTGTCTAAACCCAGCATCACAGCCTCCATAGCCTCAAAAGGCAAGGCAGCCAAAGGTGAGAGCCCAGGCAGTCAACTGCTTCCATCACATGGGGACACTCATTGCCTCTTCAGGATGCTCATCTATAACACTGGGTTGATAATATTCCCTCTGCCTTCAGCACTGGCTTCTCAGGAAAACATGTGCCGTGTATGCAAAAGAGCTTTGCAGAGGAACGAACAAATATACCGAATTAACATAACTTTAAAAATCATCAGAGGGCAGGTCTGTGGTCCTTCGTTTACAAATTATGGAATTTAACCACAATCTGTGGAAGAGGATAGGCTCATTTCTCAGATTCAGGCTGAACTAAATCCTGAGCCTCTTAGGCCACAGCACAGAGCTCCTCCCTGTTTCTGCAACTCTCCCAGCAAAAATGCAAATTCCCATCTGCCCCCTGGGGGCAGTTCCATCGGGGCCGAACAAATAGGCGGTGGCATTAATTATTCATGCGGTCATTTACAATTCTGCTTTCCCCAGGAAACTCCCAGCTGCCCTAAAGGGCTTTGCAGAGAGGCGTGTGAAGGTGCAAACCAAAATATAAGCCACTTTGTTGTGTCCTGGTTTTGCCAACAAAGGTTGTCAAATGGATGGCGGATGAGGAGGCGGGGAGGAGCAGGGAGACGTGATGGGAGGGCAGGGGGATGGCGAGGGGCACCAGCTCTGCCTACCTGCTGATCCAAATACTCTAGGTTTCTTTGCAATTGAAGGTCTAAAAGTTCATCCTACCCGGGAGCCCGAGGCCCAACGGCAACACAAACAAACAGGAACACGACAAAAAAAAAAAAAAAACAACAACAATAAAAAGGAAGCAAAGCAGTTAAGAGTTAGCTGGGCAGCAACAAAGACAGGCTTCTCTGGCCTTGAGGAGTCTAGGGAAGGGAGAAGGGGAAGGGTGTGAGCAGACACAGAGGTTGCCTGCCGGAGGAGCCCAGTGAGAGGAGGAACATGCTCTGAGGCTCCTGGGTCAGCCTGGCCCTCCCCTGGGAGAGGGAAGCACCACTGAAGCCATCCAGTCAGCAATTCCTAACAGCTCTTTTGAGTCTTCTGGAAAAATCCATCATTTCTGGATGGCCACATCTGCTGTGTGTCAAGGCTATAGCGCTTGGACATTGGCATAGGAGACTCAGAGAGAAGGGTCAGTAACAGGTCTTTGGAGACAAGGATTCTGCCTGTTGGTTCCAGTGGTCCTCCCCAGGAGCATCTGCATCGAGTTCTCCAGGTGGAGACGAAAATTCTCAGGAGAACAAATTCCAGTAAGAGACACAAGCAGAAAGGGGAAAGAAAGTAGGAGGAGACAGGAAAATCTTTTCTTCCTCAATCCGACCTCTAGTCTCTTTCCCCCAGAGTGACATTTTAGGCGAGGACAAGCTCGAAGCAGGTATGCTTAGGGGGGAGAAGACTAGAAGATCAGGCCTCTTTTGGGAGCTCTAGCCTAACTTTTCTTCCCAGCTCATACACTAAGCCCCCGGCCAGCCCCTTCTGCTTGCTGGAGAGGAGTTGTTCTGAGATGGAGAGGATGGGGACATTCCATGCTTCCAGACCTTGTCCCTGCTCCTCTGCCCTATGTCACAGAGGAGAAGGGGTAACTGGCACCACACTCTATATTGGGGTTAGAATCCAGGCTGGAGGGAGGAGGTATCCAGAGGCTGCTAAAGGCCAGACGGGCCAGGCACTGGGCACAGAGCATCCCTATGGCTGCCCTAGTTTGGCCCCGCCCTTGGAGGAGAGGTCCTGAGGGGAAGTGGAGTGGGAGGAGAGGACATACCATCTTATCGTGGACCGTGGGGGATGGTGGGTAGTTGTAGGGGAACAGTCCTGCAGGGACTGGCCGCCTGTCTCCCAGGTAATCATACTGGAAGAGAAAGGGGGTTGGAGAGGTGAGGGGGTTCAGATGGGATATGGACTTCCCCACCAACTGAAGTTCAAGGTTAGGGATGTTTGTATCCTGTCCCAGAGCAGATTTCAAACTAAAATGGATACAATATCCTTGCAAGGATCTGTCCAGGTCCTCAAGATTTGAAAAGACAGAACCCTCTCTATCCTCTTATATAGAATTAGGACTCCTGGTACAGTCTGGGGATGGGCACAGAGAGCAGTGTTCCTACTCAGGGGCAAGGCAAATCCCCCAAGGCAGCTCTCCTATGGACAGAACTGCAGGGCCAGTGGCTCCCCCGGACAGCATCCCTGGTCCTGCTGACAACAGTCCAGTGATCCCATGTCCCCAGATGCCCTTGCATCTCTACCTCTTCTCAGCAGATGGTCTTAGACTTCTGGGGGATCTCAGGGGCTGAGGAAGGAGGGGAAGGCGGGTGGCTCACCTTGGGGGAGCTGATGGATCGCCTCATCACATAGGCAGCAGGGTCAGCATAGATGTCCTCGCTGCGAGGTGGCAGCCGCTCAAAACGGGCACTGGGTGAGCGGACGGGGGAGTAAATGCGGGCGCGGCTGTAGGAGCCCTGGCTGGGCGAGCGGGGCACAGAGTGGGAACGGGGCTGCAAGGACAGGCGGCGCAGGGAGCCAGAGGCGGCATCCAGCTCATCGTAATAGACAGGCTGCCGGGAGGGGCTGGGGAGCCAGACGCTGCCGTCCTGGCGCCCGTAGCCCGCAGGCTCCTTCCACTCGCGCAGCTGGAAGGCAGGGCCGCCTCCGTTCCGGAAGGAGTGCCGCTTGTCCTCCAGGGCCCAGGGCGGGCTGATCCGATCATAGGCTGGCATTGAGCAGATGCTCTCCGGCCGCACCCCTGGCGGGTAGTACTGGTAATCATCAGGGTACGGGGAGGAGTAGGAGCTGTAATACTCAGGGACCCTACGGGACACAGGGTAGAACCTAGAGGGACTAAGAGAGAGAGGACGTTGTAAGGAAGCCAGACAAAACGGGCGTGTCCCCAGCCACCTGCCCGTGGCCCAGCCCCTCCTCCCCGTCCTCCAGCCTAGAGCGGGGCCTGACGAGGTGAATGGTGCCCTAGGCTGACCTTGAGAGCACACCGGGGGGCCCACTGCCCAGGCACTAAGGCTTCTCTTCAGAGGCGCAAGGAAAGACCCATCCTCAAAGCCATCTCCCTCAACCAGCTCCCTGAGGCCAGACATTTCACCATTCAGAGCTTCCATCTTTGTCTTTTTAAAATGAAATACCCCTGGGGAGAAACTCGAAGCCTTATTAGCCCTCTCTATCTCAGCATGAACCAATTTGTCAGATCCTTTCCTGAGATGCTAAGAGCAGAAAGAATGCTCGGGTACCAAGCACCTGGAGGGGGGCGGCAGAAGAGGTCCTTGATCCTGTCAAGGACCCAACCAGTCAGTTTCTGGGACTCCACCCTAGTGAGGCGCTCTCCCGAGGGCAGGGCAGGCACCACAGCCAGCTGCCCTTCTGAGGCTGTCACTTGCAGCCCCTGGAGCTGCCCAGACCCCCAGGCAAGGAGCGGCAGCCCCACGCGCCCAGACGAACACAATCAGGTCCAATAAATGTCTTCAAACATTTGAAAGCCCGTCACTAGACAAAGAAGCAAATTAGTCTCGAGGACAGAACTAGGGCCAATGAGTGGCAACGTTTTTCTTTTTTAAAAACTGCTTATAAATAATGGCTTTCAAACAATTAGAGCCATTCAAAAGCGGAGTGAGTTGCCTTGGGGGTGAGTGAGCCTCGCGTTGGTAGAAACACTGGATGTTTTACAGGGTGGGAAGCAGGGACAAACGTCTGGCTGGAACAGCGTGAAAGGCCCCTCGCTGCGACGGCCTGCCTGTTTCAGGCCACCCAACATCCCGTGAGAGGCACTGGGTGCTCCGTCCCTCCCTCTGAAGGAAGCGGGCAGAGACAGCAAGAATCAGGGGCAGGGGCAGACTCTGCAGACGGAACCACGGGGCAGGAAGGACTGGGGCAGGCGGGTTATCCTGGGGTTTTCCCGGCTTCCAGAAAGCTTCCAGCCGAGGATGCCTCCACGCCACTGCCCCAGCCCCAGCCAGCACGCCATCCCCCCTCCACCAGGCCTCACCTCCGGAGATCTTCAGGAGGGGGCACCCCTCGGCGCAGGTTCACCCACTGCTGAAGCTGGCTCATGGAGCTCTTGCGCTGGGCGATTCTGTCAGGGTTGGCACGTGGAGGGAAGCTCCGTCGTTGGCCCCCACTCTCGGAGTCCTGAGGCGGGAAAGCTGTGCTCCCCGGCCGGCTTGGGGAGCTATACTGCCAGCCATTGGGCTGGGCGGGCCGCTCCCCACCTCCTGGGACCCTTGGGCCCTCAGGGTAAGGGCTGCCCGGCGCTGAGGCTGGTTCCGGTCCAGCGTGGACACCATTGGCTTTCACCAGAGGCTCGCTTTGGACTTCAGGCCTCTCGGGCCTCCTCTCCGCCTTCTCGCAGCCTCGGCCATCACCCTCCCCTCTAGTCTTGGCCTCTGGTTCAGGCTTGGGGAGGCTGTTGTGGGGGGGCTGGTGGTGGTGTTTGCTGGGTGGGATGTTCTCTGAGTCTGGCTTCTCGTGGCTGTGGGATGCCAAGGGAGATGCTGTGAGTGACTCCAGCCCAGCATGGAGCTCGGGGCGGGGGGAACTGGGAAGGAGAAAAGGAGTGGAGGAGGATGGGGAGGAAGGAGGATGGAAACAGGAGTCCGTGAATTCCACCTCTGTTCCCTAAATCCCACCATTTGACCTTCTTGCTCCAGCCTGCGCAATTATAAAGCATCATCCCAGCTTGCCTGTGTGTATCATGTGCTCTTCGTGCCCTCCCAGCCTTTCCTTACAGGTTACCCTCTGCTCCCTGCCGCTGACCTGCCTTGAGTCCAGCCTTCCAGCTCCGGCTGAGACTAACCTCAGCCAGACAAGATCTCCTCTGTCGTCTGCCCCCGATCCAGCCCCCCCCACGTGCTGTGCACGATGCACTACACGTAATAGGAACCATCCCTGATGTCCCAGCTACAGAGGGGACAGGTCAGCCCTCTCTCCTATAGAACGTTCCTTAACTTCCACAAGCTGGGTTCCTTGTTGGAGGGTGAGTAGGACTGTGTGAGATCAAACATGGCAGGCACACCAGGGGCTGAAGCTCTTGCCTCAAACTTCACAGGCATAAAAACAGGCTAGTTCCCCTCTCCCAAACGAGCTTCTACCAGGACCGACTTTCTAGCAGAGCACAAGCTCCATGAGGTAGGAGCTTATCAGACTTTTCCTACCTTGTTTTCCTAGCACCCCATACACACTTCCATTTACAGTAAATATTTATGAAAAGAATGACTGAACTTCTGAAAGTCCACTCCTTGGTCAAAGCAAAGATGGAATCTCATGCCAATTTTCTCCCTACACATTCCCAATGCAACACAGTCAAGTATCCTTGTGGAGACACTGCTTGGTAAACATTTCCAAGACAGGCACACAGACTTGGAGTCTATACTGCAAAACGTTTTTCTGCTGGATCCCTGTTAAAACTTAACACTTAAGTTTCAATGCCCATGCAAGGCAGAAATAGAGACACAGATGTAGAGAACAAACATATGGACACCAAGTGGGGAAAGCGAGGGGGGTGGGGGTTGGGGTGGGATGAATTGGGAGACTGGGATTGCCATATGTACATTACTAATAAGAAAAAAAATATCAAATTGTACACTTAAAAAAAAGACTCAGTGCCCAGTTCAAGTAGAGACAGGTGCTGAGACTCCTGATGACGGGACGAAGTGACAGGAGCGGTCACATCCTGAGTGCTTGCTGCATGGCAAGCATTTTACATACACTATTTAGTCCTCATAACAACCCCAACAATTATATTTACTGTCTCTGAGGTTCAGAGGTCAAGTAACTTACACTTAGGTCACACAGCAGGCAAGTGGCCAAGTTGGGATTCGAACCTGAGTCCCACAAAGGCTGTATGTGTAACAAAATGAGCAAATGACCCTGGTCTTTGGCTCCTGGCCAGGCCCTGATGGAACCTGGCTTCTCTCTTGGCCTCCACCAGCTCAGAGAGAAGAGGAGGAGGAAAAGAGACTACAGGCTCTGAAATCACTTAGCCAGGCACCCTGCTGGGAGGCAAGGTGCTGGTTCACATGTTCTTAGAGGTTCAAGTCCACATGCTGAGCTCAGCAATGGCAGAGAGATGGGCGCCTCGTCACTCCTCTTCTCTCTCTAACAGCAGTCCCCTCACCCGCACCCACATCCCGTCCCCGGCACTCACCTGTGACGCGAGGCTTGGGGCACTGACTTCTGGGCCGGGGGGATCTGTACTCGGGCAGCCTCCCCCATGGCCTGGATCCAGGCCTCCTGCTCCTCAGGGCTCTCGGCACTAAAGAAGTAGGTGCGGACCCCAGCATGCTCAGCCTGTGGGGAGAGGCAGTGCGTGGAACTGGCCCCAGCCTCGTCCACCCAGCACACAATCACCTGTGGGGAGAAGACACCCACGCCCACAGGACAGGTGGTCAGGCAGGTCGTTCTGCCGACCTGCAGCTCTCCGCCCCATGTGGAGCTCAGGGTAAGGCGAGGAGGCCCACAGCTGTCCCAAGTGCTCCAGCTGGCATCCAAGTATCTGCCTCGACTTGCTCCCTGGATGCCACTAGGCAGCCCAATAGCCAGATAAGCTTACCTGCCCCACCTGAGGGACAATTACCTCGCCCACTCTCCCATCAAATTCTGTCTTTGATCTGAAGGGGAATTAATCCATGCCTGGGAGAGATGCCCCCAACCTCAGCCACATGCCAGTCTCAGCCCCAGCTCAGCCTCTGAGAAGCTGGCACTCTCTTCCGTGCAGAGGGACAGCGTGGGCGCGCGGGGTGGGGGGCATGCACAGACAGTCGGAGCACGCTACCTAGTTGGCGGCCGCAAGCAGGTGCGGCAGGCGGTAACCCAGAAGAGAGCTCCTGTCCAGAGGAGGGGTCCTCACGCGGCCAGAAGGAGGAGAAGCAGAGGACAGGTCAACGGAACGCCAGAGGGAGAGACACGAGACGACGTGACGGCAGTGTTGAGGAGCAGAGGGGAGTGGGGAGCTCTTCAGACCAGCCCCTTCTACTCAGTATCACCACTGGGACCACAGCACCCAGCAAGGCTCACTTAGGCCCAGGAGCAGGGGTGGAGAGCTTGCACCCAGCGAACCTGGGCCCGTGGAGGAGAGAAGGTTGGGCAGCCCAGTGCTAATCCTAGCTCTGTTCCCGACCAGCCCTGCAACTGCAAACAGCTCGAGATTTTGCTCTGGCCTTAACTGATGCATCTCTTTGATGGGGAGGGTCCACGAGGAAAAAAAACACTCCAGGGCTAGATTCTTTCTGGGATCTCAGAACATTCCCTAGGTGAGACCAATCTCCCAGAAAAAGCAGCTAGCCTTGTTCATCCCATTCAACGTGAGTGATCTGAGAGTGATTAAGAGTATCAGATGTGAACTTCACTTTGGCCTATGACTCCTGGGGTGCTAAATCTGGGGGTTGGAAGGAGAGAAGACAGGGCTCCTCTGACCAAGCCCCAGGGTTCTCCTAAGCAGCAGTGTCAAATCCACACCCTCCAAGTACTTTCCCAGCCGGACCTTCACTCTCCCTCAGCACCTTCCCCAGCACATAATTTCCTTCCACAGGAGCCATTACCCAGCGAGGGAGCATCCTACTTCTCTAAGGGCAGAGATGGGCCTCCTCCCTCTGGATCCTGCGGTCCCCACCCTCCAGCAGGGCCGCCCAGCAGGTGGGCAAAGGCAGGGAGGTGCTGACGAAAACCCAGTGAAATCGTAAGGAGGCCATCGGGGGGTTGAAACTGCGCAGGGGTATGGCGAGCAGGGGCCCAGGCAAGCCCTATGGGGTGGGGAACACAGGGTTATTGTGGAGGAGAGAGACACACAGATGGGACAAGTGGGTGTGTCCTGGGCTGGTAGGAGTGGCAGCAAATAATTAATTTGCTAAGCATCCAATGAGCATCCTGCGTGTTCAGAGCTCTGCTCTGGGCACTAGTCACAGGGAAAGCAAAGACATGCTCTTTGCACTTGAAGAGCTCACGCTCAAGCTGGAGGACAAAACATGCCCATGGGGAAACAAGGAGAGAGCAAAGGCATGGGAACAACAGCGTGTGACAGCGGAAGGCAGAGGGCCTGAGAAAAGACCGGGCAATGGTTGGGGAGCCAGGAGCGGGCACCAGCCTGGAAGCGTGAAAGGGGACCAGAGAACTGAGGGCGGTGCCCCTGTGGGCGAGCCCACAGAGCCCCCACAGGGCCGTGCAGGCACAGGGCAAGGCATTCAGCAGCGGGCGGGGTGGGAACAGGGCTGGCTCATCACTGGCCGTCCAAGGGTTTCGCTCGGTGGCCACAGCAGCACAAGCCTCCCATCTGCCTCATCTCCCCCCCCTTCCCTGGGGAAAGGCCACTGAACGGCCACAGTCGGGACCTTTTGTGGGCCACTGAGCACAGCCCTCAGAGTCTGGTTTTAAAGAGGCAGTGCACTCCTCAGGGGAAGGGGAAGGAGGAGAGGGGCTGATGGGCGCGGAGATCTGGGGTTTATGGAGGGGGTGTGTCAGTCACTTGGGACGTTGTTCTGACGTGGCTGCTGGCAGAGCTCCAAGCTGGAGTGTGTATGTGTGTGCACACAGGTCTGGAGGGGAGGGTGAGACAGCCTGTCTGACTGCGTGGGTGTGTGTGTGCGTGTCTGTGTATAGCAGGACTGTTTGTTGTTGGTTAAACAGCCTGTTCCTATTTCCCCAGCTAAAATCTAGCTCCCTGGAGCCAGAGTTTTATTGATTGTTCATTCTGCAGACAGGACCCTTGGAGGCTAGACACTAATTATGTGCCTAAGACGTCCCTCCCTGTGCGCCAGAGCAGTACCTGTGTCCCTGTCCACCTCTCAATGACCAGGTGACCAGAGCTGAAGGACAGAAAGGGCAGAATCTCTGGGGTCCCAGGAACTCGGGCACTGCCCTCGAGTAACCTGTGGGTTTTCAGGGTCTTGGACAGCAATTCTCAACTGGGGGAGAGAGGGCTTTGTACTAAGAAAATGCATGGTCGATATCATAATTTTCTATTTGGAAAATGAAAGAACCCAAGGTCTTTGCATCATAAAATACAAAAAGGGCATGGAATTTTTATTGTTTTTAATGGGCCATGAATTTTTAAATGTGGAAAAACACTGGCCTAGGATGAGACAGCTGCAGGTTCTCCTTTGATGGGTGGATCCCCCGGGGCTTCCGAGGAGTGACGCTGAGCAGGCAGGTGAGGCCTACCTCCCTGGGCCCTTATTCCCTCAAACTGTGTCTCCGTGAGGTCTGTAGCTTTCAATTACAGTGAAACTCAATTCCTAATTTTCTCCAAAGATTTTTTTTTTTATTAGAGCATGTTGTTTATGGAATCGAAAAAACACAGGCCTACAAAACCCATTTTACAAGGCTGCACATATACCAGGGTGCTGGCCCATGACAAGGGCTGGGGGGCGGACAGGGTGCAGGCAGCAGGGTTGAAGGGCAAAGGTAAAAAGGGAAAGTGAGGACAAATGACAAACTGAGGGCCCTTACATGGGCTGGTGGGAGTGTGCTGTGCCCTGAATAGTCGTGAACAACTTACATCTGAGACCCTTTAATTGAGTACGTTTGACTAGGGGTCTAGTTCCCTGGACCCAAGGTGGAGAGGAAGACTTTCCAGAACAGATCTTAGAAACCCACCCGCCCACAGCTCCTGCCTCTGCTGTGAGGGATTTCCTAGGTGCCAGGCCACTGGGCAGAGGGTCCGCGGGCTCAGCACATACCTAATTCTCCCCCAGGAAAGACTGTGGTACCACTGACACTCATCTCTACAGGCCCACCCTGGGGAGAGGAAGGGGTCCCAGCACAACCTCAAGGGAACCTTACCACAGCCTGCACTGAGTCCAGGGACCCCTGTCTGCTCCCCCTAGGACCACCACTTGGGATTCCTACAGGAGGTAGCTCTTGATCCTGCTCCATTCGTGTATGCTCTGGAAGAGTCAGCCTCCCTCCCCACCTGACCTGGGAGAGGAAGGCCCACTGACCTTAAAGGTGTGTTTTCGGCTGATGTTGTCTGAGGGCTGCACTGCAGCCACCCGGAAGCTCAGGAGGGGGATGCTGCCCAGGATGCTCTCCTCCTTCTCATCTGTCGAGGACACAGAGCCACAAGTGAGATAGATGTGTGCAGCGGGGGCAGATGTATCAGCCTTGTTACAATAAATACCAACAAATACTTGTTGCTCAACTACGATCTGTCAAGCACTTGGGGCCACCACACGACCACATCGGGCGTGCTCTGCACAACAAGAGGCACACTCCCTGGAGCTGGGGAGCGTGGCAGCGCTGCAGACGCTGTTCTAGACTCGGGGACTGTAGAGGTGAACGTGAGGGTAGTAGTAACCAGCCTCGGGGAGCTCACATTCTAGCGCACAGACAAACAAGTACATAAGAGCCAATGCGGTGGAGGGCTTGCTGCAAGTCAGACACCGTTCTAAGTTAAAGCCTTGTGGATTTCACCTGCCCAACAATCCTATGAATGGATACTTTTATGATCTCCATTTTATAGGGAAGGAGGTTGAGACCTAGGAGGTTAAGTAATTTGTCCAAGGTTACTTAAGTAGCAGCTGGCAGATGGGTCTTTAACCTCAGAAGCTGACTTTCAAGCTAGCACTCTTAACCGCCCTCATCCACAGTGCTGCGCCAAACAAGGCAATTCCAACAGCGACGCACGGAACAGGGCATAATGGGACGGGGAGTGGTAGAGCGGACACTCGCACCCTCAGCTCTGGCCTCTCTGGGTAACTGTCTCTAAGGTTCTCCCAGGCACCCGGCAGCTTGCTTTGTCTTCTGACTAGACGCCTCCCCTTTACAGTCCCCACGTCTGCACAGAAGACACACCCCTGCGTGGCCTCCTGGCCCTCTGGTCCCCGGGAGCAGGCTGACAATCAAGCTGCTGCATAATTCATCCCAGATCTCCAAAGGAGCCTGGCAGATTAGCCAGTCGGGCCCCCAGCTGTCAGCAGGAGCCCGGAAGGGCGGGGGTGCTCTGTGGGAACCAGGAGGTAGGGGCTAACGGTGAGGCCGTGGCAAAATCCTCCCCACTTCCCTGGGATAGCTCTTTATTCCTGGGGCTGGAGACCCTGTCAAATCCTCAGCAAGGGTTCAGAAGAAATCTTGTAGGGGTTACAGACTCCACTAGCTCCCCTTCTCCCCTTACTCATCACTTGCACAAGATACTTGGCCCAAGGTCCAGCTTCCTATGCAGACCTCAGCATGGTACCCAGGAGAAGGGCTAAGCTAAAGGAACAGGAGGGCTGGGAATCCAGAGCTTCCTCAGGAAGGCAGAGGCCGTCACCCCAGGAGGAGGTGGGCCCCCTGCCTGGCCGAGTCCAGGCCAGTGTTTAGGGTGTCTCCTGAGAGCATCTCTCAGGGCGTAGTGACCCCCCCCAATCTCCATGCCCTTTGAGTTCAGAGCTTTCTAAGGTTCTCCCTTCACACTAGGCGCAGAGTGTCTCCTGTGCAGAGACCCTGGCTTTCCTCCAGCTCCTGTCACACTCTGGCTCCAGTGCGGCCCACGTGCCAGGGTCCAGCCTGAGCGGATTCTTCTCCTTCAGTCTTGGGGTTTCCTCTGTGACTAGACCCTGCCTGTGCATCCCTTCCTGATCTCTCTCCTTGAGATTCAGGTGCCTCAGGGCACAGGGACAGCAGTGGTCTAAGGGGAGGGGGGGTCGGGAGAGAGGTCACTGGGTACAACCTTTGTTTGCCAAAGTTAATGATTCACTGAATTGCTCCCAGGAGACCCAGAGAAATCAGAGCTCTGCCATTCCCAGGGAACACAGGAAAAGGAAACAGCCACTCCTGCTGCTGGATCACTTTACCCTCTCTCTCCTGGGTGCCCAGGCCGTCTCGCATGGCATCAGTGTGACAGGACCGTCACTGTCATCAACCCTCACTAGTTCCCTCCCCGCCCTCCTTGATATATTGTTTCTGTACATATTTTAAAAATAACTTCCTAGGACTTCCTTGGTGGCGCAGTGGTTAAGAATCCTTCTACCAACGTAGGGGACATGGGTTTGAGCCCTGGTCTGGGAAGATCCCACATGCCATGAAGCAACTAAGGCCGTGCACCACGACTACTGAGTCTGTGCTCTAGAGCCCACCAACCACAGCTACTGAGCCTGAGTGCCATAACTACTGAAGCCTGTGCACCTAGAGCCTGTGCTCTGCAACAAGAGAAGCCACCACATGAAGAAGCCTGCGCACCACAACTAGAGAAAGCCTGCAGACAGCAACAAAGACCCAATGCAGCCTAAATAAATAAATTTATTAAAAAATTGAAATTAAAATTAAAATAACTTCCTAGAGGCTGCCTCACCAAAGTTGTAAGGGCTTTGCCCTCCTTTTAGGCGGGAAGGGAAGGGAGTGAGAGTTAGGGTGGGCAAAGAGGACAGAAGCTGGGGAATAATCGTTTATTCCACACTGATTGAGCACCTACTATGTGTCATATGTTGTTTTCGATGCTGTGGACACAGCAGTGAACAAAACTGACCAAAAATTCCTGCCTGCACAGTTCGGACAGGAGGGACAGTGGGACAGGAGGACGCTCAACATACAAGGTCCAAGCAGTAGATGACCAGCTAGTGGTGACCAGGGTCCCTCCTCCTCCTTCTCCCTTTCCTCTCCCCCCCACGCCCTCTGCCAGATTTCACCCTCTGTCATCTGTTTTGTTCAACCACCGCACCACCCATCAGGGCCTAGAGCTCTGCCTGAAATCTAGTAGGCACTCGGGAAATACTGTTGACTGTGAAACACGCGAGTGGATGTGTGAGCAAGTGAGCTTTGTCTTTATCCCACTGTCACGTGCACCGGTGCTGGAGACCACAGCGGGGGCCATCTGCACCCCCACCAACATCCATCCGAAACCGAGCCCCATGACAGGGCAAAATAAGAAAGAGGGGGGCCCTGACTTCCCGCAGCCCCTGCCCGTGTCAGGGGCCAGCTCACCTTTATAGTAGAAAAGGCAGCGATCCACCAGGACGAACCAGCGCTTATTCCACTGCTTAACCCCAGAGCTGGCCTGCAGAACACGTGGGGAACAGACAGGAGGGTCTGTGAGCTGGGCCTGGGGAGGTGGGTGCGGGCAGTGGGAAGAGCGTTGCACTCGCTGTAAGGACATCCTGCCTCTGCTTGCCGCTCTGCCACGAAGGAGTGGCAGCAACCCCCGAGAGCCCTCAGAGGCAGACTGATGTCACCTTACTGCCTGTGACCTTCTACTTCCGCCATTCTGGGCCTCCGTGTTGCCCCCAGGGAAGACAAGCGGTACAGCGATGAGCCAGAATGAGTGAGCAGAATGAGCGGGCAGGGACCATGGCAAGGCCAACAAGGAGCCTGGCCCCTAGACTTACAGGAGACAGCCCCTCCCTTCACAGCCAGAGGACCCTGCTGACTGAGCCACTGCGTCGCGCTGGTAGGGCTGGTGACTTAGCGCATTTCAAAGTCATTGCATCTGCTCATCAGGGTACCTGGCTGGATTCCCAAGCATGACACTAACTTCTCTGGGTGATTTTGGGAAGATACTCAACCTCTCTGAGTCTTTATAAAATTAGGAGATTTCGCAGAGATATACCAAAATAGGACCTGGAAGGACACAGCAAAATATACATGGGCTGTTACAACTACAGAGGAATTACAGTGCGATGAGGGGAAAGTGGGCTTGCGGTGGGCAGGATGGCAGAGAAGGTCTCACCTGCTTGAAGAGCCAGCCTGCCTTGGCGACAGGAGCACTGGGGTTCCGCTTCATGGAGTGTGAGCGCTTGCCGAAAGCGATGGCCTTGCGGGATGTCCGGGTGGCCTAGGGAGGCAGAGAGCAGCCAGCTTAACTCTCCCTCTCCTTCCTGCTCCGCCCGCAAGGGGAGCTACCCCTGGTGGGAGCTGTCCATCTCCAGGGCTCCCCCCGGGGGCCCTCACGTTAGGAGGCCCAGGGGAGAAGCTTGGATCTGTTACTAACTCAAGGGCACAGCCTTTGAATTCTTTGGCTCTTTTTCTTCTCTCTAAAATGGGGCTCAAAATAATAGTCCTACTTGTCTCACAGCAATGTGTTTTTTGGTTTTTCTTAAGGAGAAAATAAGATTTTTTCATTTCACTCCTGGCCTATTCATCTTCTGCTGGCCTTACTCCTTACCTCTTTCATAATGCTTTATTGGACCCATTCAACTGCAAGGAAATTCCCTACATCATCTTCTGCTCAGAGTCCTATTCATTCTTGAATGTTCAACACACCACAGAGCAGGGAGGATGCACGGGTGTTCTCCTAGCTCCTTATTGCCACAGGGATACTGCCATTCTTCCCCGCATTTCAGCAACAATCTCTCTTTCTTTAAGTACCACTGATTTTTCACTGTTTAGCCCTGCTCACCACTATCAGCTTCTAGATCATCTTTCAGAGTCTAAGGATTTTGATATCAGTCATCCTCTTCATTCTAAGTCTTACCATCCCTGTGGACAATTTCATTGCTCCACAGTGAGAGGGACGATGACCCACCCAATGGCCTAACTTTAAACTACCTTGATGTCCTCAAGTCCCAAATCCTCCACTTCCACCCCAGCAACTCACCCCATGGCGACACCTTAGACCTGGCCAGCTCCCAAGCCCCTTCATCACCAGCATCGTCAGTTCTCATATCCCCAGCTTCTGATCACAGCATCCCATACTCTGGGCTGTCTCACTCCATCACTCAACGATACCAGCTTTTCTATTCCACTGTGATCCCCAGCTCCTCAATCCTTCCCTTTTTTCCTGGATCCATCAGCGACCTCCTGGTGTTAGTGGTTTCCCTACAAAGCCTAGGCGCCCTGGCTGAATAGATCAACCGCACTCTCCAGCACCTCATCCAGTGCCTTTCTGCTTGATCTTCTCTGAAACTCTAAATCCCAGGTTAATCAAATTATCCACCCTCCCTGCACTCACAGCCAGATTACGGTGCTGCTGGAGAAGAATCACACCACAGTGCAGGTGAGGCCACCGTGGCCCCATGGACCCCGGGGCTCCGCTGCACCCCCTCACCGCTCTCCAGAGCCCGGCGACCTGTCCGCCTCTGCCTTCCCCACAGTGGCTTGGATCCTTCCTCACGCAGAAAACTGAGGTTGTCAGACACGCACTTCCTCAATTTCACACCCTTTTACCCAGAAGATTACTGCCCTCACCCCTCTCCTTGTCTCTTTCCTTCAGTGTCAATAGAAGAGGCCTTTTCCTCCTTTCCAAGGCTACTGGGTCCAGCCTGCTGTCTCCTCTGAGACATGCTTCATCAATAATCTCTCAAATCTGTCTTCCTTTTTTCCTCCTCCACTGGTTGCTTTTCCTAAGCAAACATGCTCAGGTCTCTTCATCTTAAAGCATCTCTCTGTTTGTCTCTCTGTCTGGCTCTGTTTCTCTCTCTCAATCTCTCTGTCTCCCACTGTCTGTCTGGCTGCCTCTGTCTCTCTCAACCTCTTTCTCCCTCCTCTCTCGCACTGTCCCTCACACACTCGCACACACCTGACTGCCCCCTCCACCCTCCACCCACTGTCCACCATCAGATAACATCTTCCCTCCCTTCCCTCCCTCTCCTTAGAGACAGGCTGCTGGGAAGAGTCCTGACTTTCTCTCCTCCCTTTACTCCTAAACCTCCTCTGCCTCTTTTCTGAAATGGTCCCTGCGATGTCATTGGACTCAGACGGCTCAGTCCCTGATAGTCTAAAGCACTGACAATGTGAACCTTTCTGCCCTTCCTGAAACTCTTCTTTTGGTTTCTGGGATGCTATTCCTTGCTTTTCAATACCTCCATCGGTGGCCAGTCCTTCTCAGTCTCCACCTCCACTCTAAGTGTTGACAGACCTCAAACTTAGTTGTTTATTCTCATCTCACGTCGTGCCTGGGTAATCTCATCCACACCACTGCCTCAGCTACCAGCAATATGCTGACAACTCCCTAATCTATACCTAAGTCCCCATCCATTTACTCACGAGTTGTCCCGCCAGGGTTAAATAAGCACGAAACCAAACTCATCCTCTCTTCTGTATTTCTCATCGCGGCCACTGGGCCACAATCCACCCAGGGGCCCAAACCAGAACTCGGAACCAGCTCACACCATCCCCTCCTCCCTCCACGCCTCCACACAGTCCTTTACGTGGGGCTGAAGAGTCTGTCTTCTTCACAGATTTCAAGCCTGTCCTTTCCTCTCAAATGCCCCACTGTTGCTGCCTCACCGGTTGTCATCTCTTCTCGCCATCTACTCTCCGCAATGAACCGGGCTTATCTTCCGAAAACAGGTTATTAATGACATCACTCTCTTGCTTAACACATCTCACTACCTCTCTTCACTTAGAAGAGGATTCCAATCCTCAGCACGACACACAGGACCGGTCCAGAAGACCCGCCACTCTACCAGGCAGGCACCCCCCCGGTCATGCCACACTCCAAGTGGTTCTCTCCCATCCCCTTAGGCCTCCGCTCACCTCTCTCCCCACGTCTACTTGTGGAAGGAAGGAAAGAAAAAACTGGCGTTTATCATAAAGTACCTCCCAAACCAGGAAGTAAAATTATTTTCTGTACTTTACTTGTAAAAACCCGCATACACTGGCGGAGATTAGCCATCTGAAGAAGTCATCCATCACACTCAGAATATGTAAATCCTTAAATCTTTCCCTTTTCTCTCAGTCCGTCATCTGTCACGGTGTCGCCTGCGTTCTGCAGCCTAAAAGCTGTTCCCTGCCACTTCAGCCATTTCCCTGCCAACCCTCAGTAATACCTTAGCCTCCTTATCTTTCTGCCACAGCTTCCCAGCAACCCTCAACCTTAGGTCAATGCAATTGTCTACCACGCCATAGCATTGCTGGAGGAAAACCACACACACCTGTGGATCAGCGCCACACAGATTCAGTCTATGACCTCAGATGACCCTTCAATATTATTGGACAATATTCCAAATGTTCCTTGTTGACCACTGATCCTTGGGCTTATTCTGAAACTACAACCCCCCCGCCCCAATGCTTTTCTACCCACCCCATTCTTCTCAGCAGAAAACCCTACCTCCTACTTCCCTGCAAAAGTTGAAAACATTAGGTGGGAATGTCTTTTTTTTTTTTTAATTAATTAATTAATTTATTTATTTTTGAGGTACACCAAGTTCAATCAGCTGTATTTATACACATATCCCCATATTCCCTCCCTCCCTCGACTCCCCCCCACCCTCCCCGTCCCAGTCCTCTAAGGCATCATCCATCCTCGAGTTGAACTCCCTTTGTTACACAGAAACTTCCCACTGGCTATCTATTTTACAGTTGGTAGTATATATATGTCTGTGCTACTCTCTCACTTCGTCTGTTTCCCCTTCACCCCCCACCCCCCCAAACATCGAGTTCCCCAGTCCATTCTCTGCATCTACGTCCTTATTCTTGTCTTATCACTGAGTTCATCAGTACCATTTTTAGATTCCGTATATGTGAGTTAGCATACAATATTTGTCTTTCTCTTTCTGACTTACTTCACTCTGTATGACAGACTCTAGGTCTATCCACCTCATGACATATAGCTCCATCTCATTCCTTTTTATAGCTGAGTAATATTCCATTGTATATATATGCCACATCTTCCTTATCCATTCATTTGTTGATGGGCATTTAGGTTGCTTCCATGTCCTGGCTGTTGTAAATAGTGCTGCAATAAACATGATGGTACATGTTTCTTTTCGGATTATGGTTTTCTTTGGGTATATGCCCAGTAGTGGGATTACTGGATCATATGGTAGTTCTAATTTTAGTTTTTGAAGGAACCTCCAAACTATTTTCCAGGTGGGAATGTCTTTAACTTCCCAACCCCACCCCACGCTTCCCGTACCTTTTTCATGCAGCTTCAGGAAGAGGGTCCCTCCCCTATAGAGGCTAACAGCACCTTTGTACATGGCTCCTATCTCTACAGAAACATGACTCATTGGTGATGCCCTTTCTCCTGAAACTACCTGGTCATTTCCTTCCTGCCCTTAACATCTTGAAACAAAACAAAATGAACAAAGAAAACCTCCCTCCATCTTGCATATCTCCTAGCTGCCACCCTCCACCCCTCCCTTCCCTTCACAGTCAAGTTTCTTTAGAAAATTTTTTGGAAATATTTCAAACATTTCAGAAAGGTAAGGACTAAATCACCACTACATGTTGTTTTCCTTCCCTAATAAAACATGACAAATACAGCTGAAACTCCCTTTGAGCCCCTCCCCGATATCATTACATTTTGTTCCCCGCCAGAGGCAAACCGCTGACCACAGATTAGCCTGTCTGTCCATGGTTATATGCTTCTCCTGCAAGCTTATCTCTAAAAATGCTGAATTACTCCTCATGTTTGTACATTTTACATAAATAACACCATATTTTTCATATCCTACAACTTGCTTTTTACTCAACCTTATGTTTTCAAGATTTATCCTTGTTATACATCTAGCTCCAGTCCATTTTTAATTTTTGGAGAGTCTTCCATTGTAGGACTACACTACCTTTTACTGTCTAGCTTCTTAGAAGAGCAGTTTCTACTCTTCGGTGTCCTGTATCTGCTCTCCCATCTCCTCTCAAACCCTCTCCAGCTTGTCTTTGTCTTCTGCCCTCCTCACACCACTGGAACTGCTTATGACAGTGTCTCCAACTACCTCGATATTGCTAAACCACATGGATACTTTTAGCCCTTATCTTACTGGACCTCTTCGCATCATTCTTCTCTGACTACTTCCTCCTGATGCTCTTTTCCCTCCTCCTCCCTTCCTGAGCACCCAAATGCCATGTCCTTCATGAATTATTCTTCTTTTGCCGTCCCCCTAGATCGGTGGTTCTCAGTGAGGGTGGGGCAATTTTGTCCCACAGGGGACATCTGACAATGTCTGGAGACATTTTTTGGTTGTCACAGGATGGGTGCTACTGGCATCTAGTGGGTAGAGGCCAGGGATGCTGCTCAACATCCTACAGTGAAAGGATGGCCCCACACCACAAAGAACTAGCCAGCCCCCAATGCTAACAGTGCTGGCTCTGAGAATCCCTGGTCTAGATGTTGGTCTTCTATACAGGTCTGGTTGAGCCCTCTTCCCTCCCCCATCTCCACTCCCTGCATCGCATCACCTGCTCTCTGGAACCTGCAGAAACAAGTAGGCAGCCTAACATGTTTCCTAGGATTCCTGCCCAACAGCTTGCGTGGGGGACTGGACTTACCCGGACACTGGGCCGCTCTGGAGGGACCTCGGACACCATGTTGTGGTTGGAAAGGTCGCTGTTGGTGGTAGTTGGACGTTTCCCACCTGCTTTATTGGACATGTCCAAGGCTGATCTGATTTCAAGTTGACCAGAAAAGAAGAGACTAGTGAGAACCAAGAAACGATGGGTGCCACCCATCTCTTTTCCCAACCCTGCCATTCACTGTTTCAACATTTAGCACAAATTAAGTCCCCTCAGTGCTCCCAAGGGGTCATCTCAGCTGCTCCCACTGCTTTTCCCAGATTATATGCCAACAACCCTGGACATTCTCCTGTTTCTTTCCTGCAAATTTATCTTAAAAACCTAGACCCTAGGACTCCGGAACTCCATTTCCTTCTAATTTAAAAGACACAATGGCTCAGTGGACTATGAGAGTCATTTAGTTATCTTTGTTTTCCTTTCATTTACTGAGCCAAGGCCCACAGTGAGAGGAACTGGCATTTGGCTCTCCTGGTCCTAGCAGATTCCCTCACCACGCTCCTTAGAGGCCCCGGGTGCTTGATATGCCAGCCTCAGACCTGTCTCACTCCTTTAGTTCAGCCCTTGGGAGGCACCAACCTGGGACCTGCGAGATTCCAAAAAAAGTGGATGGGGGTATCAGAAGCTTCAGGTCCTCAGAACTGAGGTGAGCGACCCCAAGCCCTCCTGCTCTCCCCTCTGAGCCCCACTCCCTTCCCCTTCCCGGCTGCACAGAGGCAGCGGGATGGTGGTGGTTAAGGAGGGAAAAACCGAACAGCTAGTAGGGGGTAAACGTACATTTTCAAGTCAAACTTTTTGTTTTCCTCCGGGACTTGGCCAGTCAGCGGGTGTAGAAACGTGTTCCGTCTTTCATTATGGCTGCGGAGACAAAAGAGAGCGAGAAGCTGCGGTCAAGACGAAGAAGGCAGAGACACAGGCTAAAGGGTGAACGGGCCCTGGGCAGTGACAAGGACGGTGGCCACACAGGAGCTTGCTGCTCTGTCCGCTGGAGGGCTGGGCCGTAGAAGGTCGTTTGGGGAGGGGAGGGGAGGGGACGTCCTTTGGCCTTTCCGACAGTGTTAACTGCTCACTAGAGATCCCCAGGCTGGAAAGAAGCCCCACTTAACCCTTTCAGTGGCCATCCTGGACGTGTATGTGGGGGGCAGGGAGAGGCTCCAATAGTCAAAACTTGGTGTTTGGCTGGTTCCCACCAGGGACAACACCTGCCAGGGCTCCACATAAAAACTGCTCACTCGTTATTTGCTAAAAGAATTCTCTTGTGACCTTGGACTCCTCCCTCTTCTGTTCTATCTTTCTTCAAATGAAATGAGAGATCCAGGAATTCTATTCTTGGGCTTGGGTGGGGCCCCACTCACACTCCAAGTCCAGGGCCTCCCCATCTAGGGGCTACCTGACGTGGCCGAAACCTCCGGAGCTGTCCGGCGTTGAGGTGAGTGCTGGCTCAACCGTCAGATCTAATTAAGAGATGCTGTGGCTAGGGAGTGGGTGCTGTGAGGACAGCCTGCCAGGAAGCAGGGGGGAACATGGACCACGGGCGGGATCTGTGCAGGGGCAGATGGGAGCAGTATCGTGGAGGCTCCTTTGGGAGGTCCTGCTGTGGCTCTTCTGGCTGACTGACTGTCAGGCTAGTTTCCTGGCGGCTCTGCAGGGAGATAAGGGAGGAAGGGCAGCAGATAGAGCTTAGGGAGGGGCTGGTGCAGAGTGTCTAAGCCATAAATGGCAGCCATTTGAGATGGATTCTGCAAGCAGAGGACCCCCTGGCAAGAAAGTTGTAGGAGATTCAAGCGTGCAGCCAGTGGGGGACTGGAAGAATTTTAAGGTCCTCGTCACCTAGCCCTCTTGAGAGATGCTGTGAGAACCCAGAGCATGCTCAGGCCACCCCAGAAGCTGGTGCCCGCACAGAGCCTGCCGAGGCAGCACCCCAGCTTGTTGGGGCCTAATACCAGGCCACCAAGCACTCCCACAGCAAAGGGCCAGTGCTCTGCTTGGCAAGTGGCAGGTCAGCTCGCACCAGGGGAAAGAACCTCAGTGTGGTCCCTTCAGCTGCATGAGAGAAGTAAAATAACCTTTTGGAGAGTCCCTTTCCATAGCCCAGGATGCTTCCCAGCCCTTAAGCTGTCTGCTGAAGCTAAAGATAATTATCAGAGGGTGTTTTTTTTAGCTTCCAAACCAGTCGTGTTCAAATCGAATCCAAAGACGTGACAGACAGAAGCCCAGCAGGCAGTGGCCACGGCCTAGGTGGAAATCTGGGTTTTGCAGCCTGGACTTGCTGGCCAGGACCCTTAATCTGGCGAGTGTCTACTCGGCCTGGGTTCTAACTGCAGCACATTGATAACCCACTCCCTGCTTCTCAAAATCTATTCCTCCCTTCTTCCCAGGTCCAATAAGGATGCTCTCCTCAATTTAACCACAGGAGATCTTTGTAAGGAAGAGTAGCTGCTTCCAGTCACCCTCATCCCTGGCTCTGCCCCATCGGCGGGGTGGGGGGTGGGGGGCGAGGGGCCGGCGGCAGGCAGTCTATGACAACTAAGATCCTTGAGGCACCAAGCGGCACAGATCTGTTTCCCAGTGGCACAGACACCACCCCCCCACCCCCCCATTCTGTCGCCTTCAGCCCATTCTGCTTACAGGTTGCCCGCACTCACTCTGCTGGGATCTTTCCCGCAGGTGCTGGTACAGATGGATAGATGGACGGAGAGACAGACAGACACACAGACACAGAGGCACACACACAGTCTGCTGTCAGCCAGTAAAAGTCTTTCAGAGGACACTAAATTTCTTCCTGCCCCAGACTCTCTTACCCAGCAACCCCTACAAATGACGTCCTCACTCCATCCCCGCGCTACCAATTTCAAAACAGCTTCCCCTTCACAAGCACTGCAATGCAGCAACCATTGACCTAACTACTCTCCCTTCTCCAGGTCACATCAGGCAGGTCCCCTACTCCGACGCCCCCGGATTCAGTGATCTGCCAAGTCAGCTCTCACTTCACTTGGCTCACGGTCCACTGAAGACATCCCTACCTGACCCGTCGATCAGCTCGAAACTTCAACATCTTTTTGGCAGCTTTGTCCCCTGTTTGGCAGCCTCAGAGGACCTACCAGCCACCCTGCTCGTACCATCCCTCTGAGAAGTAAGTCCTCCGGTCCCGCTAGCAGTGCCGTGGCTGAGCTCCAGGCGCGCCTGGCGGCAGCAGGAGCTGCTAGTTCCCCTCCTCCCGGCTCCGGCACCACTGGGAAGGGGGAGGGCCTCTCCCCGGGTGGTGGTAGGGGTGCCCAGGTGCCCTAGGGGGCCTGCTGCTTCCCAGAGTTTAGCCAGAAAGCTGCCCGGCAGAGTGCCGGAGGCAGAGTAAATGAGCAGGGGATGACATCCTCTCAGTTCGCGTCCCCAAGGAGAAAATGCAAAAATGGAGAGACTGAGCACACAGAGCAGGTGCACAACTCCCAGGTAGTCCGACCTCCCTGAGCTTAAGGACACAGAGTAGCTGGGCGGGCGGAGGCGTCTGGGGCTGTATTCCCATCTGCACGGCAGAAACCCATGCCGGCCCCACCTGCAGGGAGACAGCCCTCCCTGCCTCCCCAGCTCCTAACCCAGAACACAGGCCCTTGGGTTGAAATCCACATGCTTCAGAGAGACTCTTCCAACCCTGTGGGCACAAGGGTTAAATGAAGCTCCAGATTCACGTGCTGCTATTGTTGTTGCTGCCGGGAAGCTGAGACTGAGTCTCCTCTCTCCTCTCAGCCTGCCCATCCTTCTGTATGAACAGAAGCATAATGAACACGAGCCCTCTCTGCGGCGTCCCCTACACGCTCCCTTTAGACACAGCCCCAGGTTGCTTGCCCTCCTCTTGGGGCGGCCCGACAGAAGAGGAGCAAGGGAAGCACAGGGTGTGGGTGTCGTGGAGCCAGAGCTGGTGGCGAGGACTGGCTTCTTTGCTTGGGTGAAACGGAAGAAAAAGCTTCTTCCCAAATCTTATGTGGAAGAGGGTAGCACATGCGGGCTCAGAGGGGGTCACCACGTGTTTATTTTTGTAAATCTGCCCAGATGCGATATGATAAATTCCAGCTGGTGACTGTCAGATCTGCTCGGGGCAAGGAGGTTTGCATCGTCGTTAGCTACTCAGAACACTCCAGAGACTGAAGATGGTCACATCTTCCCTTTTCTGAATGTCCTCCATGTCTTAGGGCCCACCACGCAAGGGCCTTCTGAAGGTCATCTCTTCCAAGCCCCTGCCTCCAGGCAAGCCCGCTCTCCAATCAATCTCAGTAAGTGCCGTGGTTGTTTGTGAAGGGTTCCAGTAAAGGAAGCTCCAGACCCAGTGTTATGTTTGTTATGTTAAATTTGATATCAAATTTCAGTTCCTCTGGCTTTTGATATTATGCCATTTTTATCTTCGGATGACAGTATCCTTTCTTATCAACCTGGTTCCTTTCAGCAGCACCAGGCATTCTGTTGACATCATAGTCTGTTGTTATGGCAATTTTGTGATGTCAACAGACACTGAAAGGGAGGAGCTAATCTAATTTTTTGGATTGAGGGCAGAACTCAGTCAGAGAACAATGCAATCAGTGAATGGAAAAGGACAACATAATTCTTTAACCCATGATGAGACAAGCTGGTCGGATATAGCTGGGGTCAACAGCGGCTGATATTTAAGCAACTAATCCTAAATCCAAAAGGTCAATATATTTAGCCATTTAGTGGTACTTCTGCTTTATCCTGATGACAAGGGACTCCACTTTCCAGATCCCACCTCTCCCTGTCCCTAACCCAGTTATTGGAGCCCTGTTGTAGCTATGGGGAGCCGGGCCCTCTCCTGATGCCTACTTGGGGGTCTCTGCCTGTGCACAGGAGGTGCCCAATAAACATTTGTTGAATAAGTGAATGAATGAATGAACAAAAGAAACTCCCTATGCTCTGATTTAATTTTTAACCACCTGCATTTGGAGTTTGACATTCTATTACCAAGGGCTTCCCTATCTCTGCTCTCTCTTAAAATTAATTACTTCTCCGTGAGAGCAGCTCTGTTTCTGCCCCCTCACCCCTTCATTCAGCTCCCCTGCCTGGATCCCCCTTGAATATATATAGCTTGGCTTGGATCCATCTTCATTAGGAGGGGAAGAAAATTAAGCTCATCTGCACAGGAGGAGGGGTGGAGGTGCATTGGGAAATGAGTTTTCTTCCTCCAGAAGGCAAAAATATTCCTTTTCCCTTCAAGTTGAGCTCAGGGACCTCCCACAGCCTTTGCTTAACTTGTAAGTTAAATTACTTCTCCCATGCCCAGTGAAGATAGCACAGGAGGAGGAATGAAGGCTCAAGGGTTTCCCCTGCTTATTGAGAGCTCTGAAATCTTCAGGATTAAGTGAGCGCACAGAATGCGGGGCTGGAGGTTTTTTTCCTTTGCCACTAATCTGCACAGATGACAGGTTTTCATTAGGTTAGATACCAGGAAGAACTTACCAGGTATGGAACATTAAAAAAGGATAACAGGGACAGATAATCAGTTTTTTTCTCTCCTCTTCCCTTTCATTTGGGATGTCAGAGGCCTCCATTTCTCAAAGACATATGGTTATGAATCCATCTCCAAATGGACTTCTCGAATTCCACCCAAGGGAAGGGGGAATCTCAAGCAGGAAAGGAGATTTTGCTATGAAAGCAGGAGCATCCCTAAACTCCCGAGTTGCCCACTAGGTGGTCACCTTATCCACTGTACCTACGAAGGTGGCAATGGCAGTGACATCAGTGAAATGAGAATTGGCAGGACAAGGCTTTCAGTCCAAGGTCCAACATGAGGATGACTTGACTTCTTTGGCCCTTAGTTTTCTCACATGCAAATGAGGTACTTCCTAATTCTATGAAATAATAACTGGAAACTTTCAAAATGTGAAATGTTTTATGCACAAGAGATAATGGCTATGATTGTTCTGCTTAAAAACAAATCAAGAAATATGCTAGGTTCTGGAGCTGGAAAACGAAAAGCACACAGTCTCAGGCTTAAGATAGCTGTGGATGGAACAGAGGCTGGGAATGCGGGGACTGGCATTCCAGAAGTGCCAAAACCAATACATTACAAAGAAAAGAGGTAGATCCTCTCCATATTCCAAGCATTTGTCCCTCCATCTAGTTTGGGCTTTTCTACAGTTCAAGAGACACCTCCAGCCTCTAAGCGCAGGTGCTAGTGACAGCCTCACTATGGAGGTCACTGTGTACTGATTCACCTCCAAACATCCTCCCCAAGAATCAGCATCTATCTGGAGTGACACCTGTCACTACGCAGTCAAAAGCAGCAAACTCAACCTGGGTCTTCACGACTCTCTGCAGACATGCATGACCGCACGTGTGTGCATATACACACTCAGGAAGGACATCCAGAGCTCCCGCCATGTTAAATATTGAACCACTAGAGAGAGACAGTCCACTCCTTCTACCCTGGGCCCCTCTTGGTTACCTGCAGGACACCAAGCTGCTGCATCCCCAGACCTCCTGAAAATTAGCCCCAGCCAGGTTTTCCCATCCCGACAAGGCTTTGCCTTCGGCATTACAGCTCATTAACTGGAGAGAGGACTGCGAGGTGAGTGCGAAGGAGGGCTGCCATGGCCCGTCCCTCCTGCTTCCTTCTTCCCCCAGCTAGCAGATTCCAAGCTGAGACGGTCCACACACCAACAAGGATTTCTGCGCTGACAAAGGAGGCGAAGGTGGGGCGAGTTCTGGCTCCTGCTCTCCACCTCCCCTCTGGATCTCACCATCATCACTTTCAAGGAGCTATATGTGCTCCACCTTTCTGCCCCAGTTAAAAACCAACTTGGTTTACATTCCCAACAGTCCTGATGTGCCTGATTCCTGAGGCTCCCCCCACCCCCCATTCCTAGGAAAAAATACACTTCCCTAGCCAAGTTCTCCCCACCCACATCCCTCTGGTCTCCCACCTACTGCAGCCACACAAAGAGGAGGCTGACGGGAGTCAGCCCTGGTGGTCCCTCTAGGTATTTGCAAGTGGGAAAGGCTCCTCTACATGACACTGTCTCTTTTCCACATGCTGCCAACAGATCAAAACACCAGCCCTGCAGGCTCTAGGGATACAGCTGTCAGCCTTGCCCTTGCCCTTACTTTCTTCTCTCCTCCCGGCCCTTGCTCTAGCCCTCCTCCTACGCCACCGTCATTTCTAAAATGGCAAGATTAGAGTGCTTCTCCAAGTAAGCTTGCAACGTCCAAAAATGCTGGCTACTGGGCTGAGGAGATAAGATCCAAGCTGCTCTCTTTCCTGCTTAACTCTGCCTATCCTCACAGCCCCTTCCCTGCCCCCAAAGGGTCAAAACACCTTTTCCTTCCCTGCTATGATCAGTCATGGAACCCTGGGGGAATTTCACCCTGAGCTTGGCCCCTACCTCAGGTAGAAGGCAGAAAAGCTGGCTCAGTAGCCAAGGGATGGAAATTACAAATCAGGGGTCCAGATCCAGGCTTCCTCCCTTCCATCCTATGTAGATGTCCTTCCCTAGTCTCTCACTCTGTAATCGCCTGGGCCTGGACATTCCTTTTATGCCAAGAATAGGAGATAGGAAAGCCTACAACCACAGATAAGGGTAGGAGGGCCTTGTGTACCCTTTAATCAGGGTAATGCGTCATCATGTGTATGTGAGTGTGTGCGTGTGTGTCAAAGCATATGCGTGTGTGTCTGGTGAAGGGAAGAGTACAAATCTCACTCGGGAAGTTCACGGGGAAGCCTCACGCTGGTCTTCTGCCCCAACCTGGATTATCTTATCTTCAAACTGATTATTTTACTTTATGGAATTCCATTTGTCTTCTGAAAAATAAAGACCAACAGGGTGGATTCTGGGCATAGCCATGCCAGTTATTAAAATGCTGCAGTTCTTCTGTATTGGTTGGTAAAGGGCTACTCTTCCAATAAGGAAGAATTTCAATATTTTAATAACTGGCCCTCCCCTCCTCTATGTGACCCAGAGACACCCTAGGGCTCGCTAGGACTCCAGACCAGTGTCCTTTCTGGTTGGTAAGTTATTGAATGTCATTCCTAAGAGGACCATTCCCTAACTGTGTGAACACCGACGGCCCTTCCAGGTGTTAAGAACTGTGACTTTAGGCTCAGAAATGATCTCAGGTAGGTCGGGAGGCATTTCCCCCCTCACACCCTGACCCAGCTTGGAGAACCAGGTCGACCCGGTTCCCTGGGGCTCCTCGCGCTCCTTGTCCTCTGTGGCATCCCTGCTGTGGGGAACAGGAAATGAAAGGAGAAAAAGGAGCTGCCTGCAGCTCCAGCTCCACATTTTCCTTCTCTCAGCCTTCTCGAGTGGCCGCCAGCTAAGTCACATAGAAGCAGAGGGAAAAGGTCTCCAGTCCCCTCCCCTCAGCCTCCAAGCTGCTTTCTCCTGACAGTCAGCAACTGGAAAGAGTCCCAAGAGGTAACGGGCAGGGCAATAATTAATTACCTCCCCCGCCCCCCAGGCTCTGAGCCGAATCCCAAACCCCTAACCCTTCAGAGGCTGAAGAAGCCCAGCTGTCTGCGTCCAGGCTCCGTGGAAGGCCACTGGAACCAGGCTTCCTCACTCCTAGCTCAGCAGATTTCGTCCTGGTGTCCCACGGAGAGCAGTCACCCCACCCACCCCAAGGGAAGGAATTGTGCAAAGTAAGTGTTTGGAGAGTAATGCAGCTAGGCTGGTGCCCCTCCTCCCACACCCTCAAAAGCTACAAATGCTTCCTTGGTTCCAAATCCAGCAATCTGTGAGGGTCAAGCTGTTCCGTGCCTCAGTTTCCTTGTTTTAAGAATAAAAGAGCAGTAATAAGTGGCGACCTGTTTAGTAGACAACACAAATGTCCTACCAGACTAGACAGGGAGGAAGAGAGGTGATGATGCTTTGAAGGGGTGAACACAGGGAAAACATTAAACTCACAGGGTCTCTGGTCCTTGCACTGAGAGGAAGGCAAGGCCCATTCCAGAGTCAGGGGAGCTGAGACTTATTGCCCCAGCTGTAGTGACACGAGAGACAAGACAAAGTTCCCATCTCCTTGGTTGTCCCCAGTCCCTGCTACTTCTCCAACCTGACCTCCTCACCTCAAGGAGAGAAGAGGGAGAGCGCCTCATGATTCGGGGGGAGACTCCAGCTCCACAAGGCCCGCTGCAAGAACACAGGGATGAAAGTCACAAACCCTCTCGCCGCTAACCCCCATGGGCTACAGGTCTGGGGACTGTGTGTGATGTGGGGTGGGAGGTACCCAAAAATGCTGGTCCAACAACACCTGCCTAGGTGCAGAGGTGCGGCGGCGCAGCCACACACAAACTGCTTACAGCCTGGGCCTTCTTTGTCGCTGTGCCCTGGACGGCAACTCACACCCAGAAACTGAACGGCTGTCTAGTGGAGTGGCTCAGAGGCAGGCCAGCGGTCTGACCACAGCGGGGGGAGGAGACAGGTGCTGTGCTGCTCTGGGATGTTGACCTGCTAGCGAGAGGCAGGAGAGCTCAGCCTCGAACACTCACCAGGGAATCTGATAGGCGGGTTCCTTGCTCTGTGGCCCCTCCTCTCCCCTGTCCCTTCCTACTGGCCAGATGGACTCCGATAAGAGTCCTCTTCTGGGGAAGAAGAGAGCAGTAAATCAATGGGAGCGGGAGGGCAGGAGCCTAGGAGACTGATTTGGGAGGAAGGAGGTCCCCACCTCGGAGGGCTGCATGGGATGTGGATGCAAAGGCAGCTGGGACGGCAGTAAAGCTCTAGTGGGAGCACTGCTTCTCACCTGTCCCGGGTTGGGGTGGGGAGGGTGGCGGGGAGGTGGTTAGCGGCTCATCTCTCCTAGACTGGGAGTAACGGGTAAGCAGGGACACAGACGGATTGTGGGGAATTTTGAATGCCTCCTTCTGCCAGGAGTGAGAAACCTGGAACTTCCCATGTACTTGGGGAGCTTGCTAAGGGCTCAGAGGGCAGAGGAATCTCCCCGGACTGCTGTCTGCTGTAGAAAAGATCCAAAAGGAGCTTAGGGACAAGGGTCACCAGTGGATCCAGCCAGAAAATGACTGTGCCTGGAGACAGTTGTTGCTGCCTCCACCTCTGTGTGTGGAGAAAAATCATCGTGAGCTCCCCTGACATCCCAGAGACGGAAAGTGAGAGCTGCAAGGGAAAGGACTTGGAGAACTTTTGAAGAGAGCTGTCACATGAAAACAAAGAATGGCTGCTGCATGGCTGTGGCTGACCAGTACTGATCTCTTTACTTTTCTGGGTCTCAGTTCCCCCATCTGTAACATGGAGTGATACCGAATTGCTGGGAGGAGTAAACAAGATCACATATTTAAAGCACCTAGGAGAGGGGCTTCCCTGGTGGCACAGTGGTTGAGAATCTGCCTGCCAATGCAGGGGACACGGGTTTGAGCCCTGGTCTGGGAAGATCCCACATGCCACAGAGCAACTCAGCCCGTGCACCACAACTATTGAGCCTGCACTCTAGAGCCCACAAGCCACAACTACTGAGTTCACGTGCCACAACTACTGAAGCCCGAGCGCCTAGAGCCCGTGCTCCACAACAAGAGAAGCCACGGCAAAGAGAAGCCCGCACCTTCACAGCGAAGAGTAGCTGCCACTCACCGCAACTAGAGAAAGCCTGCGTGCAGCAACAGACCCAATGCAGCCTAAATAAATAAATAAAAAATTTTGTAAAAATTTTAAAAAATAAAAAATAAAAATAAAGTACCTAGGAGAATGCTTGGCACATAACAGTTGCTCAGTCAGTGGTTGATGTTACAATCATTAATCAGATAAAGGAATAAAATAAAACAAGGGGCACTCTCTCATCCAATTTAGCAGTCACTAGTCATATGTGGCTATATATGTTTTCATTAATTAAAATTAAATAAAATTTAAAATTTCAGTTCCTCAGTCATGCTAGCCACTTTCCACTGTGGCTCGAGAGCCACCATGGCTAGAGGCCACCAAACCGGACAGGACAGCTGTAGCATGTTCCACCACTGCGGAGTGTTCTGTTGGACACCACTGGGCTAGATGTTCTCTAAGCCACCTTTTCCAGTTCTAATATTTTTGGACTCTGTAAAACACATAACTCCAAACCCGTCTGTCCTTCTGCCAGCTGATATGTGCAGTGCCCTCAGGGAATGCAGGTTCTCTCACAGTCCTCAGCTATACACACACACAGAGGAAATCTGCTGCCAACAACAATATAAAGGTGAAAAATCTAAAATCAAATGATACATTCCAACGTCTAATCAAAATTAATTTGGCTATTCCATCATTTTAAAATATATGCATTAAGGGTCCCCTCCAGGGCTCAACAATATTGTTAGTAACAGCCCTATTGAGGGCAGACCCTGGGGGAGGCAATTGGAAAAGGTTACAGAGAGGATCATGGAGGTTGGAAAAGGGGAAAGAACAAGGAACTGTCCCTCCTTCCTGCCTCCTTTCTTTCTTGGATGGGCTGGAGGGAGGAAGAGCAGACAGGTCGTCTGCGTGGTCTGCAGGATCCTGTGGTCCACAGTGCGAGGAGCCAGCACAGAGGGGAAGAGAGGGGAAGAGGAACTGCCACCGAGGACGGCAGGCTCAGGAGTCTTCCTTCCCTTGTACCTCCCCTGTCCCCACCCTGGCCCCCACAGGATACCTCTGTATCCCTGATAATCACAGGGATACAATCTGTTCCTAAACAAATGAAGCAGGTGCCAGAGTGTGTCCGCTGACAACCGTGGCTTAGAGAGGGGAGGGGAGAAGATCTCAGAGGAATAGAAGAGGCGTTCCCAGGCCTAGACCCTGCCTGGAGCCCAGATAAGGGAAAGAGGAGCTTGGGAAGAAAAAGAAGTGGGGGGTGAACCAGGTAAGGGACACTGCTGGCCCTCCACTGTCCCTCTGCCATGCAGTAGCCTTGAAGGAAGACTAGGTGGAGACGCTGAGACAAGAAGAAACAGACGCTTTAGGAGGAGAGCAGAGAGGAAGAAAAGGAAAGGGGTGCTGTGCTGGTCTGAGTCAGGACAGAAGCCAGTCTTGGTAAGTGACACCTGAGTAACAGGTGAGTCTGCCTGTTCCTGTTAGAGCATATAACACCATCCCGCTGCTGCCCCTTGTGGCTGGCCTGGGAATAGCGCTCGCTATATAATTCGCAAGGCCCAGAGCAAAATAAAAATGCAGGGCTCCTTGCTCAAAAATTAAGAAGTTCAGGATGGTGACAGAAGAGCACTAAACCAAGCTCTTCTGAGAACACAGGGCAACTGCACAGGGTGTATGCCCATGAAGCCCGCCCTGCCTGGGAACAGCAATTCCTCTGTGCTGCTTCTCCTGGGAGTACACAGACAGAAGGTGACGAGTCATATTTGTGGCTAACTCTTAGTACAAGGCAGAACACGAAAAGTGGCCCCGCTCCTCTCCCAGTCCCTACTTCCCCCTCTTTCTTGGCTCACATGCCCAGAAACTTGGCTGCTTCTGCTCCTGCCCCGCTGGGCCTGGTGGCTGGCACCTCCCCCTTATTGTGCCCGGCTTCTGTTTGCCTGCGGGCAGCTTCGCCGGAGGAAGCAGCACAGCTAAAAGCCACGGGGTTGGGTTTGCCTTCTCTCTCAAACCTGCCTTCAAGCCTGGCACAGGGAGCGCTCTGTTCCTACCCAGGCCCCTGCAGGGCTGCCTACCATTACCATTATGTCATCGAACCTTCTTCCTCCCAAGGAAGAGGCAGGGGGACAAAAGGGCTCCTGGCTAACAGAGGGTAAAGTCAACATTTCTTCTCTGGAGACAAATCAGGCTTTCATTTTTTGTGCACGCACGGGTACACACACACACACACACACACACACACACACACACACAGAAAATCAGCTGAGAAAAGTCCATCTTAGCACCTCC
Source organism: Hippopotamus amphibius kiboko (assembly GCF_030028045.1). Taxonomy (NCBI): domain Eukaryota; kingdom Metazoa; phylum Chordata; class Mammalia; order Artiodactyla; family Hippopotamidae; genus Hippopotamus; species Hippopotamus amphibius. The sequence continues at coordinate 153,416,776 of NC_080188.1, forward strand.
TCCAACCAAGCCAAGAAACTCTTGTTCACATTTCCTGCATCAGTCTGACTTGTCATGAGAAGGTGCCTGGGTCAAAGAGCCCAAATATTTGGAGGGAATGAGGGTCCTGAATGGGCAGCTGGGGGACAGGGGACAACAGATATCTAAACCCAAAAGACTGGTTCTCTCTCCTCCTGGATTTGTTTGCTCCCAAACAACAAACTTGGTCTTCTAATGAGTTGAGTCCCCTGCCAACGCTCTGTTCTCCCCCCGCCCCCTCTCTGTTCTCCCTCCACCCCTTGCATCCTGCCTCCCACCTCTCCACACCTGACTTGAAGGAGAAAGGATAAAAGGCAAGGCACACTATGCCAGTCTCCTTTGGCTGTGCCCTCTCTGCCTTCCTTCAGGGCTGGTCCCAGGAAAGGGCTGTGAAGAGGTGGATGGGGCTTCTGCCCAGAGCTCCCAAGCCCCTCTCTGGAGACAATGGCTCAGGGAGGGGGGAAGAGCAGGGCTTCAGCTTTGTGTACAGGGTGGCCACACAAAACCATTGTCTCTGCATCTGGACAAGGATTTGTATTTCTGGCTTCTGTGCCAAGTGGTTCACCTCCTTGGACGAAGACAACCCTGAAGATTTCCTTCTAATAAATAGGAATGATACTGAAATCTGGCCCCAAGCTGAGAATTTGTATCCGGGTGTAACAAAAGCCCACTCTAGTTGATGGAATGGGAATATTGGCGCTCTCTCACCTGCTCCAGAGTCACCCAGACAAACATACAGCAGACAGATAACCACTCACTCACCGGCTCTTCTCTGTGGTCCCCTCTGCTCTCGCCCTGACTCCTTTCACACTCAGGAATAGGGAAAAGGTTCCTCTTTAACACTCACCAGGTCCCTGGTGGGTAGCAATCATTAACAGCCACACATGCTGACTGGCCTTAACCCCTTCAGTGCTGGCTGCCTCCAGCCAGCTGATGGACAGCCCTGTCCCCTCTTCCCAGCTCTGAGACAGCGGCAAGTCCCACCTTGATGCCATCCACCTGAGCAATGCTGCTGCCTCCCATGTGGAGAGCAGGAACCCTCTAGTCCCACCCAGGCCGCCCCGCCTGATTGGAGCACACTGGCAACCTGAGGCGCTCGGCTCTGGCACGATGCCCAATTGGATGAGCCCACATTATGAAATATTTGCCTAGCAGGCCAATAGAGGAGCCAGGATCGAGGGGGAGGGGATGATATTTTTATTTATTCCTGGAGGAGGGAGAACAGACAAAGGTAGTCATAGCATCCCTAGCCCTGGGCCAGGAAACAGGGCGCAGGCGGTCTTCAGGTCAATGTAAGTGCCTCCACCCTCTCTGTCCAGGTACAGGGCATAATCCTGGAAGGCTTCTGAGCAATTTCAGCTCCTGGCTGTTTAGCTAGAGGGTTTCTTTGCCTTAATAATTCCCTGACTCACCCAGGAGTTTGGAGCTAGGAATTGTAATCGAAATGAAGAAGGAAAACAACTTGACAGGCAAAGGATTGCTTGTATCTGCACAAACTGTGGGGCATAGGTAGTCTTCTTTATATTTCAAAGTTGCAGAAATCATTTGTGCATCTTTGGAGGATGCAGAAGGTGGGCAGGAATGAGTAGAGACAAATCACCTCTTTATGCCTTTAAAAACAGGCAACTGATTTGGGGAAATCTAAATCCAGCATAAAAGTATCTACATGTAGGACACATGCAAATCTATGCAGATATGTGCAAATGAGCAGCTTCAGGCTTTTCAGAATAAGTCCTTGCCAGGATTTTTCTAATTTGAGCAAGAAATCAGGTAGTCTCCAAACCCTATAACAAAGCATCTCACAACAGCATAAGGATATCACTAACGGGAGCATATAGAGCTCAGTAAACATATTTATTGAACATTTACTACATGTAAAGCCTTGAAGTACAGTCTGGTAGGGTTTTTAAACCATGATCATAAACATGATAGGCTACATAGGAGAATGCAAGTGCCCTCTCTCTCCACACCCACAGTTACTATCCCCTTATCCTTTCGGGCCCCAGTGGGCAGTCAGGCTGCTCCACCTCGTGCCAGCCTGGGTCTAGTAACCGCACCTCCTCTCATCACCCCTGGTTCCTATTTTTCTGTCAGTAGTCCAGTCACTGTGGCTCAAGATCCTGGCTTAAACCTGCCAGGGGGCCTTATCTTATCTCCTGGGCTGCCTTCCCAGTGGCCTGATGGCTGGCTGGCCAGTCTCTTAAAGGGGCTGCAGGCATTCCCACCTGCTCCATTCACCCTCAACAACAGCCCAGAAATCTAGGGCTGCACTGCCTGAGGAGGGTCAGGTTCACCACACCACTCCCTCCTCTCACGTCCTTTACAGCCACAGCTGGCTGCAGGACTGCTACAGCATGATTTATTAACTTAAAATAGGAAAAGATGCTGATGTTTTTACATGCTTTTAAATGCTTATCATATCATGTAAAAGCCCTGCACTTCAGTATTTACAGGTTCCCGCTCTGTGAGTTTTAAAGGGGGAGAGGGGCTCAGGATAAAAAGTCAATATAGAAAAATCAATTATATCTCTATATACTAGCAGCAAACAATGAAAAATTGAAATTTTAAAAATACTACTTACAATAGGGTAAAAAATATGAACTATTTAGGAATAAATCTGACAACAGATGTGCAAGAGCTACTATATACTGAAAACTGTAACACAATACCGAGAGCAATTAAATAAAACCTAAATAAGAGAGATACTGTTTACATGGAAAAGGAAACTGTTGTTAAGCTATCAATTCTCCATTTATTTTCCTATAGAGTCAATGCAATCTCAATAGATTCTTCATAAAAATTAAGTGCTTCTGAAATTCATATAGAAATTAAAAGGACCTATAATAACCCCTAAAAATTTCAAAAAGAAGCATAAAGTTAGAAAAATAAAGAATAAAGTTAGAAGTCTTAGATTACCTGACTTCAAGATTATAAATCTACAATAGTCAAGATAATGTGGTATCAGCATAAAGATACATGTACAGATAAGTGGAATAGAATAGACAGTCCAAGAATTGACCAAATAACCATGCATATATGGTCAACTGGTTTTCCACAGAGGTATAAGGACAATTCAGCGGGGGAATGACAGCTTTTTCAGCACATGGTGCTGGAAAAACTAGAGGTCCATATACCAAAACCAAGACAAAAACAAAACCCCTTGACCCTACCATTACAAATTAACTCAAAACGGACCAAGGCCTAAAATGTAAGAGCTTAAACTATAAGACTTCTAGAAAAAAACAATGAAGAACATCTTAGTGATTTTTGGTTTAGCAAATTTCTTAAATTAGACACAAAACGCACCAACTTTAAACAAAATATCAAGAAATCAAACTTCACTGAAATAAAAAACTTTACTTTTCATAAGATACTGTTACAAAAATAAAGAGGTAAGCCATAAACTGGAGGAAATATTTGCAAAACATGTGACATGAGACTTTGGTGAACAGTCCGCCTGCCAATGCAGAGGACATGGGTTCCAGCCCTGGTCCGGGAAGATCCCACATGCCATGGAGCAAGTAAGCCCATGAGCCACAGCTGCTGAGCCTGCGCTCTAGAGCCGGCGAGCCACAACTACTGAAGCCCTCGAGCCTAGAGCCCGTGCTCCGCAACGGGAGAGGCCACAGCAATGAGAAGCCCACGCACCACAACAAGGGGTAACCCCCGCTCGCCATAGCCAGAGAAAGCCCGCGTACAGCAACAAAGACCCAACGCAGCCAAAAATAATAAATAAATAAGAGTATATAAAGAACTCTTACAACTAAATATTCAGATGGCAAATGACACAATTAAAAAAAAGAATGTGGGCAAAAGATTTAAACAGACACTCCACCAAAGAGGATATACTATGTCAAATAAAGTACATGAAAACGAGCTCAACATCATTAGTCATTAGGGAAATGCAAATTGAATCCACAATGAGATAACACTACACACACCCACCAGAACTGCTAAAATTAAGACCAATCATACCAAATGTTGACAAAAATGTAAGTGAACTGGAAGTCATACCCTGCTGAGGAGACCGTAAATGGTACGTCCACTTTATTTAACTTTTTAAGAAACTGCCAAACTTTTCCACACAGTTTAACATACAACCCATTGATTCCTAGGTATTTACCCAAAAGAAATGTAAGCATATGTCCACACAAAGACTTGAACACAAATATTCATAGCAGCTTGTCTGTAAGAGTCCCAAACTGCAAAAAAACTCAAATGTCCATGAACAGGTGAATACAATATGTGTTACATCCATAGAATGGAATATGATTCAGCAATAAAAAGAAATGAATTGCTGATATACATAACAACAAGGATGTACTCAAAATAATTGTGTTGAATGAAAGAAGCAAGACCCCCTCCCCCCAAGTAAAAACTGTATACTGTGTGATTCCTTTATACAAAACCCTACAATGTAAACTAATTTATAGTGGCAGAGAGCAGATCAGAAGCTGCATGGGGATAGGGTAGATAGAGGGATTTCAAAAAGGCAGGAAGAAACTTTGGGGAGTGATGCATATATGCGCATTATCTTAATTGTGGTTATGGTTTCAAAGAATGCATCAAATTTTACCCTTTAAATGTTTTATCATAAATCAGTTATACCTCTATAAAGCTATAAGAAAGAAAAGTCCTCAGCTGAGACTTTACAAAAAGGAAAACCCAACACCTACCCCTGGACCTCACCCATCATGCTGTACACTGTGATGAATGAGGGCAAGTGGGGTGGCTGGGCAGGGATTCCAGCTTTTCCTATGGACCTGCTTTTGTCTGCTGGTGAAAGACAGGGACAGACACGGCCTGCAACTGGCCTGGACTCGTCTCCTGGATTTAGGTCAAATGATGTGGCAGACCTGAATGTGGTCTTTATAAAATTAAAACATTATTTGCTTTATGACAGAAAGGAAAATATCAAGTAAAACCCTGTACAGTTCACAAAGCCCTCTCATCATTCTCACACTTGATTCTTTTATGCTCCTATGAGGGAGGCAGAAAAATATTAATACTCTCATTTCACAAAAAACAAAGCAAACAAACAACAAAAAAAACACCTGCGGCTCAAAGAGGTAAAGGATCTTGCCTCCTACGTGGGAGGCAAGGCTAAACCCAGAGTCTGTTGACCTCAGTCCGGAGCTCTTTCCTGTTAACACGCAATCTGCCCACAGCCTGGCTGACACCCCTGCCTGTCCCTCAGCCCCGGCTCTGCTCCCAGAGCCGTGGAACATGGACCAGCATTGTGGTGCTCACCCCACGCTGGCCGAATGCTCACGTACAGCACAAGTGACAGACCCGCAAGGGGTCCCAGGATGAATGAAAACAGGGGCAGCTCTAGGATCAGAATAGGCTCAACTAAGGGGAACCATGTCGTGTTAAGACAGGGGAGACTGGGAGAGAGGAGGGGATCTAAGGGTCTAATCAGATCACACAGCTGATGAGAAAAGAGTGGGGAAAACCAACCAAACACCACTCCCAAGGCAGGAAGTCTGGTGGGTGTGGAAGCAGCTGGAAGCTGTTAGAGGGCTCCAGGCCTCTGTACCCCTCCTCTCCCTCCTCTTCTGTCCCCCACCCTCCCTCCTCCTCCGCTCTGGCCAGGACTGGCTGGGTGCCCCAATCTCCCTCTTTCCCTTGTTCTGAGGACAGGATGATGGGAGGGAAGAAACGCACTCTGCAGGGCATGCCGGCACAAAATGTAAGAGGCAGCTAAAAACTCAATGATCAAGATTGATAACATTTTAATGCAATATTTTTGGAATAAAAATTAGTGCAAAAAAATCCATGATGAGTGAAATGTCATTTTAAATAAAGACCAGATCAGTATTACTCAATTTCCCTTTCGCCTGAGGCTCCGACATTGCTTGGAGTGATCCTGTTGTTACTGAAAATATTGATATTTTTTTCTTCATGAAATTTTTGCACTGATTTTGATTTTTTTAAAAATTGCATTAAATGTTATTTATCTTGATTACTGAATTTTTTGGCATCCTCTTAAAGTTTGTGCCTAAGGAGAATGCCTCAATCACCTTACCTTTAGTCAACCCTGCTCAGGGATGAGACTGGGGGGACTGGGAGGGAAAGGGGGAGACTGGACAAGGCCCAGAAAGGGCCAGAGAGAGGCCTGCACTCTTCAAAAAACCTCAGTGCATGAGAAACAAAGAAAGGCTAAGGAATTATTCCAGGTTAAAGAGGAGTAGAGATATGCTCCTAGATTAGATTCTAATGACATTATTGGGGCAACTGGTGAAGTTGAATATGGACTGTCTGTTAGATAATAGCATTATATCAATGTTAAGTTTCCTGAATTTGCTGATTGTACTGTGTTTATGCAAGAGAATATCCTTGTTTTCAAAAGGAAAAAAAGATAACGAAGTAATAAGGGTCAGAGGGTGACAGCTGCCTGAGAGCTACATTAAGCCAAACGCCCCTCTCTCTCCAGCCTGTCTTTCCTCCAATTCCAGGCAGTCCCAAGAGGGACGAGTAGGAAATGGGGATGGCAGGAAGTCTTGTCTGGAAGACCAGGTATTGGAGGGCTGGTGGGACATTTTCTTCCTGAAACACGAATTAGCCTTGAATACCCAAATCACTCCTCACCTGCTCCAGGAAGACTCGACAACTGGCACAGGAAAGAAAGGAAATTAACACCTACCCAAGCCAGGACACTAGTACATTCTCTGCTTAACCTCCTGAGATAGGTACTGCTGTCTGTACTGATGGAGGAGGAACCTGAGAAGTCAGGTATGCAGCCCAAGGCTACACAGTTCGGAAGTGAGAAAGCTGGGATTAGAGCCCAGGACACAGCCCAAAGCCTCCACTTCAAGTTCGTTGTGCAACTTGAAATTCCCTTCTCGTGCATCATCCTACAGACTAATCCTTTAGTTTATTTTTGCTGAGTTGAATCTGCATTGGCCTTGAGATTTCTGGCTCCGGATTTCAGACTGCCTCAGTTCCAATTCTGATTCTACCAGTTACTACCTAAAGGGCTTTGAGTGAGTGACAACCTCTCTGTGCTTTCATTCCCCCATCTGTAAACAGGGATAACATAAACTCTTATCTCGTGGGTTTGTCATAGGATTAAATGAGATTATACAAGCAGAGAATTTAAGAGAGACCCCGGTACCTAGCAATGTTCAATAAATGCCAGGAATCATTATTATCCGCCTGCCTCTGCCTCGGATCATTCACTCGTAGGAAGCAATGGCTTCACTGTTGCCTATAAAACCCCTTAGCACTTTGGCACACGAAGATGAATGCTTAATAACTGTTCCTAAAGAACTTATCTATCAAGACGGCACTTCAGATATTCCTCAATCTAGTTTGTAATGCCTTTAAGCTACCACCCACCTCAGATCATCACTTGTGAGCATTTGAGACAGACCCTCTACCCTTAGGAGCCAGAATAATCAACACCTAAGAATCTCAGAGAGGAGGGAGGTCTGCCCCACCATACTCTGAACTAGAAGGGGGATTTTGTTTTTTCTGTGTCTTGTCACACTCGGAAGTTAAAAAGCAAGTCAATTCTAGGGACTACATCACTGGGCTGAAGGAGCCGTCTGGGAAGACCCAAGTTCTCATGAGTGTACTGTACCCATCCAGCTGTACAATGTGGGCAAGTGCTTGCCCCTTGGGGCCCACTGGGCCTGAGCAGGGAAATCCCCCTGCCCACAGGGTGAACGAGAGGGCAAGAGAGGCCACCGAGTCCTGAGCACTTCGGGTTCCTCGAGAAAGCTCCTCCGGAGCTCACTCCCTGTTGGAGAGTTTGGGTCCAGCTAAGGAGGGCCTACAGCGTGAGAAGGAAAACAAACCAACAGAGTATGCATCTAGGTGGCCGAAGACGGGCAGACCAAGGGCAGAGCGCCCAAAGGTCGAGCAGCGGTCAGATTTAGCCAAGATGGTCCTCCTGTGACAAAGGCAGAGCTGGAGCAGGGCAATTTCCTAACTATAAACAGAAACTCAGGAAGCCCCAAACCACACACAGGCACGTGTGAGGATGAGCGGAAAGCACAGAGGACACCAGGGATTGTACGTAGAAGAAAGGGCTTATGAAGTGGCAGTGAAGGAAGGCAGGAGGGTGACTATATGTGGATGCACGAGGATGCAAGGGCACAGCCAGGTCTGTGGGGCCTGAAGCTTACACCATTCGGGCAATTCTTATGAAGAAAAAGACTACAAATACAAGTTAAAGGCAGCCTTGGAAGGGGCTGGTGCGAGTGGGAGGCTGACACTAAGTGGCATCGCTTCCCGGTAAACACACCCCCACTTCTGTCTGTCCCTGTCTCTGAACACAGCACACGCACCTGCGTTGGAGCCTCCCAGCCCCTGCCTCAGCGCTGTTTCTCCTTCCCGTCACACAGCACTTTGCCTGACCTGATTTTTTTTTTCACAGCAGAAAGCACGAAATAGAGTCCCCACACCCTGGAATTAAATTCCTTCCCACCTCAGTGCAATGGATATTTGGATTTTGTGCCACACCCCAAACCCCCTCCAACGCACTGCACCATCGCCATCGCCACCAGGACTGTGTTCCCTCCCCACCCACGTGCGTTGCTAGGGGTAGCCCCACCTTCCCCAAAGGGCAAAGCAGGGGCCCTCCAAGCTGCCAAGAGGGGTGAAACCGCAGCTCCCCCCATCGCCTGGCCCCTGCATTCCAGCCCTGCGCCCAGAGTTTGACCTTCTCTGCGGCTGCTGCAGATGTGTTCTGTGTTACAGAAATAGCTCAGCTCCTGGGCCCCTGCAGGCCCTCCCTCTCCTCCACCCAGAGACACTCCCACCTCACAGGCTCCAGGGGAGTCAGGCAAGAGCAGAGGGAAGGGCTCCGTTCTTCACTGCCCTCCCACACACCCCTCCCGGAGCAGAGCCAAGTGGGGCCTGCCTCCCTCGCCCCTCCTCCTTCCAGCCCCAGCACTTCTGGCCATGTCTGCCATTACCGTGGATGGAGGTGAGAGTTTTGGCAGAGGAAGGCATGAAGGAGGGACAGCTCCACGAAAAGCTTAGACAACTTGAGCCCGTAATGTTCCTCTTCTCTGGAGTTCATCTGGATGAAGGGCAGCAGCCAGACAGAAATAGTTCCACATGCCATATACCCTGGCCCAGATCCCTGTCTTCTCGTGCAAGAGGATGATTTCATGGTCACTGACTCAATCCTAACCTAAACAAGATGGCAGGCATCAGCCCTCCTCACAAGCCCAAGAGGCAATGGGGGACAAAGGACTCCATGACATTATGAAAGACTGAATTTAGAAACAGGGATGAGCTTTACTCATGAGGCTTTTAGATCTTGACTCCCTAGTGTCTGATGGAACAATAAAATCTTTCCTGAAGGACTTTACTAAAAGGATAGTGTTACCTCTGGGTAGGGTGGAGGCCTGAATGGCCTTCAAGATTCGGGTTCCACGCCCTTCCCACCCATGGGGAACAGCAAGGACTCCGCAGTCATGCCTGGCTCCTTCAGTTGCACCGCCCTACTACCTGCGAGGCCTTGCCAGCCCCCGTAGTCAGGCGGAAAAAGAGCCGAACAAAGGAGGCCGGAGGTGTGTAAACTCTCCAAGCCAGACTCCTCTAGGCGTGGAGGTCCAGGAGAGGCTAATGGTGATAGAAAGTACCCATCCCTTTCTAGAAACTGTTAGATACCCACATAGTTAACAGTGGTAATAGCCATGTTCCTAAAACCTGACACCACTCTCTTGGTTACAGGTAGTAGCCACCTGACCCAAGCTCAGCCAAAACACCTTTCCAGGGATGGGAACTGGAATTGAGATAAAAAAAGGGATCAGTCCTTTTCCAGGTAACATGTACATGAGGGAGATGCTAGAAGCCATCTTTTCCACCCTGTAGACTGACCAGAGAGCCAGAAGGCATCGGCAGGGAGAAGAGACTGAAGCCAGCACACGAAGAGGAACAAAGGGTAAGACCATACTTGCGGCATTCAGCTACTTGGTTCTAGTTTGCTCCTGTGGTCCAGCCATTTCTCTGGCCCTTACAATAGAATCCCCTTTGGGGCTTAAAGCGCTTCGAGCAGTTCCAGTAACGTACTCAAAAGTCCTAACTAATACCAGGAAGAGGGACAAGATGACTTCGGGAGGATCCAACGTCTCAACTCTGCAGATGTGGCTGGCACGAGAAAGAAAAGGAAGGTGAAAGGAAGAGGAAGGAAAAGGACTGGGAAGTTTGCCCAAGTGTAGCAGAAAATGGTGCTGGAAGACCTAGGCTGGCCTAGAAGTCAGGCCATTTGAGAAGACAGGGTGAAGGTAAGAGTCAGAGAAAGCAGATGAGTTTGCTACTGCCCCGTTTAGAAAAGCTCTTAGGATGTTTAGGGGGAGCTGGCAACAGGAGAAGTGGGGGCCACATGGGTGAACTAAGATCCCTAACGAAGGTGGCAGACCAGCACTCTGATGGACAGACAGGGCAAGGCACCCAGAGCCCACAAGCTAACGTAACTTTGAGACACGTTCCCCTAGGATATCCAATATTCAGGGGAAAAGAAAATCTTATATGCTCTCTGCTGTACTTCTCAAAGCAAATGAGGGTCCTTTGCCACTTTAGAGCCTCACAGTTCTCTCAGACTAAGGGGTCTGATGTGCCCCTCGGGTCATCTTTAGAAAAACCTACTTTCCTGGCCGCAACTCCATGAGCTAATGGTCCCTTTAAGAATATCTTCCCCACTCTGTTCTCTAGATGGCTGGAGCAGATGTTCCTTGTTCCTATGGCAACGAACCTACCACCCTTCCTAATGGCTAGCTTCCTAGTGAAGGACACATGCAGCACAGGCTACTCCCCAACCAGAGCGGCTGGCCCGTGTGCTGGTTAGAATTCACTGACGGCAGGACAGCACAGGACGCTGTGGACTCCCGTGTGCTTGCATAATAAGAGTTCAAATCTTACCTGACCTAGAGATGACCCAGAAATGGCAGTCGCCATGTGACAGCACTTAGAAGGTAGGGGGAGGGAGGTTACCTACGTCACTGCCCAGACAGCAGACCAACGTCCATGTTTGCAATGAAGTGTTAAAAAGCACATGGTGTATCTTCAACAAACTGAATTAGCTCCTCCTTTGACCTTTTTATCACATCACTAATGAAGACCAGTGAGACCCCCCCGAATTGAATTCTCCTTATTTCAAGCTGCATGCCACTCTCACCCTCATCTCGAGTTTGTGATCCGTCCAGACAGTCCTTCTTTCAAGATGGGTCCCCACTCAAGGCAAGCCCTCTAGAGCCGGCGGTGGGTGGGGAGGCAGGAAGCACCGTGCATTCCACTGGTGCTGTGCGGGGTTGCTGCCACGGCAGATGATGCTTCTCTCACTAAACCCAACTTGACCCCATTTGTTCCTGGCTCTCACAGCCCCCATGAAGCCAGCTGGATTCTTCTTGTAAGCCACAAAGTTGACTGAACTTTAGCGTCCTCTCTTCTGAGACTAGCTTACTGGGATCCCAGAAGGCAATGTATAAATAAGCACAAGCCAATAAATGATCCCTATCAGATGTGCAGGAAGCGCCTTCCTAATCAGGGAAGATGCCAAAGTCTGAGCGTTCCACCCCCACCCTCAACTCTTCTTCAGTCACTCCTAAAGGTAAAGTGCACCATACCTCAGAGGAAAAGGCCTGGCTCTGAAGATGGACAGACCTGCACTGCAATCACAGCTCAGCTCGGTGACTGGAATTCACTTATCACCTGAACAGCATTAGACAGGTTACTGATGCTCTCTGAGCCCTAGCTTCCTTATCTGTAAAATGGGAATGCTAATTCCACTTGATAGGATTATATGAGGCAGTATAGAACTGCAATGCCTTAACAGCATTCCCCAATCCACAAATATTTGAAAATCAAAAGTGTTTTCCTACCTCGACGGGTGGCAGAACCCAGCCTGACTTGAACCTAGTTAGTAGCAAAGCATGACGTGAACTGGCATGAGACTCTTTTTAGCATTTATTTATTCCACATGTGTTGACTCTTTACCCATATCTTGCTGCAGAAATATTAACATGTGTGATTTTGGAGCTGCTCCAGGCCCTGCCAGAGGCTTTTATGTAATACACAGTGTATGCATCATGTTACCATCCTGAAATCCACAGGCCCCAGGCATTTCAGATGATGAGCTGTAGAGCGACCTGAGCTCCTCCTCCAGCCCCTGAAGTCAGGGGTTTCAGGAAACCACCAGACTTATGTGAACTAAAGATGTTGACAAACATTTAAAGCATTTGCCTCATCACAATCTGAACCTCTCCTGGGTCCCTGGGTTCCTGTCTGGAGCCTGCTCCCTGAAACACAAGTTAGCACGGGGCAGGGCAGAGGATCCAAAGACCAGCCAATCAGCCTGTAGGAATCTACTGCTTTTCCACCCGAACAGAGCTGGCAGAGGCCGTGTGTTGTGGTTATTCGATTGGACTTCAGGTATAGACATGCCTGAATATTCCAAACATGCCTCCCACTCCCTACCTCACTGGGCTTCCAGCGCTCTCTCCAGTCTACCACCGCCCGCCAGCTTCGTCTCCGCTCCCTACTCCCTAGAGGCGTTCCCAGGGGGAGAAACGACAGAGTCTCGGGGAACAGTAAGGGGTAGAGGGGGCCAACGTGTGTGCGGAATTGAGCTAAAGGAAGGGAAAGATGCTGAGTGTGAGGGAGATGAAGATGGACACTCTGGATGAGAAACAAATATCTGACACACAGCGGAACAGGTTTGGCATGTTTCTCCCAATGTTGTTTCACGGCCCCAGGAGGCTTTTAAAATAGGAAAGCAGCCCTGACCCATAACTGTGAGTAGTATTGGGTAACTGCTCTTCTCAGCTCCCTTGGCTCTAGCCGTCCATCTCAGGGACTTACTGATGACTGTGAAGGACCTGTCCCGATGCACAGTCATCCAAGTGGGCATCTCAGTTCTGACCCTGGATCTGCTGTCTTGAATACCCATCTCATCCTGCCACCTCAAGTCACGTTTCCAACAGACGTGCAATTACTGGACAGCAGACCTGCAGCTTGGAGAAAGGCGGGAGACCCTCCTCTTGGAGTGATAAGATCTATCTATTGGCCAAATGGAGAGCTGAGGGATGCAGAGTTGAATAGGATGGTGACAATCAAATTCAACCCCCTCGCTTCACAGATGAGAAGTCTGAGGCCCAGGGAGGGACTGAATTGCCCAGATCACGCAGCTGATTGAAGACAAAGGTGGCCCTGGAGTCCGGTTATTGCTTTCCATTGCCTTGCTGTGACACGGATAGGGACATCTTTGAGGTCCCAATCACATTCTTGTTGACCTTGGCAGTTAGAAAAAGGGTATGCGGAATGGTTCTCACCTTCTGCCCTTTCGGCTTGAACATCTCAGAAGAGATCCTAATTTCTAAGAATTTCACTGTACTCCTTGACTCTGTGTCTCAATCTACCCAAAGTTAGGACAAAATCCTTATTAAAGCCCCCCTGGGAAAAGCCACTGTCGCTGCTGACCAGAGATGAGCTAAGAGAACCACAGCCTCAACACCTGATTCACTTGCTCCAAACCTAGGCGGAGCCATCAGAGGGTCTGTGGAGGGCTCGCGTGCGCAGGAGCCCCTCAGGTGGCGGAGAGCTTTCCTCTGCACTTCTTGGATTCTTTTTCACACTTTGTCTTTCCCCCTCCACTGGTTTGAATAAGTCTGTGGTGTCTGCCATCAGTCACAGGTTTAGACTTCTCCACAGCGCTGTTCTTAGGGGTTGTGCTGGTCTACTGCCCCATCATCGCCCAGAAATCTCCAAGAGAGGAGAACTTAACATACCTAGGCTTGGTCTTCCAGCTCAGAGCCTAGGGCTCCGCTGTTGCCTTTAGTAGTTTACCTTACTTCTCTCTCTGTCCCAGGAAAGCTTGAGGTGAGTCTGCTAGCCACTCCCCCAAACTCAACAACGTAAGTTGCATCTCCACTGCTTTCCTAGGCTAGGAGGGCTCTTGTTTGAGAACATAAAATTGGGGTGGAAAATCAGAAAATCCTCTCCTACAAAGAAGCTCCTGGGCTTTCAGGAAAAAAAGGGTCCTAGAATGAATCTCAAAAAGAGCATCTAGTTCAATTTCCAGGGTGATTTCAAACTGATTTTCCTCTAAACGCTTTCTCTCCTACAAGTCTGCACACATGTGCACACCCAGCCACATGTCTCAGTCTGGCAGCTGCGGCTGCCTGGGGATTCCCACATATTTGTTGCTATTCCAGGCCTGACTCTCCAGAAGGTAGAAGACTCAGACACTCTAAGGCCTCCAGGAGCCTCCAGACTTAAAAAAGCTCCAGCTGATATTCTTGAGAGCTCAAGAAGACCACCACTTCCAAACCTGATGGCATGATCTTTTTAATACCCTTGACTCTTAGCCATCTAGTTTAAAAAGGTGTTTCCAAATGATTAACACTGGACACCAAGACCTCGACTGTAAAATATACCTCACGCTGTTCCCATATTTCAAACTACAAATCCTCTCCGTCTTTTCCAAGCGTAAGAGGTGACTTCCATCATTTCCCCAAAAGGACTACGGGAATAGGAACCAGCAAGGCCTGATCCCAGAGCCCCTCAGAGGAGGGAGAGTCTTGGGTTCTCTGACACAGGGTAAGAGGAAGCGGGAACACACTCCTCTGCCAGTGACCTTGTCCTGGAGGCAGAAACCTCCCACAACGTAAAAATGAGGAAACCAAGACTCCATGTGAGTTTATCACGGTCCAAGGACCCAGAGGGAAAGAACAGTGGTGACAAGATCAGAATCCAAGTTTTCAGAGATCTGCCCCAAAGAGCCCTTACCCGGGAGATAGAGGCTCATCTGTTTGAAGAAGATTCTGCCTGTAGGCAAGATTTTTTGATTTCATGGACCAGTTAAATTTCAAAAAATGAAATGTAAGGAACCACTATAAAGTTGCCAACTTTTTATTTTGCCAAATAAGGACATTTAAAAAGCCTAGCTACCACCTACTCTCATCATCAGCTCTTGAAAAGAATAAGCAAGCCATAACCTCAGAATAAATATCTGAGTACATCTCCTGCCCCCAAAAGAAATCCTTTAAACGGAATACATTTTGCTCCCCCCCCCCCCAAAAAAAAATTCAGTATGCTTTCCCTTTTCTTCTCATTTCGTTTCAGACTGGTAAAAACTCTGTCACAGACCAAAAGTTGATAATCACTGGGACAGATGACCTCTCTATGTCCCTTTTAGTTGAAGCCTAAAAATGAAGAGAACAATCCTAAATTTCGGCAACTCAGACCTTTCCAGGAAACCTGAGCGGGTAAACAGGGAAGGGAGGGGGAATCGACAAACATACTGTTCTTTGCTCACGTGAACACACGCTGTCAACTACAGAGAACTAAGCCGTGTGGATTATTTTATAAATCCAGTGTTCAGTGAGTATCCACCTCCACGTGGAGCCTCCCAGGTTTCCGGGAGCCCCTGGATTTCACAGACCCCTTGTCTGTTCAAGATAATCCTGGGAGAAGAGGAGAAAGACAATCTGTCCCAAGTCAAGAATCATCTAAGAGATAAAGGCGGCCACTGGTGAGTGGAAGAGAGCATGGGGTCAGCAACTAACGTAGCTGCAGACCCACTGATGCCGTTTCAGTTGCACAAGTAGGAGCCCAGAGAGGACGGACTCCATTCCAGGGAGCAGTTTTTCCACGTGGCCTTCCACAGGTGATTGCTTCTTGCTTATTATTCTGCTGGAGACAGTGAGGGGGTGAAGAGGTGGAGGAAGCGGAGACAGTACTGTGGTGTAGGGGAATCACAAAAGAGCACTGGATTAGGAGTTGGATCTTGATCCTAATCCCTGTCTTTCTGCCCACTAACCATGAGTCCTTTAGCACCTCTTGGCTCCAGTTTCCTCATCTATGTCATAGGAATGATATTCTGTCTTTCTGATAGGACTGCAGTTAGACTGTGAGATCCCTGAGGGCAGAACCAGGTCTTATCTGTGTCTATGTCCTCAATCTCTAACACAGTCCCTAGGAGAGAACAGGACTTGGTAAACATCCGCTGAATTGAGCCAGAATAAGAGTGCCTCTGAATGCACACTCCAAGCTGGAAAACCCTACACAAATGAATAAAGTGAAAGGTTATTATTATCTGTTGGCCAACTGATGCATCACACCACCTACTAAGTATACAAAGACACTGGAATTCTATTTGGAAGTAGCTGGTGATGGAAATAAAAAGTAATTTTTTTAAAAGCACATAGTTTCAAAAATAACCAGATTACACAACCTATTAATTATATTGCCTAATAAATGACTGTGTGATTGCCTCCCAGACTCCACTGTACTATATAATTTCTCAGGCCGAAAATGTGTTTTTACTATACTTGCCCAGCCCACATCACTTCTCATCCATCTATCTCACTACATTTAGCAGTTGGTAGGCAAACCCTGGGTCTCTCACCTATTTCATGTTACATCTATGTTGAGAGCTGAGGTCCCTGGCTGGCTGCGGCCTTGGACTGTATCAAAACCTAAGATTCCCTGGTCTCCTCACCTAGGTCCTTTTCATCCACTCCATGTTCGGCCTCCAGCAGACTCCACCACACCCCTCTTCCAGTGCTTATTGCACTACCCCAAATCTGCTTTTCAGAAGGCACCTCCAGTCCCTTGCCAAGTCACACGTGGCCTGGCCCATCCAGCATTCCTGCCAGACCCTGCCCACTGGGCATGACTGCACAGACAGGTCTAGGCTGCCTGCCCTCCGGCCCCTGTACAAGGTAGATGTCTGATCTCTGCTCCTGGTCACTGAGAAACACCATGCAAACCCTGGGAAGACAGAGCCACATTCAGCCAGACTGACTCACCAATCACCACTCCATCCAAATTTGTGCTTTCGGGAAGAGTGCCAAGCCCCCACGCCAACCCCACCCCAGGCATTGGCCTCCATCCTGCCCAGTTCTAAGGCTCTGAGAAGAAAGTGCTCCAGCACTTGTCTCTCACAGCTTTGATCTTGTTCAGCTGGTTCAAGCTAATTCCACACAGAGACCATGCCGGAATCTATACTGGTTATACCTTCCCACCACGCAGACTTACAGTTAGCTTTACCAGGAGTATTTCCAAGTGCCTGCAAAAACCAGGGCTGTCTCTAGGGACATTAGTCCTCTGGACACAAACCTCCATGTCCCTAAGTTCTCTCTGCGGCCCCTTACCCTCAAGTGAGGAAATATTCACATTCTAGAAGCCAGAAATTTTCCCTAGCTTTTTGATTGGAGACCCTCAAGGAAGATGGACATTCATGGGACATTCTTCTTTGTTGGGAGATAAAGAGGGGATAAAGAGAAAGTGTAAAAGATTTGCTTTCCAAATACAATAGAAGTGCTCCCAACACACACACACACTCACACACACACTCTCTCCCCTCCCTTCCCCCTCCCCCCTCCTACACAGACACACCTCCCTCCCTTTCTCTCTCTCTCTCATTCCTCTTATCGTGAATTACTCCTCTTTGCCCAACATGTGCATCCTTCTCCCCGGTCCTCTCCACTGAAGTTTGGGTAGCCCCAGTTCTTCCTAGCCCAGGTGCCCAGGACCCCGGATATTACCTTCCATGCTGGAAGTCAGAACCCAACTGGAAAATGCAGACTGCTGATCGGGAAGGGATCCTAACAATACTCCAGCCCCAAGAAAACTGCCAAGAGTGGCTGATGCAGCTCCCATGAGAAGGAAGGAAACAAGGAGAGGGCCCGGGAATCCAGAATTTCCCCAGCCTTCCAGGAAGGCTCTGGTGTCAGCTCTCTCCCTTCTCCAGGACTGACTGAAAACCAGGGAAAATTCTCCTGATAAAGTGGAGTCTGAAATCTGAAACTGCAGGTTGGCTGAGTCCTATATAAATACACTCACACCCCCGGCTCCTCGGGTCTGATGGCTTACCCGCCCTCGCGCTCCCCTCCCTCCCCACCCAGCCTGCAGCTTGGTAACATCAGACAGCCCTCTAGCTGCAGCTCCTCCAGAAACCCCTGAGAGGAGAGCAGAGCAGAGCCATGCAGGCCCAGAGAGAGACCTGTCAGGCGCTGTCCACAGTTTCTCCCAGCCCCAGCCCCCTCCAGCTGTTCAAGTCCAGGTGCTTAAGTGACCCTCAGGGTCATGGCAGTGAGGGTAATGGGTAAGTTCCCAGTTTAGGAGCAAAGATTTCTAGAGTCTTCCTCCATATCAAGGAATAATGTTCTCCTGAGGCTCAGCTTCCGGATAACTGGTCTGGCATATAATAATTGCTAACCACACCTTCCCCGCTTCTTCCAAGTTTCTGCCTCTGGCTCTTAGAGAGCCCCTTTCCCTTATGATTCACTCATAATAGAATCAGGCCCGGTGAGAGTGGGAAGGGACATGTGGTGACAACTGGCTCATTTTGCAGATGAGGGAGCCGAGGCCCGGAAGATGAAATGGCTTGTCAAAGCTGGGCAGTGACTCCCAGCCAGACTGGGCGTCTTGGGTAGCAGAATGGAAAGAGAAGGCTTTAAAAGTCAGATGGAATCATGCCTTAACACAACTAGATGCTCACTTGAGCCACTGATTATGAAAAAAATCACTTAACCTCTCTAAGAATCTGCCTGTCAATGCAAGGGACACGGGTTCAAGCCCTGGGCTGGGAAGATCCCACATGTCACGGAGCAGCTAAGCCCATGCACCACAACTACTGAGCCTGTGCTCTACAGCATGTGAGCCACAACTACTGAGCCCACGTGCCACAACTACTGAAGCCCATGTGCCTAGAACCTGTGCTCTGCAACAAGAGAAGCCACTGCAATGAGAAGCCCACTCACCACAACGAAGAGTAGCCCCCGCTCACCGCAACTAGAGAAAGCCCGTGTGCAGCAATGAAGACTCAACTTAGCCAATAAATAAATAAATATTTTTTTAAAAAAGAAATGATTTGTAACTACCTATATATATTTGCCTATAGCAGAGGTCAGCAAATTTTTTCTGCTTCGTGGGCCTTGCAGCCTCTATTGCAAATAGTCAATTCCACCTTTGCAGCACAAAAGCAGCCACAGACAATATGTAAACAAATGGGCATAAACAAATGAGCATGGCTGTGTTACAATAAAACTGCACTTGTGGACACGAACACTTAAATTTCATACAACTTTAATGTGTCACAAACCACTATTCTTCTTCTCATTTTTTTAAACCATTTAAACATAAACACCATTGCTGGCTCATTTGTCATACAAAATTAGGTGGAGGGCCAGATACGGCCTACGGGTCATAGCCTAGAGCAGCTTAGAGCATCTCAGGAAGGACATACTCTGGTGATCACCTCCAAGGAAGGAGCTGAGGCTAAATCTGACACGAGGCAGGAGGGAAACTTTTCACTGAATATTATTCTGTACCATTTGAATATTGTAACGTATGCATGTTAAAAAAAAAAGTCAGTTATTAATGGGCTCCCCATCTAAGTTCTCTTACTTCTGTCAGTGTCAACATTAACTGTCCCAGGCCAATAGGTTTATAATTACAAGATGAGCTTTGACTCTCTCCCACCCCTGTCTCTCACTCCAACAGTAATCAGCATCCAAATTCCATTGGCCCAGTTCACCAAGGGCTCAGCCTGGTACTCGTTATCTACTACTCTCCCACACACCCTACTATTGTCTTTACCACTCAGCTGTCATTTCACACAGCCTTGTACCCTTAACTGACTCTTTACTTGTGTAAAGCTTATTTCCAAAAGAGAGACTGAAGCTTTTTAAGGACTGGAACAATTCCTTGCCTTCCCCCTTAGCTTCTACACCAATGCCTTGCACCGAGTAGGAATGCCACAGATGGTTGCTTGATTGTTAATCTCCCATCCTGCTAGAGATGGTTTGGAATACAGGGAAAAGACACACCCAGAATAGAAGCTGGTTCTGAGACATGCAGCAAGGCAAGAATGCACACAAGCTCAAACCCTTTGATGGTAGGAAAGAACATTCAGCGAGAGGAAAGGTGTCATAGTCAAGGCTTGATCCAAATGAAAGGGGCTGTGCTTTGCGGAAGGCCGTCAGGAAGCCCCAGGGGAAATTCCCCCTAATGCTAGTCTCTCATGCATTCATTCGCCTGGTGGTGTAGGGAAACCCCCTGACCTCAACTGGGGAATTCTGGTGATCCCAGAATCAGAGTCTCCCACATTAGGAGCGATCTCAGTGCAAAGCAGTCTGTTCTCCCACCCAGTGCAGGAAAAGCTCTCTCCAGCACTTGGAAAAGATGAAGGTGCCACGTGAACTCCTGCAAGGGCGAGACACTCACTACCTTTGAAGGTGGCCTATTCCACCACTGAAGAGTGCCATCATCACGCTTTCTGCCTCCACCCATTGTTTCCAGTTCTGAACTAAACAGTTAAAGACTTCCTGAGCGGGTTAAAAAAAAAAGAAAAAGGAAACTAATGATAATTGCCAAATATAACAGAGTTTTTGAATATTTCTTCCTTCCAAGATGTTCAAAGGGTTTTTAAAGACATAAAATCATCAGCTCTCTGGAACTGGAAATACCTTTGCTCAGAAATGTTTATGGAATGAAACTGAATATAGTCCCCGCTTCCCAACATGAAAGCCTTCAGGGCTCTGCTGTAGAGCAGACTGCTTTCCTTCTTTGCGGGAGGAATCATCACGATCACCCGTGGCAATGTGGGTCCTGAAACCCCATGTGAGGCCACAGCAAACTCTGATTAGAGGAGCTGGTTAACTGGCCCCAAGATGCACAGCTAGCAAGTAGTAAAGCCGAAATTCAAAGCTAGGTCTGCCCAGCTTCAAAATTCAGTCTTCCCTACAGTCCAAAGTTTCCATGACCCTGGATTATCTCTGCAACCCTGCCCTGTCTTTAAAATGGGCAGAAATGATTACATCCATCATGACCATCAGAAGCACACAGCCATCCTGCAGTCCCTCATCGGATTCCATCCTCTGGACGCATCCAGGCCTTCCTGGGATACAGGAAAGGAGACCAAAGACAATCCAAAGTCAGGACGCCAGCGTCCCAGAGATACCCAGGGGCAGAGTGGGAATGGCGTCTCCCTGGCTCACACAGGGTGCACAGTCCCGTGCTTCCCTACAGCCAGCCTTCACAGGGGCCTGGCTCGGGCCTCCCAACAGGGCCGTGGCATTCGGGAGCCCATGAAGCATGGCATTGTTTGGGCAGCACAAACACAACATTTACCTGGATCCTGGCACCTTTCCTCTGCAGCCCTGCTTTTGGTAAATATTTGGCTGGCTCACCCAGGAGCAGGCTGGGGCCTCTTTGCCCCATATTCCAACAACCTCAGTTCTAGGAATATGAGTTGGAGAGGGCTGGGGATAGGCAAGAAGAACCACAAACACATCCAGCCAGTCCGCCAGCCATCAGCCAAAAATTACCAGCATCAGTCTGCCTCTAGCACATGGCTAGGCTCTTAGCCCACTATCAAAACTCAGTGTCAGATCCCAGAATGGTTCCTGATTATCCGGTTGCAGTTCACAGAGCTAAGCGATGCCCTCCTCCAGGCAACCGTCAGACCTCCCACCCGGCTCTTTCCAACCTAACGTGCAGGTGCCTGGGAAAACACCTGGTTGCTCTGTACCTCAGAGCACCTACCTCCAGAAACACACACATTCCCGGGCTCATCTGGCCTCAGTGACTACCTGGACACAGGGGCTCACCCTCCCCATTTCTCAACAGGGCAAACCACAGCCAGGAGTTTGGAGCCCACACAGGATGTTAAGACTGGAGACAGAAACAGGCCCCGAGCCCTGCCTCTCTCCTAGACCCTGGAGAGAAAGCGCCTACTCTCTCTGATGGTCTGTAGTCTTTATTGGCCCAAGTAAATGCCAGGAGGTTCTACCTCCCTTGCCCCCATTCTCAGGTGGCTGTCCTTGAGGCCTTCACCTGGCCTCTGAAGCCACCCACCCCTTTATCTGTCATCTCCCGGGGAGACATGGTCATTAACAGAGAGCACGATGTAGGTGTCTAATGAAGCAATCAGCGGCAAATGCAAAAACCTGTTTAAGCCACCCCACAGAGCATCCACCAGGGAATCCTCTTACAGGCAACTCCCTCCCCCGAGCTTCCTGGAAGGTCCCTATTATTTGCCTGGAACACAGAAAAGTGTCTGATTCTGCCCTCCTCCTTATCTGCTGGCACTGACTTGCCAGCCTCCGGCGCACCCCGGGGGGAGCCGTTCACATGGAGCACAGTTTGAGTGGTGCCCCCAGAACTGTGGGACACAACAGCCCCAGGTAGGTGGGAAAGTACAGGTCCCTGGGTGTGAGGGACAGGGTTTTCAGAGAGGGTGTCTGCCTACCTGGCCTCTTTAGGTGTCCCAGAGCCATATGCTATTTTGGGGTCTGGGCTCAGGAAGCAAGGGGCCCTCCAGCAGTTGGGTAGGAAGGTGGCAGAGGTGGAGGCGGGCAGCGTGAGTGGCTCGGTTGCACTCCTCCCACCTGTGTCTCTGAGTCCTCTCGCGTTTCTGCACTGTACGCTCACCTGTTCCTGTTTTACCCTTTAAATGGAATGTTCCACTTGCCCTGGGAGACTGGGGGAAGGGGGGAGGCGTCCCTGCTCAAGAAAAGCTTTCTTTTTCAGGGACTGGCGTCTCTGGGATTCCATCAGATACTGCTGCAGACAGCAGATGCAGGCAGGGGGCAAGGGCACCGGCAGAGGAGGACCCCTGGAGGGTGAGACAGACTCACACTCGAGCCCGCTCCCCCGAGCCTAGGGTTGCTTTAAGCTGGAGACTGGAAGGGAACAGACACCGCAGCCTCTCAGGTGTCAGGTGGGCACCCCGACAAGCAGGGGTGAGACCCCCCAACCTCTCCTCCCGTGCCCCTCCCTGAACCATACCTTCTTCTTCTATGCCCTTCTCTCCCGGCTTACAGACCTTTATCAGCCTCGTCTCTCTTACCTTCACGACCCAGCAGGAGGGTAGAGGTGCCCGTCTTGATGCCCACAAGCTTTTCCAAGGGACAGTGCGTATGCCAGCACTGAGGTGGGGAGGCGGAACAGCGCCAAAAAGACAAATCCAGGGCTTCTAATCCCATGGGGCTTTGATGACCCCAACCCAACCCTGGAGGGGGGCACCTATATCAGTGTCGGCTGTAGTGCCCTCCCGTGCCCCAGGGCTCTGCCAACTTGGCCCAGAACCCTGGCACACATACTTGTTCCACCGAGATATGTGGGTCCTCTCTGACAGAAATAGGACAATGACTTTTCTTTCTGTCCAGGTGTTTTCCAGCTCCTAGGAGACAAACTGTACTTTGATTGCAGAAAAAAAGATTTAGGTTAGACACCAAGAAGCACTTGGAATGAGTAATAAGAGGAAGTTTAGGACTCTGCCTTTGTGCTTTAACAATACAGCCAATTTCCTCTCTGTAGGCTACGATTTAATGTCTATTTTCATCATGTTACTCTCTTGCTCAGAAATTTCCAGTGGCTGCCCCCTCCCCTGCCTGCTACATAAAGGCCTAACACCTTGTCTTGGCATCCAAGGCCCACCACAGTTCATCCCCATTCATCCTTCAAACAGCCTGTTCCACCGCTCCATGTAAAAATTTTCTCATAATCCAGCCACAGCTTCCCAATATTTCCACCAAAAGCCTTAGGGATCTCTGCTTTTGGCCTTCCACACCCCGCCCCCCGCTCCCCTGCCCCGCCACCACCACCACCACCACCACTACCAGGTTGCCCCACTCCTCTCCAGTCACCAGAGCAAGGCAACCTTTAAGGTAGCAGATCTCAACCAAACGGATTGTCTGATAACCTGAGGAACTTCTCTAAAAACTGATTCCCAGATTTCATCCTAGATGCCTGTTGAATCCAAATCTCCCAGGGGAGGCAGGAGGACACTGCTTTAAGGCTGAGTTGCAATGCCACCATTTCCAGAAAGCCCCCACCAAACACCCCCAGCCACAGAAAGCCCCCTCCCCTGTGCAGATATGGGCACGTATTGGCCACTCATTCCATGGACATCCTGTGCGTCCACAGTGCTAGAGACTGAGATGAGAGGGGGTCCCTGTGCTCAAGGAACACCCGATCCAGGACTGGACGCAGACAAACCAAACCGCCCTCCTCTCAAAGGCAGCCTGTGATGGGGGCGGTATGAAGGCAGAGCCGGGAGACGGTCAGAGAGGCAGCTGCATGGAGACAACAGCTCCTGAGAGACCCAGGGCAGGCATCCCAGAAAGAGAGCCACCGAAAAGAGGGGAGCAAACCAGCCCTTTGACTAGGTCAGGGGTCACTCTGGGAGGTAAGAACAACCATAGGAACTAACATGCATGTGTTTTTCACTACATATTTATCATCTTGTTTATTCCTCATAACTAACAAGAGATGGGGCAGGGCTGGGAGCCAGGCTTAAGAGCCCACCAGGCACAACGTAGCTCCTGCTCAATAAATGTGTTCTCACTGATCAATAAATACAATGATCTTGGAAGGCTCACTCCCAGCAGCAGGAAGCCAGGCTCCTTCAGGAGCAAGCACAGCTCTGAAAAATATTTTCCTAACTTTTTAAACTACTAAAAGCAACACAGGGACGGATGAGGGGAGGCCAGGCGCTGGCTGGGTGAGAGCCTGGCTTTCCTGACACAGGATGTGGGCGTGGGTGTGAGAGCACCGTCCCCACCAGAAACCCAAGCGAGGCCCAGGGAGACAGCTGCCCTGAAAGACAACTGTAGGGCACTCAGAATAGGGACCCAGGAGAAATGCTCCCAGCGGGCCCGCCTAGCAGCTCCCAGCGGGCCCTCTCCAACCTCCCCAGCAGCCCCTTGTCCCCAGTGCCAGTGCCGGACCTGTGGAGCAGGACTCCTCAGGGCTGGCGGGGCCTCCTGAGCTGCTCTTGACCTTCCTCCTGCTCCAGAGGCAGTGGCTCCGCTGATCCGTTCCAGAGAGAGGGAGGTCCCTTCGCAAAGGCCACAGCTTCCCCTGGCTTCCACCTTCTCTAGCCTCCCAGTCTTTGAGTTTATCTGGCTGACTGGAATTTAAGCCATCCCCCACTGGGGAAGTCAATCCAGATATCAAACTCACCCCGATAAGAATGACACCACAGGCAGACAGAAGCCGCACACGGCCGTTCTTCGCGCCTCCGCCCTCTGCGCTAGGGTACCCCAGTGCAGGGGCCCTCTGCTCTATTTCACCAGGGGGCAGCTGGGCACAGAGGAGCCAGGTGATGAACCCCAGATGGGTGAAGCAGCCTCTGAGTATCCACTTCCTTAAACATCTCCAAGGTTGAGACGCAGTCACACCATCGACCGTATAACCTGCAGCTGACATGACTGGAACTAGAAGCCCAGAGCCTACACTCTAGTCTTCCCTGAGCCCTGGGTGAACCATTAAACATCTCTGTGCCTCTCTTCCTTCACCTGTGGAACGGAATGGAACCTACACTCAGGTAATTTAGCTCTTGTGAGAGTAAAGTAGCTTGATAAATATGAGTGTTTCAAAAGCTAAACCTAAAAGCAAAACACAGGGTACTGTTGATAGAACACCAGTCGGCTTATGACAAGGGCCGGGTACCTCGAGCCCTCAGTGATCAGGCCCGCATCCTGGGCTCCAGGCAGGGGCTTCAGGTTGGGATGCCTTTCCCTGATCTGAGTCTGGGAAGGGAAAAGACAATAAGAGTGACATCCTGAGCCCTGCCCCAGCCACCTCCAAGGGTCTGAGCTCGTCCTCTTGAGAGCCCCCATCTGGGAGCCACGACGTCCCTCCCCAGTCTCAGAGCCCCAGTGCTCCCAGCAAGAGCTCCACCTCTTCCAGAAAAAGGCCATGCAAAGCTGCCCTGTCTTTGTCCACCTTCCCCTCAGAAGCTTCCCCTCACGACCCTCCTCACTTTCTGAGTAGACTCTGTAGGACAGTGACTTTCACAATGTAATTTTTTTTTGTAATTTCTGACTCATCGGCGGGTTGTGAAATTAATTTAGTAAATCAAGATCAGCACTTTTAAAATTCAATGGAACAGAACAGAAAATATCAGTGTGCACTTGGTAAGAGTAAGTATTATTTTGTGATACTTTTCAAACCAAGTACACACACACACACAGTGCTAGAATCTTGACTCAGTCACTTGTCTTTCAGTGTCTTCATCTTTGAAATGAAGACCCTGACAGTGTCCACCTCACAAAGCTGTTGTGAGGATTACATTAGTTAATATACATACAGCGCTTGGAAAGGTGCTCGGCACAAGTGCTATACAAAAGTGTAATTTTCGCATACACACGTGTGTGTGTGCGTGCTTACATGGTAAATCTTTCTGTAATGTGGAGGGAAAGACTGAAATCCATTGCTGCGGGAGAAACTAAGAAGTCTCTCGCCAAAGACAATATGTGCTAAGAGTCAGATTCCCAAGTCTCAGAGGTTTCATGAGTTGTTTGCACACATAGCTTTAGGGAAAGAGGTGTAGGTACTTAGAGGAACACGAGGCTGAGCAGGGTAAGTATGAGCATCTGACAGCACTATGCTAAGTGCTTTCCAAATTAACTCATTTAACTCAATACAATCCTATGGGGTAAGTAGGACTGCTCCTGTCTTACGAGTGAGGAAACAGCACAGAGAGGTTAACTTGCCACACAGCTCATCACTAATGGAGCCAGGATTTTATCTCTGCCTCCCAAGTCGGGATTTTGCCCATTACACTACCCTGTCTGCTTCTCTTTGACACCACCTTCTCACATGTGCGAGGGAAGCCAGACCTGCGAAGTATCTGCCACCGAGGAGGTGGCCCTGTTCACGAGAGGTGTGCGTCATCTGCACTCACCTCAGGGCCAAGCAATTTAATTTTCTAATGGCTTGAGCTCAGGAAACAGCCCCCCCAGGGTGCCATCGTAGGGTCCAGAGAATTCTACTACCATAGCCGGAGGTAATGAAGCTGGTTGACAGGGTTCGTAACCATACGTGTTAAGTACTCAATCTGAGCAGTTGATCTCTGGAACCAACCATGGGCTTCATCAAACCCAGCTGATACTTCTGGTGGGAAGAAAGAGGGGAGACGAAAGAAGACAACATGACTGCAACTGTGAACCAAGCCTCTTCTTTCCAGGGCTGCACCCATGGTCCTCCACTTGTCAAAGAAAGAGCACAGAGCAAGAGGAGGAGCAGCCACTTCTCTCCCACCAGCTTTATGGACGATTTCCTCTGAAATTCCCAGCATCCTTGTTCACTGTTATCTCCAGTGAGAGCTGGCTGACATCGCCTCCTACTAGGCAAAAACGCATGATTCTGTTTGTGTCTTTTCATTCTGTAGTAAGCCTCAAACACTCAAAAAAAAAAAAAATAGGGAAACTGAGATCCAGAGAGGTTAAGGGACTTGCTCCTGGTCACAGACTTTGTGAATATAAGTGAGGGCAGGTCCCAGCAAGGCCAGGCTCCTTTTGGAGCTGGTAGGAACTTCTCTTCCCCCAACAATCCCCCATTCCCACCCCAAGAGAAGGGACTGCTTCCTTTCTTGCACAGGTATTTCTGAGCCACGCCATCATCCCGTATTGCAATGATCTGTTTATATATCTGTCTCTCCCAGTTCCTTGAGGGCAGTGACCGTGTCTTCTTCATCTTTGCATTCCTGGTATCTGGCATGTACTGATTTCTCAATAAATGTCTGGGGAAGAAAGGTCGGGAAGGCAGGGAAAGTGGGATGGATAAAGAGGGAAGGGAGAGGAGAGAAATGGAAGGGGAGGGAGGGCTGAAGAGGGAGAGAGGAAAGAGGGAGGAGTGAGCAGGAAGGCAGGCAGGAGTGAGGGGGGGAAGGATGGGTGAGCAGGTACCAGGAGATAATGTCACCTCAAGCCAATGGGACAGGACTATGGCACGTGGCCCTCGGCTGATTAAGTCTCACTGGGATGCACAGATACAGGCAGTACCCCCGGAGTCCGTCCAGGACATAATTAAGGAGAACTTGTAAGGGGGACGGCCTTCAGGTACCAGGGAGGTCTGGCAGTTTTCCAGGATGCCACTGTCCTCCCTTCTCTCCTTTCCCCTCTCCGGAAAGTGAGCAGAGCCCGTTGCCGCTTCTTCTCAGATGCTCCCACACTGGACTGCCTTCCACGCCTGTCGTTCCCACCTGTTAAATGGAGGCTGGCTCCTGCCCTGGATGATGGAGATGGACTCGGGGCAGTGGGGGCCTGCAACGTAAGCTGGGAAGGCCCCTCCACTGGGTGCCCAGCCCCAGAGGTAGGAGGAGCCTTTGGGGTGCTCCCCAGGTGAGGAGCTGGTGCCACAGACACCTGAGGAAAGACCACATTCCTCCATCTGGATTCCCCACAAACACCCACCCCGCCTCCCTGAGGTGGAAGGGAGGGGCGGCTTCTGTGGGAAGCAGCTCCTAACAGGCTTGGCTCCTGCCTGACTCAGGAAAACAACTGGAAACCATAGCTTAACAAGCTGGCTTCTCTCTGGAATGTCCCTGGGGTGAGGAGATAAGGAGACTTTTTGCTCAGTCTGAGCCCCTCTGAGGCCCGCACTGCTCCTACTTTTCTGGAAAGTGCCAGGTCCCCCACCCCTTCCCATATGGCCCATTGCTCACTCCATGTGTTTGTAGAGACCTCCTATCTGCAAGGCTCGCTGGCCCTGGGGGCAAATTGCGGGGACTAGACCTCTAGAATAGGTGAGGGCAGAGAGGGCTCTTGGCTTTCTCCAGAAAATCCAGAATAATGCCTTCACACTCTGCAAAGCCTGCCCAATCTCTTTTGAAAAACAAATCCTCAAGCCAAATCTGGTACATGCCAGGCAGCCAGGCACCTGGAAATGAAGCAGGAAGGTATTCCAGCGGATCTTGTGGCTTCTCCTTTGTGCCAAAGAACTGGGGAGGGGAGGGGGAATCTGGCCTCAATTGCACTGGGCTCTCTGAATGGACAAGGCGGTTGTTGCAAGGCAGAAGGTGGGACAGTGTTGGCCAGAGGCCACAGCCACCCTAATGGCCCTGGGGAGCATCCACAAAGACAGTCCACTATGTAAAGCATCAGTTAGTGGAAGCCAAGAGCACTGAGCTCTCATTGTGACCCTATGGCTACCGTGCTGTGTGCTCTCAGGCAGGCCACCAGCCTCTCTGATCCTCAGGTAACTCACCTGTGCAGGGTCATAAGGAAAGGGGCGAGGAAAAAGAGGAAGGAAACTGTGTCCCACGTCTCCTCAAACCCTTAAAGGATTAAATCCACTCTCCTGGGTAGAGCTGCCAAGGGTCTTCACAAACCACATCCACCTCCCAGCCTCCTCCCCCAAGATCCCTGAACTGTTCTCTGTGCTTCAGCCCTGACCATGCTGATACACTGGGTTGGCCAAAAAGTTCTGGCTTTTTTCTGTAACATCTTACAGAAAAACACAAACGAACTTTTTGGCCAGCCCAATATTTCTAGTTCCCATGCTGCCTTGTCCATCTCAGCCTCCAGGCTGCACCCCTTCCACCTCCTCACCCATACTTTAAGGTTGAACCCAAATCTGCCCCTTACAGTCGCTCCTGACTTCCACTCAGGCGGTCTTCCTTCCTCTGTGTTTGCAAAGGACACTGTGCATTTAATCTTATTTTTCTCAATTCTTTACAAGTCTGTGTCTTTCCTGCTAGGCTATGAACTTTAAAGGACCATGTCCAATTCATCTTCCATTCAACAAACATTTAGTAAATGTTTGCTCTGTGCCAGGCACTGTGAGGTACCAGGATACAGAGGAAAGAAAGTCTTACAACTGGTGTCCCCAGTGCAAAGGACAGAGCCCAGCCTACAGCAGATTCAGGAAAAGCAGGTGCCAGGAGCTGCCCGTGGGGCTCTGCAGTGCCTGTTCTGCCTCCTGTCCCTTAGCAGGAGACAAAAGGATATAGGGAAGAAGAAATTAAAAACATAAACCATGACTACTTCCTGAGAACTTTACTACATACTATGTAAGCACTGCTGTCAGTACTTTAGACACACAATTTTTTTTTAAGGCTCAAATTAACTCTCTGACAAAGGTCTTTGTAGATGAGAAAAGTGGTGCCCAGAGAGGATGAGAATCCTGCTCAAGGTCACACAGCAGGCAGCAGAGCTTAGACAGGACCTCAGGTCAGTCTGACCATCCCTTGCCTCTTAGTCTCATGCCGCCCAGTTTAAATACGCAAACAAACGAGCACCTGTTTGTGCCTAGACTTCCTTTTTTAAAGGAGGAAATAATGACTCTAAACTGCATGACTTTACTTCTAGCTGCCCAGGCAGCCTCTGGAAATTCTCTATTCCCTTCCTTTCCCACTGCAACAGAAGCTCCCAAAACTAAAAAGCCAGGCCAGCTCTCCACCCTGCCGGGGGGAAGCCAGTGGGACTGCATGGCAGAGTGCTGTCATCTAGCTTCTGCCATCTTCAAAGTGTCACTGGCAGCTGCTTGGCAGGTGGTCCTAGGCCCCTGCAGCCTCAACCACTGTCCTTATTATCCACAGCTATCAACCGCTGCCATTCTGCCCTTAATGAGGAAACAGCTGATAAGAGGCTTCCTGTGGTCTACCCCACCAGCCACCACAAACTTCTCAAACGTGCTCCTTCACATTCCCCGACCAAGCATTCTTCTCTCTCAAAACCCAGTTGTGCCTACTGCCCACGCAAACCCCTCTGCCTGGGCTTCAAGGCCTCTTCCCCAACACCCCATACTCCTTTCACTCCTTTCTTCTGTGACCATCCCCCACCCCAACTTAAACCAAGCTAACTGGCCCTGGGGACTTTGCAAACACCCTTCCGGTCTCACAGAGTGTCATTTTACTGATGCAAATTCTTCTCCTTCTTCCCGTCCTAAATCTAAATCATCTGTTCTGGAATGGTCCTGATAGGTTGAGAAACCTGCTCAAGGCCACACAGCAGGCCGCAGAGCTTAGACAGGACCTCAGGTGGGTCTGACCATCGCTTGCCCTTAGTCTCATGCTGCCCAGTTTAAATATGCGAACAAATGAGCACCTGTGTGTGCCCAGACTTCTTTATTTTAAAGGACTTAATAATGATGTATTAACTCAAGGCTCTAAACTGTATGCCTTTAGTCCTATTATGGTCCTGACAGACCACGCTCAACGTTGATCCTGCCTTTGCTTTGCATTTCCTCAGAACTTAATATCCTCCCTGAAACTACATTGATGGAGCTATTCACCATAGTCATTCATTTGACAAACATTTACCAGGGGTCTACAATTATGTGCCAGGCATTTATTGTGTGTCTACTACGTGCCAAGTACTCTGCTAGGCACTGGCCATTCAGTGCCCTCAAGGAACTCTTGCACTTGTGTTAATAATCTTCAGGCCCTTTCCTGGGAGAGGCCCGCCTCTGCACTTAGATTGGGAGCTCTCTGGAAACTGTCTGCTCTTTGTCATCCTCGCATCTGTCATTTATAAAGAACTTTTACTTTTGCAAGGTATGTTTGCAGCCATTATCTCATTTGGCACAGCACTCATACAAGGTAAGTCTGGAAGAGGTTATTATTCCATGTGAAAGATGCAGATACTGAGGCCCCAGGAAGATGAAGTGACCTGTTTAAGGTCACTTGGATGACATGACCTGGTTACCAGTCAGGTCATCAACAGAATTCAGGTCCTTTGATTCCCAAGGCTAGTGACCTATGCACCAAACCCTGCCCCACATCATGCAGACTAGGGTCATCGAGAGCTAGATGGGACCTGAGTGATGACCCATGTCTCAACCTCTGTTGCTGCCAATAGATCTTGAGGAAGAAAGAGGCTAGAGCAAAAATAGAGGGCCTGAGAAAATGCTCATGTAACTGGAAACTTTGAACAAGTTTATCCTTGTATTGCTGGTACATAATAGGCACTCAGTACATGTTTGTCAAATGAACGAACAACTTACTACAGAGGCAAATGGCAGAGGGTACCAGCTAGTTAATAATAATAATATCTATTTGAGTGCACACTTTGTGTCAGGCATAATCCTAAATGCAACTCACTTCATCTTCACAACAATCTTTTGAGATGGCGATTATCATCTCCCTTTTACAGAGGAGACAAAATGAGGTTAAATGCCCAGAGTGGCAGGACTTGGATGGTACCTGGGCAGACTGACTCCAGAGCTGTGCTCTTGACCACATTAGCCAAGTGCAGGTCATACGCTCCTGCCATCCATGATAATCGCTTAATTCCCACTTCCAGTACACTGAATAAGTGTTCTAATGAGTGCTGAGTGAAGACTGAAGTCACACTTCTGCCCTGGGCCCCGAGGTTCTGCATGAGTCACCCCTGGCTGTAATGAAGTGTAATAAAAATCCAGCCCCAGGCAGGGCGGAGCCGCGGCGGGGTTCAGCTGCACAAGGACTTCATGAGTCCTGTCCAGTGTCTGCATCCCAGAGTCCTGCCGTGACCCGTGGGCCTGTCCCCCAAAGAGCAGCTCTTCTCTCTGACTTGACTGCCAAACAGGCCTGGTCAGAGTCAGGGGTATGAATTGTGAAGGGCAGAGGACAGAAGGAAATTCCTAGCATCTCAAACAAGGCTGAAGTAGAGGGCAGGGTTAAGGAGGGTAGAGTAGTGTTTGTCACTGGGACAAAGACATGCTGGAAGGATTTATAAATAGGATAAAGAGACGGGCCTCAGTGAATAACCCCTTTATGGGAGAGGATGGAAAGGACGGGACTAGGCAACCCCAGCTCGGCCTATTTTTGGCCCCCATCAGAAGGGAGGCTGACAGGAAAAGTCTCGCCACCACCAAGACAGGGACAGGGGCCAAAGAAAGAGAATGTAGAAATAATCTTCTCTGAGGCCGGGTTTCTCTGACAAAATCTTAACTGGGAGGGATAAGAGTCAGAAGAATTGATGTGAAGCAGACTATCCCAGAAATCACAAAAGCTGAAGATTTGTGCCTACAGGTGCTGAATTATAAGCTGATTCTGATCTTAGTACTTCTGTATGATCTTGGGCCAAAAGCTTACTAAACCTTCCATAGATTCAGCTTCTCCAGTTATTAAAAGAGTATTGTGGGGACTTCCCTGGTGGCGCAGGGGTTAAGAATCCGCCTGCCAATGCAGGGGACACGGGTTCAAGCCCTGGGCCAGGAAGATCCCACATCCCGTGGAGCAACTAAGCCCATGCGCCACAACTACTGAGCCTGCACTCTAGAGCCTGCAAGCCACAACTACTGAGCCCTCGTGCCACAACTACTGAAGCTGCACACCTAGAGCCCATGCTCTGCAACAAAGAGAAGCCACAGCAATGAGAAGCCCACGCACCATGACAAGGAGTAGACCCCGCTCACCACAACTAGAGAAAGCCCGTGCATAGCAATGAAGACCCAACGCAGCCAAAAAATAAAATAAAAATAAATAAAATTAAATTTAAAAAAATAAAATAGAATAAAATAGTATTGTGTCACCTGTACACGTCTTCATCTTTTGGCCTAGGGACCATGTTAGGGTACAGGAGACCAGGGACCAGAGGATGCTTGAAGTTATTTAGAGGAGAGATGTAGAAACATGAGATCTGGTCAGAGCTCTCAGCGACAGACAGGCAGGAGCCACCTCCAGGCTGTGCTTCAGTTGCTCCAATTGCAGGCAGAGAGGAGCAACTATTTTGATTGTCTTAAAGCTCCTGAGAGATGGGGAAGAAGCACCTCATGCACCTTGGGTAGGTGACATCTCTACCCAGTTATCTGTGACTTCAGAACTCTAGGATCAGCTCACAGAAGCTGCGTGGCAGGAAGAAATTTTCCCCGTGATTTAAGCAATGTGGAGAAATGCAAACCAGGGTTAGAGAGCTGGCAGAGAGAGAATCCCCAGGGATCGGTGGCCAACTGTTCCATTTTGCCCAGCAATGAAGGGTCCCCAGAACGCGAGACTCTCGGTGCTAAAACAGAGACATATCGGGACAAACTGGCCACCCTAAAGAAGGACTCACACATAAAAAAGCCTCTGCTTTGGCAGAGAACCCATGGGCATCACATGGAATCCTGATGCTCAGAAATATTGAGAGCTTGGATCCCAAGGTTGGGAGGCCAGGTGCCCAGATGCCTCCCAGTGAGCCGCTGGACACATCCTGGACTCGCTGGGCCTTAGTTCCTGCAGAAGATCTGGATAAGTTTGTCTTCTAAGCTTGAGGACAAAATCTGCTAGAAAATGACCGAGGTTGCACGGGACCCTGAGTCCTGAAAAAGTTCCTTCTTGGTGATTTCTTAGGGTAGGCTGTGAGCAAACCCAGGAGGAGGCCATAGAGCAGCACTGCTTCCTGGCTTTCCCCAGAGGTCACTTCACCCTAGAAAGATCTCAGTGGCCAGGGCAAGGAAGGGATTGAAGGATGGGCACGGAGAGAGTCAATAACAGCCATTTCCAGGCTGCCAGCGCCAAGTACAGCTGAGCTGTCATTAATTTATAGACTGGACAGAGCACAAAAAGGGGCACTGCCCCCCGTTCCTCACCCTGCCCAGTGCTCTCCCTCAGTCTAGTGCCATGAGCTGAGCTTCCCCTGGCTTGAATCCATTTCATTTTCTCCTAAGCTGCTTTGTAGGGCAGGCTGCTGAGCACTCGACGTGTCCAGTCCTGCTGTGGCTGACTTTCTCTACGGCCGAGGGCAGGCTCCAGTTCCATGTCCCTTCTGCCAGCTGAAACAGAGCCCAGGCTCAAACGGGGCCCCTGATTTCATGGAGACCAGAGGGCATGATTGGATACTCAGCTCCTCTGTCCCTTAAAGACAGTCTGCCCCATTCTAAGGCTGGGAAGGAGGAACAGGGCTTAAGACATTAGAGTGGAGAAAGCTTCTCCCTTCTGCCTCTCCCAACTTAGTCATTTCTTAATTTAGCAAATGTCCTATCAGTACCCACTATGTGCGAAGCACTGGGAAAGAAACAGGCAATTGAGACCCAGACTCAGAATCCAAGGAGGAATAGAGGACTCAGGGAGCTGAAAGCTACAGATTTTTCCCAACTCTTACTTTAAGGTTCTAAGCACGGCTGCCCCACGGTGTCTCCACGCACCCACCCAAGTGAGCACACGTGGAGACGTGGAGATAAAAGGGAAAGAAGAGAAGCCCAGATGCTGTCTGATTCACAAAGCAGTGCTCTGTGGGATAAATAATCATGCTTTGCCTCAATTTACAGCACACTCCCAACAACCATTTTGAGACCTAAGTCCAAACCCTAAGGATCAAGCTAGAGAATTTTTAAAGGGCCTAAGAAGAATTGTAGTCAAACCCCCTTTCCTTCTCCTTGACTGGTTCATTC
The DNA here is from genome assembly GCF_030028045.1 of Hippopotamus amphibius kiboko. Taxonomy (NCBI): domain Eukaryota; kingdom Metazoa; phylum Chordata; class Mammalia; order Artiodactyla; family Hippopotamidae; genus Hippopotamus; species Hippopotamus amphibius. The sequence goes on from NC_080188.1 coordinate 153,451,843, forward strand.
ATTCATTCATTCATCCATCCATCCATTCACTCAATTCATATTTCATGAGTGCCTTCTGTGTGCCAACAGAGCTAGGCAGGAGGATTCTGAGGGAAAGTGTATTCCAACCTCACTCAGTGTCCACTGGCCCCCAGCATCCTCATTCCGGCTATATGATCCAAATGGTCATGGCTCTGCGCCCTTGAACTCTGCTTACTGCCCAAACCCTGGGGCCCTCTGCTTAGAATTGGTCCAGGCAGAAGCCAGCTCCAAACAGCAGCCTCTGCAGTCTGAAATTATGGACAAAGCAGCTACTTGGGTTTCTGCCTTGCCCCAGTCTCTCCCCTCCCCCTTTCTCCTCTGCCTGGGATGGAAACTCTGCCACTCTCTGCTCACATGCTTGAGTCACAAGGCTGAGCTCCCTGCAAAAGAAGTAGCCCAAGGATACAATCCGGGGAGCTAGTGAAACAGAAATGTAACAATTTATTGTGTTCATTAAGTACCAGTCTTCCTTTTCTGATGCCTAAGAAAGCAGTGCAATGCTTACTGTTTGCCCAGCCTTCCTACCTGTCCTTTCCATTGAGGCCTCACTCCCTATTCATCTCAGCTCCATTCCTTTCTGCGTCTCTCTCAAGGTCCACAAATGGTGTCCTATTGTCTACACTGCCCAGCACTTGAAGAGTTACAGGAACCAGCCAGTGATAAGGAGCTCATACAGAGTAAATGAGCTTGGTGGCTACCAGTCTCCTCTCCTTCCAGGAGCCCCACCGCCAGAGTCCTTCTCGGCCCAGAGTCTCTGGCCCACTTAGGCCAAAGAGAGCACTGGGCGTCCCATGCTTGACTGGCACCTCGTAAGTAGGCTTCCTCCTCTTCGCAGGCAGGTTGTTGTGTCTAATTGTCTAACTGCAGATCTCTATCTCTGATCTGCAGGGGCAGATGGGCGAGCAGCTGTGCCAGGCCCCAGGGGACTGCAAGCTCCCGGGGAGGAGAAGCATCCACCTGGCTCTCTAGGCCCAAGGGCTCAGGGCGCCTCCTCAAGGGCAAGAAACAGCCTGGCCTCCAAAAGGGAAAAATACAAGAGCAAGTCTAAGCCAAACCCCATGGCCTCCCACTCCCTCCCTTCTTGCTCCCATTCCTAAGGAAAGGACAGAGCAGGTATCAGGGAGCCGAGGTGGCCGGATTGGTTTCCCCATTTTCAGGCACGTCTTCTGACTTGCTGTGCTTCTGAGAGCAAGTTCCCTGATTTCTCTGGATACAACCTCATCATCCTTAAAATTCAGGCTAAAGCCCTGGGCTACTTTCTGATGATTCTGGCTCAGCTGAAAAGAAATGAAACTGCTATCAGATTCTCCTTGGACCTCCTTATTGGTGGCTCCTGGAACAGCCGGCCTACAATCCTACATCTGTGATGCACAGTCAGCTTTCAATTGTTTGCTGCTGCTCTGTCCTTGTACAGTGTCTGCAGATCTCACAGCCAGTTACAGGATTGCTCTGAGCAGATCATTCCAAATAACAACGGCTAACACTCATTGAGCGCGTACTATATGTCAGGCACTGTGCTAAGCTCTTTGTTTACATTACCTCATTTAATATCCATAACTACCCTGTAAGGTAGGTAGAGACACTGATGCAGAGAAAAGTTAGCTAACTTGCCCAAAGCCAAACAGCTAGAAAGTTGGATCAAAATCCACACTCAGGCAAGCTGACCTCAATGTGTCCCTCTTAACCTCTCATGCACACACATGTGTGCGTGCTTTCCAAACTATTACACAAATATAGAGAGTTATTATCAGGCCAGGGATCATAGGATGAGCCAGGCGGTGGGTATAGGAGATAATCAGGGAAGGTTTGCATCTGAGCATTAATCTGATTAAATATGGCTGCACTGTATTTCAGAGCTAACTGGAAAAGTTATTTGGAGTATCCCTGGCTTTGACTCCCTCCATCAACACAAAGACTTAAAATCTGACTAAACACTGTAGAGATGCAAAGGACTCTTTCCAAGACTCCCGGTCGGGCATTTATAAGACGCCTATCTTACCAGTCCACAGAGACATCAGAACAGGTGGGAGTGGCGCCCCCGTTGCCGTGCGGTCTCAGCCTCCACAGCAACCCCTCCCAGAAATACAGGCTTCTCTTCAAAGTAAGAGGTCACTTACTGTGGGATGAAAGAGGCAATGTCTAATTAAAGAGAGTCATTAATAGGCAATTAGCCTCTAATGAATGAATGGATCTAGGCAATGATCATCAAGGCTGCTAATATCACAGAAGGGGAGCGGACCAGACATTGTGTGTCTCCTGATAGATGTACATACCACAACCAAGGGATTCTTGCCCCTTCAAAAATAAATTAAAGGAATCTGAGTTTCACCAAGCCCTAAATCTAACTACATGTACAGGAAATACAGGGACAGTGGAACATGTTAAATGACGTGGTGAGGATGCAGTCAGCCAAACCCAGAATGTGAAAATTCTATAAGACAAATGACCCAGTTTCTTCAGCAAAACATTGCAAAAGAAAGAAAAAGAATACCTATAGATTAAGAGTGACTTAAGAACTGTAGCAACCAATCACAATACACGGACTTATTTGGAGCCAAATTAGAAAGAAAACTAGGGCTTCCTAGGTGGTGCAGTGGTTAAGAATCCGCCTGCCAATGCAGGGGACATGGGTTTGATCCCTGCTCCAGGAAGATCCCACGTGCCACGGAGCAACTAAGCCCATGCGCCACAACTACTGAGCCCATGTGCTGCAACTACTGAAGCCCACACGCCTAGAGCCCGTGCTCCACAACAAGAGAAGCCAAGTAAAGAAAGCCTGCAGACAGCAAAAAAAGACCAAGCACGGCCAATAAAATAAATAAATTTATAAAAAAAAGGAAAACTAGAAAATAAATTTTACAATAATCAGAGAACTATGATACTAACTGGATATTTGATTATATTAAGGAATGGTACATTTTGTTTAGGTGCGATAATGATTTTTTAAAGAGTCTCTATCTTTAGAGATGAAATGATAAGCTGTCTAGAATTCACTTCAAAATAATCAGAGGGCAGAAAGGACAGAGAGTGTACCTAAGACAAGATGGGCCATGAGATGACTTCAAAACTACTGAAGCTTGAGTGCATGAGGGCTATTACACTAGTCTCTCTATTTGTGTCTATGTTTGCAGTTTTCTATGATCAAAAAAAAGGTTTTTTAAGTAAAAATCAGACCCTCTGTGATCATCACTGTGGTGATATAAGCACAGTGCAAATTCCAAACTGGCCCGGCCACTGGCTCTGGCCTCTGTTCTCCTGCCCTTGAGAATGATGGGAGAGGACCCCCAGACTGCCTTTCCCTTTCCAGTACTAGCACTGCAACAACTGACACCTCACTTTCTACAGCTGGATCCCCTGGGGACTTTGACACAGGAAGAGCCAGTACTATGGAAGAGAAAGCAACCCTCCCGAGGTCCCACCACGAGACAGCAGTGGAGCCATATTAAATCTTTGGAGGCAGAATGCCACACTCCGGCTTTTCCTCAGACCATCCTGGCTCAGAGCTGAAAACAAAGAGCTTTCCCAGCCCCAGACTGAATTTAGCCTCTCACTACCCTGGGGCCTGAAAAAGAACTGGCATCCTCGGAAAGCAGCATCAAATGTGGCGCCGCCTTCCCGCCTCCGTCACGGGGAAGTGAAGGAGGGAGGCGGAAGGAGTGGGGAAGACGGGCCGCAGCAGAGCCTAGCACCCAAGCCCACACTCAGGCCCAGCCCAGGGACCCAAGCTGTGGCCAACCCCACCCTGGGCAAACAGCTGGCACCACCCAGGCTGGTCCTCTCCTAGCACTTCCTGGTTCTGCAGCTCACAGAGCTCCTGGGAGAGGAGACAAGACTGAGGGAGAGGGGACGGAGAATTCAGAAGGGAGAGGGACGGGATGGACAGGACGGGTGTCTGCAGAAGCCTCTGGAAGGAAGGAAGTAGAGGGGTGAGAGGGGTGAGTACCAGACTTGACACATTCCAGAGCTCAGATCTTCAGATCTGCCAAGGAAATAATTGAGTAAAAGGGAGAGAAAAGAAAAAGCGAGCAAGGGAGAAAGAGAGCAGCATTAAGGAGGGAGGCGAGAGAGGTGGGGTGGGGAAGGTTCCAGAGGCCCCCGGGAACACATAACCAGAGCCATGGGTCAGCCAACTGCCCACTCCACTCCCGCAGCCCCAGCCTCCAGGGCCCCAGTGGCCGTTCCCAGCCCAGTTTGCTCAGAGAGAGAGCTCTCGCCTCACTGACCCAGGAGGGGCGTGCAGGAGCTGGCTCTCGGACACACCTCGTGGCCCCGTGGTCCTCTCCTACCTCCCAGCAGCCTGCTCCTGGAGAGAGACAGCAGACGGACCCACCTGCCTCCTGGGGGGAGGCGTGCCAGGATCAGGCTCCACCTCAGGCCAAGTGGCCAATCAAAGGAGCCTGCCAGAGCCCGCCCTTTTGGGGCACACTGCTGAAGGGGATGCGGGGTTAACTCAGTGTTCATCCAAGGTGCCTGCTGTATATTCATCCCCATGCTGGGTGGTCACAAGATGACCGTCCCCCACCTCCTCACACTCACTGACCTTCAGGGACCACAAGACCCAAGGTTACCTTGAAGTCAACCCCCACCAAAGTCAGGGGAGCGGGCATCCATCCTCACCCTTTAGGCCCCGAGGAAGTAGACCACAAGTCCCCCACTCAGAGTCAAGGGACCTCGCAACTAACCCCAGAGGCAGTACCAACTCTGAAGCTCAAACCCTGGCTCTGCCACTTGCTGGCTGTGACCTAAGGCAGGTCTCCGAACAGCTCCAAGCCCCCATCATAAAGTTACCGAGATCCTTTTGCTCAGCCTGCACCTGCAGAGTGATGGGAACGTGCCCGGAAGGACAAGAGCTCTGTCTGGGCTCATAGAGGAAGCGACACTCTGTAAATGTGACGTATATTACCATAAACAAAGTTCTTGCCACACCTAAGAAGGAGGAGGCGGGTTTCTGTCAGGTTCTGCAACTCCATCCCAAAGAAGGATGAGGCAAACGACAAACCAAGCCAGAGAACACAGAGGCCTCCAGGCTTCAGCACCCTGCGTGGGAGAGCAGAGGCCCCTGAGCCCCATCAGAGGGAAAATACAGGCACAGGAGAGTCAGGAAGGAAGGCAAGCAAGGGACAGGGCAGAGGAGCATGCTTGGGCCCTGGGACGGGTATTTGTGGGTTGACCAGGGTCTCTCTAACCATAAGGCTTGAGCTAAAGCAGGGTGGCTTGGAAGAGTAGGCAGTTCATACCTCAAGGGTTGCTTCTCCTTTACTCCCCCAGGGAGGAAGTTGCAGGCTGCAGGAACTTCCACGGGGAATTAGGGCTCAAACCCAGAACTTCAAGAGTTCTCTGCCTCTCCTAAGAATAATTCTATAAATAATCATCTCTGACGTTTGCACACTGCTCTTTATACATGCAGACTCTTTCCCATTGCAGCTTCACAGAACCCAAAGGAGGGAAGCCTTACATTGTTATCCCTGTTCCTCAGCTGATCAAACAGTTGGGGCCCAGAGGGGATAGTGAGTGATCTGAAGTTACACATCTTAGAAAGCGCCAAAGGCAGGACAGGAAGCCCACCACTGCCACTCAGAGCCCGTTTCTCTCCCCTCAGGCAGTCCAGGGCCTGGCCCTCAGAGGGCAGGGTAAACACTAAACCAAGAGGCCAGGTCTTGCTCTCTGGGTGGGGCCCCCCTGGTTCTACCCTTCAGCTGCTCTGGGGAGAGCTCCCTTGAAGGGCTGCTGCAACCAACAGTTAGCAACCTACTTCCAGATAGGGCAAGTTCAGGGGCCTCAGGGGTTAAAGGCAGGCTGTTCCATGGCAAGTTCAGAGTTCACTAGAAATAAATTCCCTTAAAGTTTTAAGAAATGCCCATTCATCTTGCTCCTGATCGAGAGCAAATTCTTACCCAGCCTATTCAAAATTACAAAGCTCCTCTAAGGTTCCTCTGAGGTCCAGCCTTGGGCCATTTCTCCCCAGGATTTGAACACAAATGGCCAAGAATGACTTGCTGCTGACTGCGGCAATGGAGGAGGAAGATGGGAATCCCCTGTCTCCAGAGCCTTCGCTGGGAGCAGGCCTGGGAGGGAGTGGAGCAGGCAATATGGACTAGACACACTTCAGCCCAGGTGCCAGAAGAAGCTCTCGTGAGCCGACCATGCTTCTGGGCGGGCGAATAAGACAAACAGCATAGCTCTTCCCATCTCAGAGGGAGAAGCCAAGTGGGGGAGGCGATACGGTGAGCTGGAAGCAAAGTCCCCTGTGCATCCTATTCAATGAAATCTTAAATCTTTGAGCTAGACAATCCAAACAACTTTCCTAATATTCCATGAAATATATTTGCACTCCCTGTACAGTCACCATTGGAAGAAGGCTCTGGGCCTGCCATTCTAGACTTGGTCTGATGAGACCACCTGTCTAGGAAACAGACAGAGACACTTTCCTCCTGGACTCTTTCATTCCCCTCAGCCTCCAAAGGGTTAACCAACAGACAGCCCCCCCCACCCCCCTCCCAGCCAGGCTGGGAAAGCAGAATGGCTGGATGGCTGGGGCAGCTGGTGCGGGGGTGTTTAGCTTGGCCTCAGCCCAAGACTGCAGACAACTCTACTCAATGTATAGATACCCAGGCTGGGCCCCTTGGACCAAGCTCCTCCCTTCCTTCCCCACCAGAGAAAGGCTCTAGAGAAGGCCCCTCTTGGGGAAGGACGTGGGGAGAGGGAGGCTGTTTTCCAGGCTTAGAGTCTGAAGGAGGATTCCATCTTTCAAATGCATCTTTGAGGCTTCAGTGGGCAGCTGCACCCTTTTTTGCTCTCTGCCACAGCAACTGGATTAAGGCAAGAAGACACTCAGGAAACACTGGGAAGCCCCAGCGCTAGGGATGGCGCTGCCAGAAAGATGAGGCCAGTTTTGATGAGCAGCGACAAAAGTGACCTTGGAAGAAAGCTGACAGACAAGGAGTCCTGTCACTCCCCACCTTCCCCTCTTCTGTGTGGGCAGGAAGGGGGAAAGGAAGGGCCAACTGTTCTTCATCGTGCAGGGGAATGAGGGTAAACATGTGACATGAGCACATCTGCACCTTCTTTTCAATCTCGCACACCCCCCAAGCCACTGCCCTGCCACAGTCCCCGGTCACTTCCCCTCAGTTACTTTGATGGCCAGCAAACAATTCTGCTGGGTCACTTTAAGAGGTACCTCTAAGGTGTTCCAGGGGGACACCTGAGCCCTCCCCTGAGAGCTCACCTCTCCTGAGTCCTACTGTTCTAACAAATGACCACCACCCAGAGCACGGGGCAAAATCTCCTACATCTGGGGGTGCCCAGTGCACACCTCTCTAGTGTCAGAGGAACTTTCCAAGGGGTCCTGCACCTAATCTCCCATCTGGTCCCATATGCCCTAACCCTAACCTTAACCTTAACCCTTCTGCTTCCACTCACCAATTCAAATTTATCCTAAGACTCGGATTTCCAACCTCACCCCCTAAGCCCCTGAAATAGCTCTTGGTTTGTCATTAGAAACTCCCATCACTAACCATTCTTCCCTGTCCATGATGTGGTCTTTAAACTACAGACTAAACATGACCCAGGAACTCACCTGAACTATGTAATCCCCAGTTGCATTGCCCTGGAGATGAAAGAGTGCCTCTGAATCTGGTCTCCCCCACTTCTATCCCCCTCTCCCCCCTCCCCTCCCCTCCCCTCTTCAAATGATAATTCAGTCATGCCCTGGCTCATAAACCTTCAATGTATCTCTACCGAGTACAGGATAGAGTCTAAACTTCTTAGCTCAAAATGCAAGCCTTATATCATTCAGCCCCAATTTGTCCAATATGATCTTCTACTTTCACCCTACAACCAAAAGCATAGATTTCCTGTAAGTGTTACAAGTCATTGCGCCAGAGGAATTCAGTGGAAGGAGAGATCCCTTCTGGCTAAGGCCATCAGGCCAGACTTTACGGAAGGGGAGAGGGGGAGAGAGAGAGAGAGAGAGAGAGAGAGAGAGAGTGTGTGTGTGTGTGTGTGTGTGTGTGTGTGTGTGTGTGTGTGTGAAGTATTATTCAGAATCATGCACTGGACCAGCATGTCACTGGTCTGCCCTCCTCCTCCTCACTTCACCCTCCACCATGGGTTTGTAAGCATAAAGGACGTCCGTGTGGATGCAGGAAATGCTTTTTTGCACTTGAAGATTTGTCAGACTCCAGGCATCCAGGAACAGAATCAGACTGGAACAGAATCACAAAAGCTAGCAACTGCCTGTGATGAACCTCCTGCTAGTGTTGGACCAGAGTGATAAAGAGAGCAGGGTCTGGAGAGACCTCCTACACGGCCCTATCCAATACCTAGCATCTGGAGGAAAGAAGAACCTGAAGCAGGAAGGAAAGAATATTAAGTAACTCCCATCTCTCTGGACTCCCAGCCTTTTCAGTTTGGACCTTTGGAGGGAAGGGTATGAGAAGAGTTAAGAAAAAAAAAAATCAGACCTCTCCTGCCGTCTGTGATTCTGGCAACTCAATGCTATATATCAGTGGCCAGGCAGGGAGTGGGGGATGAAACCGAGCTTGGAATGAAGGGACAGAAGACCAGACCAGACTAGTGGACGCCTGGACTAGCCAGCTCCTCCCTTCCCAGGCATCATGTCCAGCCAGAGAATGATGAGGCCAGAGCCAAAGCAATAAGAGGGAAGGGCATCAGGGAAGCAAAGACATAAATTATTTGTGTCCCCAGCTCTACCAAGGAACCCCCTTCACAGCACTGCAACCTCCTTTCAAGTCCATATCATAATTCACCCAATGAAACATCACCACTGTATAATCATCCTGAATAGCGTACTTATATGTGACGAGACAGAGAGAGACCAAAAACTGGAAACAGGGCAGAGAGGTGAAGAGACCACGTGAGCAGGAGGATGAGGAAAAAGAAAGTGAACTGATGAGCTCTTCTCGGAATTAATTTTCAAAGACTGAACAAGAGCAATTAATGTGGGAGAGTGGAATCCCCAGGCTCAGCTGCTCTAGGGGAAGCCGCCCAGATGACTGGAGCCGTGGCTGTCGGCGCTGTGTTTACAAAGAAGGTGGGAGGGTGCACACTGGAGGAAAATCCAAGGGAAATGACTCCTAAGTGCTCTAGGGGGGAGGGGAGGAATAACTGGGACGCATGTTCCAGAGCAGTTATGTATGTGCTGGTGAAGAATGCACATACCCAAAGATGTTAACAGGGCAGTTCCATCAACTTCACCACTAGCCATAACGGCATCCCAAGTGTATCGAGCACTTGCCAAACCCTCGCAAACAAAAAGTCTTGTCATGATAGGCAACATGGAAGAGAACGCCTACTCTACACCAAGCACTGGATGTTCGGCATGTCTTATTTCCCTTCATCCAAACAACCCTATGAGGTAAGTGTTATCCTCCCTGTTTTATAGATAAACTAAGGCTCCAAGAGGTTATGTGTACAGGAGAGAACATTTGCCCCAAGTTCCCAAAGACCTAGCCTCTACAATTTTCTAACTCCATGACCCAATGATTGTCACTTTGGACGTATTATTTAACATTTCCGAACCTCAGCTTTACCATCTATAAAATAGGGATATCACTATATACTTCCCAGGTTGTTGTAAAAATTAAATAAGATAATGTATATAAAGCTCCCCATACTGAGTGTTCAGTAAATGTTTGTTCTCTTCTCCCACCCCCCCTTTCATTAAGATAATTTACTCATTCATTCAACAGACAGCGGTGTGTCCAATGTATGAAAAGCCAGAAGGGAATGGAATTTTGGAAGCCCTTTTTCATGCCAGGAACTTTACTAGGTCTTTAGGGTAGGGTGTGGAGGTTAACAAGAAGAATGGGACAGAGTCCCCGCCTTCCAGCAGGAGTTTACAACCTAAAAGCCAAGCCCATAAATAATTGAATGCCGTGGTGTGTGATAAGAGCTGTGTAAGACAAGGGCAGACAAAGATACAGAGCCCTCGGAGTTTAGAAAGGGAAGAGAGGAGGGACCAGGAAGAGAGATATGAGCCCTTTGGGGCCCCTGGGGAAGGTGCTGAGGAGAGATCACTTGACTTCTGAGCCTGAGAATGGGCAGCATTCAGAGTGGACACCAAGGAGCTGGGTCTCTCATATGGCCTCTCCGAAGGCAGAAGCTAACAGGATTCATAGGATACTAATCAATACATGCTTTCTGTCTTTAAGAACAGAGATCAAAGATGGCTGCAAATTGACAGATAGAGGCTGCTCCCCTCTCCCCTGGCATTTGGGTGGGCTCATGACTCAGTTTGACCAATGGAATGTAACAGAAGTGACGTTGTGTGACTTATGAGGTTAGGGCATAAGAAGCCTTAAAGTTTCCACTTGGGTCTCTTGGTATACTCTGTCTTGAGACATTCCTTCTGGGAACCAGCTGCCACACTGCGAGAAGCCCAGGCCACATGGATGGAGAAGGCCACATGTAGGGGCTCAGGTTGACAGCCCCAGCTGAGCTCCCAGGGGACAGCCATGTGAGGAGTCACCTTGGCTGCCTAGCCCAGTGCAGCTTTCAGATGACCACAAGGACAGGAGACAAGCCAAGCAAGCACCTAGCTGAGCCCAAGGAACCCAGAGAACTCTCAGGGAGCAATCACTGCTGTGCTAAGCCACTACATTTTGGGCCCGTCTATTCTGCAGCAATTCTTGCCAGAGCACCAAGGCTCTACTTCACTAACCTGGGCTGTTACTAGGGAAGCTGGAGCAAGAATCCTACTAGAAATGGATGGGAAAAGAGGTGAGAAGAGAGGGGATTATGTATTGAGAGAGGGAGGGCAGGGAATTGGTTAAACTCTCCTGGTAGCCTCCAGCTTCCCACTCCCCTCAAGTCTTCCCAACATGGTGCCAGATCAATATAACTCATAATTCAATCTACCCCCTGGGAAATAACCGGGAGAAAAAATCAGTAACACAGAAAGAGGTTTATAGCAGAGTTATTCATAATAGCAACAAATTGGAGACAACCCAGATTCCCAGTAATGAGAGAAAAGCAATACCGTAATGGAGTAACATGACAGAATTATTTACAGCTATTTAAAATGAAAAGTTTAAGGACCATCACCATACCTGGAAGTGTTTGGATAAAATAATATTAAACAAACAAGCAAAAATGCATGGCATGGGACCATAGCTACACACTAATTATAGCTATGTAAAAATATTAACAAAGATCAGAAGGGCCCATGGAATAAAGCACATAGTTTGGTATTTACTTACCCTTGTTTTAGGCAAAGTTGATTAAGGACTACTTTCTAAAAAGCACCAATTCAACCTTACAAATCCTCAAAATAGGGTCATGCCTGCATGGGAATTAGGAGATGATATGTTGGAAGATGTAACCCAGAGGATGTGGGTAAAACCCTGGGAGGAGGGGTGTGGGCTGGGTGACAGGAATGGAGCGAGTGGGATGGGGCTGTGGCATCTCCCCAGCAGGGGAGCTGAATGTTAGGAAACAAAACCCTCCGTGTTTGCTGACACAGTGCAAGGAGAAGGACTCCCACAAAAGCCACCCATTATCCCATAATTATTGTCTCTCTTGTGCCTGCAATTAACGGCTGTCTGAGAGGCGGCTGCCGGGGTAAATAAATGTTCGCCCCGCATTAGAGTCAATCAGCCAGCTGAAGCGCCAATTAACAAGCCCACTGCAGAGACACTCCTCGTATCCAGCGGCGACCAACCATGGGGAGGAAGGGGATGGGACAAGATGACACAGATCTTGGGCACACTCCCACCCCAGAAGCAGGAAAGGGATGCTCAAAGCAACATCCTGAGCCCCAGGGTAGATGTCAGTCTTGCCCGCAATGAGCCAAGCTAGGCAAGCAGGTGTTTTGACCCCCAGTGCCAAGTCAAAGGAGTCTACATGCATCCATGTGTTGCCAGCAAGGTTCCCAGGAGCTGCCACAGCTCCAACGTGGGGCGGCTTTTGACCTGTGGGAGCCCAGGAAGGGAAAGACCTGTAAGAGAAAGCCTTGGAGGTGCTGTCACCTCCTGAGTTACAGAAGGACAGAAACAGAGGACAAAGAAAGGAATCAGACAGGGAGCCATCTTGTCTGGCTGATGCTGAAACTGATTTATAAGGGCCTTTGGCTATTCTTCTTAAGCAGCAAGCTCTGAAACACAGGAAAGAAGCTAATGTCAGAGAAGTCAAAGATGATTTTTTTTGTCCAGAGGAGAAGGGCAGAGAGCAAGTGGCTGATAGGAGGCATCCCAAGTCCTCTCCCAGTGATCTGGGGAAGACAAGGATATCCTCTAGTTCTGTATGGCCTGGCCACTGTGCTACACCAGCACACCAGGCCCTCTCTCCTACCACAGACCCAGCCAGTATTGCTAAGGCTGTGGGACCAGAGGCCCCAGAGGATGCCTATCAGGCTCCCAGACAGCCTCTGAGATCAGAGCAGCAGCTCGTACAGTTAGAGATATCTGGTCCAGGGGTTTTCAATCCTGGCTTCACATGAGAATGACTTAGAGAGCTTTTCAGATATCCTAATACCTGGGTACCACCACAGACCAACTGAATCAGGATCTCTGGGGGAGAGGGAAGGAGGCCCAAGGCACATGCATTTCTTTAATGAACCTCGGGGATCCTGATGACTACTCCAATTTCCTCAATTACAGATGAAGAAACAGGAGTCTGGGGCATTAATACCTTGCCAAAGGTGACAAAAAAAACCCAGCAGGGAACAGAGCCAGAGCTCAAACCGGCTCATCTGATTGCAGGGATACAGCTCTTGTGCTCAGTAAGGCTGAATGAATGAATGAGCACCACAGGGGGCTATTCAGGATCCTGCTGGGTTCCTGTTTCATCCACAATTTGCATAAAGACTCAGAAGGCAAGGCTACCAGATTTGCCCCTGACAAGGCCAGGAGGGATGGCTAACACATTTACAGCAGAATCAAGATTCCACGTACTGAAATAGTGGCCTAACGCCGACAAAATGAAATATATCACAAACGTAAAACCCTACACTTACCATTTAAAAGATTCCAACTGTACATATAATTCAAGCTTTGAAATATGCTTGTAAAGTGGGAAAATGCAAATACAATCTAGATTTTTTTTTAATGCATAAGTGTTTTATAAAAACCCTATCATTGGCAGTCCAAGAAGCAAACAGGGCATGTGGACAGTTAGTGATCAAATACCTTGGGAATAGTTTTATGCCTGTCCCTAGGAGCCTCGTCAATACGACTGATTTCAAGACCTTGGAAGTTAGAATTCTCCTTGCCTCACCCTCATTCCTACTCCAAGTTAAATAATGTAGAGTAGTACCTCTCAAATTTTAACACGCATATGGAGCTCCTAGGGGATCTCGTTAAATTAGATTCTGATTCTGTAGGTCAGGAGTGAGGCCTGAGAGTCTGTATTTGTAACAAGCTCCCAGATGATGTAGAGGCTGCTGGCCTATAAAGAGCAAGGATTTAGAGGGTCTCAAAGGTGTACCTGTGAAACCAGGCACTCTGAATCAGTTTGGGGCATCTGTGTCCCTTCCTCTATAGCCTAGGAACGCTGAGAAGTGGAGGAGCTGAATTTGGAGGTTAGGAAGACTCCAACAGTATATGTTCAGCTCACTTGATTGGCAAGTGTGCATCTGATGAGCAGAGAAGAGTGACACAGACCCTCTGAGAGAGAAAAGACCCATGTGGGATGGATTTTATTTCAGACCAGTGTGGGTCAAGGTATTTTCCAAATAGAACACCGGATGTAGAGTAGCATTATAAAAACGACCAGACTGCACCAGTGAGGGTTCATGTGTGTTTGGAACCAATGTGAAGGGACGCTCTGGGCTCCCCTGGACACTGGCCTTCCCTCTAAAGCAGATCACATCTTTAATGTAGAAGAGGGGAAACCTACACCTAACAGCTGTCCTTGGGAAAATAAGCCAACAATTTCAGCACAATGAGCACAGATTATATACCAGTGATTTGCAAACTAAGTCTGATGTAATAAAAAGAGATGGTCAAGCAGAGGGCATCAGAGTCCCACTGAACAGACCACATCTGGAATACTGTGTTCAATTCTAGACAGTTTATTTTAAGAGAAGATGAAAAGCTACCATGCACAGAGTGCCTTGTAGCTGCCAGGCCCTGTTCTAAGCCTTTGACACGTGTTAATTCATTTAGCCCTCTCAACAACCCTGTGAGGTAAGTACCATCATCATCCACGTTTTACAGATGGATGCATTGAGGCTCAGAGAAGTTAGGATTATAGCCAGGGTCACACAGCTGATGAGTGTGAAGCCAGGTGCAAACTCGGGCAGACAAATCCTGGAGCCTATGTTTTCCCACTGTGTCATATTGTCTCTCAACACTGGTCTGACTCTTGAAATGATGACAAACAAGTGAACTCAGGAAAGAATGTCAGGATGGCCAGGATGCTGAACTAGAACCAAAGGGTGGATGGTAGAAGAAGAAAAGTTTGAGTTCAGCACCAAGGAAGGATGTGAGTTGAAGCCGTCCAACAATAGAAAAAGCTGCTTCACAGAGCAGTGCTCCTAGTCATTGGGGGTTCAAGTGGTGCTGTCTGATCACATGTCTGGGGTCCTGCTATTTGGGAGGAAGTTTGGACCAAATGAAAGGTTGCTTCCAAGGCTGAGACTCTAGGTCCCTCTCCTGTCTTGGTCTCTCCATCTAGAAAAACAGGCTCTGACATCCAGGCACAGTGTTTATAATGAGCTACATTTAGCCTAGACTTGCCCACAGATTCTGGTGTATGTGATGGAGAGAAAGTGACAGCTATGCCCAGACTACACCCTGCCTAGGACACCTATAAATTGAGCCAAAAGAAGGATTATGAGAAATATGCAAATGAGCCTCTGCTGACACCTCCTTCCCCTGACCTGTTATCATCTCATGAGTTTCTTCTGGGAGTGATAAACTCCTCTAACCTAGCTGAAAATAGCTCACTCCTTCCCAAAGAGATATTAAGAACAGAAAGAGTCATCATTAAAAGCATGAAAGAGGGCCAGTGTTTCCTAACCCTAACTATACTGTGGTCCAGCACCTCATCTACATTATCCAAGCACCACAGATGTAAATGACACAGCCACATCTCCAAGAAGAAAGGCAGAGAAGAATGGATGACATACCATCAAACTCCACCCTGCAAATCCTTCAGCTAATGACTGGCTCTAAACCAGAAGGAAGAGAAATCATCTGAAATCACAGAAGGTCTTGGGCTGAGAGCAGCTTCTGTCTTACTCTGTTTCATGTTGCCCCATCCCAAGCATAAAGCCCAGGGAAAGTGGGGGAAGGTATGTGTCAAGTACTAACTATTTCAAGACACTATGCTAATTACTGTGGGGAGATACAAATTTATCAGGAAGACATATGTGAAAGAAAATATTTCAGAGCAACTTCTATTTCCAACTGGCTGTTTCAGCCAATGAAAGGAGACTTTTAAAAATATAACTTAATAAGTACAAGTGTTGATGGCTTGGCCTCGGTTCTGACAACACCAAATTTGGAAGCTGCTGGGCCCAATCAGAATGTTTTCCATTTAGACTCTTCCTGTAGTCTAGACAGTTTCTAAGTCGCCACACTTTGCCTCCAGAACAGGTGACCAGAGGCAGCCCATCCAAAGGTATCTGAGCCTGGCCCTGTCCATGCTGATCCAGGCTTCCTTTCTCAGACCTTTGCCTTACTTCCTTCAGAGCTTCCCCCCAGGGACTTCCCTGGTGGTGCAGTGGTTAAGAATCTGCCTGCCAATGCAGGGGACACGGGTTCAAGCCCCAGTCCAGGAAGATCCCATATGCTGCGGAGCAACTAAGCCCACGCGCCACAGTTATTAGAGCCCGTGAGCCACAACTATTGAGCCTGTGCTTTAGAGCCCGTGAGCCACAACTATTGAGCCCATGTGCTGCAACTACTGAAGCCTGCGCACACCTAAAGCCAGTGCTCTGCAGTAAGAGAAGCCACCGCGACGAGAAGCCCGCACACCGCAACGAAGCGTAGCCCCCACTCACTGCAACTAGAGAAAGCCTGCGCACAGCAACGAAGACTCAACACAGCCAATAAATAAATTATATAAATAAATTTATTTAAAAAAAAAAAAACAAGCTTCCCTCTAGTGAGAACCCTCTCCACACTCCCCATCGCCACTGTGCCAGAGGCCTCAGTTCCTCCCTCTTCTTCCTGCTTTCCTCACATCTGGAATCTGCCGCCATGAGGCAGATCTGTGGGATCTCCATCTTTGTCCCCCTCAGAACCCATGTACGTACTCTCCTGGGTACAGCCTCACCCACAGCACACGTCCTAGAGAGCTGATGGACGTGGCTGGTTTGACAAGCATCACCCTGAAGAGGACAGCAGAATCAACCATGACCCCTCCTGTTCCCTCTTCTCCCACCCCACACCCTGCTCCCTGTCCCTGCAGCAGGTCCCCCACACAAACCCTCCTTTCTGTGCTGAATCGCTTGACCTTAACAGTAGGATCAGAGGCGCTGGGGAAAGTCAGCTCACCCAACTTCCGCCATCTCTCTCCACACTTACACACAGGGAAAGTAGCTATAATGATGAGGATGCTGAGGAGTGGCAGAAACGCACGGGAGCGGAGTACCGCGGAAAGAGGTGGGTGCGTCAAGCCCACCCCGCCAGCTGCCACCAGAGGGTTAAGTTGGTTTAAATGAGGACATTGGTTTCTGGGTTCAGAGAAGGACTGCACTGCTGAAGGAGGCTATGGCTCCTGCAGGAGCTGTCGCCTGGTTAGATAATTCCCTCCTCCAGCACTATGAGGGCCACAGGAGCTGTAAGGACCGGCACTGCGTATGGTCCCTGAATCCCCCTGCAGCTCAGCCCTGCCTCCAAGCCTTCGTCTCAGCACCCCTGTGACTTTCTTTCTACGGTCTGAAGGGCCCCCAGCAGCTGACGGCTCCTTCTTTCATACACATGAACATGGAAGTAACACACGCACACACTGCTCCAGAGGAGGCAGCATTTACCTCCTGCCTCTCCCAGGGCACAGGGTCTGGGCACTTGGGGAAAGGCCAGTGGGGCAGCCCCGAGAGGCCAAAAACGAGCCGTGACTGTTGTGGGTGTCATAACAAAGTAGCAGCAAATAATCACGTCTTCCCCCCTCCCACCCCCATCTCCATTATCTCAGTATCTCTGGCTAATATGCACGCATTCAAACTTGGGTCACGTAAGGGGCAGAACATCATAAACCCTAATTCTGATTCCTCCCCCATGTTTCAGCATGGTGTAGGATGAGTGGCCCATCATCTCAGAAATATTAGATTCTTCATAAGTAAAAAAGGAGAATCTAGTCGCCCTGGACAAGCTAGAGGGAAGATAGTACAGAGTATCCTGGGCACACGCAGAATACATGGATGCAGAGATGGGGGGTTCCCACAAGACACCTGTTCCTCCAACTCCCATGTGAATCGGTTCATCTTCAAGCACTGAACACAGTCTCCTCATATGATGCCAAGGCACTGATTCTCCTTACTGGAAACCCACCATCCCTCAGCCTCTATTCACCCAGCCTCAGATGGAAACACACCCCCACCTGGGCCTCAGCAGAATTCCTAATCACACACCCACTGCCCGGCCCAAGGTCCTGAACCCAGCAGCCTGGCCGTGAGGGGCTGGGGTCATGGATGCTCATCACACTGGCCGCCAAGCCAGTTAGCAAGAAGCCCGGAGGACCGGGCCACCCCTCTCCTCCCACAGCTGCAGCCCCACCGCTGCTCCCCAGGCCTCTGTTCGAAGCCACAGCCTGTGTAGGAGGGGCTGTGTAGACGCTGCGAAGGCAACACACCCAAGAGCCTCAACTGTGAGCACCTTGCTCTGCTGTTTGCAGAGGGCGAAGTCCACACAGGAAGAGGAGGACCGGCCCATCTCCAGGATGGGAGACACAGGCCCTAAGAGTTGGAGAAGCAGGCATGTTCTCACAGCACAGCTGAAAACAGAGCAAGCCCTGTGAACTCCCCCACGTGCTCTGATGCTTACTCTGGGCCTGACCTTGAACCTGTCACAAGTATTCACAGGGGCAGCCTTCTGCCCAGGGCGGTGCTCCTGGGGTAGAGCACCCCTCCGCTCTGGGGAATGAGCACTCCCCCAGCTGAGCCTACTCTGCGATCAAGTCCGCACCTGGCCAGCCTCCTGGGCCTGGCTTACGGCTTTCCTATCAGAAAATCCCCCAGGAGCCTGAGGCCTGCAGGCAGCCCCAGGACCCTGACACGGGCTCACGCCAAGGAAAGCTCTTGGGGTCCCGCTTCAGTGCAGCCAGGCCCACTCCCCTCCTCACGCCTTCTCCCTCACAGACACAGAGGGAGCACCCGGACCGCTTCAGGCTCAGCCGCATCTCCACAGCACCCTCGGCACCCAGCAGACAAGAGGCCCCGAGGTCTGGGCTCAGCTCCAGGCTCTCACTTTGGATCTTTAGGCCCGGTTTCTCTGTTTGTAAGAAGAATCCTCCAATCCCTCTTGTAGCAAGAATGAAAATGGGCAACAAGGGGCATGAATTGGGAGATTGGGATTGCTGTATACACGTTACTAATAAAAAAATATCAAATTGTATGCTTTAAATATACGCAGTTTATTGTATGTCAAAAAATAAAGTTTAAAGAGTTAAAAAATTAAAAAAAGAAAATGGACAACAGATTCAGCACAGACAGGGGTGCACTGTGAACCGGAGCAACACAGACCCCCTTTCAAGCCCTGGCTCTGCGACCCTGGGCCAATCGTATGACCTCTGATCTGCAACCCTGGACAAGTCCTGTGACCTCTGAGCCTCAGTTACCTCACAGATTGCAATTGTGAGGAGGCAAGCAGACAACCTCACCCAGGGAAGCGGGGAGAAGCCCAAGGTCCTACACACACCTGAGGAGACTTAGTTAGGATTCTCTCCCAGTGTTTCTCAGACTGAAGGCAGTGACCCAAAAGTGGGTGTGAAATCAAGCTGAAGGGTCAAGATATCTTTTTTAAAAACAAAGTAGACCAGACTAGACTCAAATATGACATTCAGCGTGCACCACACACAGTAAGGGTATCACACACGTGTCTGCTGGCTTGTGATGAAAAAATGTATTTCTGCTGGCGGCAGTCAAAAATTTCGATAAGGTCCTACTTTGAAAACTTCCTCGCAAATGTTCCCACCTGTGTGAACTTGCTTCCTGCCCTCAGAAGATTGGGATGGTAAACTCCTTGAGGCTGAGAGCCACGTCTCTGGGTTCTCAAGAATTCCAACCCTCCCACCTCCTCCCCGCATTGTGCTGCGCTCGGACCAGGGTGGGCCTCCAATACAAGCTGTTCACGGGCTGGAAAGCATCCACCGAATAGAAAATCAGCAAGGAAGGTGAGGAGGGGACCATCATTGACGGTGCCAGGCACTGTCCCAAACAATGTCCCTGGAGGTCCGTGCTAACATTTTACAGATGAGGAAACTGGAGTTCAAAGAGGTTAAGTTGTCCAGGGGTGGGGCGACCAGGATGGAGACATAGGTTTGGACAGTCCATGGCTCCTTCTCTGGACCTCGCTGCCTTTGTCACAGACTGTGAGAGCTCAGATTTGCCCTATCAAATCTTTCAAATGTCCTGCATTGCCCAAGATGACTCATACCACAAACACACACACACAGGGTAGGAAACAACACAACATCCTTTCCTACCTGTCTTTCTCTGGCTTTCCCAGTCCCACGAGGGAGAGAAGAGGGCTATGCTGGGGGCATCTGGGATTTGTCTTCCTCTTGGTCCCACCCTTGTTCTTCTCTGTCTCTTTTGAGACTGATTCCCCCCAGCTCACCATCCCCCTCCCCCAATACCAGCTAACTGGTTACCAGGGCAACCCAGCTGGGAGGCTGCCAGTTACCACGGCAACCCAGCATGGCCGCCAGGCTGCCTTGCTTGGGAAGGTCAGGGGACCAGCCGGGCGACAGAGCCACTAGGATGTTGCCGGCAGAAATGGCCCAGGCCGAGGAGCCTACATGCTTCAGGGAACTAAGTTCCTGCTGTTGGGGGCTACCTCTTAGTTTCTCATGAGACAGGCTGCCCCAGCTGGGGGCAGGAGCCACAGCCAACTTCCCCAACTCTGTTACTTAAGCCTGGTAGCCTCCAAACTTTTCAACAGAATTCTGGTCACCTCATCTTGAGGAAGCTTTCTCAGAACAAGCAGCAACTGGCTATCACCCAGCCTACCCCTGGGCCCCCTCACCCCCCTCCCTTTCTGAGCATATCTGGGAGCCAGCGTCATCGTCTCTCCATGAAATATGGAGGAAGAAAAATAACAAGGAAGAGCTACTATTTTCTAGTACTTACTGTGTGCCAAGCATGTTCTCGGTACCTTGCCTGAAGTCTCTCCATTGACCCAGATAACAAACTTGTTATCCCCACTTTGTAGACGCAGCAACTGAGACTTGGAGAAGTTAGGGAACCTGTTCAAGGTCGCATAGGTATTAACTTGCAGCGCTAAAATGAAGCCATACAAGTCAGCTTCTGAAATTCCTTGAGCCCCTGGCTAGTGCGCTGTCTCCAAGTACCTGGCCTGGCTTTAAGAAAACATTTTTAACATTTATGAAAAGATTATTTGGTGCCAGATGTTTTATTCATATTATTTTATTTCATTTCACCCTCACCTCCATGAAGGAGGTCTTAGTCTCCTCACATGATAGCTTAGGAAACTGACTCCCAAGGATGTTAAATGACTTTCCCAAACTGGGGAGACCCAGCTTCAGGCCCTTCCTCAGGAATCCTTTCCTGACTCTCCAGGGAGGGTCTACCGCTCTCTTTCTTGGCCACCAAGAAATGCAACATATGTGTCTATCATATACAGGACAATCGTTTGCACACATCTCTGCTCCCTTACTAGACTGTGAATTTAAAAATTCATTTTTGCAACCTAGTACCTGGTCCATAATGAGCTTACAGTAAATGTTTGCCAAGAGAAAGCAGTGAGGTCGGAATTTCAAGTCCTGTTCATGTGGCTCAATTCCATGCTCTCGCTACTACTTTACCCTGTCTCCCTCACTCAGTCAGTCAAAAAGCAGTTATCAAACAACAGCTATGTGGCTGGCTCTGTGCGGAACATCACAAAGACAAATAATAATAATAATACTCTTGCCATGAGGTATCACCTCACACCGATCAGAATGGCCATCATCACAAAATCTGGAAACAACAAATGTTGGAGAGGGTGTGGAGAAAAGGGAACTCTCCTGCACTGTTGGTGGCAATGTAAGTTGGTACAGCCACTATGGAAAACAATTTGGAGGTTCCTTAAAAAACTACAAATAGAACTACCATATCATCCAGTAATCCCACTCCTGGGCATATACCCAAAGAAAACCATAATCCCAAAAGAAACATGTACCATAATGTTTATTGCAGCACTATTTACAATAGCCAGGACATGGAAGCAACCTAAATGCCCATCAACAAATGAATGGATAAAGAAGATGTGGCATATATATACAATGGAATATTACTCAGCTATAAAAAGGGATGAGATGGAGCTATATGTAATGAGGTGGATAGACCTACAGTCTGTCATACAGAGTGAAGTCAGTCAGAGAGAGAAAGACAAATATTGTATGCTAACTCACATATACGGAATCTAAAAATGGTACTGATGAACTCAGTGACAAGAACAAGGACGCAGGTGCAGAGAATGGACTGGAGAACTCGAGGTTTGGGAGGGGGCGGGGGGTGAAGGGGAAGCTGAGACGAAGCAAGAGAGTAGCACAGACATATATATACTACCAACTGTAAAGTAGATAGCCAGTGGGAAGTTGTTGTATAACAAAGGGAGTTCAACTCGAGGATGGAAGATGCCTTAGAGGACTGGGACGGGGAGGGTGGGGGGGACTCGAGGGAGGGTGGGGGGGGAGTCAAGGGAGGGAGGGAATACGGGGATATGTGTATAAAAACAGATGATTGAACCTGGTGTACCCCCCAAAAAATAATAAATAAAAAATAAATAAATTAATTAAAAAAACCAGATGATTGAACTTGGTGTACCCCCCCAAAAATAAAAAAAATAAAACCAAAAAATAATAATAATAATAATACTCTTGCCTTGAAGCAGCCCAGTGGAGTGGAGTGGGGGGCATGGCTGAGGAGGACAGGAAATACATGCCCCCCACCACTGCCATCATAGGCTTTCTCATGACTGTTTCCCCAAGCCTATTCTTGGGTCAAACTCCTTCCCCCTCCAAATCTTTATATACCCATCCAACATTTATTGAGCACCTGCTATGTGCCAATGCCTTCAAATCACCCATGGTTTGGAAGACAGTGAACAAGATAAGAAGACAATGGAATCAGGAATTACAGGACAGCATGAGAAGTGACCAGGAACTAGTGTCCAGGGACACTGGGACCATTTGTCTAGTTATAAAGAACTCTCACATATGATGTGATAAAGCAATTATACGTTGCTTTACCTTCATGCCCACTTCCTACATTAACTCATTTGAACCTCAGTGATGCAGGCAAGGCAGGAATTATTACTCCCATTTTAGAGATGGGGAAACTGAGGCTCAGAAGGGGAAGAACATTGGATTAGAAGGAAGGAAACTGGGTTCTAGACCTCACTTGTGATTCCAACAAGTCTAACTACTCTTCCATCAGGACACTCCCATCCCACCATCCCACCTCACCAAAAGCAGATTTTCCATCACTGCTATGACCTCTTCAATTCCCCAGCTAGGCAGCTGCAGTTTCAGGCGAGGCAAGCGGGCTGGCCTGCAGTCTGTGGATAGCCCATTGATACTAATAAGGACCCGGGAACGAAGCAAAATCAGAAAAATGACCTCACCACCAGAGGCCAGGTTGAATTTAACAAGCTTATTGCAAGCATTAGGCTAATTAAAAGCAAACTGGCACCTGCAATTATAGACTCAGGTTCTCAGGTAATGATGAACTAGACTGAGTGGACGTGGTGATGTCAGAGCTAGGGAGGGACCTCGCCTCCCCCATGGAGGGGGGGTTCCAGGCCCTGCAGGAGGAAAGCCTCAGCATCCATCCATGTTTGTCAGATCAGCGTGGACTTGCCCAGCCCTATATCCTGGGTTCACAAAATAAGGACCAACCCTTTACAGAGACTAAGTGACCTGGGAAGATTTGACAGTCACCCTGGATATCATATATTATCTGCCCTAAACATATTTCCTACTAACCTGCCTCGGCACCTGTCTGACCTTTGAGTTAAAGTATTGCCTTCTGATATACATTGTTCAAATACCATGGCTAATAATAACCAACATTTGTATAATTATTTGCAGTATACAAATCACTTTCATATGTATTACTCATCTAGCTACCAACTAGGTGAGTAGGTAAGTGATACTAACCCCATTTTTCAGACCAGGAAACAAAAACTCAGCGAGATTAAGCAATTTGCTACAAACCAAACAGTTGCCAATTTGGACCAAGATTTGAATCCATGTCTTCAAATTCCAGCGGGACATTCTCTCTACACCCCAGCAGGCTGTGCACTGACTCTCTCTTATTAATGTATGGACCGGAATTAGTTTCTCAGATCAGCTGGTGCTACTTTGGAAAGTGCAAAGAAGGCTCAAAGGAATGGGGAACAGTCTGGGTAGGTCTGACAAGGAGGGATCAAGAGAGGATGTGCGCCTGGCAGTGTGTGAGAGGTCTGGAGGAGGGGACTCCAGTGGAGTGTCCGGTTAGCCAGAAGACACTAGAGAAGCCAAACTCCCTTGTCTAGTCAGCTGCTAGAAGAAGCCACAGAAGTGTGACATTCCCGGGGATTACCCTGGGACGGGGGAGTGGCTGCCTCACTATGCCCTGTGCTGGTGAGACCAAATCTGGGGCGAGGCACCAGGAGAGCTTGAGGAAGGGGTTGGTGGTCACTGGAGGCCTCCAGCCTCAAATGAGGAGACTTCGGGGATTTGGGGGGAGGGAAATCATGATACTGGCTTCAGATATCCATGTTTCTCATACAAATCAACAACAGTAAGATAATAACAAACACATTTATCACTCTGCTCAGCATGAGTCTATGTGCCTTACATATGTGACCTCATTCATCTTCACAAGACGTCTATGAGGAAAAGTGCACCATTGTCTTCATTTTACAGATGGAAAAACTGAGGCACAGAGATATTAAGTCACGGTCAAGCTCCTATCCCTGGTAAGTGGCAGAGCCCAGATTCAACCTGAGTTTGGCCCCATAACTGTGATCTTGACAACTGCACTAAATTGTCTTTTAAGAACAGGCAGAGACTTAAACACGCAAATAACAGCAGATGGACTCTTCATACTTTAAAACCTTTTTAAAATTGTAAAACTCACTACTAATCAAACAAATGGATTAAAACAATGAAGAAACAATGAATTAAAGCAGTGAGAAAAGTTATAATAGTCAATGCTGATGCTCATGCAACAAAATGCATTCTTATATGCAGCTGCTGGGAATGTAAGTTAGTACTTTTTAACAAGGAATTGGCAAAATATGTCAAAATATTTTAAAACGTAGGAATTCCACTTCTAGAAATGTAACCTAAGGGAAAAAAATCGTTGATATGTGTGAAGATTCAGATATTTATATGTTCACTGTAGCATTGTTTACAAAAGTGACAAACTGGAAACACATAGTTTAACAAAGGGACCAATTAAACAAACAATTAAATAGAATAGGTATATAATGAAATACCAGACAGTTGCATAAAAATTATGTTGTAAAAGAATACTTAATGACATGGAACAATGCTTTTCATTTAAGTGACAAAAATATATACTTGGTGCAAATTTTTAACAGTATATATGTGTATTTTGATAATAAATATAGTCATCTTTCTGTGCATGAATTTATAAAAATATATATACACCAAAATGTTAGAAATTATACACTAAATCTCTGAGACAATTACATGTAATTTTAATCTTTTCTTTATGGGTTTTTCTACATTTTTAATGACTATGTATTACCTTATACTCACAGAATAGTAATTTTTTTAAATGTATACCCTCCATCACATTAATCCTATGTCTTGGGATTTATCCTAAGGAAAGAATCCAAAATAAAGAAAAAGCCTTATGCACAAAAATGATCATGTTGTGTTATTTGTAAAAGGAAAATAAGGACAACCACCTAAATGTCCGATACAAATATGATTACAGAAAATACATTACGTCCAAAGGCTATTAACACACTATTTTAATACGAAGAAAATCATCTTTATCACTGTGGGAAAGAGAGCGGACTTGCTCTGTGCTGCTTCAAAGAATCAAAACCAAAGGGCGGAACTTAGAACTGGGCAGATTTTGATTCTACATAGAATGTTCTAACCTTGGAGCAGGCTGCCTGGTGAGGTAATGAGCTCCCTGTCGCTGGAATTTTCCAGGCAAGGATGGTTCTCCCCTCAGGGAGGCTGCAGAGGGCTGGTCTGGGCTTGGAAGGTGTCTGGAGCTGTGGGTGCAGAGCAGGAGCCCACCTGGACTGAGTGATGGCCAAGCAAAGGGTCCCACTCAGCCGACCCTCCACGTGCTTTCTCTCTGCTCACTGTTTATTCTACGTGTTTCCCAAAGTGTGTTCTTTCCTCTCTACATATGTGCGTTGTTGTTTTTTTTCAACTGGTTGGAAACTGGCCTACCAAAGTCATCTCACTAACGCACTGATGTCTAAGCAGCTCAGCCCAGAGCTCAGCACACCATGCAAAACCTCGCAGAGCCAGGACCCACTGCTACAGCCGCGGCCCCCCTCCACTCAGCCAGCTCTCCCCAGTGCCCCGCTGCAAGCTTCCTCCTCCAGACCCTCCTCTGGGGGGCCCACAAGCTCAGTGCCAAGGCCTCAGAGGACCCGCAGCAGGCCAGGGAGGAAGACAGAGGAGACAGGGATCTCAGGTCCGTCAGGCCGGGTGTCAGCCCCAGCCAGGCGGCTGCCTGCTCAAGGACTCCCATGGTAATTACTTCATTTACACCAAGCAGGAAGAATCCAGCTCAATAATCCAGGCAGACAGTTAAAAGTAATTATCTGTGTAATGCGTCCTGCAACATCACCTTCCTGTGAAGAAGGAAAAGAAGCCGAACCAGGCAGAAAAAAGAAAAAAAGGGCCCCCATTGTCTGGAGCCTGTGCAGCCGCCGCCAGGATTCATTACACAGCCGCGCAAACACGTTTAGCACCTCACCGCTGATTGGAAAGCCAAGGACTTTTAATAATTCGTATCTGCAGCCCAGCACTCTGTGCCCTGGTGAGGACACAGAGAGCCCTTGTTTTCTGCCAGGCAAGCCCTCGGCAGTGCCAGGCTCGCCGCCCCTCGGCCGCCCCACCTGGAGATGGCTCCAGCCTCGGGCCACTGTCTGGCTCCTCCAGGGAGGCAGCCAGTGCGGGAGAGAGGCTGGGCCGCTGCAGGGCCTCCCCTCCACCTCCGCTCCCCCAGTGGGATCTGCTCATCTCCTGCCTGAGCTAAGATGCAGCATGGGGTGGGAGCCCACAGGATCCCCCAAGCTCCTCGCCCCTCCAGAGGGGCCTGGAAGCCAGAATTTGGAGGATTTGTAGGGCAGGTGCCTGCGATGCCTTTGCGGCTGTCTGGACAGCAGGCTCAGGCAGAGATGGTCCAGCCAGGGCTCCCACCCCCACGTGCAGGCAGATGCCAGACAGGGCGAGGGGCCTGTAGGGACTGGGGAGGAACTGCCAAGCCCTGAAGACTGTGACCCCCTTTGACTCTGATTCTGAGCCCATCCTCCTCCCACCACCTTCCCCCCCCCGTAGCTCAGCCTCCCACCCCAGCCCTGCGCCCTAGGGCTGGCTCCCTCTTTCCTGACTCTCCCATCGCTGGCCCTCCCAGCTCCAGGCTCTAGCCGCCTCTCTTCCCTTCCCTGCCCCCACACCCCCGCTTGCCTGTGGCTGCAGGGAGCATCTCTCCATAGCCTCTCCTCCTTTCTTCTCCCTCCGCCTTTCCTAACTCTCCCCCTCACCCCCTCACCCTACCTCTCAACACCCCACTCTGCCATTTCCTCAGCCTTTGCCCAGAATCTCACACAATAAGCCCAGGCTCTGCTAGCTGCAGCCTGGCGCCACCATTATAAAGCCATTCCCCCATCCCCCATGCCCCTGACCCAGGTATCAGGCTCCAGCTCCTTCAGGTGCTCCCCACTGAGTCCCCAGAGGTCAGATGTCCCCTAGGAATTCAAGAGCCTCAGCAGCCCCAAGCCCCAGCCTCTGACCCATAAAAGACACATCCTGACCCCTCCCACACGGAGGGAGGTGGGTCCCTGGGGCTGACCCGAGCCTGATCCCCAGGACCCCCGCTTCCTGCTGGCCTTAAACTCACCCCTCTGGCAAGATCAGAGGCAGGGTGGGTCTGGCCCCTTTGCTCTAGCCAGGCTGGGGTCCCCAGCTGGACCCTAGGAAGCTGGCAGCCCCAAAGCTGGCCTCACTCAGGAGATGCAGTTCAAATGTAATAAATTCAGACATTAGCCCTGACTGGGGATTCTAAAGGTGGGGGTGGGGGCACAGAGAGGGCTATAATTAGCATTTTCAGCATCCATGCTCCCTAAGTATCGCTGCCAAGAATGAGGGATGGGGAAGGCAGTGGCACCGCAGTGCCAGCAGCCCAGACTCACAAGGCGGGCGGCTGCCAGCCCTGACCAGAGCCCAAGCTTCCTCCTCCCGCCTCATCTGTATGATGCATCAAAACAGACTCACCGGCTTCTGAGGTGTGAGCCCCGCGCTGAAAAGCTATAACTCTCCGAGCCCTCAGGCACCCCTCCCCCCAGCTCAGGCCAGCTGGGGTCCTCCTCCCCGCCCCTGGGGCCCCCTTCTGAGGAGCAGGGCTCGGATCTGATCTGGTCTAATCAGTCATCTCTCCGGCTGGCAGGTCCCTGGCGCAGGGAGAGGATGCTGTTGTGGTGACTGCAGGATCCAGCATCTTTCCCAGGCAGAAGCAGCTGGGCATGCTCCATCGGCTCCCGAGGGGATTTCAGGGCCACGTGACTCTCCCTGCCTGAGCTGTCACTTAGGATCAGGAGTAAATAGTCCCCGGAAAGGTTTAACTCCATCCACACCAGCGACAAGCTGTTAACCACCCATGCTGCCTGCCTGGGTGAGAATGGAGTACCTCAGCACAGCCTTCCTGGCCTTCCACCACTGGGACAAGGCTGCCCCCCAAAGGGGATCTGGGCCACCATCTGTGTAAGCTGCATTTTGCAGTCCTCCCACCAGAGCACGGGGAACCAGAAACTGCCCAGGGGTCTGGCATCTGGGGCCTCACCTGGCCTGCCTGTGGTTGCCTCTTGTCTCCATGGCATGTCTCTGGGTGTCAGGAGGCCTTGGCCAGAGCCCTAGTACCTTCACATCCCCCCACCCCACACAGTGAATTTAAAGAAATAATGTTTGGAGCTGATTAGAGTCCATTACAAGATGTCAGGACCTTTTAGGTCCTCAGCCCAAATTGGTCTCCAATGACCTTAGGCAAGGATGCTGGGGGTACCTGTGTTTTGCATTATTGAGGCTCAGAGGCAGAAAAGAGGGCTTCAGACAATAGGATTTCAGCCCTGTGTCTGCTGAAAAGCCCATGCCATTCAGAGATCTCTCTCTCTCCCTTCCTCTCTTTCTCTCTCTCTGCCTCAAGTTTCCTTCTCTTCACATTTCTGTGGATGCTGGAAAAATATTCTCTGCGATAATAACTAAGTGCAGGAGAAATACTGAGTTTCCAGCCAAGATCAGAAGGATGGAAAGAAAATGGAGTATGCCCATCTGAACTTCCAGGCAGGCTCACCGGGTCTCAGTCCCGCCTGCCACTGAGACGCAGGAGCTGGAGACCTCAGATGAGTTCCTGGAGTGACTTCTGAATAAAGAAGTATTTCAATAAGCAGGGGCTAGATGAGGGCAGTTCCCAGCACCCACACACATGATTATTACATCTTTTCTGAATGTTTATTTGAATGAACTTGATTTTTAAAAAATAAACCTCTCTTCACTTAGATACAATTCTCCGTGGGTCTCTTTCAATGCGATCTGAGTGTAAGCATCATTTTTACCAACTTAAGCCTTTATCTTTAAAAAGAATCTACTATGGAAGGTACGGGAGCACAGACTTCCTCCCAGGGTCCAGGAAGAGCTGGGGGAAGGGAGTGTTAAGGGGATCTGATCAACACCTTGTCCCACACACTCCAGAGAGAGCTACTTGCAGGACCGTAGAGCAGGCCAGGCTGGAACTGGGGATCGAAGGTTAGAGTAGCACACACCTGCCTGCAGCTACAGTGGGGCGGGGGATCCCTATGTCACCCCTCACCATAGCTGAGATGCTGAGTTCAACCCAGCTGAAGGGGCAGAGAAGTCCTGGATGCAGGCCCAGTGCAGGCAGCACTGACTAAGCCTAACCCACCTGCCCCGGCTCTCTAGGACTTGGCAAGGCTGCTCTGTGCAGGGCGGGTTAGAGCCAGCTCCCAGCCAGACAAAGAAGAGGGGCTTTGGGGGATGTCTGGCCTTGAGGACCCAGTGGAGCAAAGTAGGGTTGGGGCGAGAGAGTACAGCATCCAAGAGGGGACAGAGAGGGTGGGAAAGGTGACAAGGACCCCAGCATCCATCCCACAAAATCTTCAGACAGCTGGAAAGGGTAGGAGACAGACTGGCCCGCTGGGAGAGTTTTATCTCTGGCAGACGGAGGGCTAGGGCTCCAGACGAGTCCCTTGGATGCTCAAGAGGCCTGAGCCAAAAGCATTGATACTTCTGGGAGATCTGGGTGGGCTGTTGGGGCATGAGAGGCCAAGGGAGGATTACTGTGGGAGCAGGGCCTTCGCTTTGGGGAGCAAGGTAGGGGAGATACTGCAGCAGGGGAGCCTTAGAGGTCCAACAAGGATGGGTGAGGTGGAGCCGAGAAAATAGCCTACCTTTGCTAAATCTAAATTCTCTTTCTGTTAAACCAGCAGAGGAGAAGCGAGACTTATCTGAAAGACTCAGGTAGGGAGGGTGTGAGGAGGGGGTGCGAGGGAGAAATATGCCAGAGAAAGTGCCTCTGTGACTCCGTCCATTCTCCGCTCTGGAATCCATGGCCCTGAGTACTTGGAAGAGGAAGTCCAAAACGCTCGGTCATAGATTCACAGTCTCTAAACACGGGTCCTCCTTGCCTTTTGGGTGTCATCGCCACCCCCCACCACACAGTCTTGGTGGCCACTAAATTGGTTGATTCGTTGCCCCTCAAATGTGCCCTGCCCTTTCCTCACCTGGCCACATCCAGGAGGGTCTCTCCCTGACAGAAGGCACCAACTGGGGAGCAGAAAAAGGAGTCCCATAGGATGAATTATCTTTCAGGAGCTACCTGACTTTGAGCCCTAGCTCCATCTCCTACCAGCTGAGGGACTTTGAACAAGTTACCTGAGTGCTGAGCCTCAGTTTTCCTCACCTGCAAGTGGGGCTTCTCTGCCCTGAGCCCCATACCACGCACCACCTTTCTCCTCAACTGTCTCATGCTGTCTCTCTCAACTGTGCTGGTGTGTGATTTGCCTCTCTGAGAGCAGAGTTTGTCGGGTCACTAATCAGCAGGCTGGCTGCCCTGGGATCTCTTTCCTTTGTCTTGTGTGCTGGAGACAGCAGAACAGGTCTTGAGACTCCGCCGTCCTTCCTGGAACGACGCCTCCTCTAGTGTCCCACAAGTTGCGGTCTATATTGATGACTCACGGTGACATAGCCCTCAGGTCCTGCGGGCAGAGTCCTGGGCTGCTGCAAGCCTGCCCCCACCCCAGCCCCTGGCGCCGCGCTAAGCCACACCCAGCTGCGTGGAGGCACAGGTGCAGAGAGCCCATTCTGGCCCCTTCTTGGAGGAAGTATTCAGCCCAAAACAAGGAAGTGATAGCGGCTGGGGGAGACTCCCTGGGATGGAAGAGGTGCCAGGCCAGGCTGGTGTGGCCTAGGGGGCACCGTACCAGTGGGGAGGAGCCGCAGGGCCCAGATTGGGAACACGGGTTATCAGGGGTGTGGCTCTGCAGAAAGCGTCCCTGCCTTATCGCCCTCTTTGCCAAATGAAGAGAGACGCACTCCTGGAGACAGAGTCAGCAAGCTCCGCAACTGGCTGCTTTAGCCGGAAGCAGGGGAGGGAGTCAGGGGCCAGAGAAAATCAGGGATGGGTGTTACAAAGCCAGATCTTTAAGCATCGGAAGGAAGCCGACCAGACCAATAGTGCTTGGGATGTGGCAGAGGATGGTCAAGATGGCCCTACCAGCTCCGGAAGACCCACCCTATCAGCCTGAGGAGACACCTCTGAGCCAACCCTTCAGAGGCCTTAGTGGGGCTGGTCATGTGTGCTTTGGTGTCCTCTAGTGGACTTACGTGGTACATGCATACAGGCTTGCAATGGGTTTTACCCACATTTTAACCCTTTGCTTTTTCTCTTCTCCCTGTACCACACTTTCTGGTAAAGGACCCCTTTAAAACTGCAGGCATGCCTGAGCAATGACATCAGTTGTGGAACCAGGAAAATCACCTCCCAAGGACAATGAAGGAAAGGGTTTATTGACACACAATTATCATATGTGTCTAATCCCAGGCAAATATCAGTATTTGCTCATTGAAATTTGACTCAACCACACTAGGAGAAGAAGAAGGAAAAAAAAAAAAAACAGCCTCCCAACTTATTTGTATACCTGACTTTTATTATTACCTCTTGGGATCCATGTCTGGGGTCCTCAGTTTCTAACTCACCCACCAACCAAATATCATAAACCTTTGTAGGGAATTGACTGTGCAGGGACCTTGAAAATAAGGAGAGCGGGCCAGAATCATTCATTCATCCTCACTCATTCAGTCAGGGTTTATTGATGCCTCCCTTGTCCAAGCGAGGCACTGAGGATGCCGGGTGCAGCTGTGGCATTATGCTAAGAGCTCAGCCTATGAAATCAGACAGACATGGGGCTGAATCCCAGCTTTGCTTTCTATAAGCTTCATGACACTGAACAAGTTATTTACTAAGTTTCCATTTTTTCCTTACTTTCTCAAACAGAGATGACAGTACCTCCCTCAGAAAGCTGTTCGAGGACTGAATGAGTTGTAAATGTAGTAAAGCACTCAGCTCTTCGAGTGGCCACAGCTGCTCCTGGTGTACGGCGTGGCCACCCAGTCTGGGAATGACATGAATGCATAATAGATGGGTAGCTGACGTTTCATCACAATACATAACGATCTCATATTGTCTATGTTTCCAGACCTTACAGCCACCTTGTGTCACCTCTGCCCTTGATGCGTTTTCAATCTAGACCAGTAGCTCTCAAAGTGTGGGCCCCAGAGCAGCAGCAGCAGCGCAACCTGGGAACGTGTTAGAAATGCAAAGTCTCAGACCCCCTGCATCAGAAACTCTATAGCGGGGGCCAAGCAATTTGTTTTGACAAGCCGTCCAGGTGATTCTGATGCACACTCAAGTTTGTGAACCACGGGTCGAGGGAAAATGACACACGTGTGAACAAACAATTACAATACAGGCGGGCTCTCCTGAAGACGTGGCACCATGAGCAGAGTCTTGAAGGAACAGTAGGTGTTCACAGGTGGATGCGAGCCATGTCAGAGGAGCGATTCCACTTAGAAAGGTTGGGGGCATGGAAGGGAGGTGTGTGTTGAGGGAACCAGAAGCTATTCGGTCTATCAAAATGGGGTGTGGCAGGAGGCTGGAGAAGGGGGCAGGAGCCCGATTACAAAGCCCTTTCAAGCGCCTGAGTAAGGAATTTAGATTTTATCCTATAACTGATGGGAAGCGTGAAAGGTGTCTAATGGAGAATATGACAAGATTTGCACTGTAGAAAAAAGAACACTTGCAGCAGTATGGACTGGAGGCAGGAAGATGAGTTGAAAAGCTGCTAGAATGATCCAGGTGAGAGCCCATGTGGACATGAACTTGGGTGGTAGCCATGGGGATGAATGAGAAGTGGGTGGGTTGAGAGATATTTAGGAGGAAAATTGACAGGACATATGGGGGAGGGGCCAGAGGGTTCTGCTTTGGTAGCACTTCTGACAAAGATGGAACAGGTGTGGGTGATGGAAAGGCAATGAGTTCAGGATGGGACACGCTGAATTGGGGGTGCTGAGGAAAATGCTCTGGGTTGGTAGAGAGGAATTAATTATGCCTCTATTGTTTATCTGCCAACATTTATCATTCATTCATTCATTTATTGCACCAAATACTGGGTTCCTATCACCATTCCTATATGCCAGAAAGGTTCTAGAACAGAGTAGAACACAAAATAGTCAGAATCTATACTCAGGGATGACACAGCAGTGGGGGACACCAACAATAAAATAAGTAAACAAACACATAAACAAAGCTTTCAGGTACCATAGCTGCTGTGAAGAAAAATAAGGGAGACTACGGAGGAGCGGGAGGGAGCTTCAGAGGGCTCATCAGGAAAGGTCCGCTGAGAAGAAGACACTTGAGCTAAATGTAAGTAGGAACCAGATGTACAAAATAGGAGGAAAGTGCGCCCAGGCAGAGGGAACAGCAAACGCAAAGGTCCTGAAATAGAAATGAGTTTGGCCTGATGGAGGAGAAAGATGAAAATCAGCACAGCTGCCCAGTTGTGGGAGATGAGGGCAGCAAGGGAACAAGGCCAGACCATAGTAGGTGGTGAGTTTTTAAAGACTGATGAGATGAGGTAATACATGTGAAAGTGCAGGACTTCCCTGGCGGTCCACTGGTTAAGACTCCGCGCTTCCACTGCAGGGGGCATGGGTTCCAACCCTGGTCAGGGAACTAACATCCCACATGACATGTAGCCAAAAAAAAAAAAAAGTGAAATTGCTTCGTAAAGGATCTCAAGAACCAGGTGTACATAAAGGAAAAGAAGTGGTATCTTCCAGGAGAAAAGAAGTAAGTTTCAACTGAAGCACAGAGTTTGGCTCAATTTCAGGAAAAGCTCAGGCTATAAGAGCCATGTCATATCAAAACAACTTCCAAAACAGATAATTTGTCCATTTTTGTTGTTGTTTTTTTTAAGAATGTGGTTAACAGCCCAACTGATGTAAGTGCTGGCTGGTCTTGAGGCGACAGATGGAAAGAGGACCTCTCATAGCACGGAATGGGAAGGTGAGGAAGCAGAGAGGACGGGAAGGAGGCTCTCCCTCGCCAGCTGGGTGGGGGCTCCCTCTGCCGGTGCGGGTGTTTGTGCAGCCACTCTCCACCAGCCCTGCAGGCCTGAGCACGCCCGCCTCACCAGTGGGAACAAAGCCAGGACCCAGCCTGGCTGGGAGGTGGAGAGACCCAGGCCAAAGCACAGGGGAATAAGTCCAGCTGGGTAGATGAGGAGCACCCCAGCCCAAAGAGCTGCCTTCTGCTTCCAAGGTTACGTCCAGGCAGCTATCCCAGGTGCACCTTGAGTTGCTGAGAACATGAGCTTAAACCAGCCAACAGAGGGCTCTGACCAATCCCCGAGGGGAACACAGAGCACCAAACACACACCTGCCACCCCCAGGATGGCAAATGCCCCCATCCGGCAGGGTAAGAGTGACGTAGTCCACCTTGCCACCACCTGACCCACTTGTTTGTACACCTGGCTCACACCTTCCCTCCAACTGGCTCCACTTCCTGCCTCTTATGGCACCCCATGCTCTATCTCCTTCCTCTAAACCTTTGTCCTGAGTATGTAGGACAGCGTCTTTCCTCTACTCTGTTGAGCCATGTCCCTCCGACCTGCATAGCCCAGCCCAGAGCTCCACTCGCCCCACCTCGCCCCACTCCGGAAAAATTCCCATGATTGACACTGGCTCTCCTGGGCCAACAAACACACAGACAGACACACACACACACACACACACACGCACGCACGCACGCACGCACGCACGCATGCACGCACACACGCTGGGCTTTAACTGCAGCGCTCACTTAGAAGCCTTGATGTCTTCTGCCCATTCACAGACCCCAGCGAGGCCTCCAGCAAGACCCTTTAACTATCTCCCCACCCGAGGAGCCATCAGGTACAAGGACAAAATTAGAGCCAACAGCAAGACTGGAAAGAAACTCTATCTTACTCACTTGATGAAATACACAGCTCCTTCCTGGGTAGAATCCATCTCCCAGCCCTTGGGTAAACCTATGAGGAAGCAAAATTACAAAATCACCCTCTCTTCCACAATTCCAATCTGCACTCAGGAGGGATGGGGCCCAGGAGAGCTAGGAAAATTCATAGATAAGCCAGCAGTGTTCACACCAACAATTTCACCCTTTTCCATCCACTATTTCCATCAGTCTGTGTTTCCAGCAAATAAGAAGAGAGATGGCAATGGAGGGGATGTCCCCCCATCAATGAGCAGTGAAGTGACCAAATAGATCATTGCTCTGCAGGCTTCGCACATTCTTTCAACAAACTTTTATTGAGCATCTACTCTGTGCCAGGCCCTGTGCCAGCCCGCAGGGGTACAGCAGTGAATGCACAGATGATTGCCCTGGAAGGGTCCTCAGGATCATCCCTGCTTATATCACAGAAGCAGAAGACGGAGCTAAAGGTGGTCCACCTGCCCCAGACCTCATGGATAATTAACACCCAAGATTAGACCAGGACTCAAGTCTTCAAATCCCAGGCCAGTATCAACACCTCCAGATTCTGCTGCTTCTGGACAAGACACTGAACACCTGGGAAATTAATCCCAGAAA
Source organism: Hippopotamus amphibius kiboko (assembly GCF_030028045.1). Taxonomy (NCBI): domain Eukaryota; kingdom Metazoa; phylum Chordata; class Mammalia; order Artiodactyla; family Hippopotamidae; genus Hippopotamus; species Hippopotamus amphibius. Next base: position 153,487,394 of record NC_080188.1, read on the forward strand.
AAAATAAAGGGACTTAAAACATTTTTTTCTCTATAGCACCTCTGAAAAAATTTATTCATGAAAATGCACAGAATGGAGAATCGCTGACTCGCAAAATGTGAGAGGACTGAATAGCCGAGGAAGCTGACCTTGGCTCGGAGGCATCTAGGCAGTCCTCCAGGTGGGCCCGGTCCCTGCTGGACAGCTCCAGAGAGACACAGCTCCTCCTCCTCCAAAGAGCACTCTGTTAGCCTCCATCTCTGCCCTCCCTCCCAAAACAGCCACCCTGGCAGAGTCCCGCCTCCCTGGCAAACAGGATGCCTCCAACCCATGGCAGAGGAGAAGGAGTCTTTTGAGAAACCTGAGAGAATCAGAGGTGGGGACAGGCAGGGTACTGGTAGAGAACGTTCCTTTGGGGGTGCAAAAGCCCTGTAGCTGACACATTACGAAACAAGTGTGGATCCTCTCAACAATCACTGCCACTTTTCTGATCGGTTCAAACACCTGCCTTGTGTACAAGATGTTATAAAATAGGGCTGGTCTGAATCTCTCCTGCCACCTTATCAGCTGCCTTAGGGTACAAGCTGCTGGAGAGCGGAGCTTGGGTTCTACAGAATGATGGGCCCAGTTTTTGTTCATTCATTTCACTCACCCCTATGTATCAAGGGTCTGTACTTCCACAGTTGCTGCTAATGGTGCTGCTGCTTCAACGCAGCAGGACAGCCACCTCCTCTCAGGACTTGGTCCACAGGAATCATAACACCAGCTACCCCTTAGTGAGAGCATCCTTCCTCCAAGGTACCCATTTCACCACTACCAGCATATTGAATCTGCACAGCAACGCTATACAATAGGCATCAGCCCAAACGTTTTTACAGATGAGGAAACTGAGGCCCAGAGAGGTCAATCAACTTGCTTAAGGTCACACAGGAAGTGTCTGGGCCAGGATGTGAGTCTGGTCTGCTGCCTCCAAAGCTCACTTTCTTTCCTCTGTGCTGCCCCATAAATGCTACTTGTTCCCCTCTGTCCCTGGGCAAGGATGTTCCCATTCAGAAGGGCGTGGGTTGGCAGCCTCCCCAAGTAGAGGGATCCCCATTGGGTCAGAATCATAAATAATCCTGCCACTGTGATGTGCCTGGGAAAGAGGCCAGTGTGGATTATGTCCCCTGCCTTTTCCAGCAACTTCCCTCCACACTGCCCTCTCTGCCTGGGCAACACCAAGAGTGCTTATATTCCCATCCAGGCTGAGTGCCCGCTAAGGCAGCTGCCCTCCCAGCAAGCTTCAGGGGCATCTTAACCCCTTCCCAGCCTTGGACAACCAGTTGGCTGCAGCCAAAAATGAAGGACTTGGCTCACAGACTGGTATTCATCCTCGAGCCTTACCTAGGGTCATGGCAAGCTGGATGGACTCAAACTGCAAACAGCTGAAACACGGAAGGTGGCAACACCAACTCAGAAGAAAATAGCCCCACCCTTGGGGTCAGGAAGCTTCACTTCAAGTAGAAAATATAATAGTGGCAATAACAATAGCAGTCGCCTCTGCTGAAGGTGACTCTGTTGTCTAATCTGTGCTACAACATTATACAGTTCACAATCTTATCCCCATTTTACAGATGAAGAAGCTGAGTCCCAGAGGAATTGAACCACTTGCTCAAGACCACACTAATAGAAAGTCAAGCCAAGATTTGAGCTCAGGTCTCTCTGTCTCTAGAACTTAAGCATTTAACCCCGACACTGCTTTGCTTATTAGCTGAGTGGCCTTGAGCCAGGCACTTCCTCTCTGCTCTTCCATTTCCCCATCTTTAAAATGAAGGAATCAGACTCCATGATCCCTGAAGTCCTTTCCGGCTCTAGAACCACAATAATTCCGGTCCCAAATCTAAAAGAAAGGAAGCTGGGAAAGTCAGCACCTTGGCCCAGCATAACCAGCAGTGCCGTTGTGCCTCATGAATGACCGGGACGCTGTGCAGTTGGGTAAAGGGCTGGAAGGCCACCAGGGTAGGGGGTTTCCAACACTGTCACTCCCACCCCTTCCCTTATTGGTCTATGGTGGCATCCCCAAGAGGATGATGGGTTGTTAACTTGAAGCACCGCAGGCCTTCTGACTCTTGGTGTCTCCACCTCTTCAATTTAGAATGGAGTCATCTTTGCCCAGATGGGTCCCATCTTCCCCACTAGCCTGTGAGGTCCCTGAAAGCTAGTAATGGAGTCCTCCACAGTAAACAATCAATGTTGGCCCTGTTCCCTTTTCTTTCATGTTTCCCCCAATGTGAAGCAGTTCCTACTAGTCATGTAGGGTTATTTAATTTAATGTAAATAAAAAATTCAGTTCCTAAGTCACACTAATCACATTTCAATTGTTCAGTAACCCCATGTGGCTCATGGCGACTGTATTGGGCAGCACAGAAAGAGAACATTTCCATCATGGTGTAAAGATCTATGGTACCGCACTGAGGGCTGGGGTTCTTCCCGGTTTGGGAGCTCTCAGGACGGAGGGGATTTTCTGAATGGGCACGGGGATGAAAGAGGAGTAAGCTCTCTGTCCTCAAAGGTCAGTCCCAGACACTAATCATAGGGCTGGAAGCTTGAAAAGACCTCAAGGTGAGCATCAACCCTCCTGCAAAATCCCCCAGATGGTGGGCCAAAAGCTCAGCTGAGTCTGTCCACAGAGAAAGGAAAAAGTCAGAAGCAAAGTCAGGGCAGGAGGTTCCCACAGCCACCTCAAGCCATTGCCTCCTCGTGGACTGCAAAGACAGGGACAGATGACATCCTCACCTGGGCTGCAGGAGTGTCCACTCTGGATGGGTGATTCCGTACCAGGGTGCACCCAGCTGGTTGACTTTTCCTCATCACTAGAGAAGACCAAAAAGAACATCAGATACAGAAGACACTTCCCTGAGGAGGACACCCATCTCCACATTCACGTCAATACTGACTGTCCGACCCCAGACACCTGACATGGGAGCACCTGGGCTGCCTGCAGTCACTCACGTTCACAGAGCATTTACTGAGCAGACTCTGAGGACTCAGAGGTGAATAATCCCAGATCCCTGACCTCAAAGAATGTATAACTCACTGGGGAAACAGACATGTAAAAAGATATTTGGAGTATGATGTGATAGGAGCTATATGATTCCTACTATAGCTATGCAGAGAGAGCATTTCACCATCAGAGAAGGCAGCACTCCCTGGATGGAGTTAAGGAAGGGGAATAGCATGAAGGCTTCACGAAAGAGTTGACATTTGAGGTGACTGGTGAAGCCATGGGATGCACACGGAAGGTCCTTAACTGGCAACTTCTCAGTGTCTCAATGGATAAGACAAGAGGAGGCTGCGTGAATTGACAGTCCTTGAGTGTCTTCAGTGCTGTGTACCGTCCTTCACAACATTCCCTCACGTTAGGAATACTATATATAGATTATGAATCTGACGTTCAGAGAGATTAAGTAATTTGCCCAAAGTCACACAATCAATAAGTGATGAAGCCAGGATTCAGACTTAGATGCATCCCCCTTAAAACCTAAGCTCTTTCTAATGTCTCATTCCCAGCAAGGTGGGCTCCCCTACAGTGCAGATCCTCTGGGCTCTAGGTACCCTGGCAGATGAGTCCACTGACCTTTCTCAACGCCTCATCAACCAAGGACACTGATATTTCCTGAGCCAGATGTACGTGGAGGAGAGGACTCCCACAACACCTGTATTATCCTGGCTTTAGGCTGGAGCCTTGGGGCCCAGAACAAGACTCCACTCAGTTAACACCTTGGGACTTCCCTGGTGGCACAGTGGTTAAGAATCCACCTGCCAATTCAGGAGACACAGGTTCAATCCCTGGTCCGGGAAGATCCCACATGCCGTGGAGCAACTAAGCCCGTGTGCCACAACTGCTGAGCCTGTGCTCGAGAACCCACAAGCTACAACTATGAGCCCACGTGCCACAACTACTGAAGCCCGTGTGCCTACAGCCCATGCTCCACAACAAGAGAAACCACCGCACTGAGAAGCCCATGCACCCCAACAAAGAGCAGCCCCTGTTCTCCACAACTAGAGAAAGGCCGCACGCAGCAACAAAGACCCAATACAGCCAAAATAAATAAATAAAAAATAATAAATCTTTAAAAAAATAATTAATACCTTAATTAATACAATAAACTCCACTAAGAAGGGTGCCACTAAATTTCTACTAAAGATAGACAATAAACTGCACATATTTAAAGTAGAAATTTAGTAAGTTTTGACATAGGTGTACACCTGTGAAACTATCACCAAAATCAAGATGTGAACCCCCCAGATTTTCTTTGTGCTTCTTTGTAATTCCTGTCTTCTGCCCTGCTGGCTCCTATCCTCCCCCACCCCCCAGCAGCAATTGATCTGTTTCCTGTTACTATAGATTCATTTGCATTTTCTAGAGTTCCAAGAGTTTCATGTACGTGGAATCATACAAACTAGGCTTCTTTGTCTGACTTCTTTCCTTCTTGTCTTTCTTCCACGTGCAGCGCGTGTTAGTAGTTCATTCTGCAGCAGGATAGACCTCATGTCCTCATCCCCTCACCTATTGATGGACATTTGGGTTGTTTTCAGTTTGGGCCATTACAAATAAAGCTGCTTTGAACACTCATGTCCAAGTCTTTGTGTGGACTTCTGCTTCCTTTTCTCTTGACTCCACTAATTTTCCTCTGAGTTTGAACACCTACTGCAGGAAGAGTGGTCCCAGATGACCCACCCTTCTGATGAAAAGAGAATAAACAAAGTCGCGGGGCTCTGGAGCCATGCGCACCATTGGAGGTGACCTGTGGTCTGGGCTTTGGTCCTGGCAGGCAGGGGAAGAGGAAGCCAAGGAAGGGGATACCTCTTCATACCTCCTCTTCAACCACCCTGAGATTTCTGGCCCTGACCCCTTCCTCCTCTCACACTACCGGCTCTTTCAGACTTCATGTCTATCTCCACCCCGCCTGGATGTCACCAACAATCACAGGGTCACAGAGATGGGCACAACTCATCATTCCCTCAACTTCCTCTCCCCCTGACCTTCCCCCACCCTCCCATTGTCAACACCTGGCCAAGAACAATACAGTCAGAGACCATCTCCACTCTAGCTTTGGGCTGGTGCGGTAATTGTGGAACCAAGAGAACTGGTGTCACTGCAAGTCCATCAGCTATAATCTTCTTCAGGGGCCCCAATCAGTTGCCATTTGTCAAGTGTTCTAAGGCTTTCCCACCAATCTCAAGTCCCACACCTGCCTTTCCTCCCCTCCCTCTCCCCCATTCTCAATGGATAATCTCATTTCTTAACTCAAGAGAAACAGACCATCAGTCCCTCCCACCAGGAAGCATGCACGAGAGTCCTGGATACCTTCCTCCACAAGAGAGCAGACAGTAGTATCAAGCAGTATCAGCAGTATTTCATCTTTGGAACTGAAAACCACAGCCACAGAAATATAGAGAAAATGAAAAAGCAGAGGGCTTTGTACCAGATGAAGGGACAGGATAAAACCCCAGAAAAACAGCTAAATGAAGAGGAGATAGGCACCCTTCCAGAAAAAGAATTCAGAATAATGATGGTGAAGATGATCCAGGACTTTGAAAAAAGACTGGATGCAAAGATCGAAAAGCTTACCAAAGACCTAGAAGAATTAAAGAGCAAACAAACAGAGGTATGCAACACAATAACTGAAATGAAAAATACACTAGAAGGAACCAACAGCAGATTAACTGAGGCTGAAAGGCGAATAAGTGACGTGGAAGACAGAATGGTGATAATTACTGATGCAGAAAAGAATAAGGAAAAAAGAATGAAAAGAACTGAAGACAACCTAAGAGACCTCTGGGACAATGTTAAACGCACCAACATTTGCATTATAGGGGTCCCAGAAGGAGAAGAGAGAGAGAAAGGACCTGAGAAAATACTGGGAGAGATTATAGTTGAAAACTTCCCTAACATGGGAAAGGAAACAGCTACCCAAGTCCAGGAAGTGCAGAGAGTCCCAGGCAAGATAAACCCAAGGAGAAATATGCCAAGACATATAGTAGTCAAACTGACAAAAATTAGAGACAGAGAAAAGTTATTAAAAGCAACAAGGGAAAAACGACAAATAACATACAAGGGAACCCCCATAAGGTTAACAGCTGATTTCTCAGCAGAAACTCTGCAAGCCAGAAAGGAGTGGCATGATATATTTAAAGTGATGACAGGGAAGAAACTACAACCAAGAATATTCTACCCAGCAAGGATCTCATTCAGATTCGACAGAGAAATCAAAAGCTTTACAGACAAGCAACAGCTAAGAGAATTCAGCACCACCAAACCAGCCCTACAACAAATGCTCAAGGAACTTCTCTAAGCGGGAAACATAAGAGAAGAAAAGGACCTACAGAAACAAAAACAAAACAATTAAGAAAATGGTAATAGGAACATAGCGATAATTACCTTGAATGTAAATGGACTAAATGCCCCAACCAAAAGACACAGACTGGCTGAATGGCTACAAAAACAAGACCCATATAGATGCTGTCTCCAAGAGACCCACTTCAGACCTAGGGACACATACAGACGGAAAGTGAGGGGATGGAAAAAGATATTCCATGCAAACAAAAATCAAAAGAAAGCTGGAGTAGCAATACTCATATCAGATAAAATAGACTTTAAAATAAAAAATATTACAAGAGACAAGAAAGGACACTACATAAAGATCAAGGGATCCATCCAAGAAGAGGATGTAACAATTATAAATATATATGCACCCAATATAGGAGCACCTCAATACATAAGGCAAATGCTAACAACTATGAAAGAGGAAATGCAAGGCAGAAATAGAGACACAGATGTGGAGAACAAACACATGGACACCAAGTGGGGAAAGTGGGGAAGGTTGGGGGGGAATGAATTGGGAGATTGGGTTACCAAATTGTACACTCTAAATATATGCTGTTTACTGTCTGTTGACTGTATCTCAATAAAAGTTCTAAAAAAAAAAAAAAGAGAGAGAAACAGAAACCATTAGGCAGGCACTTTCCCAGTACACCCAACCTCCCGCTCAAACTTGTCCACATTTCCATCCTTTAATGCTTGTCTCCTCATTGGAGAAAAGGTGGCCTGCTCCCATTAAAGGCTAGTCCCTCTGCGGGGGTCACAGTCTCCATCATCTCCCATCTTTTCTAGACCCTTTCTCTGCTGAGCATCGCAGACTCGTTTCTTCAACTGCTCGCTCCCTCTTGGGTCCATTACTTTACCCCCACTCCAGTCTGCATCTTCCAGTCTGAACCTCTGTCTCTCTTAATGCCGCCTCCCCTTCCAGCTTCCTTCTCATGCTCCTCTTCTTACTGACCAAACAACCCTGTTAGAAACTAGGTCCTTCTAACTGTCCTCACTGCCTGGCCTCCCATTCGCCGATCCTCTGCAATCTGGTTTGCGTTCCCAGCCCTCTCCCTGAAACCACTTTCCCAGAGGTCGTTAAAGACCCCCAGCTCCTAAATCCAATAAACACTTTCCAGTCTTAAGCGTGTTTGGCTTTTCCACGGTTGGCCATCCCTTCCTTCTCAACATCCCTCTTCCTCGCCATCTGGGGGGCACGTTACCTCGGCCCTGGTGCTGCCCACCTCCGCACCCTGGGTCTCCTCCAGCCTGGCCTCTCTTCCTCTATCCTTTCCTTAAATGCGGTGCTGCCTGGGGACCCTCTGGTCTTCTCCCTCACACACTCTGGGGTGGTCCCAGCTCTACTTGATGACTCTTCAACCTCTATCCTGTACACCCAGCTGCCTGGGGGACTTCACTTCCTGAATGTCCCATGGGGACCTCAAAGTCAATATTTCCTGGCTGAGCCTGTACTTTCCCTGAAATCTGTTCCTCTTCCCATACTCCTGATTTCTATCAAACTCAAGGTAAAATTTTTAAGATTTACCTTTGGTTCTTCCCCCCGCCCCTCCCCTCATTCCACAACATGCAGGGAGTAACTGGAAACTCTCAATTCTACGCCTAAAGTTTTCTCCTACCTCTCCCCACCTTTTCCCCCTATTCTTGCTGCTTTAATTCACATCTCCTGGACTTCCGCGATTGCCTCCTAACTGCTTTCCATACCTCAAGTTTCTCCCCCTACCTCCCCACTCAGCCCTCAAATCATCGTCCATGCAGCTGCCAGAGAGATCCTCCTAAAACACAGGTCTAACTATGTCACTCCTCTGTTTAAAACCTCCTTTCATTCCCCATCACCTACAGGATCAAGTTCAAACCCCTTATTCTAACACACAAGGCCTCTCTGAAGCTTCCCACTTCCTGTCTGTCTTGCCTCTCCTTCTGCAGCACCTCAGCCGCCTCCACTCCACCTCTACTGAACCTCTCAGAGTGTTCTAGGTAACCTGGGCTCCAGCAGCCACGGGTGCCCTCTGTCCCACAGGCCTCTGCCCCAAGGCCCTTTTCACTCTAGTCTCTCTCCTCCAGAATCAGCTCAAATGTTTCCTCCTTCAGGAGGCCCTCTCTCAACTCCTCAGAGTATTAGTTCTTTCTCCCTTATGTTCCTGTAGCATCATGCAAATACCTCTGGAATGTATCTTATTATTTCATAAGTATTGGGACTTCCCTGGTGGTCCAGTGGTTAAGAATCCGCCTTCCAATGCAAGGGACAAGGGTTTGACCCCTGGTCGGGGAACTAAGATCCCACATGCTGCAGGGCAACAAAGTCTGTGAGCTCTAGAGCCCACACTCCACAGCTAGAGAGAAGCCCACGCGCAATGATGAAGATCCCACATGCTGCAACTAAGACCCAATGCAGCCTAATAAATAAATATTTTTAAAAACCCATCTACTTCATAAGTATTTATTTGCATTTTTTCCCTACCGCCATTAAGGAAAAACCTGTATCCTATCATTTTTTATTTCAATACCTAACACTGCAGCAGACAAATAGTGGATCCTCAATAAAATGTCTGTGGAATGAATGACAAAAAGAAGCTGGAAGGCTAGAAAAAGATCGAGAAGAAAGATGAGAAAAGCCAAATTAACCACCTCTTGGAATCCCCGAGGAGCTTGTGGAAATCCAGAGTCCTAGGCCCACCCCAGATCTTCTGACTCGGACAGAATCTTTGGAGACAGGGCTTGGGAATCAGTCTTTTTTAACTAAGTTCCTTGGGTGGTTCTTATGGAGTCTAAAGTCTCAGACCACTGACCAAAGGGACTACAGTTTTAATACTGGAGAAGTTCTATTATTTAAGAATCTGACCTAGGGTCAAGAACTTTAGAGGAGTTAATTTCTAAGACAGTATAATTACAATATCAATTTTGATCACAGTAATGGTAACTACAGAAGAAAGGCCTACGGCAAATGTGGCAACAGCAACACCAACAAGAAACCACTGGCTGCCTGTGCTCCTGCAAAGGCACTTTCGGTGGGGGGGGGAGCAACACACTAAATTCAGCGGGGCCCAGGCTAGTCGCAGCTCTAACAGCTGGTTCTATCTCAGACAAGTACTCTCAATCTCTGCAGGCCTTGCTTCCTGTCTGAAACAGGAGGGGGTTGCATCCAAGATTCCTTTCAGCTCTAATGTTCTGTGAGTGGTTATCTTGAGAAAGGGAAAACCCATCATGTGTGGGTAACAGTTCAAATGCTGTGCTTCTAGACTTGCTATATGATCGGGAGATTTCTATCCTGGCAAAAGATGACTATAGAAGAAGTGGGCCAAAATAGTGCCCGCGCAGCCACTCTGTTATAATGAGATTATGCCAGAGCCATTTTGGTTTATGAAATTAATATAACGGTGCTAATATATGACTGCGAGCAGCAAAGCCTCCCTCTCTCTAAAGAATGCCAGACGTACTGTGGGCATCTTCTTCCCCTTGACCACAGCCCCAAAAAGATGCAGGAGGGAGAGGGGCTGCCATCTAGGGCACCCTGAGTCCTGGGGTGAGGAAATGCAGGGAACCGGGTGGTAGAGGCAGAGTCTCCTGGTATGTTGTCACTTAGCCCAAGTCTTCCGGTAGGAAGCGGGGGTAGGGTAGACACAAGAAAGAAAGGACTCACCCCTGGCCCTGTCAGTGGCCAGAGCTGAAAGGAAAGAACTGCAGGCTGGGCACCGGCTCTAGCTATCCTCCTCAGGCTTCCCATTCTGCCTGTGACCAGGGGAGAGGGGAAGGCCTGCACCTGCCCTGCCCTGCCTCTCCAAGTGCAGGGAATGCTGAGCCTCTGCTAGACTTTGACCTACTGGGGAAAAGGCGGGAGGCACATTCAAACAGGCACAGTGATAAACTTATCAGTCATGCCTGCTGTTCCAGCCACGGCTTCCCCCCCACCCTCACCCCTCCTGCCAGCCCCCAGCCCCGCTGCCTTTCAACTTAGACAACTTTAAAGAAAAGAGAGAGAGAGGGAGAGAAAACGAGACAGAGACCCACATACTTGATGAAGAAGACTCTCCCACCGCGGTCAACTCCATAGGTCCACCGGCCGGGCAAGTCCAGCCAGTCAATCTCATCGGCCATCTCGGTGTCCCGCAGCCCCTCTGGCTCTCTGCCCACCCGCACGCCGGGCTGGGGGGCGGGGGCCTACCCGCACCCCCCCACGTTCTGCTCCGCCTCGAGCCGGTGCGGGGGGGGGGGGGCGCGGGGAGGGCCGCGATGCGGTCCCGCCCGGCCCGCGGCGTACCTCCCGGGTCCCTGGCGGGGACTCCGGCCTCTCGCTGAAGGCAGCTGGCCTCCAGCCGGGCAGCCGCGAGCGGAAGACTTCACCCCGGCCGGGCCGAGCGAGCTCAGCGTGCGCGGCGGAGCCGGATCCAGACACCTCCAGCCTCCGGAGTCTGCGCTGCCCTCCCGCCGTCTCCTGAACTTAATGACGGGCAATTAGCGCATGAGTAATTCTGCCGCTCCTCTGGCCGGGACTGCTAGCGGGGAGCGCCGAGGCTCCGGTCCCCTCTGCTCCCCGCGGCCGGGCAGCGGGCGGCGCCGAGCGAGCGGGAGCGCGAGCCGGGGGATGCCTCTCCGAAGGGAGCGGGTTGCCGTGTGCGAGCGAGGGTGTTGGCTCCCGCTCGCAGCCCCGCTCCCGCACTCACCCACCGGCCGCACGCGCGGAAGGCGGAGCCCAGCCGCCGCTCCGAGGGTAATTCACAGCCCGCGGGACTTCGCCGCGGCCCGGCGGGTGCCCAAGTCCTGACACCGGGCGCGGGGGAACCAGTTTGGCTGAAAGAGCTTTGAATCACGAACCTAAGGGGCATATCCAGCCACTGACCTGAAAAGGGGAAGTGATCAAACCTGGCTCTACTCGGCGGGAGGTTGGTAGAGGAACAAAGGTCAAATGCAGGGGAGGGTGGCACAGGTATGAGTAGCAAGGGGCCCCTTCTCGCTAGGATGTCAACCTGATTAGTCAAGCCAATCCTTACCTTTGTTTCTGAGCACTTCCTCCAAGCAGCCTACCATGACTAAGTAGAATCGGAGAGACCTTAGAAACACTCTCAGAAACCAACAGCTTTTGTATCCCTTCCCCTCATTTGCACCAGAAAAAGAAAAGGGGAGAGAGGAGAGAGAGAGAGAAAGAGACAGAGAGAGAGAGAAGGGACTGTGTTTTGTGTACAGAATGCAAGTTGCAAGCATCCAGTACCAGCAGATCAAACATGGTATTGCTGGAGCCCACAGTTCTGCCGTCTCCCGTCTGCGTCAAAGCTGGACTCCAGTCAGCTTTCGCAGGTTACTCAGGACCTGCCCCTGGGGCTCCTAATCCATGTGTCAGACCCAAGGGAACAAGCAGACAATGGGAGAGACACCTGTCTTTAGAGGAAGCAATGTGTCACATGGCAGTGGGCAAGTATCTGTTGAGTGAGCACACTTATTGTAAGCATTCTAAAGGATTCGATGCCTGTTCCACCTAGGTAATTCCTACTCATCCCTTTGGTGTCCACCCATGTGTCACCTCCTCCAGAAAGCCATTCTTGATTCCACCCCAGGCAGATTTATATGTCCATGCTCTATGTGTCATGGAGCCTTATTAATAACCCTGTAGTGGAGCTTATCACACTGCAAGGAAATCCTTGGTTTCCTTATCTGTCTCCTTCATTGGGCTGTGTGTCCCTCGGGGCAGGGGCTCCATCTGATTCATCTTTATCGCCCCAGCACCTACCTGGGACACCTAATTTATATTTTATGAATGACTGATACTGTCCTAACTAGAAATGGCTCTTTAACCACAATCTTGTTCTTTTGGACCCCATTTAGGGCCCTGATAAATACAACCAGTAATATCAGGGTATGTGCAGGGAGAGCTTTCTGGAAAAAGAAACAACCAGTGAGCCTTCCCAGGAAACCCAGATGCTCAACCTAGGTGTAAGGTATATACATCTGATAGATACTGAAGCCAGAAGTTGCCTCAGAGAACATCTCATCCAAGTCTTTTGTTTTAAAGATGGAAAACAGAAGAGCAAAGAAGGGAAGGGAAGGTTCAGGTCACTGAGCAAGGATCTGCCCACCAATATCCAGGCCAGAGCTCTTTCCATTACATCATTCTAGCTCCAACACTGGAAATTCACTCTGCCAACATATACAGGCTGATTCCTGGTGCCAGGTTTAAGTTGAGTCCATTCTCCAGATGCAAAAAGGAGCAAAAACCCGTAATACCCAGATCCTACGTATTTGTAGTAAAGAAAGCTGCATTTGACAGTAAAGCCGAGCTGCACCTGAGAAGTATAGATGAGGATCCATGGCCCTTTGTAGTTCCTGAATTGAGGAAGGTGGGAGGGTTGAAGGGGCAGACTCCTTGCCAGGAACCCACCCCCGCCCCCCACCGTCCCCAGCCTTGTGAAACACCTGTAAGCCTCAGCCTGCTGATAAAACACAGAGCCACCTGCCCACCCCTGTGATTTCAGAGGATCTGAACCAGAATTACTGCCAAGATGCCTCCAGGGAAAATACCAGCAACCAGTGCACTCTCAGTCCAACCTGAGCAACCAGTAAGGGCGGCTTCTTGGGCTGAAGGTGAGTGGATGTAGGGGACAACATGACATATTTTTGAAAACATGTATTACACCGCTGTCTTCTTTGAGGAGTAGGGGCTCCTGCTGATTTCTTCACAAGAGTTTTGTCTTATCTCTAATCTAGCCTGGGGTTCCTTGGAGAGCAAGGAGCAAAAAAACAAAAAAAAAAAAAAAAAAAGGAAAGAAAAGAAAAGCAGAGCAAGTGGTTATTTAAATTTTTTTACTCATTTGAAATAAGAAAAAAAAATCAAGTTTGAAAATACTTTTCTAACTGTGGTGTATTTTCACCAGTGACTCTTTACGTTCTAGGTCTTGTTTATCAATTATGATGAGGATTTATACTGCTAATAAAGACATTTTAGCAAAGAAACTAAAGACAATGCAGAACGGGAGTAGGAAACTCAAATAAAAATAGCTGTCAGTTCAACAATTACCTGGAAGAAGGCAGGAGGGTGATACGTTGAAATGAAAACCTCACATGCTTTGCAATCAAGTCACAAATTTAGTTGTTTGTCCTCCCCTTACAGCAAATTTTACTTTATCTCTTTAAAAGATAACAAAGCATGTGGATAAACTCTATCAGTAAAATTTAGAAATGATTCTGATTCTCTCATACATTTTGAAAGCATAAATCAGTCACTTGAATGTTATTATGCTTCTGGCTTGGTTCCTGTGGTAGGCTGAAAAACAGCCCCAAAAGCTGTCCATGTCAAATCCCTAGAGCCCATGAATGTGACCTTACTTGGGTGTAATTAAGATAAGGATCTGGAGATGAGGAGATTATCCTGGATTATTTGGGTGGGCCCTAAATTCAATGACACATGTCCTTTTTTTTTTTTAATTTTTATTTTGATTATTTCTTAAGTTTATTTTTGTCCATGCCATGCGGCATGTGGGATCTTAGTTCCCCAACCAGGGATTTGAACCTGTGCCCCCTGCATTGGAAGCATGGTGGAGTCTTAACCACTGGAACTCCAGGGAAATCCCAAGGACGCGTATCCTTATAAGAGAAAGGCAGGAGGAGATTTGAGACAGACAGAAAAGGAAGAAGCCATGTGACCACAGAGGCAGAGGTTGAAGGGTTGCCACCACAAATCAAGGAATGTCAACAGCCACCAGACGCTGAAGAGGCAAAGAAGGAATTCTCCCCCAGAGCCTCCAGAGGGAGTGTGGCCCTGTCCACACCTCAGTTTCAGTCTTTTGTACTCCAGAAATGTGAGAAAATAAATTTTTGTTGTTTTAAGCGAGCCAGTTGCAGGTAATTTGTTATAGCAGCATGGGAAATTAACACATTACCTATAAGAAAATCATAGGTTAATGAGGACTGAAGTAAATGTCCATTACTTTTATTTGTCCAATATCCATCTCCCTTCTTCTGTGAATAGCCCCCTGAGTTTCCTTCTGACCTCGACCCTTCCGCCACTGCCCGTCCGCGTGGGTTAGATGGGCTGCCCCCACCCCCACCCCAGCTCCGCTGGTTCAGGAAAGGACACGTGACTCAGACCAGAGCAATGAGATCCCGTTTTAAGAAGATACACCAGAATTCTTGGGGAGAAGCCCTTTATCTCTTGGATTTGAAACTGGCAGGTATCATTTTGGTGCTGCTGGTGTCTTTATGTGGGGAAAGCTTGCTGAAAGTGAAGCCAATACAGGAGAAAGTGGAGCCAGAAGATGAAGACAGACTGGGTCCTCATAGCCTATGAGCCCTAGGACCCAGCTTGCCAGGAAGGGTCTACCCATGGAATATCAATTTGTAGGTGCCAGTAAACACCCTTAATTGCTTCGGCCAGTTGGAGCTGGGTTTCTGCCCCTAACAACTGAAAAATTCCTGACCAGTACAAAGGCCACACTGTCTTGTGTCCCTGTTTCTTTGTAGTAACCAATGTTTCTTTTTCGTAATCACTGTTTCTTTAGGAAAGCCAGTGAGATAACCACCTGCATTTCTAGTGACTTGAGAAGGCAGACTCTTCTCTTTCATTAGATGGTCTTAGTGACCTTCCAGTCAAAGCCCACAGTTTCCCCCTAGAGGGTACTAGAGGACTCAGGAGAAGTACCCAGAGTTGTGGTGATTCCTCAGGAGAGCTGGGACCACAACTCAGGTCTCCTAAAAACCCGATCAATAGAAAGCTGTGTTTCAAGGCATTTGCTTTATCATTTAAACATATTCGGCCAAGAGACTCACAGTTATAAGAAGGTTATAACTGATTCCTCAGCTCTATTAAAGAGTAACCACAACAGTAATTTGTATTGAGTGCTGGTATTTAATAGCTATGCTAACCAGCAGGCTAGGTCACCAACCATTGTTGATTATTTCACAGGGACTAGGAAGCAAAGAAAAAGAAGGCAAGGGCCTCTCTGCTGGGATTTAGGTATACGATTATGTAAACATGCAAGAGCCCTGACAAACTAGTTTCTTGATTAAAGTCATGATTTGATAAAGGGTTTGAGAGAGGTGGTTTTTGCTATAAAAAACTGCTGAACTGGTGCTGATAACCGGAGGATTGTGGAATCCTGAAGTTTCCCTACAGTCGTTTGAACTGAATTACATTTGTTCCACAGATGTATACTGAGTACCTTCTGTGACCCCAGTATTATTCTAGGTACAGGGCATCCAGGAGGGAATAGAATAGAAAGTCCTTGCTCTCATAGAGTTTACATTTAATAAATACATAGTCTTGGAGGATGGTGAATCGGTGGAGAAAAATGGAAAGAGTAAAAGGATAGGAGAGCAATGGCTGCTGCTATCTTATATTCTACAGATTTCATATGGGGTTGGAAGCAAAGGCCTCATTAAGAAGAAGGATATTTGGAAAAAGACTAGAAGGAAATGAGAGAGCAAACCATGTGACTTTGGGAAACATGTTCCAGGCAGAGGAAATAATAAGTGCAAAGGCCCTGAGGCAGGAATATTCTTGAGGTGTTTGTGAAATAGTGAGGCCAGCATGGCTGAAGCAGAGTGAATGAGGGAAAGAATAGTAGGAGATGAGGACTGGTAGGAGATGAGGCTGGGGGCAGGGGGAGTGAGGGAAGCCAGATCATTCCAGGCCACTGTAAGAAGATCAGCTGTTATTCTAAATGAGATGGGAAACTACTAGAGGTTTGAGTGTAGGAGCGGTATGATCATTATGACTTGACGACTGTTTTTAGAGGATTATTCTGGCTGCTATTTGGAATAGGGTAGACACAGATTCCAGTTAGGAGGCTACTGCAATAATCCAAGCAAGACATAATGATGGCTTGGTTCATGGTATTGGGGGGGTAGAAGCAGTGCGAAGTGGTCAGATTCTGGGTGTCTTTTAAAGGTAAAACTGATAGGATTTGCCTACAGATTGTAATTGGGCTGTGAGAGACAGAGAACGCAAGCACGATTTGCACATTCCTTTTCCTTGTGAGTGATGAGAATACACTGAAGGCTTACTTCCAAGGCTCCCTGGTACCTAAGTACAACGTATTTGGCCTGAGCACTTGGAAGGACAGAGCTGTCACTGACTGAGATAGGAACAGGCTGCAGGAAGAGCAGGTGTGGCAGGGGAGAGTGGACAAACCAGTTCAACTCTGAGCATGTTATGCTGGAGATTCCTATGAGATACCTGAGTAGAGATGCCAAGGAGGTGACTGGGTATATGAGATTAGAGTCTGTCTCAGGAGTAGAGATATTTGGTATTTTTCAGTGATTAGATGGTATTAATGCCATGAAGCAGGTTGGGGTCACAAAGGAAATGAGTGTAGGTAGGGAGGAGGCGGAGATCAAGGGCAGAGAACCAGGACACTCCACCTTTTAGAGGTCGCGTTAATGGGAAGGAACCAGCACAGGACACTGAATAACAACAAGTGACTAGCGAAGTCAGAGGAGAACCAGAGAGAACAGCGTCCTGGAAGTGCGCCTTGAGTGCATTCACATCACTCACAAGGAAGAGGAATGTGCACATGGTGCGTGTGTTCTAGAAGGGCTGAGGTTAGGGTGGGTTCCGTCTGAGCAGGAAGAGACTTGCACTCCTGTGTGAGAGGGTGGAGGGAGAGCTCAGGTTATTTTTAAGTTGGTCTGAGAAGGCCCTGGGAAGATGATCGTTTTAGCTAATGAGCCCTTGCTCACCGTAGAGGAGCGCCTGAAACATGCTTTCTTCAGCTGCAACTCTCGTAGTCTCTGCACTGGCTTCTCCTGGGAATGAGGCCAGCCCAAGTTGGCTGTTGACTTACCCTGCCAGGACTGTGTCATGGAGCAAAGAACTGGCACTGGCAGCTTCCCAGAGGGGGAGGGGTGGAATGAAATAGTCAATCATCAGCTCAAGGCAAGATATACAGGCTGGGTGGAGCCTGGAGAAACGGCCCAGGAGTCATTGCTAATGTTTTTCCTCTGGGTCTCTTCTTGGATCTACAGCTTAGCCAGTGCTCTTTCTGTGCTGACTTTAAAGTCTGATCTGGGGTTTTTCTTGAAAATGGCAGCTAGTGCTGACTTTGGCATTTCCGGGAACTAGCACAGCACTTTGGTTCAGTTTCGTTCAATAAACTTGTAAGGCACCATTATGCCTCTATCTGTGAAGAGAGATACTGAAACTGTTCCAGCCTTTACCCAATCAGTTTCTCCTCCTCCTGTCTCTGCCACCCACCAAACTGCTGGTCCGTCCTCTACACCGGTTTCTGGTTCAGCATCATCCTCTCCATTCCTTATCTCCCTCTCACTTTGGGTAAATTCATTGCTGATGTGAATAAACTATTCAATGTCCTAACCTCACAATACCTTAATCTCTGTAACTCCAGGGACATTCACCTCCACTCCAATAAGTTACTCACACCCAAGGCCGTTCCTTAGATTTTCTCATGACTCAGATATACCCCAGTTTGGAAAACATAAACTTTAATATCCTACTTTCTTTTCTTTTCTTTTTTTTTTAAAACAAGAATTTAGAGTTTATTGAATTAACAAAAATTAGAGTATACTAAGAAAGAATAATAAAGACAGAGGTTCGTACATCACCGAATTGGGAAAGCACCTACAGCCAGATCCAAGCAGCACTGAGAAGTCCTAGGTGACAGCAACTTGGAGCCCCAGTTGGGAAGAGTCCAGGGCGGTGCATCCACTCCATGGGTGAAACTTCACATTGGAGTTCTGCGGGCTCCTGCTTATAATTCCAGGCTGCAACTGATAATATCCTACTTTCTGACCACAGTTTTGGTCCTTTTAATACCCTCATTCCTTTCTTCCCTTTACACATGTTCCTTGCCTTCCTACAGAATCTTTAGCCTCTTGAGTTTCCTCCTAGTCTATCAATGAAAGCCCTGTTTCACTTCCTGCACCATTTCAGCCCAGACTCATGGCCTGTCACTTCATCCCCTCACTAACCAGTATTCTAGTCCACGTGTCTTCAGCTGTACCCACACTGAAAACTCCACTCTGGATTAATCTGCTCACCTTTTTCTGCTCCAATGCCCAGAAAAATATCATATCAAGCTATTGTAGGAATTAGATAAATGGGTGCCGCTATCATTCACACTCTCCAGACTTCCACAGGCCTCTTGCTATGTCCATAGTCACTCTCAGCAGCAGACCATCATTGTTCCAAGAGAAAATAAAGGCCATAAGAAAGGCACAGCCTCAACCTAGAACACCTTTGCTGCAGTCTCCCTATGCCCACTGTTACAACCTTATCTATATTTCTGCCCATCTGTCTCTCTTTCCTCCTATCCAAAGCTAAACTTTCATGCTCTCATTCTTATGAGTGCCCATCCCTTACCAGCTCCTCAGAAATCTTACTCAACATCAATTATCTCCTCTCCCCTATATTTTCAAGCTTCCCCTCTCTTCCAATGCTTTCCCAAACGCCTATAACAAAGTTCAAGGGACTTCCTAGGTGGTGCAGTGGTTAAGAATCCGCCTGCCAACGCAGGGGACGTGGGTTTGATCCCTGCTCCAGGAAGATCCCACATGCCGCGGAGCAGCTAAGTCCGTGAGCCTCCACTCTTGAGCCCATGTGCCGCAACTACTGAAGCCTGCATGCCTAGAGCCCGTGCTCCACAATAAGAGAAGCCACCGCACTGAGGAGTCTGCGCACCACAAGGAAGAGAAGCCTGTGGTCTCTGCAGCAACTAGAGAAAGCCCATGTGCAGCAACAAAGAAAGACCCAACACAGCCAATAAATGAATAAATAAATAAGTGTATTTAAAAAATAAAACAAAAAACAAAACAAAGTTCAAGATTTCTACCATTGAAAAAAAACACAGTAAACCCCAGCCCCATGCCCACCCCCACCCCAACTACCTTATGACCCACTCTCTCCTTCCTTTCACTTCAGGTTTCTTAAAGGAATGACCTATGTGCTGGGTGTGCCTAATTCCTTACCTCCTGGTTATTCACAATCTGGTTTCTGTCCCCATGAAAATGGCTAAAATTACTCTGACAAAAATAAACACTTCCTTCCAGGTTGCCAAATCCAACAAACCCTTTGCAGTCCCACCTTAGGTGACCCTTCCAATGTGTCTGACCACTCTGGCCCTCCCTCCTCCCTGCACTGGGTGCCCCGTTTGTTTCACCCCTCTGCATCCCAGCCATCCCAAACACCTGCAGTTGACTATCCTTTGTGCCTGTGGCCCCCTCGACCTGAAGAACCCTTCTCTGTTTTCTTCTTGTTTTTCAATTATCCTTCAAAACACAGCCCAAGAAGGAGACCTTTGCACTGGCTGGGTATCCTGTGTTTATTGCTGATACAGCACCTGTTGTGCCTGGGAGTTCACTTTCCTGTTTCCCTATAGACTGAAGCTCCCTGGGAACAGGGACTCCCTTTTAAATCTACTTTTTTATCTTCATTTTACGTAGCAGCATTTGACAGTTGGCCACCACCACCTTCTTGAAGTTTTCTTTTCTCCAGGCCTTCATGACATCACACTCCCCTGGTTTATCTACCACTTCACTGGCTATTCCTTTTTTTTTTTTTTTTTTTTTTTAATTATTATTTTTTTGGGGGGTACACCAAGTTCAATCATCTGCTTTTATACACATATCCTCGTATTCCCTCCCTTCCTTGACTCCCCCCTCCTCGAGTCCCCCCCACCCTCCCCATCCCAGTCCTCTAAGGCATCTTCCATCCTCGAGTTGGAATCCCTTTGTTATACAACAACTTCCCACTGACTATCTGTTTTACAGTTGGTAGTACATACGTCTGTGCTACTCTCTCGCTTCGTATCAGCTTCCCCTTCACCCCCCACCCCCTCCCAAACCTCGAGTTCTCCAGTCCATTCTCTGTATCTGCATCCTTGTTCTTGTCACTGAGTTCATCAGTACAATTTTTAGATTCCGTATATGTGAGTTAGCATACAATATTTGTCTTCTCTTTCTGACTTACTTCACTCTGTATGACAGACTGTAGTTCTATCCACCTCATTACATATAGCTCCATCTCATGGCTATTCCTTCTTAATCTCTTGGGTAATTGCTTCTCCTTTGTTTAACCTCAAAATGTTGGAGTATCCACCCCAGCTTGCTCTTGTACTCTCTACATACTCTCTCTAGGCAATCTCCTCCATCATTTCAAATATCATCTACATGCTGCTGGTTCCCAAATTTCTATCTGAGTCTGACCTCTCCCTTGGGCTTCAGATACACACATCCAATTGCCTACTCCTCCTAGGTGGGACACGATGCAGGCTTGGACCAGGTGGCAGTGGAGGTGGAAAGAGGGTAAATCTGGAAGGAGGGAGATCCAACTGATTGGATGTAGAATGTAAGGGATAGAAGGAAATCTAGGGTGACTTCTAGGTTAGGATGAACAACCATCTCAGTTTGTCTGAGATGGAGGAGTTTCCTGGGTCATGGAGTTTTCAGGGCTAAAACCAGGACAAGTCCCAGGCAAACCAGAACAGTTGGTCACACTACTCCTTAAGTTTTTTGAGCCAAGAAATAGGGTGATTGTTGATTGTGCTGTATTCTGAGATAAAGAGGACTCAGGGAAAACTGATTTGAGGTATAAATCAAGAGTTCTATTTTGGCCACATGAAGTTTGAGATGCTTATTAAATATCACCTTCCTTCTTGTCAGCAAGCATAGTAAAGCTGGGCATTGTAATTTCTTCCTCATCTGATCAGCCACTGAGTCCTGTCAACTATAATAGTTCATGACTCCCCAGTCTAGCCTTCTCTCTGGTTGAGCTCATTACTTCACACCTATATTTGTACAAGAACTTGCTACTTGATCTCTCTATTCTAGTTTCTGCTTAGTTCAATCCATCCACCAAATGACCCAAGAGCTATTCCAAAAGAACCAGTCTGACCACATCACTGCCTTGATGGCTTGACAATTTATGTAGAATGAAACAGACCAAATTTCTTAGCATGGCCTTCAAAGTACTCGCTCATTCAGACCCTACGTGATAAATCTTATCCTCCATCTTATAGAACCCGTACCTAGCTTGACCAGACTATTAGTCCTTTCTCCAACATGCTTTCTATAGTCTTCCATTTCTATATTTTCTCTAAACCTGTATTTTCTACTTGAAATGTCCTTTACCTTCCTATCGTTTAACTTCCCTCTTTCCCCACATTCACCTGATCAAGAGTACTTATTTTTCAAAGTCCAATCCTATTTCTATTAATATTTACTGAGAGAAAGAGTGGAGCATTATAGTTAAAATCATGGACTCTGAAGCAAATCTGGGTTTAACTCCCGGTTTTCTGCCATTCCCTAGCTATATAACCTTGGGTAGCTGACTATGCGTCAGGTCCCTCAGCTGTAAACTGAGAGATACATACGTATATCACATAATGCACGCTGTGTGAGTGTTTGGTATTATTATTATGTGTCAAATGCGGTACTAAGAGCTTTTTATACATTATCTAATTTACTCCTCCCAGCTGCTCTGAGAGGTATTATTATTCAAATTTTAGGTATGACCCTCTAAAATCCAAGTAATTTACTCGAGGGCATACAGCAGGTGGAAATGGAAAACCAGAATTCAAGCCCAACTCTGTCTGGACCAATGCCTAGGTTCTCTTCATAGCACTGGAAAGAGCCCTGGGAAGGAAACCAGGGAGGACTGATCCTTCAACTTCCTCTTAAATGGAGTAGGCAAAGAAGAATGTGTGCTCTGGGAAAGAGTACAGAGAAACACAGAACCATGAGGAAGTAACATTAGGATCAGAGTCAAAGGCAGATGATAAGCCAATATGTTAACCCCTCAAGTAAAAGAAATGACTAGATACATTACACGTGGTTATGATCCCAATAGCAATATCAGGTTATATTCCCAATAGCAATATCAGAATTGTAACAGGGAAAAGGTAAACTGAAACTGTTAACTTGAGACAAATACTAGATCTAACATTTTAACTCCAAGAGACCTAGCACAAAATCAGGAACTCAAAGAGTTTAAGAGCTGGATGATACAATTTTCAATCTCTTTAAAATATGACTGACGATGTAAAGCAAGAATAATAGCAATGCATTGTAAGTTTATAACTTTCATATAAGATAAAGGTATCACAACAGTAGCATAAGTGACAGGAGGGAAAAAAAGGAAGCACACTTTGTAAGGTGTGTGTGTATGTGTGTGTGTACACACGAAATGGTATAATATTACTTAAAGGTCTACTGTGATGAGTTAACCTATATATTTAAACATTTCAATAGCCACAAAAAGTGAATCAAAGAGGTATAACTAATAGGTCAATAGTGAACATAAAATGGAATCACACACACACACACAAATACTCAATCCAAAAGAAGGCAAGAAAAGAGAGAAATAGGAATGAAATCAGATGGGACATATAGAACATAAAACATTAAATATAAGTGGTCTAAATACTCCCAACTAAAAGGCAGACATCATCATACTGGATTTAAAAAATCCAACTACACACTGTCTACAAGAGACCTACTTTATTTATTTTTTAAATTAATTAATTAATTAATTTATTCTTATTTGTTGGTTGCGTTGGGTCTTTATTGCTGCACATGGGCTTTCTGTAGTTGCAGAGAGCAGGGGCTACTCTTCATGGCAGTGTGTGGGCTTCTTATCGTGGTGGCTTCTCTTATTGGAGCACGGGCTCTAGGCGTACGGGATTCAGTAGCTGTGGCGTGTGGGCTCAGTGGTTGTGGCACACGGCTTAGTTGCTCCATGGCAAGTGGGATCTTCACGGACCAGGGCTTGAACCCGTGTCCCCTGCATTGACAGGCAGATTCTTAACCACTGCTCCACCAGAGAAGCCCCAAGAGACCTACAAAGACATATAGGTTACAAGTAAAAGGATGGTCAGACTTACCGCTATGGTGGCATGAAGAGATTGTCAAATCCTCTCCACCAAAAGCAAACATAAAACTGGACAAAACTGCCAAAGAGAAATATCTCAGGGCTCTGGAAATGAACCAAAGACAGACACCCCCCCCCCCCCTGCAAATGAGAAGTGTTTATTCTTGAAAAACTGCTAGGGCTTTGGGTATAAAGTATGAAGTAAAGTGGGTTTCTTAACCTCAGAACATGATATTTGGGGCTGGATAAAGCTTTATTGTGGGAGATATCCCAGGTATTATAGACCTTTAACAGCATCCCTGGCTTCTACCCACTAGATGCCAGTAGCATTCTTTTAGTTGCAACAACCCATAATGACTCCAGACATTCCCAAATGTCCCATAGGGAGTAAAATCAGGACTATAAACAATTATGAATTTGTATGCACCTAGCAAAGGGCCCCAAAACACATGGATCAAAAACTGACACTAGTGAAGGCAGAAATAAACAATCAGTTCAACAATTATAGTTCGTGATTTTGACACTCCTCTCTCAATAATTGATAAAACAACTAGATAGAAAATCAGTGAGTATATAGAGAACTTGAACGGCACTATCAACCAGCTTGACCTAACTGACACATAGAAAACATGTCACCCAGCAATATCAGAATACACTTTTTTTTGGTCAAATATATATGGAACATTCTAGAGGACAGACACATGCTTGGGTACAAGACAAGTCTTAATAAATGTAAAAGGATTAAAATCAGGCAAAGTTTGTTCTCTACCCAAGGTGCAATTAAATTAGAAATCAACAAGAAATTTTGGAAATTCCCAAATATTTGAAAGTTAAACAACACACTTCAAACATGGTTCAAAGAAGAAAGCACAAGGGAAATTAGAAAACATCTGGAATTGTATGAAAATGAAAACACAACATGTAAACATATTTGAGAAGTAGCTAAAGCAGTGCTTATAGGGAAACATATAGCATTGGGTACTTACATTAGAAGAAAAGAAAGATTTTGAATCAGTGGTTTAAGTTCCACCCCAAGAAATTGGAAAGACAATTAAACCCAAAGAATGTGAAAGAAGGAAAAAGACTACAAATCAGAAATCGGTGGATAGAGCACAAAACAGAGCAAAGTAAAATAAAACAATAGAGAAAAAAAATCAATGAAACCAAAAGCAGTTTTTTTAAGATTAACAAAATTGATAAGCCTCTTGACAGATTGATAAGAAGAGAAAAGACATAAATTACCAACACTGGGAATGAAAGAGAAGACATCACCCATCCTAATGATCAGGCAAGGATGCTTGCTCTCGCTGCTTCTGTTCAAAAATGTACTAAATATCCTAGCCAGTACAATAAGACAAGAAGAAAGAAATAAATAGCATATACTGTTAATATTCTAAAATGTGATCATCTATGTAAAATATTCTAAGATCACAGGATACAAGTCAATATACAAAAATAAACGTATATGGAAAACTATGAAACATTGCTGATAGAAAATTTTAAAAACCCAAATAAATGGAGAGATGTACTGTGCTTATGGATCAGAAGACTAAATATTGCTAAGATGTCAACACTATAAAGTCAGTCTATAAAGGCAATGCAATCCCATTCAATACCTTAGTAAGGTTTTTTTTTTTTTTTTTTTTTTTTTTTGTAGAATTAAGAAGCTGCTTTTAAAATTCAAAGAGAAATGCAAAGGACCTACAATAGCCAAAACTATTCTGAAAAAGAACAAAGTGATTTCAAGACTTACTATAAAGTTAACAATAATCAAGACAGTGTAGCATTTATATAAGGACAGAGATACAGATCATTGAAACAGAATAGAGAGTGCAGAAATAGACACAAGTATATATTCAACTGCTTTTTAACAAAGGTGCCTAGGTTACTTTTCAACAATTTAATATCTGTGTGCAAAAACATGAATCTCAACCCTTACTGCATATCATGTACAAAAGTTAACTCAAAATGGATCACTGACTTTGTCAGAATTAAAACCATAAAACTTCCAGAAAAAAAATAAGCAAAAATACTTGTGACCTTGGGTTAGGGAAAGATTTATGAGATAGGGCAAAAAAAGCATGGACCATAGAAGACAAAATTGATAAGTTGGACTTCTGCAAAATTAAAAATTTTGCTCTTCAAATGACATTAAGAAAATGAAAAGGTAAGCTACAGACTGAGAAAATATTTTACATACACACACACAACTTGGTTTAAAAAATGGACCAAAGGTTTGAACACATACTTCACCATATCATTAAACATCAAGGAAATGAAAATTTACATTAAAATAAGATGTCATTATAAACCCACTAGAATAACTAAACTTAAAAAAAGACTTACAACATCAAGAGTTGGCAAGGGCGTGGAACAACTGGATCTCTCATACTTTACTGCCAAGTGGTACAGCCACTTTGGAAAACTGGGAGTTATAAAGTTAAACATATATACACTTACCATTTGATCCAGCAATATCATTTTTTAATTTATCCAAAAGGAATGAAAATGTATATCCACAGAAACACTTCTATGCAAATATTCATAGCAGCTTTAATCACAACAGCCACAAACTGGAAACAAACAAACCAACTGTCCATCAGCTAGTGAGTCAATAAACAAATTGTGGTATAATCATGCAATGGACTACTACTCAGCAATGAAAAAGAATGGACTGCTGATATACTCAACAGCACAAATGAATCTCAAAGCACTACACTGGATAAAAGAAGCCAGATGCAAAATGTACATACTGTATGTATGATACCACTTTTACAAAATTCTAGAAAAGGTGAAACAGTGGTAAAAAGCAGATCAATGGCTGCCGAAGGCTGGAGGCTGGGGAGGTGACTGAATAGAAAAGATCATGAGGGAACTTTTTGGAGTGATGGAAATGCTCTATATTTTTATTATGGTAGTGTTTACATGACTGTACACATTTCTCAAAACATTGAATTTTACACTCAAAATTGGTGAATTTTATTATATATAAATTATACCTCAATAAGCTGATTGAAAAAAAAAGTCCTTCACTAGGAAAATTGGATACGAATGATACCTTGCCTAATGAAGAAATGCCTTTTATAACATTGATCAAATTTAAATAAACCTCATGCTATCACTTGAAAGATAAAGTAATGAAGACATAACATCAACTGATTTAAAACCTTAGGTGTAAAGTCATCACTAGCTTCTCAGAAATATCTCAAGTAGTAAAAATAAAAATAACATTTACATTGAAGATAGACTTTTTCACACATTTAATTGCCTCTTTGAAACACATGAATTAATGTTACTCAATTGTGTGGGGTAGGGAAACCTATCCATTGGGAGAAGGAGGTTCTGGAAATAGTCACTTGAGTTAAAGAAAACTATATTGTGCACCTAAGACATTCTGGTCTCTGTGCTGAAGACCCCTCCACCAAAGAGGTGACAATCTACAAGAAGAAATAGAATTGCGAACACAATTACAATTCAATGTGATGAACAGTGATAGGAACGCGTACATGGTGCTGGGCACTGCCATACTGAAAACACAATAACGAGCTCTGAGGATGCAGGATGGAGGCATCGGGGAAGCCTTTAGAGGGGAGACGGAACCTTGACAGAAGGTAAATATTCCCTAGGGACACTGAGAAGGGGTCTATGCCAAATGAGAGGGATAAGAAGGGACACTGGAAAGAATGAAATCTTGCCATTTGTGACAACCTACATGGACCTCTTGGGCATTGAGCTAAATGAAATGTCAGACAAAGATAAATATCGTATGCTCTCTCATACATGGAATTAAACACACAAAAAACAATCGAACAAAGGAAGGGAGGGAATATGGGTATATGTGTATAAAAACAGATGATTGAACTTGGTGTACCTCCAAAAAAATAAAAAAAAAAAAACGATCGAACAAACACACACGAACTCAAAGATACAGATAACTGCTGATTGCCAGGGAATAGTCGGGGTGGGGGTGGGAGAAATGGGTGGACCATTTTTTGTGTGTTTTTTTGTTTTTAGCTTAAATAAATTTTTTAACGACTGAATGAGAAAAAAGGAAAAAGAAGGGATATTGGCTAATATAACCGTCATCCCAATCTGGGAAACTAATTGCAAGAATATGCACCTGCATCAACCCTGTGACTTCCCAGCAGGACTTTTCTTCTGTAATTCAATATTATTCTAAAAGTATTGCCATCTCTCAGGCAGTAATGGGTTACACCCCCCGGGCCAATCAAGCTGTGACTTAGAGCAGGTTGTCCTGGGGAAGAGAATCTGTTCAGAGGTGAATATCTAGAAAATGTGGCAATCAGAAGTAAAAAACAAATAAAAAACTCCCATGTAAATTCCTGAAGGTACAAAAACACACCTACCCTCCCTACGCAGTCAAGTCAAGCAGAAATGAAAGGAAAAGCACCAAAATAATACAGTTGAAAAGTGCCTCAGTCACTGCAGGCACAGGAAAATTGTATGCAAACGTGTAATGGCCTCCATTCTGCACACCTGGAAGCAGATCAGAGCAGCCCCTTGGAGCCAACCAAACCTACCAAAGAAGAGCAGTCCTGGGTATCCACCTGGCCTTGGCTATTAGCTCTAAGAGGGAAACAGGTAACACCAGCACAAAACCCCAGACCAGTAGCTCTTGAGGCTCTTTTCCTCCTTCCACGCCAGTTGCATGTCTGTAATCAGGCACAGTGAGTCTCCATGCCCTGAGCAATGTGGTGCCCTCTCTCCCCTCACTGAGAATGACTGCCCTGATGCACAGGAAGGCAACAGAAAGCTGAATGCTGAACAGATAGTTAAAACCCTAAACTAAAACCTTAACTAGACAAACCCAGCAAATATCCATAATCAGCCTCTTATATCTCACCTCCAATCTCCTAAATTGCCACATTCGTTTTATTATTTCTCCATGCAGATCAGGAAGAATCAATTCATTTACTTGTGTTCAAATACAAACCTTGGTTCTCCTCTCCCATAAGGAACAGCCCCCACTGATGAGTAGTTACCACAGAAAGGTGGAGTCACAATGGGCCAGGCAGGCCTAGAATGGGCAGGACAGGGCAGTATGCCAGCTTGTTTACACACCAAGGGAAGGACCTCCAAGGAAGCAACAGCTATCAGAGTAGTAATAGCCAGAATGTGTCAGGAGTCACGCCATCTGGTGGAATCAACAGAGC
The DNA here is from genome assembly GCF_030028045.1 of Hippopotamus amphibius kiboko. Classification (NCBI taxonomy): domain Eukaryota; kingdom Metazoa; phylum Chordata; class Mammalia; order Artiodactyla; family Hippopotamidae; genus Hippopotamus; species Hippopotamus amphibius. The sequence goes on from NC_080188.1 coordinate 153,515,721, forward strand.
ATATCTAGAAACTCGAAGCCAATCTTTTGCCAAAAAGGAGTAGAACTGAAACCTCTGGTGTGGTGGGAAAAATACTTTGGTACTCCCAGTACAGTACTCTGGTACTTTTTACTTCTTGAAAAGAAAGGTCTCAGCTGATTTGCTCACATATTAACATGCACCTTGTTAATGACACTCAAATTAATTGATGTGGTATCCCTAAGCACAAATTTCAATTACAACTGAAATTTGTAATTACATTCTACAAATTTAGAGCTTACTACAGCTTCTCCCTAAATACCTTTCAGTTCTGTGATTCTGTATCATCTACAGCTGAGGCACACTGGATTCTAATCAGACATGGCTGTGTTGATGAAATCTAAGTAAAGGCTATATGGGAGCTGACCTTAGGAAAGTTATTAACTCATTCAACAAATATCTGTTGACTACCTACTGTGCCAGGCACAGTCCTAGGGTGTGAATATAATTTTAAAAGGTAAAGATACGTCAGCCACAACTACTGAGCCGACGTGCTGCAACGACTGAAGCCCATATGCCTAGAGCCCATGCTCCACAACAAGAGAAGGCACAGCAGTGAGAAACCTGCACACCACAATGAAGAGTCACTCCCCACAACTAGAGAAAGCCCACGCACAGCAACAAGACCCAACGCAGCCAATAAAAAGTAAAGATAATGGGAAAAGAGGGGTTAGAGGGTAGGGTAGTCAGAGGTCTCTTGGAGATGATATTTGAGATCCAAAGAGAAGACAATCTTCTCATGATGAAACGTTTTTAAAAACAACCACTCCAGAACATATATTCAGATGAACCTTTTTCAAAATTCTTTTGGGACCCTCTCTGGTTTTTGTCTTCAAAGCCAATGTATGAACTCCATTAAGAAAAACAGGCTTACCTCAAAGCAGGATAATCCAGCCTTACTACCACCTCTTTCTTTGACCCTGAACATCTTTGGGATATTTTCTGAAAGTTAATCCAGTGTCAGTGTATATATTAACCTAACATTTTGGTGGGAAATGTGCAATAAGCATTTTCTTGATGGATAGTATCGCTAATGAACACACTTCTGGCAATTGTGCTGTTCTTTGGCTGTGAAGGTCCTCATCCCTCTTCTAGGTAAGGATCTATAGAACGTAGTGAAAATAAAATGTTCAGCAAACAAAGGCAGGAGGAAACTAGAAAAAAATGATAGTACTGAGACAAAGGGAGGGGTAATGGATTAAAGAACAAAACCTGAGAAATCACTCCAAAGCATCTTCCCTTATAGTTCAGCTTTCTAGACCTATGTTCTCACTAGATCTCTAGGGTATCCTCTCCCACTTCCCATAAATCTAGTTTCCCCTATCTTTCCCTGTGAGATGAAGGAGTCTGCCAATAGTAAAACACTGATGTCACTCAAACTGTTACATAGTAACATCACCTCCACCCTGTGTTCTCCATTCCATGTATAAAATCATTTCTAACTTCCCTGATGTCAAAACTGTCACTAATATGTATTAACTGAAAACATTATAGGTCTTGTTTGAATCCTCAAAGTGAGCAAGGTTAGATTTATCTCACTGATTACATCTATTGTTGCAGAACTTGATATCACGCTGCCTTTGTATTTTTTTTAATAAATTTATTTAGTTTATTGGCTGCCTTGGGTCTTCATTGCTGCACACGGGCTTTCTCTAGTTGCTGTGAGCGGGGGCTACTCTTCATTGTGATGCGCACACTCCTCACTGTAGTGGCTTCTCTTGTTGCAGAGCATGGGCCCTAGGTGAGTGGGCTTCAGTAGTTGCGGCACCCGGCTCAACAGCTGTGGCTCTCGGGCTATAGAGCACAGGCTCAATAGTTTTGGTGCACGGGCTTAGTTGCTCCATGGCATGCGGAATCTTCCCAGAGCTAGGCTCAAACCCATGTTCCTGCATTGGCAGGCGGATTCTTAACCACTGCGCCACCTAGGAAGTCCGCTGCCTTTGTATTTTAAAGTTATAACTGACAAATAAAAATTTAGTCTCAATAGAGCAAATTCAGGGAGAAAAAGACTGGTATTTTGTATTGACCAAAGCATTCAACTAAGTCCATAAGAATCCTAATTATCAATGTAGGAATATTCCAAATAGCCAACATTTATGTCATAATCAATTAAATGAAGAAATATCAAAACCTCTTCGTACACATAAAAAGAAATTGTCTCTTAGCTCAAAGAGGTAAGCTGGGCAACACACTTTTTACAGTGTACCAGGATGTCTTTGTACATTTCTATATTAGATACTTTTATAAATTACGTGAGAAAAAAATGAAGGTATTTCCATTTTTATTTTTAAAAGGTACATAAAGGAGAGTCCAAAGGAAGTCTCCAGCCAGGCGCGGTGGCACATGCCTGTAGTCCCAGCTACGTGGGAGGCTGAGGCAGGAGCTCGCTTGAGCCCAGGATTCTGGGCTGCAGTGTGCTATGCCGATCGGGTGCCTGCACTAAGCTCGGCATCAATATGGTGACCTCCCGGGAGTGGGGGACCACCAGGTTGCCTAAGGAGAGGTGAACTGGCCCAGGTCGGAAACGAAGAAGGTCAAAGGAAGTCTCCAAATGAGACCAACAAACTCCCAAATCTGTGTGTAACTATCAAAATTTCTGAGGTCAGCAATTAAATATTTGCTTTAAACTTTCTATTAAAGTAGAAAAACAACAAAAAAACCACAGCAGAACTTCTATTGGGAAATCAGGACAGCCATAAGAATAAATCCGGCTTGATGTAAACATGACTATTTTCATATACCTTCCTGGGGGGACATAGCCAAAAATGCTTGAGTTCACCCCAAGATGGTAATAAAAGTATAACCTGGGCCATCAATTCAATTTGTACTAAACATTAATTTATCTGCAACTAAATGTTAGTTTCTTTCAGTTCAGAAATACACTTTTAATAATCTCATTAACAGCGAAGATCCAAATACCTAAATTAAGAATACTATTAAGCCTTACTCCATTAATAGGCTTGCTATAGCCCAAATATCTTTTTTCCAGAATAAGAAGTTTGTTTTTTCTGATGTTACCATCACATTTATTCAATATCATAAATGGGAGAACATCATGCATGATTTGTGCATGATTTAATAATAACGCACAAAATAAAGAAGCCAGCGTCCCTGGTACTTAGTAGAAACACTATGCTAATCCCAGAATATGAATTTACTGCTTCTGTGAATAGTTTATTCTACTGTTTCCTTTGCATGAGAAGTACACAGCTGGGGCCAATTTTAGAATCAAATCCCCAGTCTCTAAGAAGGGCATTTCATACTCTGAGAACCAAATTCTCTTTTCTAATACCAAAATGTGGTTTGCAATGATAATATTTATCCCTTTACCATTCCTTCCCCTTCAGTTAGTTGAGGTGCAATTTCCATGTCACATAACCTTTTTAAACCACATAACTTTGTGCACCACCTTTTAAGTTTATAGTGCTTCTACAAAACCACCTGATTTAATTCTGGAAATCCTGCTCAGTAATTCCAAAAACAATATAAAATACAATATAAAGTTGAACCAAAATATCATGTAACATTTAATGATTGCAAATATATTTATTACAATTTATAGATTAGTTAACAGTTATATACACAAATATAATTTTAGCTATAAAGTCCAAACAAACTGGTTACATTTAGATCATTGGATCTGTAGAAGCCAGTTTAGAAGTCTTCTAATCCCCTAACGTCACCTTCCTTAAATTATTAAAAAAAAAAAAAAACCTGATAGTTTTGACTTCAAGTTAAAGATGATGAGATGGTGTTATCACATTTCAACACTCAGAAAAGGAAATTTTACTTGTCTGTACAAAGCCTTTCATATGCTACACTGATACTTAAAGCACCATCACAAGACTTTAGGCGTGTAAAATGTTAAATTAAATCTTCCAAGGATTTTCTTTGTAAGACTGAAGGTTTAACTTTGTTCTAACTAGAATCAGAATGAAACTGGTAAGATTTCGATTTTATCCAACTTTAAAATGGTCCCTTTTGTCCTTCTTTTAAAGGAGGGTAGTAAATGGGAGAATTCTTCACCGAGCTTTTATGTATTTGGTAGTGAGGGTGGAATCTCGAGGGAACAATTCTCCAAAATCCATTGTAAAGATATCCCATTATTTTCATTTATGCAGAGGTGCGAGATCTTGGAAACACAAAACACAACCTAAGTCTCTGAAATAAAATAGTATACTTCAGTCTAGTCTGAAAAGAATGCCTATACATTTTTAAAGTTTTCTTCTGAAGGCAGTGAAACCTTCCTTCCAACTGACACAAGCTGGTGCTGGAAACAGCCTATCTCCACGGTGTTACACCAGACTCTATACATGCGTTCCCTCTGATTACCTAAAATGGAGGGGCACAAACACATCGAAGGACTCTGCAAAAATCTGACTAACTTTTATTTGTTGTACTCTCAGTGTGTTTATGTATGAATATATATACACATATATATACGTATTAACACTAGAGGCAGTTCTTAGAGCAAACCAAGTAGAAATAAAATAATGACCAAGTAGATTATAAACTGAGGTAGTAACCCTGCAAGCACTTCTGATGAAATATTTGTCCTCACTCTGAAACAAGTTCAAAATTAAGAGGTTATCTATTCTATTCATGTTTTTCATTACCTGTGATAGGAGACACATGAAGTAAAAATAGACCATTAAGGAGCTGGTTAACATTCCTTCAACCTAACATGCACACCATGTAGAGCTAACTAAATAAACCAAACACAACCAGTATTGCAAAAACTTCAAAAAGTAAACTTTGGTCAAGGGAAATCTGGAAAATCCCACTTCTTCTTAGGTTTTTTTTTTTTGCTTGTAGTTTGCTTTGAAAAATGAACATTGTCACCTTCATTTATTAAAGATATTGGCTTTTCAAGTGGAAAAAAAAAGTAAACTTTGGGTTGAAGATATTAAGCCTCTCTATTTGCTAAATCTAGAGTTCTTTCCTGAAACTACAGGCCTTGCCATTACTTCTCTCACTATTAAAAAAAGGAGAACACAATAAACTTGGATATTGAGGGAAGTCTATATTTTACATTTCAAACTGGAAAATTAAGAACTGCCCATTTCCAAGTTTACAGCGCCACCCTGACAGGTTTTAAAAGTGACGGTGCTGAGGCATGATATTAATAACACTGGTTTTCTTTTGAGAGCATGTACAACAAAACCAAATTGCTCTGAGATGTCTTCCTATTGTCTTCCTAGGAAAATTCTAAGCTTTTAAATTTAAAAGCAACTATGATGCAATTATTATTTCTGGAATCTTTTACAATTTCTACCTGTTGAAGATACATAGAACCACTTAAGTGGAAACTACAATAACATATCCAGAACCTTCTCCAAAAAAGAGTTTGCACAGAAATTAAGTATATCAGACGTTAAAATCTGGCAGAAATATGCAGCTTCTCCAAAGCAGCACAAAGCACTGCACCTACAGGTTCTGTGGCAGTCCTTGGAAACATCCTATGTAGAGCTTAACCTAGAAATAAAAACCCACCACACATTTTCAGCCAGTCATTTTTAGAAGGAATAAAACAAACAAAAAAAAAAAACCCAAAAAACAATGATACAAGATAATGTACTTTAAGTTGGTAATATATACACGATTATTTTCTTAGCCTTGAAGAAGAAAGGCCAAATTACTGAAACAAAAAAATACAGAGAAAACATAACAGCCCATTAATTTCAGAATATTGGAGTGGGGGGAAAGAGCCCAAAGTTTTTAGATAGGTACACATAATTTAAATTAGAATGGAAAATGGGCTTTGAACCCTATAAATATTGTTTCCCAAGAAAATAAGTTTCCAAAGTGCAAAATTACACCTTAAAAGGTCCCCTTTTCGCTTCAGCAATCAAACAACATTCAAAAACAAATCCAACTAAACAAAAAAGGGAGGATTAGAAATCACACCATCTCATTCTTCATTTTCAGGGCTTGGCTTCAAACCTGGACAATTCTGAGTGGGATACGTTGCAAAAAAAAAAAGAAAAGAAAAAAAATTAAACTAGGTCATGGATCCAAGTTGCGTATCCTCTAAGAAAAAAGTCAAAGGACAGCTGCCAATTTTTGTTTTTAAAAGAAACCTCTCAAGTAAGAGGTAGAATATGCTAGGGCCAGAGGCTGTCAAATCATCTTAACATTACTCAAAAATATTAAGTCCTTTGAAGCGCATTTCCTGGAGTCTATTAAACATTTTTTCTCTGTGCTCAAATGTCAAGCAGTACCCAATAGCATCTTCTGTTTCTTGAATTCGTTTCTGGAACCTGCATCCATCCCGTGCAAATTCTTCCCACGGTCCTTTTCGATCCTCATCAGCACTTATATAATACTCAGTAACTTCTTCAAGGAAGGTTACCTATGAAAATGACACAGACTAATTTTAATCTCAAATATTACAGAAATGAAAGGGAGGGAGGGAGGGTTCTGACTAGATGGCACCTGAATAAAACAGTGGGCAAATGTCACTTTCTCTCTCTCTCTCTCTCTCTCTCACACACACACACACACACACACACACACAGTCCCATCCCCCATCCATTATCCGTTCAACCCCGGACTACCCCCTCCTGGTTTTGGTGTTAAAAATGAATGCAGATGGGTAAGTGAAATTTTCCTGATGTTATTAATCCTTACTTTTTTTTTTTTGGCACACGGGCTTAGTTGCTCCGCGGCATGTGGGATCTTCCTGGAGCTGGGGTCGAACCCGTGACCTCTGCAGTGGCAGGCAGATTCTTAACCACTGCGCCACCTAGGAAGCCCCAATCCTTACTTTTGTTAATCCTTAGGGAAAAATCGGTTCTGTGATACTCTTCCAAAATGACAAATGTTTCCAAACCAAATATTTCAGAAGTATATTCCTGGAGTCAACACTTTTACTACAGCACAAAAGCTTTAACACAATCGTCACTAATTTCTATTCTTCCTTTTCCCCAAAAAATTTCACTTTTCAGTGCTTTCCAATTCTTGAATCATAAATATGTAGTATTATTCTTATCACTTTTGTAATCAGAATACAGAAGAGAAAGCTAGAAAACAAACTGCAGGAAAATTAACATATCTTTAAAGCTATGTTACTATAAGAGACTTTGTAGTTAAGATAAAAACCTTCTTTGTACTCCTCCTCAATGTGCTATCACATATATATATGAAATTCAGAATATTATAATATACATGACCACATGTAAGAGTGACAGTCTTTTAATCCCTAATTAATTTCTAATATAGAAGTTTCTTTTTAAGATATCAAACGCCAAACATAAAAACTTGTTTTAAAGTACATCAGTAGTTACATCAGCTAATCCCACTGTGACCTACTACTTTCATTCGCTTTACATCAGGCCAAGGAATGCCCCCGAGGACAATTAGTAGGTATGTAACACCTTACTAGATATTGCATTCTAGTGTTACTCATTCATTGTGTCACCAAGATAAATAACAACAACAAACATTTCTATAGTGGTTACAATATACCTGGCTCTTTTCAAAGTACTTAACAATTCACATCAACCCTATAGGGTACATATTATTGTCATCTCCACTGTACAGATAAGGAAATCAAGGTAGGTAGGTTAACTGACTTGTTCAAATCATACAGCATCTATGGGTGCAATCAGGATTCAAACCCTGAGTCGGGCTCCACAGTCTGCACCAGGTTATGCCATGACACAAAGCACGCTAAACTCCCAGATCTGAAAGCCTCATTCTGAGAATTAGGCACTACCCATAATTCCCATATGCCTAAAGAATGGCATGTAGTCATAGGCTGTAAATAATTTTACCATATTTTAGACACAGTCTTTTATAAATGTTGCTTCTAGTTCATAGTAATAGCCTCACATCTACTTGACTCCTCTCATTCTTACTCGATGAGCAAGCTAAAATGAGACATGAGACTGGCCTGAGGTCCCTGAATAAGAGCTACCACTTAAAGGCAAGGCAATTAATGAGTTTTGCCTACTCATCTCATTTAAATCGTGCAATAATTCATACAATAGTTATTATTACTTCCATAAGATAAATAAGTGAATGAAAGCCATGAGAGGTTAAGTTACTTCCCAGCTCTGGCTGTCTTCCCAAATCTCTTGGCCCTAACCACTCAGGAGTAGGGAACACAAGTCTCCAGATGCCAAGTGCTCATTCCATCGCCCCCACTTTGTTATCTATTCACTAAATAGGTCATTTTGTCAGGGACCCTTTACAAATAGAGAGAAAAACTCTTTTATGACAGCTTTTACAGAAGTGTGAACTAAAACTTAATTTTTAATATGCCTTATTCTGCTTCTACAGCTAAGATATAAGATTACCACCATTTAGGGACATTTTCTACCCCAGGAAGAGTTTCAAAGTATTAAGCTGGTCATTTGGAGCTAGTGGATGGTTCTTTCTACCTGAAACTCTGATGCTACAGAATCTGAGGTCAATAATAATTTACCCACATCTTTCTCTTTCCAAATAAAAGTAAAGGTAACTGAAGGAAATTTCCCTCCATAATAAAAGATACACTGTGTGTTTGGGGGCATTTCTCTCCAATTAATAACTTCAGCTGAATAAACAATAGAGAAAAAAAAACCAATTCAAAAATACTCCCAAAATAAGGTTAACTTGACAACGTGTTGAAAGAGTAAAATAAAATGCTCCATGAAGACCAGCCTCGGAATAGGAAGTAATTACTCAAGAAAATCAAATAAGTTATTTGATTGTTACAATGATTATTAACCTATAGTTGGCCAATAATAACTAGCACTGCTTTCTTAAAAAAAGCCAACACTATTTTCTGTACTGTTTTTGACTGTCAATCAAAATCCCAAATGTCCAAGAGTTTCTAATACTGAAATTAATATTTTCTTTCATGGCAAACAACCAGACAAATATGATTTGCTACTTGGTACCATCATCCCTTTGGGTTCTAACAGACAGGAATGAAGACACTGTTATCGTGTAACTACAACAGTAAGTGTCTGTAAACAACATAACACATTTAATACCATTTAAAACTCTATGGCTATAATAGGACCTTCTCAATCTCTAGAATTGCATCGTGTACACACAAGGTTTGATTTTTCTGTTTCTTAAAAAAAAAAAAAGAAAAAGTGAAAAGTTGAAGCTTGGAGGAAAACAGCCCAGAGATGCCAACCCAAAAGAAAACAGCACCTTCGAGCTAACATCTATACACTGGCATCCTCAATTCAGACAGGAACAACACTCTGCATGGCGGTGGGGTGGGGTGTCATTTCTCAATCCAAGTATATGAGCTTGGAGTCCTTCCTCAAAAATATGCACTGCTGTGTCTCCAGGAAAGTCATGCTGATATCCTTAACCACATCAGAACAGGCAATACAAATTATCAGGCATGTTAAAAGAAAGAAACAAACCTTTTTTCTCTGGATATGTGTGTGTCTTTCTCCAGAAAGAACCCCACCCTGTACCAAGTCTGGACATTCACTTTCTAGGCTCCCTAACAGTTGCACCTTACAGGAAAGTAAGGTCTGACACTCAGAAATGGCCACGATGGACTCAGGAGGCTTCTCTGAGTCACGATAGCCTTTCCAATTTTTCCCTGATGTTTGAAAAGGAGCCTTAAAATTTAGAAGGCTGTAGGGGTCATCGGAATTACAGAAAGAGTTCCACAGTTTGAGACTCTCTGCTTCATCTGCACTAGATTCCCAGTCATCTTCTTCTCCAGAATTACTGTCAGGAGACTCAGGAAGGCTTGTAGTCGGGGGAGAATTTTCTTGATCAGACTTAGACAAATCCTTCTCTGAGTCAGAAGGGTCTCTGGGAAGAGTTTTGGCAGCAGTTTGAATTGTTGCTGTGAAGTTCTGGGGATTATAAGGATCGACACTATAGAAAGAGTTCCAAAGGTGCAGCCCTTCTGAGTCTTGTTCAAGGTCTGATTCTGAAAGTGAGCTATCACTATCAAAACCATCATCCTCGGCGTCTTCATCCCAATCCTCACCTTCTGAATCAGAACTTGTTTCCAGATCACTGGCTGCACCTCCCAGAATGTAATCTATCAATTTGTTGCTACAGGCTGGTCTGGCAGAAATGGGAAGGTCATCGTCTATGTCTGAGGAGTCAACAACGCTTACTTGGTCCTCTCCAGACTCCTGTTCCGTAGGAACCTCACAAGATGGACAGCCTTCCGAGGGGCCCTGTCTTTCCAAAGAAAGGGGAACCTCTTTAGTCAACAATTTTATTTTCTCCTCAGTGGGTTCCTGGGTGGTTCCGGGAACGGCTCCAGCAGTGGGAACACACGGTGTCGCACTATCTCTACAGTGCTTCATATCCATCCGGAGCAGGCTGTGCTCCTCCTCCAGGCTGTGGTAGCCATGATCTTGGTCAGGGGTGGGTAACGCTTGGCCTTTGCTGGCCTGCTGAAGGAATTCCAGCCGCTTCATGCGAAGATGGTGGATTTCGGGCAGGCCTTCTCTAGAGAGAGGCGGACATCCCTGCCACGAGGCGCGAGCTATCTCCGCGTTGAGCGGCTGGGGATGAAACTGAGCCTCATCCAGGCAGCCGCTCCCTGGGCTCAGCGCCTGGAAATCCACCAGCTCGCCAGTTCCAACGCTGCTCTGATAGCTCAGTTCTACCCGGGGCAGGCAGTCCAGATAGGAGGGGTTCAGCAAATAGGAGACGACGTTGACATTGCTTAAGCGCTGAACGCTGAGAGGCCCAGAGGTCGAAGGGCCAAGTTCCCGGTCCGAGAACAGACGGGCTTGGAGGCTCCCAGGCACCAGCTCCACTCCCCACAGCTGCTGCTCTAGGAGAAAAGCGTGAGCTGCGGAGTCCAAAGCTCCCCCCTTGGCTTTAAGTTCCAATTCTAGATCTGGGGACGAGCACTGCCAGTGGATGCCCTCCTCTAGCCAATCAAGGGAACCGGCGGCCGCATCGGCAGAGGGGTCGAGCCGCAGCGAACTCAGAGACCTCGGCGCCGTGGGGGCGGCGGGTTCCTCCCGGGCCCTCAGGGCTCTCAGCACACTGTAGCCTCCAGCAAAATCCAGCCATCTGGTGGGAAACATCCCACCGAAAAGCTGGCCCCAGATCAGCAGCTTCTGAAGCAAGCCGGGGAGCGGCGCGAACAGCTGGGAAAGCAGCTGCATCCAGGAGCTGCTCCGAGCCTCGGGCGGGGGACGGGAAGCCAGCTTGGGATCCCCGGCGTGTTCCGGGGCAGGAGGAGCGGGGAACTTGGAAGTGCCTGGTCGCGAGCGCCGAGGGACGAAGAAGGGCAGCCGGAACCGGGAGTGCGCCCGCGGGGCGGCCCGTTCCCGCGACCCGTCCGCTGGCGACTCCATCTCCGCGTTCTCGGCAGCCCCGCAGGGAGGGACGCGGAGCTCAGCGGCGGGAGGCCGGGCGGGGCTCCAGGAGGCCTACACAGTCTCGGCCTTGCCCAGCGGCGGGGCTGACGCGCCAGGCCGATCCCCGGGCCAACAGAAGAGCCACAGAGGAGAGCGGCTTTGGCCGCGGGCGGCAGACCACAGTCCGGAACGGCGGGCACAGTTCGCGGCGGCCGAGGCGACGTCCATCCTGGCGGGAAGGAGGTGTCCTAGTGCTCTTCAGGCCTCTCCACCATATACAAGAGCCCTTCCGCGGCGGCGGCGGCGACGACTCGCCGGGAGAGACGCTGGGTGGAAAAGCCCCTCAGCAGAGCGACCCCGGAAGGGCTGGGCAGGCAGGCGGGTGGAAGCGAAGCTCAAAATGGCCGCAGGGCCAGCGGCAGGACACCCCCAGGCAAACGGCCGCGACGGCGGATGGCGGCCGGCTACGCCACCAGCTCTGCGCCGCCGAACGTCACTCGCAGGGCCCGGCGGGCGGGCCCTTCCGCCCTCTTCCTTGCGGCCGCTGATTGGCCTAGCTCGTTCCCTGTCGGCTTCCTTACTCTCGGCAGCCCTACCTCGCGCGCGGGAGGTTGCATCAGCCGGGCCCAGGCTCTACGCGTGCGCGCTTGCTGCTCGGCGGTCGCCTGGGAAACCGCCCCCGCCAGCCCCCCCCCCACCCCGCCCCACCCCGCCCTTGGGCCAACGCGAGCGGGTTAGAGAGGTGGGAGAATTCCCTGGAACAGTTCTAATGGCCTAATGCACACCCAAGTGTGTACGTATATCTTAGACTTGCATATTTATGTGCAACACTGGGGTTCCTGTGTTGTTGAGTGCTAAGCAGATCATCAGCCTAAGGTCTTAGTATAATAAAAGTTGGGAAATGTTGTGTAAATACATATCTGGTGTTAAAAACACTATAATGTGGAGTGAACAATAAGTCAAGTGAAAAATGAATCATTATGCATTCCTGCCCCCCGCCTCGGTTATAGGGTTTCTAACTAACGATTCAGCTCTACCTAGGATCTAGCTTTGAGGTCTTTCAGCATCCAACCCACATACCTCTCACAGAAACGTGAACTGATGTTTCTCAGACGGTGTCCCTGTAAGACAATTCCCTCAGTGGGGCAAACTGAAGTCACAGAGGAGGAAAGAAACCGAGCCCTCAGAACCACGGGATACAACACCCAAAGAAGGAAACACAGACCATTATCCTTTGAAAAAAGTATGTCTGATAATCTGAGTTGCTACATTTGATTCTCTCTTGTGAGTTTGGTCTTAGTCCTTTTCTTTATTTCTGCTAAAACTTTTTAATCGACACCAGAGGGAGTGTAGCAGTTTTGAGCACTGGGGACAGCAGTAAGATCTTTTAGGAGCTAAGAGGAAGCCAGCTGCTCCTCTTTGTTGGGACTGTTCAAAGAACAGCCACTTCTTTATAGGAAACTAAGAGGTCCTCAATTTCTGTTCTGTGGTTTACCCCTTTTTATCTTATTATCCATATCTCTGAAAATACCTCATTTACAATCCTAAGAACTTCAGAAAAAATATATTAATAATAGGAGTCAGTTCAATAATAGACAAGAGATCCAAGTATGCAAATTAAATACTCAAAGCTTCAGTGGGTTGGTGAGTGAACTAAATTCCTAATATCGTGCCTACCCTACATAGAGTAGGGGCACAAACATCAGCTAGTATTTATTATGTTATCAGCTAACCATTGTTTCCCATCACCTGCAGAATAAAGGCTCCATACACTCTGTCCTTCCACTATACTTTCCCAGCCTTCTCTTCAGTCACTTCCCTTCATGCAGGTTATACTCTAAGGAACACTGAGCTTATTTCATGCCACTTTTCACGCTGCTTCTCAGCCAAGAAAGCCGTCACCTCCTCTGTTATATACCTACTCATGTTTCAAGGTCCAAGTCAAATGTCAACACCTTCTTTAAGTCTTTGCTGACCTTCCCAGTCTGAATTATATTGTTATACTCTATAAGAGCACTACACTATATGTCCCTGTAAATGTTCTTCCCTCCTGCTGGTCTCAGCTCCTTGAGGGCTGTATGCCAATGCCTAGCACAGTGGTTCCCAAAGTATGCTCTGGGCACCCCTGGGGATCCCATTTTAAGAGGGTCCTCAAGGTCAAAAATATTTTCATAATAATACTAAGTTGTTGTTTTCCTTTTTAACTCTCATTTTCTCATGAGTATATATAATGGACATGTATCTTCTAGAGGACACATGATATGGAATCTGGCAACAGACTGAATGCAAAAGCAGATATGATATCCTAGATGTCTAATATTAAGCCAGATATTAAAGACATTTGGGAAAAAAATGTAAAACAATGCCACTCTTCTTGCTAGTTTTTTTGTTCTGAAAAAAATAATTTTTCATTAAGTGTTATTTATGTTAACATGTAATGGGTTTTTTTTTTAATTATTTAATTAATTTATTGGCTGCCTTGTGTCTTCATTGCTGCATGTGGGCTTTCTCTAGTTGCGGAGAGCAGGGGCTACTCTTCATTGCGGTGCACAGGCTTCTCATTGCCATGGCTTTTCTTGTTGCAGAGCACGGGCTCTAGGTATGCGGGCTTCAGTAGTTGTGGCATGTGGGCTCAGTAGTTGTGGCACATGGGCCTAGTTGCTCCGAGGCATGTGGGATCTTCCTAGACCAGGGCTTGAACCTGTGTCCTCTGCATTGGCAGGCAGGTTCTTAACCACTCTGCCACGAGGGAAGTCCTATTATTTTTTAATTAATAAATATTTTTAAAATTCCTCAGGTTTGAGTTCTAAAACAATAATTATCAATACATGTAATTTAAATAAACAAAAGTTCTTTGGGGTCTTCAACAATTCTTAAGAGTGTTAAAGGAAGGGGTCCTGAGACCAAAGTTTAGGAACCACTGACCTAGCATGCTGACTGGCACATAATAGGTGACCAATAAATGTTTGTTGAATGAATGGAAGCGTAATATTACTTTAAAAGAATAGCATCTTCCTTATGGCCAAGCCTTTTACATTCCACTCTTAACTTCATTACTAACACCGTGTGCCTCCCCCCAAATATACCTTAAAACATCTTGAATGGGCCTTTCCTTCCCCATCTAGTCACTGGATTCCTAATTTTTATTTTCCTTATCTTGGAAGTTGCTCTAAAGGGAAATGCAATCATAAAGTACTAGAAAACTATAAGAATATGTGACTTTTGCCTTGTCAGTCTCTGCAGGAAAATAAAGTGTGAACCACCTCCTGAAGTCCGCTATCAACTAACCAGGCAGTGGAGGGAGGGCAGCTCTGTAGGCAGAGATAGCGCTGTGTTGCCAGGGCTGCGTGTGTGCTGGTGAAGACAAGCGGTCTTTAGACAGGCAAGCTGACTGGCGCTTTGGCAGAAGATCATTTAAACCTCCGTTAATTACGTTTATTTTAAAAGATTTTGCAGGGCCTGAGGTAAAGTCTGTGTAGCTTTTCACTTCATTGTTCAGTCAGTACCACCTCCAAAATCATTTTTCAATTGTCCCACACTCCGGAAACCGCCTCCTATCTTTCTAAATCGCTGCCTTGGAGTCCCTATTCAGCTACTTATCACCGCCCAGCCCCCAAACCTCCAAACCACTGCCACCATTGCCATTAACACATTTTTGTGATTCATCTCCCTCGTCACTTCCCTCCTTACCCGAGCATGAAGTCCATGACCCATGCCCCCTTGCAAGGACGCTTCGTTCTTGTGCTCTACTCCAGTATTCTTCTCTGGCAAAATTCCGACCCTAGTGAAACCCAACTACCCACTTATTCCGAGCCTACACCCTCGCAGCTAGCCACTGCTGGAGAAAAGCACTCAAACATGCTGCCTGACTCACTTCCTAATTGTCATGACAAATTTCATCCATGCCAGGCATTCCTAGATTTTTTTTTTTTTTTTTTGGGCCCTGCCACACGGCATGCAGGATTAGTTCCCACACCAGGGATCGAACCCACGCCCTGTGCAGTGCAAGCACAGAATCTTAACCACTGGACTGCCAGGGAAGTCTCCCGAGATAGTTCCTTAGCATCTTTGCGTCTCCTACACTGAGACTGCTTCACGTTTATTCAAATTTCCAGTATTCACGTACACATTCTCAGCTTATGGACACCCTCATACTTCATGGAGAAGACAGATACAGTTGGACATAAATGACTTCTTTTTACCACCAAATCCGCCAATCTCCCAGTATAAGCAAAGAAGCCTCCTGGATCCTATCCCTTCATGTCTACTCAAGGAATTCTGGCCTCCCTTATCTCCTCTTTCCTGTAACATAGAATTTTCTCTCTTAAGCTAACGGAACACTCACATTAACATGGATTAACATCACCTATCTTAAAATAAACAAACAAGCAAACAAACAAAAAACAACCAAAAACACCCTCTCCCTAGATACGTGCACCTCCAAGTTTCTATACCACTACAGCAAAAATTTCTCAAGAGTTGTCTATTCTCACGGTCTCCACTTTCTCTGCACCTGTTCTGTCTTCAAGCTACTCCAATGTGGCTTTCATCCCCAACACTCATTAAAACAGCTCTTATCAAGATCACCAAAAACATTTTGCCAAATTCAGTTCTCTGACTTGTGGGTTGATGTGTGCTCCCCTAAAAGATGTTGAAGTCTTAATCCCCCAGTACCTATGAATGTGACCTTATTTAGAAATATACTCTTTGTAAGCTAAGATGAGGTCATTAGGGTGGGCCCTAATCCAACATGACTGTGTCTTACACAAAGGGGAAATTTGGACACATGCGCACATACAGAGAGAACACTGTGTGAACGTGAAGGCAGAGACTGGGGTGATGTACCTACAAGCCAAGGAATGCAAAAGAACAGATACTCCTTCTCAACTCTCCGAAGGAACCAGCCCTGCTGACACCTTGACCTTGGACTTCTGGCCTCCAGAACTGTGAGATTAATTTCTGTTGTTTAAGACACCCAGTCTGTGGTCCTTTGTTATAGCAGCCCTAGGATATCGACAATACTTTTCTTTAGACTCTCATGATACCATTCCCTTGGTTTCCCTACAATTTCAGTGACTCCTCCTCTTCCTCTAAATGTTGACCTGTATCAGAGGTCAGTCACCCATGTCTTTTTTGTTTTGTTTTTTTTAGCCTCTCTAATCTAGGTGACCTCATGCAGTTCCAGTTCCATGGCACTAAATGTCAACAAAATGCTGACTTCCACTTCCAAACTCCAGACTGACCCCTCCCTTGGGCTTTGGTTTCCATCCTCCTACTTTTCCACTTGGATGTCCAGACATCTCAAACTTACCATGATTAAAACAAAACTCTTAATTGAAATCCACCAGACCCATCTTCCCCATCCCATAATCCCCCCACAGTTGTTTTCACCCAGTTGCCAAGGCCCTAAACTTAGGAGCCATCCTCAATTCCTCTTTCCCTCAATACCACATCCAATCCAACAGCAAATCCTGTCAGCTCTACCTTCAAAATATATCCAGAATTTAACTACTTTTCACTATCCCCATGCTACTGTCATTCCCCTCCTAGACTACTGCTTCCATTCTTGCTTCAAACACCAAGCCAAAATGATCTTTGAAAACGTAGAGTGTTGCAGTCCCTTTCTCAAAACCTTGTGATGGCATCCCCATCACACTAAGAATGAAATCCAGAGATCTAATGGACTTCAAGACTCAGTTCAGGGGACTTCCCTGGTGGTGCAGTGGTTAAGAATCTGCCTGCCAAGGCAGGAGACATGCGTCCGAGCCCTGATCCAGGAAGATCCCATATGCCATGGAGTAACTAAGCCCACGTGCCACAGCTACTGAAGCCCATGCACCCACAGCCTGTGCTCCGCAATAAGAGAAGCCACGGCAATGAGGAGCCCACACACTGCAACAAAGAGTAGCCCCCACTCGCCACAACTAGAGAAAGCCTGCGCACAGCAACAAAGACACAAGGCAGCCAAATAAATACATAAATTTATGTTTAAAAAAAAAAGACTCGGTTCAAATATCTCCTTGTGATGCCCATTCCTCCTGCCCGGCCCCTCCCCTTTTCTACCTTGTCCCTGAGACACAGCACTTGTTTCCATGTCTGCTTCCCTAGCTGGGCTCTGAGTTCCTTGAGGACGGGATCCACACCGTTTTCATCTTAGGAGCCACAGTGCCTGGTACCCACTTGACCCAGAGAAGGCCATTAGTGTTGTGGATAGACACCTCAGACAAGTCCCAGGCACCAGAATTACCTCCCAACTTAAAATGCTGTCTCACTTATGACCTTTCAAGTCCAATCTAACCTTTACCTCCCAAACTCTAAAAAGTCCAGTTAATTCATTTCTACCACCTCTGTTTGAACTCAGAAAATCCAGTTCTCCTGGGCTTTTTTTGTTTCTCTTAAGACTCCCTGGGAAATCCTCTCCCCAGCTCTCTCATTCCCACTCCCTCCGGGTGGTTCAGATTTCTACCCCATTTGGCCAAGAAATTTCCTTAACTAAGGCTCTTGCCAGATTCAAGTTCAAACTTTTAAAAGGTCCACTGGGACTTGCCTAGAACTGCAGTGACATCTCAAAGCCACTTAGAAAAATAGCAGGTGGGTTATCACTTACTACCATTATTACTAAAAGTCCCTTGGAAGCCCCACAAAATTTCCCAGCATGAAATATGACTCCACAATGGAGAGTTTTGAAAACTGGGTAAACTGCTTGGACAAGGGTCACGTCACCCTCAGCTTCCTTTTGGGGTTCAATTCTGGGCTACGGCTCTGCTCTAACAATGTAATCGTTGTGTGGCATCTCAGAGGTTGCTTCCTCTCTTATGAAAAGGGGTTGGTTACATATCACTAGGCAGTAAACTTCTTAAATGCAGAGAACTATCTTAATTTACCCTTGTAACCCACAGCCGATTACCTGGTCCAGGTCCCAGTGCACAGCTCCGAGGGCTGTATTCCTTGTGAATGGAGGCACCCACCAGGTAGCACTGGTAAGCACAGTACATGTTTGTTGACAGAACTAACAAATGAGCCGTACCTACTTTCCAGGGTAGTTGTAATGAAAAATGACATGTGTATTAAAACACTCAAAAACTATCGAGTATTATACCAACTTAAAGGACTGTATTAAACACTGCCTAGAAGGAGGTTTGGAGTCACATAAACCTAGGTTCAAATTCTAGAGCCAAGGCTGACTGGCTATGTCCTTAGGCAAAGTACTTAGTCTCTCTGGGCTTCAGTTCCCTCATCTGTAAACTGGGGATGATCACACTCACCTGATGAAGTTGTTGTAAGGAGAGATTTAGCTGACACGTGTAAAATGCCCCAGGCACTGTACCAAGTGCGTATACATGTTACCATTTGTAGAACCACTGCTGTCATTAACTTCACCTTGTACATCAGATGTTTTCACCTAAACATTTAAACATCAACCAATCTTGAAAATGATAGTTTTGTTTTTCTAAACATCATTTATTAGAAAATACAATTCCAGAGAAAGTAGGAGATAAGGGACATCTGGGAAGTGGGTACAGTACACAGACCTCTTTAAATCAGGGGTATAGAGGGTCAAAGTAAAATGAGCTACAGGCAAAAAAAGCCAGTAACACATCTCTGGTCCATTCATCTGGAGAAGTTCCACCTCTGTTCCCCACTCCCCTAACCCCTGCCCACAGCAGCCAGCTTTATCCTTGGCATTTTTAACTTAAAGGTTTAAACTTCCTTGCTGCTCTGTGGTTACAATGAATGGAGCTTCTTTCTCCAGGTATGGAATGAGTCAGCAAAAGGGGGAATTTCTGATCCTTGGAGCTGGAGAGGGACAGTCCACAGAGTATCCCCATGTAACTCCTCTCCCCAGTCACCAGGCACAGCCAGCCAATTTAAAAAGTTACTATCAAATTCAAAGTCTCTCCCTCTTTTTTCAAGGAAGACAACCCTTTGGAGTAAAGCGCATGAGTGAATTTCAAATCCATTCGGTAGGGAATGAAGAGTAAGAAGAGATCAGAGACCCAGCCTCTCCCTTCCAGCTCAGCTCAGTCCAGCCTCCTAAAGAAAATCACTGGAAAAAAACAGCAGTTTTGACGGGACCCCCCACCTGCACCCCTTTTGTTCAGTTAGGGTATCCCTTTGGCTCCAGACTAAGTAGGTTTATGGCCCCATAGAAGGAGAGAAATCCTTATTTTTTAAAAAAAGTGACAGAAACGGAGTTTGGGAGAGAAGCAGCAAAAGGAAAGGAGTGGCGGGCGATGAGGAAAGCTTCCCAGGAGCCAGCCAGCAGGCAGCCGCGCCGGCACCTGCAGCCTCGAGGCCCCGCCCTAGGGCCAAGACGCCCCAGGATGGAACCAAACCTAAGGGCCAAAGCAGCAGCTTACCCCACCAGAGAGAAATGAAGGGAGAGTCCTATGGGGGAGCACCCCAGCGTATTCACAGGGACCAGATGGTCCCCAGAGAGCTGAATGGAGGGGGAGAAGACAGTATTCAGGGCAAGTCCTAGCAAAGTAGGGGAAGACGAGAGGAGGAACTCCCCTCAAAGAGCCTGGGTCCCTGAACACAGGTCCTCTGCAGAACCCCTTATGGAAGGCCCTTCCTTACACACGTAGGTATCACATTGCTCTCCTTTGGAGGCAAAATCAGAAAGGCCCAGTGGCACAGGCCTCGGTCCAGCACATACAGCCCCCCCATCCCTCCCGACCTGCCTCAGAGAGACGGAGGGCGCTAACCGAGGGCCCACCGGGCCCCTTCCCACATAATTCCTATAGACAGAAACACAAAAACAACACACAAAAATTTAGGGAAAAGTCCAATAAGAACCTTAATCATACAAAAAGTTCAAATAGTCTTCCTCTTTTGCCTTCTGAGGCACATGTAAGTCCCTTCTCACAAGGCTTCCTGTCCAGGTAGGACAACGTTACTATTTCATTTTTTAAAAATAAAAATAAACACCCACCCTGCCCCCCCCCACCCCAAATGCTACTTGTACAGCCCACCCCACACACCTCAAACCAGGCATTGCTCCCTTGACACAAGGTAAACTTAAAACTTCGCTGCAACCTCACAGCCTCCAAGGGGCTGCGCATCACAACCAACCCAGATGCAGTCTGCAGAGGAGGGGACAGCAGAGAGCACCTTTACTCTCCTTGCCTCCGACCACGGAGGCCCGATCCGCCGGGACAGCGGGGAGGCCCGCCAAGGGCCCTGCCCCTACACAAGGAAGGGACGAGTCGAGCAGGGAGAGTCCTCTCCCCCCCCGGCTCTGCCATGAGCCTGGGGTCCTGGGCCAGGGCTCTGCTGGGCTCATAAGGTCTCATGACTTCGAGATCCCAGTGCAAACCAGCCGGTCTTCTCCTGGGCCAGGTCCAGCTCTCGCAGGCGGATGTGCACCTCCCCGAGGAGAACATTCTCCCAGAATCCTTGCTCACTCAGCACGCTCAGCTGCAGCTCCCGCTGCTGCAGGTCTCCCTTGGGGATTCCATCATACACCAGCTGCAAATGCAAAATTGGGAAGAGAGGGAAGTAGTGAGAGAGGGAACATGGAAGGGGGAGATGCTTAAGTCTGCGCTGGTTTGATCTGTCTGAGGGTAAGACCACTTTACCTCCCCAACCAGACAGAGTCCGAGGGAATAAAGAAGGCATACAGAACCCAAGGGAAGCTTTAAAGAACCCTGCTCTTAGCTCAGAGTTCAAGCAATGAAGGCTTGTCACCGGGGCCACGGCTCATTACCAGCAAAGGGCGAGCAGGCTCCTCCTCCCCATAAACCACGCCCCAGCTGTGGAATCCCTACCCTACGTGTCAGCAAACTTTTTTACATAAAGGGCCAAACAGGAAATAGTTTAGGCTTTATAGGCCATAGAGACGGTCCATGTCATGATTACTCAACCCAGCCGCTACAACATGAAAGCAGCCACGCACAAGACTTAAATGAATAGGAATGGCCACGTCCCAGTACAGCTCTGTTTATAAAAACAGGCACTGTTTGCCAACCCCAGACCCACCCAGCACCTTCCCCATATACCATCTCATTGTAGGTGGGGTTGCAGGTTTTCCGGGCCACTTTGGTTTTCTTCTTAGTGGTTTTCTGAGGGTCAGGAAGGAGGTAAATCTTCACATAGGGGTCGGGATCATTCCCATCCTGGAGCAGTTGCTACAAAGGGAATGAAAAACACAAAAAAGATGAAGGTTCTTCTGTCTCTTTATCATTATCATCGTTCCTGTGATCACTCCCTGCTCCAGACTCTCTTCTCCCACACCTAGCTTCTTGCGGTGCACAATAATTTATTCCATTGCATTCTGCTAGGAACACCTACCATGGTAACGTTAGGTAGCCTCCTAAAACATCGATCAGATCACCTATGACATCTAGTCTATACTTTGTATACGAATGCTCAGGGCACGCCATAACTTGGTCTGTTTTGGATGAACCGTCATGTCCCCAGATATCTTTGCCCAACGTCTTTGTCTACTTTGTCATTTGACCCTAAGACGTAAGAGAAATGAGTCAGAGATTAACTCGTTTGTTCAAGGTCAGCCAGTTGGTGATTCACCCAGCAAGATCCTTTTCAAACTTAACTCAGATCTTGTCACGCCTCTGCTCAAAACCCTCCAATGGCTCCCATCTCACCCAGGGAAAAGCCACACTCCTGACTGCAGGACCAAGGCTCTGGTCTGCCCTCTCCAACCTCACCATCCACTACTCTTCCCTCTGCTCCAGGGGCTTCAGCCACACTGGCCTCCTCCTGCAGTTCCTGACACGCCCCAGGCAGGCTCCTGACTAGGGCTTTTGGGTTTAACTGCTCCCTCCGTCTGGAATAATCCTCCCTCAAATGTATGTGCATGGCTCCCTCCCTCACCTCCTTCCACCTCTGCCCAAATACCTCCTCATCAGTGAGGGTTTCCCTGGCCACTCTGCAAAACTGCTGCTACCCTCATTCTACCCCAGTATTCCTTCCCTGCTTTATTTCTTACCAGAGCACTATCTGGCTTGCCATATATTTTACTTAACTATTTGTCTGTCTGCCTCTTCCTACTAGAATGTAAGCTCCTTGAGGGCAGAGATTTTATTTTGTTTACCCTTGTATCCAGAGCTAATGTATATGGCACATAGAAGGCAGCTGATGAAGACTTGTTGACTAAAATGAATGAATGATGCTGTAAAAGTGAAACCAAGATCTCTCTGATTCCAAAGCTCATGTACCTCCTGCCGCATACCAACGCCCCAATCTGCAAAAGTCCAGTACATTGTAGGTATTCAATAAGAGTTCCCTTCCCCTTCCACTCACAAGGTTCTTAGAATCATACCAAAATTTCAGTAATTATACACTGCCTTGATTATGCTTGAAGGACATCATATGGCTACCGTACCTCTATAACCAGGAAATAAGCCCCTTGGGCCTCTCCCTTATAATAATCACCATAATAATAATACCAGGCACTATCTTAAGTGCTCTACATGCATATCTCATTTAACCCCTATAACAACCCTATGAGATAGATGCTAACATTATCCTCATTTTAATGAGGCTAAGAGCAATTGGGCTACTCACCAAAGACCACAGGTAGTAAGAAGCTGTGTCTAGCATGGCTTGATCATACCACAGGCCTAGCACGGGAGCAGGCCCATTGGGTATTCATTCAGTAATCTTTGTGGTTACTCTCACGAGAGGTGGGACAGAAAAGGTCTGATCAGTCAGAAAAGTACCAGAAGAAAGATAAAGATCCAAATGAGGACTGTGTATGCACTTACCAAGCCCCGAATATGCATCACCATAATGAAGAGTTTATTGTTTTTGTAGGAGATGGACAGCTTCACCTCTCCCCCAACCTTCCCGACTGGCCGGGCCCATGTGTCTGTAGGGACAAAGAAAACTGTGAAAGGTCATGAGGCCAGCTCTGCCTCCATCTGGGGCCAGGGAGATGCTTGTTTTCTTCTGATCCCCTGCCCGTATCTCCACATCAGATTTCTGATACCCCATCGGGGATCTGCCAAGTGGCATCTTGTGAACGTGACTTAGAGTTGGGTTGGGGTGGGTCTATCCAATTTCAGAAGCATGTCCAGTCCCTGGGGAATCTGCTCAACGAGCTGTGGACCCCAGAGCCTGAGTGGAAAACCAGATTCTCTGTTCCAGTAAGCAAAGGAACAGAGACAAGTCAAGGAAAGAGAACTGGGAAGAGGCACAGGCAGGAAAAATTACCTTTGGGAATGGTTCAGAGAGGTTGGCAGAAATGTCACAGAGGAGGCACTGTACCTGAGGACTTGGGAGCCAGGCTGGTGCCCGCAGCCTTCTCATCCCGGGGCAGTGGGTGGAAGAAGGTGTACACTAAATCACACTGGAATGGAATCAGAAAACAGGGTCGTTCCTCAGTAAGACAATGGCCCAACAGAAAAAGGAAAGAGGCTATTCCACATTAAAAGAGACCTATGAAATGTGACAACCAAGTGTAATATGCAGTTCTTGTTTGGGTCATGGCTCAAACAAACCAATGTTAAAAGAATTTTGGAGATGACAGGAAATTTTAAATGCGGACTATGAATTGGGTGATATGACAGTGTAGTTATGTAAGATTATGTCCTTGTTTTTTAGAGATGCATACTAAGTAGGGGTAGAATACCATGATGTCTATGATTTACTTTAAAATATTTCATAAAAAATAGATAAAGCAAACATGGCAAAATAATGTTTAGATGATGGATATACAGGCATTCATTATACTGTTTCTCTATTTTTCTGAATGTTTGAAAGTTCTTATAATAAGAAAGTTAAAAAAAAAAAGGGGGCAAATAAAGGTTGGTCACATCAGGTCAAAAGGAGTCTGTCCTTGGAATTCCCTGGCAGTCCAGTGGTTAGTGGTTTCACTGATGGGGCCCGGGTTCAATCCCTGGTTGGGGAAATAATGTCTGAGCCAGCCTTAGACAAAGACCATGAATCCTACTTTTGAGAATGTTTCCTAAGCAATTACAGAAAACAAAAACAAAAACTAAAATGTGTGAGACTATCCACTCTAGAATTAACAGTGGAAAAGGGGGGGGGGGGAGGGGCATGCTCTAAATGTCTTTCAAGTGCCTGGTTAAAGAGATTACGGTATTGCAAGTCGGTGTATGAATTTGGTGCACATATTTAAAGTTAAGCTTACTATACACACTTAAGTGAAAAAACAAACAAACAAAACCAGAATATAGCATTATACTTAAGCTATGACCACTATAAAACTGTAAGAGTCACATTTATATCTGGAGAAATAGGAAGGAAACATGGAAATGGGGTCAGAAGAAGTTTTTTAGGGTTGATGGGACTACTGATGGCTATATTTGTCTTTATGCCCATTGTAACACCAAATTATAATACTATTTGTTTAAAAAAAAATCTCGATGGATACACACACTCAACCTGCTCAAAAACCTTCCATTTCTTCAGGCTCTTGCTCACTACGAGCACCTGACACGGACATACCTCTCCGTGTGCCCGGCTGCATGCTTTGTGTTTCACTGCATTTCTGTGCATAGCCCCGTGGGGCTGCAGCCACGACCCACCCTCCTCCTCCTCCTCCACACAGTCAGACCCCGGAGAGCCAAGTCCCCTCCATGATTGCCACCCGCTTCCGTCCGCATCCCCCACCCCCGCCCCCCATCAGCGCCTGGGACAGCCAGGAACAGGGGCAGCCACCCACCTCGGCCACCTCAGGGGCTGTGTTCATCAAGTGCCAGATGTAGCCATTTAACTCCTCCCTCCGCCGCTCCGCCACCGCCTCTCCCCGAGAGCGGCCAATCACGAAGCGACTGGGGAAGCTGGGCGTCAGGTGGGCAGTGGGGACGCAAAAGGGGGAAGATGGGGAAAGAAAATGAAGAGACGACAGAACAGCTCTGTTACATTTCACTTGCATTTTCAGTCACCTGATCCGCATTTCTCACCAGCCTCCCTTCCCTGGGACCTTTCCCCCACTCCGTGGCTTCCCCAGCTCCCCAGCTCTGTGCCAAGGACCACACGTGCAGCATCTCACATCGGACGGTTCCAAGAACACTAGAGAAACCAAACTGTTGAGTAGAGTCCGAGGGCTCCCAGAAGCGCCCAAGCGGCTCTGGAGCCCCCAGTTTTCCCCATCAAGGTAAAGATTCATCTGAAAAATCGCTTTTTAAAATTGTTGTGAAATACACATAACATAAAATTTACCATCTTAACCATTTATATATGTATATATTTTTTGATGTGGACCACTTTTAAAGTCTTCATTGAACTTGTTACGATATCGCTCCTGTTTTACGTTTTGCTTTGTTTTGTT
Source organism: Hippopotamus amphibius kiboko (assembly GCF_030028045.1). Taxonomy (NCBI): domain Eukaryota; kingdom Metazoa; phylum Chordata; class Mammalia; order Artiodactyla; family Hippopotamidae; genus Hippopotamus; species Hippopotamus amphibius. Next base: position 153,541,290 of record NC_080188.1, read on the forward strand.
TTTTGGCCGCGAGGCATGTGGGATCTTAGCTACTGGGCCAGGGATCCAACCCACACTCCCTGCATTGGAAGGTGAAGTCTTAACTACTAGACCACCAGGGAAGTCCCCCGTCTTAACCATTTTTAAGTGTACAGTTCAGAATTAAGTACTCACACGGTTGTGCAACCATCACCACCATCCGTCTCCAGAACTCTTTTCATTTTGCAAAACTGGAACTCTATACCCATTAAATAACTCCCCATTTGCTCCCTCCCCCTGGCAACCACCACTCTACTTTCTGTTTCTATGAATGTGACTACTCTAAGTATTTCACATAAGTGGAATATATACTATAATAATATTCCATTTTGTATATACACCACATTTTGTTTATCTATTTGAAAAATAGAGAAACTACAAAACATGTTCAGATTCAGTCAATCCCCTGTCTTTAGACCCAGTTTGCTCTCCCGGCAGGTGGACCCAAGCTTATTTTCATGGTGGGAGGAAGACCTCTTGAGAGCCTCAGAAGAGCATGGCCAGCAGAGGGAGCACTTGCCATCAAACTCCTTGCCGGGACAAGGAAACCAAGGACAGAGGTCTTTACTCCAAAGCGCAGTTTCTCACTCCTGCAGTCCTATCCAGCCCCCATCCGCTCTCCCTCCCCAGTATCCCTCAGTGCAGAGAGTAAAGGGAGCAGCTACCTGGGCAAGAGGGAAGAAGGGAAGAGCAGCCGCAGCTTATTGTGTAACTCCTGGAACTCCTCAAACGTCCGCTGGATGTAAGTGGCCTCGTGAGCATTCTCTCGCATCACCTTTACCACATAAATCTGCAAAGTCCAAATCTTAGCGAATACTCCCTGCCAAACCCTCTGCACCCAATGAGGGGGGTAGGTGACGGGACAGAAATGTGTGTGTGTGTGTGTGTGTGTGTGTGTGTGTGTGTTGGAGGAGTTACGCTTTCCAGACGGAGGAGGATAAAAATGTCTCTAATGGAGACGAAGATAACATACATATGCAGGAAAACGAAAGCAAAGATTCGCAAGAATCCTGTTTCACAAGACCCTTGACGCAGAGGGAACAACCACCCAGCTCAGCTCCCTGACTGTAGGTAGGCCACTTGTGCAGGGGAAGGGGTCTGCCACTGCCCCCAGCACAGGGTGCTCAGTCAACTCTAGCGCCCACAGTGTGGAAGGGAAGAGACAGTCAGAACCCCAATAAGCGGGTGCGCTGCGGAGCAAGAGAGGGTCAGATGGAAGAAAACACTTACATAGCCCTTGCTGGGGTGGAAGATCTTCTCATGGCGGCAGAGAAACACATCGCTGATGCGGCCAGAGCTCTTGAGAGTGTGTGTTCGGGGAGCAAAGGAAAGGGTCAGCCGGTCGTCTGAGGCTGTGAACTTCATCTGAGCCAGGTTATGAATGAAAAAATTAAGCTTTGTGGCTACACTGCCGAGGCTGGACTCAATCAACCTGCAGGAGGATCAGAAGAAAAGGATATGACCACAGACCCAAGTCCCCACGGCCTGGGCAGAGCTACCTCAAGAAATATCCCCTGACACCTGAGACTAACACTCAGCCCAGCTCAGCTCATTTTCCCTGTGTGATACCCTCACAGAGTGCATGACTGCACACAACGATCTGCATACAGTTTATTCCTATGAACCCTGGGGTCTTATCTCCCCTCACTGCCCACCTGAGCCAAAGACAGTTAAACCAAGGTAGGAAGGAATTAGGGACGCCACCGTGGGGTCACCATATAAATGTCTAAATACTGTTGTCAAACTGAGTTTCATGGGTCCGTACAATGGAACCTCACCAAACAAAGCTCAATCCAGAGATTTTAGTTCAAAAAGAAAGGTACTGTATTAGACCCAACAATCTCGCTCGCTAAGTTCCAAAAAGGGTGCATAATAAAATGGACAAGACTGTAGACATTAGCACATAGACACTTCCCTGCTTTCACACACAGGGTGTCTAAAAACATCAAATATGGGAAAATGGAACCACGGAATTCCATGTTTTGACAAGGAGGAAGGTTCTGATTCAGAGAGCTAAAAACTGTTACAAAATCCCTATTATGCACTGCCCCGTAGACAAAGTCCTTGACCGAGACACGGTGAGAATGCAAGTAGGGGACTGCAATACCTCTCTATAAAGGTTAGCACCAAAGTGCAGACGGGAGACTGTGTCTGAGAGAATTAAAATGATGTACCCAACTCAAAGGCAAAGCTGGGACAACTGACCCATGCTGTCAACGATAAACTCTGCCACCAGAGCTAAGCCCCTCCCACTTCCCTAGCCCCACTCCTCCCAATCAGGCAGCCTGGAAATTAAATACCCAGAGTGGGCAGCACTGTTCTGTATGGAGGGTTTTACCTGGTGAAGTAGGTAGTGGCATTGGCCTCTGTGTCCTGAGGCCTCAGAGCATCATACACGTACTTGAGGTCTTCCAGGTCTGAGAGCTCAGGGATTCCACAGGACAACATCTAGAAGAAAAGCAAAGAAGAAGAGAGGGTGCCTGTAACAACCAGGAATTCTTGCTTCTTCCTCACCATGAGGCAAGATTTTCTTTGTTTTTAAATTTTATTTCTTTCTTTTTTTTTTTAATAATAAACTGCATATACTTAGAGTGTACAATTTGGTATCCCAATCTCCCAATTAAGATTTTCTATAGCTAGGCTCCCTAACCCTTCTAGAGGGTGGCAGACAGATGCTGTGGGCAGTGGCTGGCAGGCCACAGGAACTGGGGGGGCTGGAGCACTGTCAGATACCTACAGACACCATTGTCCCCAGGTGGTCTGGGCCCTGCCTTTATCTAGGGCTCAGAGAAGTAGATCTCCAGAAATCCTTTGAAGCAAGACAAGGGAGTCTTAAAGATGGTGCCAGATGACAAGAAGGAGGGGTTCAGAAAGGGATGGAGCTCCTCACCAGGCCCAGAAGGTTGAGGAAGAGGTGGGTGTGCTTGCGAATGAGGTTGTAGGCTTGGCAGCAAAGGTCAACAAAATCATGGAAGCGGCTGGAAGGCTTGTCACCCCCGTTGATGACATACGCCATGTCCGAGGTGAAGACAAAGGGGGCACGGTCCCTGGGCCAAGGGGAACATACAGGTAGAAGGTCAACATGAAGGAGGAAGCCCCCTTTGTGGGCTGCGTCAGGGGATGGTTCTCCTCATCCCTCAACACCTGTGTGAAAATGGATAGACGGGGTCCTCTAACATTTTCATTTTTCTTTTCCTACCTTAATCTTAAAAGACCCCCCAGACACATCCTTCATTGGTTCCTTGCCTGTGAGCTAGTGATATTTCCCTGGATATATAGTTGTATTCCCTTTTGCTGTGGTTTAGGCTCATTTCCCTTTGCTCAGTCCTCAGCAGGGAGGGAGAACAGCTGGTGCCTGCCCTCTTCTACCAGGCCCTGCAAGGACTTGACCTCTTTCTCTGTCTTCTCCAAAGCTGCTCAGCCCAGGGACCACACTCTGCAGTGCAGTCACTCCCATCATGGGCTTGTGTTCCAGCTCTGAACCATTTCTGCTGATCTCCCTGGCCTACACGCACAGCCTGGCTTCAGGAGACCACTTACCGTTTGATGTTGCCGAACATCTGGGCGTGGCCCAGGAAGCGGCCAAAATCTATGTGGAACATGTGGCCAGTCGTCTTCAGCATGATGTTGTCATTATGTCGGTCACAGATGCCCAAGACGTATGTGGCCACACAGCAGCCAGCACAGGAATAGATGAAGTTCTCTACAGCCTGGGAGAAGGAAGGCAGAGGGGAGGAGAGGACATAAAGCTGGTGTAGGGGCACAGCTGGACTGAATTCAGCCAGCCCTGCCCCTCTCTCATGAGTCCAAACAGCTCTCAGCCTTCATCACATATGAACATACACACTCATGCACACAGAATCTTCTCTTGTATCTTATGGGGCAAAAGTAGATGGAAGGATATGTATCTCCACCACATTATCTGTAATTCACCACCTTCTGCACTTTTCTTTCTCCTCAAGAAATTGGTTGGAAAGACAGTGAACTGATCCAGGAGCCCAGACTTGACCAGCCCAGAATCAAGGAATTCTGATGTTTACAACTTTCCCAACTGGTTGTAGTGATCTTAACTCAAGCACAGTTGACTGAGACAGCTGACTTAAGGGTCCCTTCCTGACCCTGCTCAGAATTCTTCTGTCCTTCTCCCATCCCTCAATACAACTCCCACTTCCAGTGTTCTTGGTAACAGATAAATGCTAATCTAATTAAAGTCACTTCACTCCAAGGAAGAGGCGAGGCAGCTTAACATTTCTAGGGGGTGTTTTACACTTGAAAATCAGACATCTCTAGTTGGTAAAATGTGTTAGAACTATTTCTGAGTTTAAAGCAGGAGGGGAGGGAGTAAGGGGTTGGATCTACCTTATTTTATCTGGTCAACATCTGCCCCCTTATCTGTCTTTCCAGTAAAAATGTATGGGAGAAGGAATCAAGATGGCGGAGTAGGAGGATGTGCGCTCACTCTCTCTTGCAAGAGCACTGGAATTCAACTAACTGCTGAACAGCCATTGACAGAAAGACACTGGAACTCACCAAAAAAAACCACCCCACATTCAGAGACAAAGGAGAGGCCGCAATGAGATGGTAGGAGGGGCACAATCACGTTACAATCAAATCCTATAAATGCTGGGTGGGTGACTCACAAGCTGGAGAACAGTTACACTGCAGAAGTCCTGAGGGTTCTGAGCCCCACGTCACGCTTCCTAACCTGGGGGTCCAGCAACGGGAGGAGGAATCCCCAGAGAATCAGACTTTGAAAGCCAGTGGGATTTGATTATAGGACCTCCACAGGACTGGGAGAAACGGAGACTCCACTCTTGGAGGACACACAAAAAAGTGTGCTCACCAGGACCCAGGGGGAAGGAGCAGTGACCCCATAGGAGACTGAATCAGACCTACCTGCTGGTGTTGGAGGGTTGCCTGCAGAGGTGGGGGGCAGCTGTGGCTCACCGAGGAGACAGGTGCACTGGCAGCAGGGGTTCTGAGAAGTGCTCATTGGCGTGAGCCCTTCCAGAGTCCACCATTAGCTCCACCAAAGAGCCTGTAAGCTTCAGTGCTGGGTCGCCTCAGGCCAAACGACCACCAGGGTGGGAACACAGCCCCACCCATTGGCAGACAAGCAGATTAAAGTGTCACTGAGCTCCACCCACCAAGTTGGATTAAAGTTTTACTGAGCTCCACCCACCCAGCCCAACCCACCATCAGTCCCTCCCATCAGGAAGCACCCACGAGCCTCTTAGACAGCTTCCTCCACAAGAGGGCAGACAGCAGAATCAAGCAGTATCAGCAGTATTTCATCTTGTGGAATTGAAAATCACAGCCACAGAAAGACAGAGAAAATGAAAAGGCAAAAGACTTTGTACCGGATGAAGGGACAAGATAAAACACCAGAAAAACAACTAAATGAAGAGGAGATAGGCATTCCTCCAGAAAAAGAATTCAGAATAATGATGGTGAAGATGATCCAGGACTTTGAAAAAAGATTGGATGCAAATATCAAAAAGTTGCAAGAAAAGTTTACCAAAGACCTAGAAGAATTAAAGAACAAACAAACAGAGATCTGCAACACAATAACTGAAATGAAAAATACACTAGAAGGAACCAATAGCAGATTAACTGAGGCAGAAGGGCGAATAAGTGACCTGGAAGACAGAATGGTGATAATAACTGATGTGGAAAAGAATAAAGAAAAAAGAATGAAAAGAACTGAAGACAGCCTAAGAGACCTCTGGGACAACGTTAAATGCACCAACATTCGCATTATAGGGGTCCCAGAAGGAGACCAGGGAGAGAAAGGACCTGAGAAAATACTGGGAGAGATTATAGTTGAAAACTTCCCTAACATGGGAAAGGAAATAGCTACCCAAGTGCAGGAAGCACAGAGAGTCCCCGGCAGGGTAAACCCAAGGAAAAACACACCAAGACATATAGTAGTCAAACTGACAAAAATTAAAGACAGAGAAAAGTTATTAAAAGCAACAAGGGAAAAATGACAAATCACATACGAGGGAACTCCCACAAGGTTAACAGCTGATTTCTCAGCATAAATTCTGCAAGCCAGAGGGGAGTGGCATGATATATTTAAAGTGACGAAAGGGAAGAACCTACAACCAAGAATACTCTATCCAGCAAGGATCTCATTCAGATTCGACGGAGAAATCAAAAGCTTTTATAGACAAGCAACAGCTAAGAGAATTCAGCACCACCAAACCAGCCCTACAACAAATGCTAAAGGAACTTATCTAAGTGGGAAACAGAAGAAAAGGACCTACAGAAACAAAAACAAAACAATTAAGAAAATGGTAATAGGAACATACATATCAGTAATTACCTTGAATGTAAATGGACTAAATGCACCAACCAGAAGACATAGACTGGCTAAATGGATACAAAAACAAGACCCATCTATATGCTGTCTACAAGAGACCCACTTCAGACCTAGGGACACATACAGACGGAAAGTGAGGGGATGGAAAAAGATATTCCATGCAAATGGAAACCAAAAGAAAGCTGGAGTAGCGATACTCATATCAGATAAAATAGACTTTAAAATTAAAAAAAAAAAAAGTATGGAATTAGCGAATGGACACCTTTCATCCTCTAAATCCTCTTTGTGAGGTTTACAGAATTCCCAAGAACTCAAGAAAGACTCATCAGCAGAGGCAACAGTTGTCATAGCCAAGTAGGAATGGACAAAGCTGGGCATGAGAGAAAGCGTCCCAGATACAGAACACATGCCCTTCCTACCTCCCTCTGCAAATTTCCACCCAGCCTTCAAGGACCTTCCTTGAGTTCCACACCTTTCCCAGACCTTCCCAGCCCACACTGACTCCTCCCCCATTGAGCCCCTACAGGCACCACCATTCACTCAGAGCTTAGAACTCTCACTTTCCCAGGGTCCAGGGATCTTATCTCCCAGCAGCCTCCTGGCTGCTCCACAGGCCTACTTCAAAACCAGCTACACATAGAAATCCCCCAGCTACTTGTTAAGTTAAACCAGATGATTAATCCCTAGGAAGTTAAGAATAGAAAGTTTGCAAAGAAATCACAGAAGGTACCTTCTGGAAGAAACTGATGATTTCTATGATAGGGAGACACATCATTGAAAAGCCACCACTCAGTAAGTATTACCCATCAACTCCCAGTCTTGACCATCTCCATCAACTTGTTTTCCTGTCACAGATATTCTTTCTACCTGGACTGCGTCCTATTTTGACTTACAAAGCAGCTGCATGCCTGTGCTCTATCACAGGATAAATAACTAAAGTCTCCTCACCTAAGTTATGCAGGGTGTTCGCTATTTACTGGCAGGAAGTCTCACTGCATAAAGAGAGCTCTCCTGATTTAAAGGGTTTCACTTGTAGGATGGCGGTACTCTGTTTGCTGAGTAGGTGGCCAAGAGACAAATACCTCCAGTTCTTTCCTCCTGGAAGGCACTATAAAAAACTACCAGCATCATTCTAGTAGAAAGACTAGAAAAGCTGAGAGCTATCTTTGAAAGACTGATATTAAACACTGAGACACTGAGTTTCTCTCTGTGTGCATTCTTGTACAAACTTCTGTAATATTTATTATGACTTTATTACATTGGCAAGGAGTAATCATCATTAAAGCACTAAGCACAGTGCCTCTGCACAGTGGCTGTTTAATACCTGGAAAATACATGTTAATATAAATAGTATATGGGGCTGAGGGAGGGAGGAAACAATATCACTCCTTTCCAAGGGTAGAGGACCTTTGACATTTACAACATAGAGGGATAGGTTTTGAGGGATGGGGAAGGGAAGAAAGGGCTTTCCAGGCAAAGGGAATACTATCGTCTAAAAGTACTGAGGAAATGCAAGTAGCTCTCCCTAAACTACAGCATAAATTATCATAAGATGGGGAGGTGCAGTGGATGAGACCACAGGGGTAGGTGGGGCTGGATTACAAAAGGCTTTGCAGCAATGCCGTGGATGACGGACTCATCTTTTAGGACACAGGGAGCCTTTGAAGAATTGAGAGCAAAAGAGTGACATAAGCAGTTTGCACTTTATTTCAAAAGATTCTTAAAATCAAGCAGAGGATGGTAATGGAAGGAGGAGAGGCATTCCAGTGGTTCAGGGGACAGACAGCAAATGGCTGAAAGAAATGGTAAGAAGAGGACAGATTCAAGAGACACCTGGGGAACGGAATCAACAGGGCTCGGTAAGGCAGAGGAGAGGCAGAAGGAAGCATCAAGAAGACTCATGGCGGGCTTCCTAGGTGGCGCAGTGGTTAAGAATCCACCTGCCAATGCAGAGGACATGGGTTCGATCCCTGCTCCAGGAAGATCCCACATGCCACGGAGCAACTAAGCCCGTGTGCCAAAAAGAAGACTCATGGCTCTGTCTTGGGGGACTGCAGAGAGAGAGTCATACCATTCAGGAAACACAAAAAGCAGGTTTCAAGAGGACAAGGAGAGACGGAAAGCTCGGTTGTGCCTATACTGGGAGTGTGACGTACAGGTGAAACACAAGCGGAGAGGTCCAGCAACCGGGCGGTGAGAGGGGGAAGGGGCAAGGGCTTTAGAAGTCACCAGCAAGTGGGTGGTAAAGTAATAAGATGATGAGAGCACAGCAGGCCAGGAATTAAACCCTGAGGAATGCAAACATTTAAGGCCTCAGAAGATCACCCAGTTACATGTTCACCAAACAACATTCTGATTATAATTTGGCAGCCCACGTAGGTGCTCCCTCGGGGATGAAAGACACTGATCAATATCGGTGAGTACATGGATGCCATGGTTTATGGTCATTCTCCTACGAGCTTCGTTATTATGATTCATTCTCTCCCCTAAACTTAATCAACCCAGAGGCAAGAGCTGTGAAGCTGTGGACCAGCCACAGAATACAGAGGTCAGCAAGGCCCTACCACCCAGTAAAGTGCCGCCAGAGGAAGGTCAGCTACCTTTTCTATCATCTCTGTCTCATATCTAACCTCAATCCTGGCTTCCAGTTACAAGCTTGCCACAAACCAGCTCCATAATTGGGAACAACCGAGTGAAACTTAATTCACATCTATGAAAAGAGCAGTTGGATAAAATGATCTCTCCAACTCTTGTCCTGCAAAGCACCACTGGACTCCTCGGAAGGCAAAGGAGGACCTGAACAGGATCCCCTCCTCCAAACTCAATCTGCCGGAGGAACTCAGCCAAGGCTTCCCAGTTGGATACCAGAGGATGTTCTTGGTCAGCTTACAACAGTCATTTGACCCACCCCTAGACATCTGGAGGCACCAGTCAACCAAGAGTGTTTCTTTCCTCCTGACGCAGCTGAGCGGTCTTCTCTGTGCATGTGCAGGCCTTGTGGGCACACAGCAATGTGCCAGGGCCGTGAACATCCCACCCCAGCCTCAGCCCACCCTTCAATCCTACCTTCTCGTATTCGTCCTCCCCAGGGTTGTGCTTCTGCAGCCAGTCAGCGAGGGGCCGGTCCTTGAAGGAGCCGGTCACCCCGTGCTCCACCTGGATCTTGCGCAGGGTCTCGGAGTTGGGGATCACCTCGACCATCCCTGTGAGGGGAGACATCGAGTCACTCTCCAGAGCAGAGAGGTGTCTGTCAGGAGAGAACCACAAGAGCTTTGCTGGATGCGCCCCTGTAAATTAAGCGCTTGGACATTTGGACAAAGTCTGATAAGAAGGGGAAAGATCGTTCCTCTGGTTTCACATTCCACACTTGTGACTCTTTGGTCTCCCCAGCTCATAGCCATGGTCCTTTCTTGTTTTAACTTTTACTATGGGATTTTCAAATACATATAAGAATAAAGAAATGGTATCACAAACACACATTACCGTCACCCAGTTTCAAAAATCATCAACAGGGACTTCCTAGGTGGCGCAGTGGTAAAGAATCCGCCTGCCAATGCAGGGGACACGGGTTCGAGCCCTACTCTGGGAAGATTCCACATGTCAAGGAGCAACTAAGCCCGTGTGCCACAACTATTGAGCCTGTGCTCTAGAGCCTGTGAGCCACAACTACTGAGCCCATGTGCCGCAACTATTGAAGCCCACGTGCCTAAAGCCCGTGGTCCACAACAAGAGAAGCCATGGCAATGAGGAGCCTGTGCACCACAATGAAGAGTAGCCCCCGCTCGCAGCAACTAGAGAAAGCCCGTGTGCAGCAACGAAGACCCGACGCAGCCAATAAATAAAATAAATAATTTAAAAAAAAGCTCTCTACTCTCTGTTCTAAATATCCACTAAAAAAAAAATCAACACTTTGCTAATCTTGTTTCATCTATTTCACTCACCCAGCCCTGCTTCCCCCTCCTCCCCTCCACGCTCCCCCTGCCCCATCCCTGGCTGCAGTATTTTTAAGTAAATCCCGTACAAGTCATTTCACTCGTGTTTCGAGTATCACTAACAAGGGCATAACTAACAAGCCATCATCACATCCAAAAATCTAACAATCATTCTTTGATCTGATCTAACCCAGTCTACATACAAATTTCCCTCAATTGTCTCAAAAGATATCTTTTTACAGTTGGTTTGTTGGAATTGGGATCCAAAGTCTACACAGTATGCTCGGTTGTTACGTCTCCGAGTCTGCTTTGTAACAGTCTCTCTCCCCTGCCTTGTTTTTTTATGCCATTCCACAGCTTCTAATGGGATAATCTTGCCCTTTTCACTTTTCTGGAGAAGCACCCAGTTCATGCTAGGGAACGGCAGAGGGGCAGTAAGCAAGGATGCCCCCCACACCGGCTGCCCAGTCATCGCCCCCCTCCCACTCCCGACTGACCTCTCCCCCGGCCAGTGGAGAAGCAGCGGAAGATGACCATGCGCATGTCCAGCCCCTCCTGGACCCAGATCTTGCTCATGATGCGAATCATCTGCAGGGTCAGCATGTCCTGGCGAAGGTCGTCCCCGCACTGGATGAGGGAGGACAGTGACCAGAACCACCTCCCCCGGCCCCCAGTTCTCCCGGGAGGGCGATCTTGGCCCAAACGACAGTGGCCGGGCACTGCCCAGTGCTCCCCGCTCACGCTCGGCCCTGCGCGCCCAGCTCACACCAGGCCCAGCACCAGAGACGGGCCAGCAGCCACATGGTGCTCACGCGGTGTTCCAGCTCCTCCCCCAACCCCCCATCCCCATCTTAATTGAAGTCAGGGTCCTCTTCATGTAGCCCTCCTGGCCATCAAAGCCTTAAAACCTGAATGTTTACACCTTGGATGTGGAACTGACAGACAACAAATATATGTTACTAAGTCACGCAAATGCCTTCATTTCCCCCACTGGATTGAACGCCCTGAGACCATCATTTGTTCCTCAGAATCATGAATGTACCTGTTAGAGGGACCTGAAGATGCCTCTAAGTCCAGCCTGCACCTGATACGTGAATCTCCTCTTCAGCAGGTCTGCTATAGTCATTCAGCTTAAATACCCCACGGACAGGCAGGTCAGCACCTTACCCATTCCACTGCTGGGGTAGCTCTGCCCTCTAGAAAGCGCTTCTGACACTGAGCTGTCAGTTGCCTCCCCACACATCCCAACACTCTGGGGCCACACACAATTCATCTTTTTTTTTTTCACCTGATAGTCTTTTGTGCACTACAGTGGCAGCATGAATACGGTCCAGCGGGAAGACAACGGCCCTGAGGCTGCTTCTGCCCCCTTGGATTCCTGCCTCTCCTCCTCTCCACCACCCACGTCCCACCAGGCCTGAGAGAAGTGTCCTCACCTTGAAGATGACACGGATGGTCTCACCCAGTGGATCCACATTTTGGAAGGAGAGCTTGAGGGGGACCGCATTGGAGTTGAAGTAGGAACAGTCCTGCCACAGCAGAGAGGGGAGGGACGGGGCTCAGGCTGGTCCAGGCCCAGGAAGGAAAATGGCCTCTCCAACGCTCCCCCCGGCTGCTGCTCATCGTTTCTTCCAGATTTCTGCAGGGCCCACATTCCTCCCCTCCCTCCCTACTGCCATCATCCTGGTTCAGTTTGTTATGACTTCAGCTCCTGCACCTGATCTGTCATCCCTTCAGTTCATTCCACACACAACTTACTCGTTGTGTGACTTCTGGCAAGTCGTGTGTCCCACCTATAACTCAGTTTACTCCTCTGTAAAATGGGGCTCACAACAGTACCGACTTCATGAGAGTTGTGAGGATGAAATGTGATGACCAAAGGAAAGCACTTGGAACAGTGCCAGGCACAGAGTGCTTGATAAATGACAGATAGTAGCATCACCAGCCTGGACTTCAACCCCAACGTCATCAAGAGAGACGCGTACCCAGCCCCCAGACCAATTCCTCCACCCTGCACAGCTGTCAGGTGAAAGTCCATACACATTGGGGTTGGGAAGAGGCCTCACAGGTGCCTTTCCTCCTCCTCTCTCTCAATAACCAGGTCAGTGAGGACCTTGCTTCCACTAAGCCTCCCCTCCCCCCTGCCCCAAGAGCCCAAACCCACCAGTCACTCACCCTGGGCACGATGCCCTTAACGAGCAGGCTGGGGCTAAGAGGCAGGCGGCAGGAGCCGTTGAGGGCAAAAAACTGCCCCACCTCCTCCAGGCCCACGCGGAGAATCCCCTGGTGGGGAAAGGAGAGCAGGGGTGAGGTGAGGGGCCCATAAGCTCCACTCCGAGTCAGGCCCCTCCCAGGGGTGGGTACCCAGTAGTGGTTGGTATGGAAACAGTCACCCAAGAGGTGTGGACAACGTGCTGGAGACCATGGAGAAGGAAAACCACCCCCCCCACACCCCAGCCGGGGCCAGAGCATGGGCCACAGCCCACACACCTGCAGAGACTGGGTGGAGGAGAGAACAGCTTAGAGCAAGCCACGGTGAACTGAGAGGGTGGGCTGCAGGTCAAGGAGGAGTTGCCACTTGGGCTGTTGCCAAAAAAAAGCCAATAATCTAGACATTACAATCTCCCAATTTTTAAATGTTAGCAGCCAGTATCACTGACACTGGACTAATTTAACACAGCCCCTTTGTACAAACAGATAAACGTGCCCTCTCTGGGTGGCAGCAGCCCTGAGCTGTGGCTCACAGCACAGTGAACAAAGTAGGACTGAATTTTAGCCCTCACTTGCCCCCGCTGGCTGGGTGCTCTTGTGCAGTGAATAACTTACACGATTGGGCTTAACCGTTAAGGCACACAGCTCAATAAAAATTTTAATATTTAGCAAGCCAAAGAGAACACATCCATGGGTGTATCCAGCTTGCAGACTGTCAGTTTGCAGCCTGTAGGTTAGAGTCACCTCTTTCCAGCCCCTCACCAGAGACGGTCAAGTGCCATCCTGCTGGTCAGGATGCCTAAGAAGTTAATGACTGGCTGTAGAGGCCCAGAATCGGAAACGGGTAGAGGCAGCCCCAACCTACTCACCTGCCTTGCAGACGGAGCAGCCTCCCGGACCTGCTGGGCCAGCTTAGCCAAGGTATTGACAAGCCAGCACTGGCGGTTAAACTCCTCTCTCAGCCCCTTGCCACAGCAACACAACAAGGCCGCCAGCAGATACTGGTAGCGGATGCTGAACTGAGAGTCCTTGAGGCTGTCTTTCAGCAACCTACAAGGCAAAGGGGAGGGGAAATCAGAACACTCAAGGGATCACAGGCAAGTGGGGTAGGAGTGGTCAGACCCAGCTCCAACTCCCTGGAAAACACACCCCAAACTTGGGAAGGAAAACACGCTGGGTGCAAAACTTATACAGAGGTACTCATCCATATCTCAGTCGGCCCACGCCGTCTTTAAGTAGAGCTCAAAGCCCTTCTGCATCTGGGTTCTCCCTCACATTTCTGCTGCGCGTGGGTGGAGGGGAGGGCCAGGGATGATCCCCACGGTGCTTCCGTGGGGGTGGGCTGAGACCCCCTGAGGAAAGGGTGCTGGCCCAAGGCCACCTGCTAAGTCAGCAACATACTGCAACCCAGATGGCTCAACTCCCCACCCTTGCAGGCTTAGAGGAAAATACTCCTAAGTGGAGACATGTCTACCTCTTCCCTCTCTGCACACAGTTTTACCAGAAGAAATAGTGAGTCACTCTCAAGTCGGAGACAGCTCGTTTCAGGAGGAAGCGCACCAAGGGGCTGTCCAGGTAGCACTCATACTTTAAGGCCTGTGTAGGAGACAGGGAACTCTGTTGATTGCCTGTAATCTCTATGAACCGCTATCCTCTGTCTTGGGGTCCTGGGGGTGGGACCACGAGAACTGGAGGGAAGGCCGGCCCACCCACCTGCACGAGCTGGGGCAGGTAATCGAGCAGCTCGGCATCGGAGAGGGAGCCGATCCACTGGACAGCCATACGACGCACCTCCTGGTCTGGGAACCTGCAGAACAGAGCCCAGGACCCTGACCATCCAGCCACAGGGTCTGAGGCACGGGAGAGAGCAAGCAGCCTCACACCCAGGCCTCAGAGGCATGGGTGCAGAAAAGGCACTGACTCCCAGAATCTGCCGAAGCCACCAGAAGAGTCCTAAGTACCTTTTCTGGATTGCAACCCTTGAGAATGGCCCTGGCCCACGGTCAGAGTCAGCCTTGAGCCATGGAAGCCACTCTCATTCCCTGTGTGAGTTAAAGAAAATGGGACAAAGTCCTCAACCTCACTCCCAAAGATCTCTTCCTTGACCCCCACTGTGCCAGAAAGTCCCATCATCAAAGAGCCCTCGTGAGGGTCAAAGCATTATCGTTTCTTGATACCATCCTTTAATGCAAAGCTTGTCAGGAGAATAACAGAGATCATGAAATTATATATAAGCCAGTACACCTAGCCAGAATTAGTTTACCAGAGATTAGCAAAACCTTTGCCTCAAAAAGTCCTGAAGGCAAAATACATGGATCAGGTACATTTTAATTACTAAGAGTGGTAGAAAATAAGCCAAGAACATTGGGTACCACCTAGGGGAGCCTGGGAGCCTGTGTCTCCAGAGGAAAGAAGGAAGAGAGGACTGTAAGAGTAGAACTAAGTGATAAGGCGACCATGTGTAAAACAGATAGCTAGTGGGAACCTGCTCAGTGCTCTGTGATGGGTGAGATGGGGGGTGGGGAGGTCCAAGAGGGAAAGGATATATGTATACGTATAGCTGACTCACTTCATAGTACAGCAGAAAGTTTACAACACTGTAAAGCAATTATACTCCAATTTAAAAAAAAAAATGTAAAGAAGAAAAAAAGAAAGAACTAAGTGATAAGGTTTGGGTTACACAGGTGGGTGCATATGTCAAATCTCAGCAAACGTACAGGTAAGGCCTGGGCATTTACTTATACATAAATTTTGTCTCAAAAGAAAAAAATGTAAACAAACATCGAGCTCTAGTTAATGATATGTTTACTAAAGTATTTAGGAAGGAGTTATGATGTCTCAATTTACTTCCAAATGCATAAAAAAACAAGATGTATTGCTGGACAGTATAGACTCAACAAAGCAAGTATAACAGATGCTAACGGTTAGAATCTAGGTGGTGGGAATATGGATGTTACTATTAAATTTTCAGTTTTGTGGTATGTTTGAAAAATGTTCATAACGTAACATGCGGGGGGAAGGGTGGAATAAAATAAAGAGAAAGGAGAAATGGAAGAGCCCTGAATTTCCATGCCCACTTGACCATTCTCCCCAGGGCTGGCTCAGGTCTGCGATGGGCAGTGCCAAGCCCTGGCTTCCAGAAGGACACGTGGTCAGGAAATGTGGGGGTTACAACTCACGTGGCATGCAGGAGCCCCAGGGCATCCTGGTGGTTCATGTGGGTCCACTGCTTCAGGAGAGCATAGACGTCGGGCAGGCAAGCCCACTCCCAGCTGGGGGCACTCGCGAGCACCAGGGGGAGTGAGCTCACCTCCGAGTGGCAATAATAGCGCTTCTCCCACAGGCGCTTTTTGTCAGCATCAGTGAGCCTGGGGGTGGAAGTGGAAGGGGGAGGGGAGAGAGAGAGCAGAGTCAGCCAGAGGGTCAGGTACTTACGCTCCAAGAGAACGTGACACACTTCAATTCAGTAGTTCCCAAACGTTGCTGCACATCAGAATCACCTGAGGAGCTTTGTAAACGCCTCTTGTCCGGGCTACGTCCAAAACCAACTAAGTCAGAATGTCTGGGGAAGGTAGCATCGGTATTTTAAAATATCCCTAAGTGACGGCAATGTGTGAAGCAAACTTTGGGAGCCAAGGTCCAAATTGCATCTTTGATCCTGACTCAGGGACATCTCACATCAAGGCAGAATGCAGGGGGCAAGGGCACTGAATTTGCTACCCGAATTTGACCATGTCTTTAGGGCATCACTCCCAAATAAAGCCACCAGAGGGCAGTGGTCCCCATGGCAGGGTCTGGGCTGCCCAGAGGCCTCCTGGGGCTTCCTGGGGCCAGCTGAAGGTTTTACAGGACCTGCAGCTAATGGGGCCTTGCCTGAGATCAGGTGTCTAATGGGAGAAGGGAGCTGAGGGACGAACGAAACACGGGGTCAGCAGAGGAGTGGGGGCAGGGGAGGCCTGCAGTCACTCAGCGATTCTGGCTGCCCTGGGTGGGACATGAGGGAGAGATGTCCCGTCTCTCTCATTTCCCCCAACCGCCGCATGCAAGGGCCATGCAGGAGCCACAGAGGTATAAGAGACGGCAGGACAGGGAGAAGCCCAGATCCCACCAGCTCCTCCAGCCTCTTCAATCCTGGTGAGAGAAGCAGCCCCAAGGATGAGATCAGCTTGGACTCGCTTACCCCTGCCAGCTGCCAGCTCGCCTTGACACCTGATCCTTTTTGGAAAGTGATGGGGCCAGAGAAATGTAAAGGCTGTGGGTGTGGAAGGGGCAGGAGGTGGGCGCAGGGTGGAAAGTAAGCGCAGCGGCCAGCTGCCCCAACGGACAGCAAACAGTAGATAGCTTATCTGGGGGTGGGGCAAAGCTCTGGTCCTCCTGGCAAGCTGATTCTGGGCCAAGTCCCCACTGTGGAGATGGGTGTTCCCAGATCTAATATCCTGACTCTGAGCTTTCCGCTTTGCCTAAGGTCAGCTCATAAAGTCCGGGGGCTGCAGAGCCCTCTCTACCACTGCCTGCCTAGGCAGCAATGCCCACCCCATCCCACCTCGACTCCCAAAGCAGGAGGACAGGGAGGTAAGAGAAGGTCAGGTAGAACCTGAGAGACTTAATGGAGGCCGGAGTCACACACGGGGGATGCCCTGGGCCTCACCAGTACAGGGACTCCTTCTGCATGATGTTTTTAAGCACGTGTTGGTCTCCCTCCAGGAGGCTGCCAAACTCATAGCGGGGGCTGAACTTGTCTCCAGCAGGGCTGGTAAACTTGATGTCAAAGGCCGAGGTGGGAAAGTCAACCTGGGAGATGACATCAGGGAAGGGAGGAGGGAGAACAGGCAGCTGGGTGGGGCTGCCACCTACCTGGGTCTTCTTTCACCCACCCGTGTTCCTGCCTACCTCCCTCCCTTACCCTCGGAGTCTTTGTCTGTGAAATAACCTTGCTGGACTTGGTGATCACTAAAGTCCCTTCCAGCTATAACTTCCAGCAAAAAATGAGAAGGAAACAGAGAGAAAGAAAAATGGTCAAGTGAGGAAGAGGTTGGGCTGAGATGCATCAAGGTGAGGGGACTGGCCCCAGGCCAGAACTCTGAACAGAAGTGTCATTAGGCTGGGCCACGGGGAGCCTCCACACCGAGGCTGGGGAGCCTTCAGTGCGGTGTTGGATGGAACTACTGCCTGATGGAAGGCGGGACCACGTGCCAGGCGAGGGCTCTGCCAGCACTAAAGCCTGCAGTGCCAGGTCCCCTTGGTCTGCACTGCCATGTTCATCCTCCTATAATGGATGTCAGTGCTCAGGAAGCCAGTCCTCAAAGGGAGTTCCATGTTCTTTCATTCAAGAAATGTTCATCGAACCCTAATATGTACCAAGCATTGTTCTGGGCCCTGGGCACAGAGCAGTAAATAAGACAGATAAAAATGCCTGCCTCTTGGAGCTTTCATTCTGTATCCACTTTGATATTCCATACTCCATATCAAAGCATCTCATGACCACAAGAAAGGGGAACAGGAAACCAGTAATTAGACCTTGGACCTGACCAGCTCCTCCTCCTTTCCACAGAGAATGTGTCCATCCCCCTAGAGCACTGAATGGCTGTGAGGAGGGCTTCCCCACGGGCCCCAAGAGGGATGGCTCATTCGTAATATTAGGATTCAATATAAGGAACTCTGAGGAGCTCAGCCCTGGTTGGCAAGGGTCTTAGACCCTGCCTTCAGGCTCCTTGAAATAAGTTAACCTCGAAGAGATGGATCATAGATTCCGCAGAACTCCCCCTCCCGCTCTGGGTCTAACCGTGTTCACCCAGTCGCTTCAGTCCCAACATCCGATGTGCAAAGTTCTGCACTCACTCCTACTGCCCCAGCCCAAACCTCAAGGGGAAAACTCGAAGCTGACTCTGGAATGGTCCTGATGGGCGGGTGGGAGGGAGAGGCTGGGGTCTCACCTGCAAGATGACGCTATCTGGCTGATGGAAATTAGGTGCACTCCAACGGGCACTGGGGCTTTCCTGCGTTGCTGGCCATAAGCCCAGAAGCTTCCGGCCACAGGTCAGGACTCTAAGGAAGATGGAAGATAGGATGAGCCAACAAACCCAGCAGCTAAGGAGACGGTTTTCCTCCTACTCCCCCATCCAACACTCTGCCTTCTCTGCTGGAAGCCACTGCCCAGCTCCTCTCTCTTTCTTCCCCCCAGACCATGGCCTTTTCCTTCTTCCAAGTCCTATAAAAGTCCACCCTCTCCAGGAAACCTTCCTAAGCTAACCACACCCTGGTCTGGATGATCTCATGGCAGGGATGCCTTCATGAGGTAGATGACCTCTAAGGTCCTTCCAATGACAAGACCAGATGCTGCTGCCTGAGCATGCATTTCCATGCCCCTTCCCACCAGGCCTGTGCCACCAATCCTGCCCAGTAGCTCTTGATTACATCAACTGTCCTGCCAATAGTCCTGCGCCTTGGTCCCCACCACCAGGGCCGGGGCCCTCTGGACTCCGCCAGTGAGCCCCACCTGGCCAACCCACCAACGGGCACTGGCCCGTGCAGAAGCCAGGCCTCTCTCCCTATCCCCTCCACCCTCCCAAGGCCAAGCCATTGCCCTGGGCCCACATACTGCCTGAAGTTGAAGAGTGGAGCAGTGACCCAGCCCAGGGCTTCGGGCACCCGCCGCTGCTTATTGGCCTCCGAGGAGCTCCCGGGTGGGGGGATGGGCACAGCATAGAGAGTGGCACACAGCAGGGTCTCCCGAGGCAATCGGTTCACCTGCACCGGGAAGCAGATCCTAGGGAGGACAGGAAACCAATCAGGAAGTGCCACCCCTGTGACTTCCAGGGCCGGGTGGCCCAGGAAGTCAAGATGAGGCTGAGAGCTCGGCCTCCCAGGGTGCTCCCTGGGTAAGCCTTCCTGCAGAACCAGGACAGATCCCAAACTTCAGGCAAAACCTCCCTTCGATGCCTGCAGGAGCCAGTCTAGTGTCTTTGCAGCCTCTTGGTAGAGGAAGACAAACATCCTCTGATTTTGAGGCTACCCACGGTGACCAGACAGAACACACTTGGCCAGAGCCATCTAGAGTTCAGGTGTCTATGGGCCCCATCCTGTGAGCCATACTCCTTCCCTTGTCTTAGGATTTCTGCAGAGAGTCACCAAGAAGCTGTTCCTTTTGACAATCCTTTTCCATTGAACAATCCCCGACCCTCCCCCACGTCCTGCTGCTGAGAGCAACCAGGGAGCCGCAGCATGAGCTCTGCCTTCAGTACACCCTCCCCCACAGCCCTCCCACCTGTCTGTCCTCTCGCGTCCCCTTCTTCTCCTAACCCATGGTGCATGAATAGTTTGTCCTCACCCCAAAACCTTTTCAAAGCCAAAGAGATAAAAAGAAGGGGCTCCTCCAAGTCCCTGGGTGGTGAGAAAGCAAACTGGCAGGGTTCAAAGAACTAAGACACAGAAGGCCTCGCCAGTCCCGAAGCCCAGATGGTCTCTCTGTGCTCCCATGTCTGAATCACACCCAGCCACTCCCTCCAAGTTCAGGAGAAGGACCTGGGGTGGGGTGATGTGGAGAGGGGAGGGGAGCTGTGGGAAAAGGGAGGACCGACATTACCTTTCCGGAAGCTGTCCCTGGGCCAAAGTCCATACTGTCACACCCTTCGGGCCGGCCCAGGGCCCAGCAGCTTCTATGCCAGAGGGCACCGAGGCAGGGCGGCCACCCCCAAGGTCAGCAGTTTCATGATCAAGCAGCCTCCCTCCACCGCTGCCCCTCAATCCTCTCAGGGAATCTCCACCTAAGTGAGGCGCTCCCGTCTTCCCGCCGGAGACTGGCAGGGCCCTGCTCTGTCCCAGCTGCCTCTACCCTGGGGGCCCATAGCTATAATTAGGACCCCTCCAGCAGCCAGTGCACATGCCAGGCCAGGGCTTGGCTCGGGTGGCAGAGTGAGGCTGCTGGGCCTATTTTGAGAGTTAGATGATCCCCACACTGCTGCAGTGAGGGACAGAATCAGCTGACCCCACAGCAAAGAGGAGACGGAGCTGGTCCTGATCCCTTTCTATTCACCCAAGAAGAGGCTTCCAGCCGGGCATGCAGAGAAAAAGAGAGTGAGGACACTTCCTAACTGAAACCAGAACACCTAGAACCAGCCAAGGGCCTCTTCTCCTCAGCCCTTGGGTATATCGGTATTCTAAAACCTCCCCCATGGACCTTCACTTGGGATCAGTCAGGACAACCAGCAGGTTAGCTGAAGCCCTGAACCTCCTTCCTTCTGCAATCCATTCCTCAACAGCACATCACAGGGGCCGACTCCTCCAGGCAGGGTTCCTGGGATGTGCCAGTTCCAGTCCTGGTTCTGCCTCTCACAACCTTGGGCAACTACTTACACCCCTGTGCCTCAGTTTCCTCATCAGTAAAAAAAGGGGGATGCAGCTTTGTGGGATGTGTGTATACACTGTGTGCTTTTTGCTACGTGACAATGTGGTTACTGCACTGGAACTGGGCTATATACATTTAGTACTTTCATGCACAAACATCTCCATGTGTCAGTTGCTGTATCAGTCACTTGGAACAGAGAAACCGGAACTGAGAGAGCTCCAGCTAAGAACACGATAAAGATGATAAAGAAAGTATTTATCACGTACTAGGTATTGTACAAAGTACTTTACTTGCAATGTCTCAACTGCTCTCAAACAACCCTATAAGGTAGGTCGTATTACCATATCCATTTTGGGTTAAATGATCTGCCCAAGGTTGCACCTACGGTGAGGAGAGAATGATGACACCAAGCCTGTGCTTTGAACCCTACACTGTAGTGCCTCCTCCTAGGTGACTTGGTCTTGATCATGAAGGTGCCCACAGGGCATCTGGAGGGGCAGTGCTGAGATGACACACCCTCCACAAGGCTCTAGGCAGGGGACCAGCCTTATGGGATTTGAGGCGGAGATTCAGACAGGGAGTGGAATGAGACCACAGAGCAGGCAGCTCAAGGTAGGACATGCTGGGCTGCTTCCATACCTCTGATGCTCCATGGGGAAAAGGTCTAAGGCTCACTGTGGGGTCTGCCTGGGTCAGAGTACTATAAAGCACCCTTCCCTTGGCAGTAGTAGTAACTGAGGCCAGAGAATCCCAAAGGGATGGTGAAATTCAGAAGCCATTTAACGCAGCCATCCTCTGCCTCCAAGGAGTCTCTCCTCCCCTGGTGGTTGTTTAATTAAAGGACTTCATTTAAACCTTTATTGCTCTAAGAATCATAAAAGTGTGAAGACAGGAGAAAGGGTCTGCCTCCCCCACTGGCCGTCTGTAAAATGGCCCACCTCTCCCAGGATTTCCACAGACTCTCCATGCACCTATTTCGGTACCCTTGGCCTCCCCAAGAACCCTCCTCAATCTCTTCAATCTGCACGCCAAATACTGAAATTGCTATGCTACTTTGCACATAAGGACTCAGAGATAAGTCAGTCTGGGAAAGTGACGCTGCGGGGAGCAAACGCGGTGCTTTCTGACTGTTTGGAGGGAGGATGGAGCACAGCACAGAAGAGCCACGAGGCACACACACTTCTGCAATATCACCATCGAGGCATCCTCACCTCCATTTCCTTCCTGTTTTGCTTGGCTGACGCCTACCTTCCTGATAGCAAATTACTGTAATAAACGGTGGTTAATATTAACCTGTGCTTGTGGTTTCATGTTTATATTTATAACCTGTCATCTCATTTCAGTGTCACAACTGCCTCTGAGTTAAACAAATGTCCCCCACTTTACAGTTTGAGAAACTGAGGCCCGAAGAGGCCATAGAGAACCTAGGACTAGAGACAGAGCTAGAAATAGAGCCTTATTCCTATGGCTCCAAGCCCATTATTCTTCCCTCTAGGCAGCCTTCCCTTCCAGATGTAAAAGGGAGAAAGCAAGGTCCCATCCCCCTCTTCTAGGGAAATTTTAGGAAGAAGGGTGAAGATGAGACTTCCCTCAGGCTAGTTAAACCTTCTAAGGGAGACAAGATCAAAACAATGAATTATTATTAAAACTATTGTTTATATGGTCCTTCATGGTTTAAAACAAGCCTTATGGATACTTCTCATTGGAAACTCATAGCAACTTGAGAGGTAGAAATTATACTTGTCCCCATTTAAGAGTTAGGGAACTGGAGTCTCAAGAGTCTGAATGGCTTGTTTGGTTAGGGTTCGTGACAGAGCCTGGTTTAATCTGGGCATTCAGGAGACTGAGGGTCTGTAGTGGGCACCGGAGCCTGGGGGGAGAGCTTACTGCTGGTCCCAGATGATGAGGTGGAAGAGGTACTTGGAGAGGTGAACCCTTCGGGTCTGCAGGGGGCTGCACAGCTCCTTGCCGCCATGGCTGAGGGAGCAGGAGAGGTAGAACTCTTCATAGCTACAAGAGAAAGGGCAGAGATCAGGACACTCAGCTCCCAGACCCCACCTCAGCCACCAAATTCCACTTCCCCCGGGTAAAACTCTTGATCTGTGGGACTGGAACGTGCGGTCAAGGGACAGGACCGCCAAAGTGGATGTGCAGACCTGTGCTCCGGGAGAAGCAACTCAATCTGGACCTCTCTACCCAGTTTCAGGTTCCATGCTGAGACCTTGGTTTTTCTTCCTTCCTTATTGGGAAGCAGCCATGCAGCCTGCTCCCTAGAGCCAGCTTCAGCCCATCGGGTGGCCTGGTGCGCGTGTGCGCACAAGCGCATGCGCAGGTGAGAAGCGTGGGGGATGAAAAACGACATATGCTGAAATGAATGCCAACACATGGGGGTCCCTGAGGCTCGTGACAGGTGCCTGACAGAAGAGGTCAGAGAAGGCCCTGGTTTCCCAGGCTGCCTTCTTTGTTCTCCGCCAATCGCCCAGAGGAATACATTAAGTGAGGAACAAAGAGAAAAGGGAAAGGGAGGGGGAGGAGGGTCCTGGAGGAGAGGGGCGGGGGATCGGGTGGAGCCAAAGGCCTATTTCCCCAGGCCTGGGATGCCGGGGGACCCTGAGAGGTGCTCAGGATTACCAAGTTAACGTCCTCCTCCACCCACCCTCGCAGGCCTAGGGAACTCCAGACAAAGGGTCATCTCCCACCTCCCCACCCCCTCCCACTGTGCATCTGCAGGGGAGTGCAGTCATTGGCCCTGGGGCATGCACTCAGATCTGGGAAGCGGCCATCTGTCGCAGCCCTGCCTCCATCAGCTGGCCTTGAAAGGGAGGGGGCAGGGATGCCTACACAGCCAGCACTGAGAGGGAATGGTAAGATCCAACCACTGCTGCCTTCTCTCTCTCCTCTGGGATGTCCCAGCCCACATCTGTCTCCCTCTGTGTGGGCTCATCCCCTCAGCCACAGAGCCCCACAGTGCCACAGACCCTAAATTTAGGACAGTGGGGTCACACGCAGACAGAAAAAGCCACCTGAAGTCAAACTCAGCTTGCTCCCTGTAGGCCATTCAGCCCAGGGCTCACCTGGTAGCCCAGATGATGGGGATGCGGTGTGTGGCATAGACTGTAAAGGCCAGGGGCCCAGAAAAATGGCAGGCCTCCTGGACCAGATCATGCTTGTGGCTCCCATGCACTGCCGTCTGGAAGTCTGCATTGAATGTGTTGCAGTACAGCTCCACCAGGTCCAAGATGGCAGCTGTCAGGGCTTCCACAACCTTCTCTGTGAAAGGAAGGGGACAGAAGGAAGAGTAGTGAGGCTTCAACAAGGCCCATCTTCTTGTCATGGCACTGGCTAGGATGGGATACCCTAGGACAGTAGTCCCCAAATGCCAGTCACCCATCTCTGATGAAATGAGGAAAAAGCAGGAGCATGTCACGAGCTTCTCATAAAATGATACTCAATTTTAAACGTTGTCTTTATTGTTATGTATTGCTACTTATTTAGTGTAAAATGTCCTTTCTTTTAGGAAGTAGTGGGAATAACAGTTATCAGTGACTTAAAAGAAGTCACTGCTTAGCAAAATAAAAACTGAAAATTCTGTGTGGGTCCCCGAAAGAATACTTTTTGGTCCACGACATCTGAAAGATTGGGAATCACTGACCAAGAATCCTAGCAATATAAGCCTTGTAGGGCAGCATTCTGCTTGAAAGACTTAAGGGGGAATCCTAGGGAAAAATTCTTTCTCTCCCCAGACCCCTTCTAAGCTGGAAACACAGGAGTTGTGAGCTCACAACCTACCCAAGTGAAAGTTTTCCCATCTGGAACTCAGGGCTAACTCTGCCCTACCACGCCCACCCTCACACTTACACCACCTCATCACCATCTCCCAGAGACACCACAGGGATAACTAGTAAAAATAATGAGAAAACATTTTGTGGAAAGAAATGTGCTCTCCAGCTGTGTCCACGCCTCATATAGGCGCGCGCGCGCGTGCGCACACACACACACACACACACACACACACACACATGCAGACCCGGAACCATAAATCAAGGAGGCCAGGGAGAAAAAGGAATCTGGGCAGAGACTGCAGTTTTCAATGGCCCCTCTGGATGAAGAAAGCAGCTCCCTTACCTCGGTTTTCCAGCACAGCCAAGACGGTGGGATCCTATTGGGGAAAAAGGAGAGGGAGGGGAGCTTCAGGGCCATGGCCTTTTCTGTCACAGCTGGAACAAGGGCTTTTCACAGCTGTGCTCATCTGGACCAGATTGGACTGAAATTTGAGGAGCAGAGGTTCCCCAGGGAGGATAGAGTAATAGTTTGTACCAGATTGGTGCGATAGACAATGAGCCGGACCAAGGATAAAATCATCGTGTCCACCCAAATGAAACACTCCAGCCCTTAGGCCTCTCCACTCTAGATCACAGTGCCTATCGTGCTGGCTGGCCCTGTCTGCACAGCACACAGCCCCACTGTGGAGTCCCAAGCCCCTGGCTCGGGGGAGATTTTGGTCTTGCAACTGATGGGTGTGAAAACTGCCACACAGTGCCTCAGTGACTGTGAACAAAGCCTTTGCTGGCCCGAGCTCCCGACAATTAGTCCCAGGGGTAGATTCTAGCCCACTCTCCTCCTCAGGAAGAGGTGACACACTTGGCATCCACTTCCCAAAAACTCTGTGACTAAATGTTGAAACATAAAAGATGGAGGTGGAGAGAAAAGCCTTTTAGTAAGTGGACACCTAGTCACCTAGTTTCCGGGGAATATTCCTCTCCTCCTTCCCCATGCTAGTGCTCTGGGCCCTGTTACCTTCGGAATTTTAGGTTTCATTCGGGAAGGGCAGGGGGGCAGCTGGTTGAGAGCGTTGGTGATCTCGGGGGTTTCCACAGCAGCTAGGGCGTTGCAGATGGCCTTGACGGACTGGACCACCCTTTCGGCCTTCAATGGAAAGTCCGCCTGTGGAAAGCGGCACAGTGAGGCCGGCAGGCTAGCGCTCTCAGCCTCCAGCACCCACAGTGTTGAGATTCCTCCCATTCGGGTTGGGAGGAGCAGGGGCTTATGACCCTCAGGAGTGAATCCATGGTTTATTTGCAAACATCCAGCGTTACAAACCACACACAGCTCCTACTGAATTAAAGGAGCCACGTCCATGTTCCCCAGTGCTTTCAGCCATCTTCCTTGAACCTCCCACTATTCCCAGCCTCCCTCTGGCCGCTACAGTCTGCTTATACTATACAAACAGATGCAGGGTCTCCCCCAGAGACATGCAGTGTTAACCAAATCAATCCACAGGGAATAGCAAGGGGACCAAAGAAATCACACTGAGGGCCCACTTGCCCACACAGCCTTATTTCTCCTACTACTGTTGAGAATGTCCAGATAGGTCTCATCTCAGTACCACTGCCATGCTATGTCCTCTGCTCTTTGGCTCCTGCAGTTTTCTCATTTGGAATCCCCTTACCTGTCCTGCCCTGATTACCTAAATAAATGCAAATTACAGGCCAGCTAAACTCCAGCCTCCTTCCCAAGCCTCCCCTGGCCAGACCCCTCTTTATCACTCTCCAAGAGCCCTTGATTAACTCATTACTAACCTGCTCTGTCTACTAATAGCTTTATGTTACTATTCCATTTTTCTGGCAGGAACACAAGCTCCCTGAAGGCTAAGACAATTCTTATGCTTCTCCACCCACAGACGCCACTAACATAGGTCCAGACTAGTACAAAAAAGGTGTTCAGAGAACTTCCCTCTCATCACAGTAAATGTTCAAGCAGAGGCCACTAGAGAAGAGATTCCGGCAGTTGGTGGAGGGTTGAGCTAGACACAAAGCTGAACTCCCCTAGAAGGATGACCACCATAACAGGATCAATGAGACAGGGATTGTTTTTGAAGATCACTGTCTGATTTTCTTCAGCTTCATGACATGTGGGGCAAATGATTATTCTCAAGGTGTTGAGGCTTATAACTCCATGTGAATCCAAGTGAGGAGAGTCCTGGCCCTTCCCCACCTTTGGGACCCCAACCTCCTGATGGTTTTCCACCTGTGACACCAGCACATCAGAAGCTCTCAGATCAGAGGCTCCTGGGCCTTGCTCACAGGACGCACACCCCAATGCACATTCAGATTCAGCAGCGGGGCGACCACTCCATGCCCCTTAGCTTTGGAGATGCCCTACTCCAGAGACAGGATCAGGGCACAGTTCCTGACCTACTTCTACAGAGGAGCAGAACCCTTCTACACACACGTGCCAGCTGCCCAACAGCTGGCAGTCTTGGTCTGCCCCTGTGCTAGGGGAATGAAAAAAAAAGTGCTCCACTAATAGATTTTCAGTGTCTACTCCAGGTCCCTTTAGTGCTAGCTGATTCCAGGAGGACTGGAGGAGAGGAAGGGAGGAGCTTTGGGCAGCTGGGCCAGGCCCTGAATTCGTACTCACATCAGCCAACAGGAAGGCATCCACCTCATTGTGGTAAGTGTCGAACAGAAGACTCAGGGCCTGCCTGGGGAGTTGGGGACAGGGAAAGGTCATAGGAGAGGTCAGGACAGACGCAGTGTACTGGAAGACCCATTCTCTCCCTCCTTCTCCACAGCTCAGAAATCACACTCTGGTTTAAAGAGGTTCCCACTCTTCCCATATGTCCCATGAAGACTAAAAGCCAGCAAGTCCTTTCTATTTGCCCACCTCTTACCTGGAGAACGTGGCAAAGTACTAGAGGGAAGAGATGTAATATACCCTGGAGTGGGGATCTTCTCCTACAAGAATCCTGGGCCCCATCCCCAACACCTGCAAGAACCCCCGGCTCTGGCAGAAAGGCCAGCGAGGGTATCCACTAGGTCCCCTCATGGTTCCTGCTTGGGCCACATCCTCTGGCAGAAAGGCCAGCGAGGGTATCCACTAGGGTCCCCTCACGGTTCCTGCTTGGGCCACATCCAAGATGGTACCCACTCTCACCTGCTGATGGTCTGCTTGACTGGCCTCTCCTGCAGGTGGACGAGGTAGTTCAGGGTGGAGGGGCTCTGGTCATCATTCACCTGTGCAAGAAGTGCCCTATTCAGAGAAGGGTGGTGCCTTTATCACAGCCCAGTGCTCCCACCCCATGCCCACCCCATGTGTTCCATATCACCCTGTGCCCGCTACCTCCCCACCCCTGTGCAGCCATCCACCTCCCCGCCACACACGAACCGTCCGGGCCAGGTCACTGCGTACAGCTTTCTGCTCCATCAGCTGTAGCCGAATGTCGATGTCAAACTTTCGACAGTATTGAATATACTCGTGGCTGCCCAGGGCGTGCTTGCTGGTGGGACAGGGGGACAAGGCCATTAGCATCCTGGGGACTCAGTGGGACTTTCAAGGGAAATGCATACCTTAGCCTTGGGGAGAGAGAAACAGGAGGAAGAGGGGGAGGGGTGAAGGGGCAGTATACCTGTGTTGCACCCCCTACCTTGGCTTTTGGGAAATGTCATGGTAGAACTTGGAGAAAGAAACAGAGGTCTGTCTAAAGAAGATCCACCTAACACACTTAGCCCTTGGTTTGTACAATGACCTTCCTAGGTGTTTATTACCTTTATCACTGGTTCTCTCTAGGGTTGGGAACTTGTGCAGGGAGTGGGGAACACAGAAATTTCTCAGAGGCAGTGTTTCAACCCCATCCTCTTGGCTTTGGTACACAGGACAGGTCGGAGGCCAGCCTGTGCTCAGGCTCGGGTGTAGAGCTCAGTGGATGACACTCTCCCCCCCACACTGTGGTCCTAAGTCTCACACCCCCCCACCGTTACCAACTAGGGTGCTGAAGCCAACCAAGCAAACCCACCAAGATTCCAGGTCTGTTACCCTCAACCCATCACAGTTCTGCTTCTCACCGCCCTCTGTGGGGCCTGCGATTGTGTGTAACAACATAAACCTCTGCAGACAACCTGCAGGCCGTCCCCATTGCTCGGGGGACAACACGTGAGCCCCCCACCCCAAGTTTCAGAGAAGGGGCCTAGGGAGTCCCTCGGTGATCCAGCCGCTTCCTCCCTCCACATCACACTTTAGTCAGAAAAGAAGCCCAGGAGACGGGGCGGACGGAGTCCTACCTACAGGCCAGCACTGCCTGGGCATCGGCCTGGGCCACGTCCCAGCAGCTGGCTAACAGAAGCCGGAAAGAGACTTCCTTCCTCAGCCGAGCTGGGAATCTAGGCCAGAAACTGGAGAGGAGAAGAGAGCAGCAAAGCAGGGGGCTCTGTGCAGAAGCTGACAGCGGTGCCCGGGCCCGAGGCCAGTCCTGTCCAGCTAGGACTTAAATGAGTTTTCCACATCTGGAGGGGACAAGCCTCTGATTTAGGCCCCAACCTGCTAAACTGAGCTGCAGCCAAAACCTGGGGGTGGGAGAGGCTGGGCTGTGGGATGGGTCTGGTGGGAGTGCCCTGGGAGGAAGGAAGAGTGTGGCGGAGGTGGGGGAGGTGGCAGGAAACCCAACCCTCCCCTGGGACTGTCTCAAGGTTCTTATCTGAGAGCAGCCTGCATCCTGGACCTGCCACTCCCCCTCAGTGTCAGCCCCTTTTCTAAGCAAGGGTAGGAAACAGAGGGCCTCCTTGGGAGCTAGCTGCTTTCTGAAACCCCCAGAGGGTCCTTTCCACCCCACCCAAGGCAGCTATCTCGTGCACAGGGCTCTGGGCTTTTCTGTTGCGTGGGAGGGAAGAGAAGAGCCTCGGCAGAGGAGGGAGCTCCCGGACTAAGAGTGATGGACACATGTCCCCTGGGGCCTTGCTTGACCTTCTCTGTGGAAGGCCTTCCTCTGGGTGCATTCAAGTTAGAGCGGGAGAGGCATGACCCCGGGACCAACAGTTCTGCTCCACCATGCCTGGAACGCTCCACCTGGGGCTTGGCAAGAAGTCAGAACCTGATAGCTTATCTACCACCTCTGGACTCGGGGCCTCAAGGACTTAGGGGCTGCCAGAGAAATGACAGTATCCATCTAATCTGGATCCTCTCTTTGGACTGGTGCTTCCCTGGGAATATTTACTGATCGCTCACTGGGTCATTCTCACATTTAAGCCCTGCTACATTTTACAGAACTTGAGGGTCACAGTTTCACAACTAGTAAGTGGCAGCTGGAGCCCAAACCAGCTGTGTGGATGGGACCCATTACGCCCCTTGCTCCCTTACAACAGTGGCAGGAGCTCCCTGCCAGGAGGCCCTGAGTCTGGGGCCCCTTCTATTCCTCTAGGGGAAAACAATACACATTTGAACTGTGCTCCCTGGAGTTGTGCTCCATAGGGCCCTGCCCCCTTCTTTTCTCTCGGTTTTCCAGGTGAGGGTACAGAGGCCAGGGAGGGCCTACAGCATCCCTAAGGTCAAAGAAACTAGCCAGAAACTGCTCTCGCCATAGATCAACCAACCTTGCATCTAGACCTGTGTGTAAGAGAAAGAGCAAGTAGTGGCCCTCATCGTATACTCCTCAGACCTGAGATACTGGCTCTCCTTCCCACTCCCAAGATCTGCTTCACCAAGTGGCCAGAGGCAGTGGGCAGTAGGCAACTTGGAGGCTTGGGGAGGAAAGATCTCTTTATCGCCTTATCTGCTGCCCTCTAGCTGATGCTACAGCCTGCCACACAGCTGTACCACCTGAGGGGTTTGATCCCCCTCCCCGCCACCCCAGCACTCCAGAGCCCCAGGGCAGTGGAAAGAGGACTGCTGCCGCTGGTCCACATCAGACTTTCCAGGGAGGCTGCTCGCGGCAGAGGGTACTGGATGGAGAGGAGCTGGAGGCGAGCCTTTGGTAAGGAGGATAACCAGCTGCACATGCCAGTGGGGGAAAGGCTTGTCGGCAGGGAAAGGGGGAGGAGACAGCAACTATGATTTTCACCCCTAGTTCCACAGCGTGCTTTTGCCCAGTCCTCCTCCTGCCGTTGGCCATAAAGACACCACACACAATCTAGGGCAGAAGAAGCAACCCCACACAGTCCCCCTGCCCCCATACACATCGCTCTCCACACTCAGAAGTCGGCAAGCAGATACGACTCGGGCTTTGCCTAATCCCAGTTCCAAGTTCTTTCCACAGCAGACTTGGCTCAGGAAGCCAGCCAGCCCCGCTGGAAGACTGAGCTCCCGGGGAAAGTGCGACGTGGCTGACAGCGTGCCCAGAAAGCAGGAGTCCTGACTATGGGATTGGCGGGGAGCTGCCAGCCCCAGGCCTCAAGCCCAGCACCACCCCTGGGAAGCCCCCATCATAATCCCACTACCCAGAAGGCAGGTGCCACTTCCTGCCCACTTGTCCCCACCAGTCCACTCACTTCTGCAGGAACTCCTCCAGCCCACAGGGTTTCAGCACGAAGTCACCCACATCCACATCCCGCAGTTCATCATGGGTGTAGCACAGGGTCTGGTAGATAAGCAAGTCTACAGTGGAAGAACCTGTAAGGGATGAGGCAGGGGGAGGAATGAGGGGGGGCACTGGGGCAGGTGGGGCTCATCCTGACCCCACCCCACCCCCAGCACCATCACCAACCAGATAAAGCAGGCAAACACAGTCTGGGATTGGGAATCAATGGCAAAGGATCCCACACAGTCACAACACAGTCACCCCTGCCCCGCTTCTAGCGATGCTCACACTGCATCCCCACTAACTTACAGTTGCAGGTAAAAGTGAGTGGCTCCCGCAGGCTGTCACACAACACGGTAACCTTCAGGTTAACCTCATCCCCGAGGTGCTCGGGGCTTGGAGTGACAGCGCTCCAGACATACCCGGTGAGGGAGTAGTTTTGGACGCCAGAGCCAGATCGGAGGCTGTGCAGGAAGAGAGGGAGAAGGACCGTCGCTGTGCCTTCAGGAGAGAGCTGTTGACAAGAGGCCTGCTGGGACCTCCCGTCCTGAGGCCCAAGGGCCCCTCCGTCCCACTTGGCCCGTGGCCCTCAGGTCTGCGGGCCAGGAGAGGGGCAGTGGCGAGGCAGCTGTGGGGGACCTGTTCTTGACACGTTTGCTACAGTTGCAAAATGTTTCCCAAGGTGAACTGAACACTAGGGAGAGGCCTAAAACCGCACAGCTTTCCCTAATAAGTTCCATGGAAAATTTTTCTGAAGCCATTTCCTTTCTCTTTTAGCTCCAGATAAGATGACACTCTTATCTCCATCTGGGGTGCCTCTGCTCCTCAGGGCAACTGAGCCTAAAGTGACTGGAATAATTTGACTATTAGATCGAGGTTTCATGAATTTTGTCCAAAAGTGTGAAACTTCTAAGATTCCAAAAAGCCCGCAAATACCTGTTGCAGGAAGCATCCCAGTTACAAATTGAGATATAGTAAATATGGTTCTTCTTCCTCCCTAGAAAGTTCGGAAAGGGGTGACTCGCCTCCCCAGCCCCCGCAACCCTCCCCAGCCCCCCAGTCTTTAACTCTTACATATCCAGCATGTGGCAAAATGCAGCAACTTCCTCATCTCTCTCCTCTGAGACCTCAAACAACTCATGGCCATTGGAGACGGCGTGGGGCCGGGAGCCCACCTTTAAGAGAAGAGCAGCTGACTCAGTGCCTTTTCCCTCATGCCATCCCCTTCCCATAGGCTGCTCCTAGATCTAAACTCTTAAACTCTAGGTGTAAAAACTTTCCGGTGAAAGGGGCATAAAACATGTGGAAGGGACTTTCCTGGTGGTGCAGTGGTTAAGAATCCACCTGCCAAAGCAGGGGACACGGGTTCGAGCCTTGGTCCAGGAAGATCCCACATGTCACGGAGCAGCTAAGCCCATGCGCCACAACTACTGAGCCCACGTGCCACAACTACTGAAGCCCATGAGCGTAGAGCCCAAGCTCTGCAACAAGAGAAGCCACTGCAATGAGGAGCCTGCGCACCACAACAAACAGTAGCCCCCACTCACCACAACTAGAGAAAGCCCACGTGCAGCAACAAAGACCCAATGCAGCCAAAAATAATAATAAATTTTTTAAAGTAATTAATTGAAAAAAAAGAAGTTAAGACTGATTTGTAAAAAAAAAAAAAAAAAAAAAGGAAAGAAAGAAAATGTGGCAAATCCAGGAATATATTTATCTGGCGTCCTAGGAGACCAAGAGCCAAGTTGAAAGAGTACTTGAAGCCTTGGCTGAGTCTGGAAGCCTGGATGGGATGGACATGAGTGTGGCCAAACCTCCTTCCCGAGAGGCCAGTGTCTAATGAGCTCAACCCTGTTGGTCAGCTAGTACCCGGCTTGCTGGGCCCTGGGGCTGGCTATCTGGGGGATGCTCCCAGAGGCATGGCGGGGAGCTGAGCAGACAGCTGTTTCCCCATCCACCACTGAGGCCACAGCAAGTGGGTTGCCCAAACAGTCCCCAGGGAAGTGGGCCCTGGGCAAAGCTTCAACATCCACAGCACACCCCAGGGACCCAACACAGAGACAGATGGAGAGACCATAGATGGAGGCAATGACTCAGACACATGTGCCTTCCCGGTCAATGCTATTTGAGGGAGAAAGCATCAAAGCAGCTTTCTGGGCAGCAAAGAACCTGGTAGAAGACTTAGCTCTTCCTGGCTCTCGAATCTTCTGGTCCCCAACAGCTGGAATGTCAGGGAGCCTGCATGGGCCCCACTTCCTGTCCAAGAATATGTGCGCTGGTGGGGATTCTCACAGACAAGACCTCAAACTGTCCCCCTCCACAGAGCTGCTTTCAGTCACCCATGAGGAGTTCTAACTCAGCCCTCAAACAAGGCCTGCAGCACAGCCCCAGGGAGGAGGAAGTGGAGGAGGAGCTGGTGCATGGCAGGTTTCGGCCTGACAGGCCTGCCCAGAGCCTCCAGGGGAGGCCACCCCAAGGGAATGGAGCGACTGCTCAGATGGAGTGCCGGCCTGCATCCGGTAAAGGCGGCCACTTCCCGGCCACTTCTGGGGAGCCAAGCTCCAGTCTGCACATACGCAACACCTCACCTCTCAGCCTCCCCCTGGCTATTCCCCTGTCCTCCCCGCCCCTTGGGGCAGATGGCGGCAACCGAGCTCCTCATTTGAATACCCAGATTGTTTCCTCTGAGTGACTCTCTCTCATTGGCCTTGCTCCCCTGGGTGAGGATGGAGGGGGTGCAGAGAGAGGAGGGTGGCCGTGGGGGCAGTTGGCATGGGAGGCCCCGGCTCTGCCAAGTTCATGCCTGTATCCCAGTCAAAACAATAGTACCACTGTCAGCAACTAACCCACAAAAATGAGAGTGACAGAGTGACAGAGAGAGACAGAGACAGAGACAGAGAGACAGAGAAAGGAGGGGAAGGCAAGGGGCATACAGAACTGAGTGGCGACCGAGGGCCACTTTCATGCCTTTTCAGTACCACGCACGGGCTCCACAAGAAAACAACAGCCACTTACGTGTGCCCTGCTGGCAGGCCCTGGTGGCATCGCCCGACGCTGGCTGGGGGAGTCTGCGGGGCAGAGGCTGGCAGCAGGGGTACCAGGCTGGCATCTGGAGCCAACCATTTCCTCAGCTGGCTCCGCAGGCCTGGGATAAGGAGGATCCTTCCGGCTGGAGGCCCGGCGAAGGCGGGGCGGTGGTACCGGCCGAGGGCCCAAAGGGCCCCCCCTCCCGGAGGGATGAGCCCCTGCACCAGGCTGGGGTGGGGAGGACCAAGGCCGCATGTCCCCCTAAGAAGTGGCAAGGGCCTTTTGCTTTGCCCTAGCTTCTTCAAGGAGACTCGGGACCAAGCTCCCTCCCAGAACTCTGATAACACACAGGGGATGGGGGAAGGGTGAGGGAGGGGGGGCGGGGGGGGCGCGGGGGAGCAGGAGAGGAAGCCACAGAGGCGACCACCTACCAGGGTGGCCTGACTCGGTGTGAGCAGGCCCAGCTGTGAGGAACAGAATCTCCCTGTCCCTATAAATAGCGGGAACAGCCCCACCTCTCAGAACAAGGCCTTTAAAAAGCCCTGCTGTGACTCTAGAGCTGCGGCTTATCCCAGGAGCTGCCTCTGCTCCGGGGGACTCTCTTAGCAGAAGCACAGGAAGGAAGGGCCATGTGGCTTTTCCAGAGCTGTGAAGGATCCCAACTGCTGGGACACAAGGTGGGAAAGCCCCAGTGTCCCTTAGACAATGGAGAAGGAGGAAACAGGGATGGAATGAGGTGGAACGCTATCAGGACAGCACAGAAGTCATCGGCCACGGGGGTGCCTCTCGACTCCTCTGGGACCAGGGTTTCCAGGGCCCAAGGATGAAATACAAAGCAGGCGTCAGCTCCCACCCACGGAGACGCTGCTGACACTTTTTAAACCAGAAAAGATCAAAGCTGCCCTGGAACCTACCCCATGCTTCTGCGTAGATACTTTGCTATTTTATACTACGTACTGATGAAAGTGAAATTATTATTGTCATACTGTGTACTTTTTTCTAAATATTTTCACTGTGAAAAGAGATGGATGATGGTGAGGGTTGCACAACAATGTAAATGTACTTAATGCCACTGAACTGTGTACTTACAATTGGTTAAGATAGTAAATTTTATGGTATGTATATTTTATCACAATGAGAGAGAGAGAGGTGTGCACGCACATACACGGAGGGCAGGGAGGAGAGAGACAGGGGTAGAGAGACAGACTGACAGTGACAAAGGGAAAGAGGCAGAGAGAGAGACACAGTGGGAGAGGTGGGGAGAGACAGAGAGAGGGAGAGAGACAGAGAAACATGGAGAGAGGAGCGAGAACAGTGGCGCCTTGGGATGACAGAGAACAGGGCTCTGCACCGCGGATCACCAGGCACGGCTGCTGGGAGGTCTGGACCAGGGTCTGGACTCAGTGAGCACTAAACATCGGTGCGTATCATGATTGAACCTCATCACCACACAGCATTTTTGGCAGAGTAGAAAGTCAGAAAGCAGAAGCAACTCACCCCAGTGCACAAGGCCATTCTGCCACAGAGTAAACAGTGCATCCTCTCATCCCAGTTCCGTTCTTATATCACAAAGTGGGCATTCCAAAACGCCTGCCCCCAGAAGGGCCGTTTGGCCAAGATACACAAAACTTGGCCCTGAAAAGGAGCCGTCTCTACCGGTGTCCTTCTTCCCTCCCCTACCCCGGCCCAGGGGCCCAATGTCAGAAGCAGAGGGCAGGAGAGGACCGAAAGGGTGAGCGTGGAGCTGATTTGGATTTGGACAGCAAAGAAGAAAGAGGGACTATTCTTTGTTTCTGAATGACAAGGGGAAAGGGGGACAGAAGAAACATAATAAGATCCTCACCGGAGCTGCAGAAATCCGGCGGTTCTTGCCAGCTGTCGAATTTTTCCGATTGGCGTAGCAGGAGGTATAGGTGCGGGGGGGCACCTGAGGAGGCATGGTCTTGCTCCGGGCCACGGGTTTTCCAGGAGTGTCCTTGCCAAAGTCCAGGGGCCCCCAGCCCTCCTTCCAGCCCCTGGTGGCGTCCCGCAGGATCTCTGCATCATAGGTTGACTTCAAGTTGAGCCGCGTAATAGCATCATTGATACCATCGTAGTCCATGGACCCCAGGAGACGCCCTGGACCCCCGCCTCCCGGCTCCTCTCCCTCTTCTAGGATCCGATGCCCCAGCAATTTACCTGGAGGTTGTTCGACCAAAGAAAAAGTGTTGATGTCATTGGGCTGGGAGATCTTGGAGGAGGAGGGGGACCCCTTTCTGGGAGGCAGGGGAGGAGTGTCCCAGATAGACACTCGGGGAGGCAAAGGAGGTGGGGACAGTTTCTTAGAAGAGTCGTCTGTGTCCCCCAGCCCTGGGGACAAAGAGAGCCCCACATCTGAACCACCAAAAATGTAGAGATAGTCTCCAGCCAGGGAGCCTTTGGGCCAGGGATCTGGACCACGCGGGGAGCCCTGGGAGGTAGAGTGGTTGGGCAGCCCTTCCTGTGGGGAGAGCGAGTTGTAATTGAGGGTAGGATCAGAGCCAGAAAGACCGCGTAAGAGCTTGAGGTCCTTCCGCCTTCCTGCTGGCTTGCTGTAGAAGTCTAGGACAGGCTCATCCCAGCTGATGAGAGAGGGGTCTGCGTTCTGCTTGACTCTGCTTTCCTCCTTGTCATGCCGAAGCCGGGACAGAGCATCATACTCCATCTGCAGGGCTTCGGCCATGGCCAGCTCTTTGCGGCTGATGCCCACCGACTCCAAGGACTTCCAGTGTTCCCCGTTGCCCTGAGTTGAAGACATGGTGAGGATGGGGGACAGAGGAGACAAGAAAGTCTTCTACTTGCTGGCAATGTCAGGTCTGCAGGGTTGTGGCATGGTGTCCGGGCACCTGCAAGTGAGGGGTAAAAACATCAGTCATTCAGTCACAAAAAGCGATGTGTCAATAATCTGACTGGGTGACATAATCTGGGCCACTGCCTGTTTCTTGAGTGCCTACAACACATGGAAAGAAACAGAAAGATGGAGGAAAAAAGAGATACCAAGACAACTTTATCTTACATACATCCACCCTTCCATTCATCTATGCATGTTTCCATCTCTGGTCTCTAAATCCCATCCTCATCTCTCTCACAGGTACCCCGAGGAAAGAGGTTAGGCACCATGTATCAGCTAAGAGGAACAGATGGAGACAAGGGCTCTTCAGTCAGTTTAAAGAGACACAAATGAACATATCTACAAAACAGAAATGACTCACAAACATAGAAAACAGATTTGTGGTTGCCAAAGGGGGTGGAGTGGGGAAGGACTGGGAGTTCGGAATTAGCAGATGCAAACTATTATTCGTAGGATGGATAAACAACAAGCTCCTACTGTTTAGCACAGGGAACTATCATCAATAGCCTGTGATAAACCATAAGGGAAAAGAATGTGATAAGGAATATATAAACTCAGTCACTTTGCTGTACAGCAGAAATTAACACATTATTGTAAATCAACTATACTTCAATAAATATTCTTTTAAATAAAATAAACGAAGAGGACAGCTCTCACACACTACTGGTGGTGAATGTCAAATGGTACAACCACTCTGGAAAACAGGCAGCTTCTTTTGCGACATCGAAAAACTGGAAACAACCCAATGTCCACCAGCAGGTGAATGGATTAAAAAAATGTGATGTGTCCACACAACTGAATACTACTCAGCAACAAAAAGGAATTAATTATCGATACCTGCAATAACATGGATGAATCTCAAAATAACTATGCTGCATGAAAGAAGTCAGACAAAGGAGCATGAGTATGTAGGATTCCACTTATATAAAATTCTGGAAAATGAAAACTAATCTACAGACGGAAAGCAGATCAATGGCTCTCTGGGAAGGGGTGGAAAGAGGGTTACAAAGGAGCCTAAGGAAACTTTTGAGGACGATGAAAATGTTCCCTATCTTGATTGTGGTAATAGTTTCACAGGTATAGACATATGTCAAAATTTATCACGTTGCACACTTTAAATATGTACAATTTATTGTATGTCAATTATACTCAATAAAGCTATAAATGAAAAGTACAATAAAGTCCTATGAAACAACTACTCAGACTGCACTAGGATCCTCCCAAAGGACACCAATATGGGCAATAAAACAAAGCTTGCCAACATGTGAAACTCGGGCACCTGATGGAGCACAGGTGTGCCAAAATATTGATTTCTGTCAGCCCCTAGGAAGCCAGACAGGAAGATAACACCCCACACACACACCGCCACCCCCCTGGCCAGCTGCCTCTGGCCACAAGCAGCCCCCTTCGTTTACTCCAGTGTTGGCATCCTTTTCCTTCAGAAGCCGTGACGTGAAAAGGCACTGAAGGCATGGTTGTAATGACAAGGTTAGCCGGGTCCAGTGGTTCTCAACCCTGGCCGCACATAAGAAACACTGGGGGAGCTTTTTATTTTTTTAATTTTTTAAAATTTATTAATTTATTTATTGGCTGTGTTGGGTCTGCGTTGCTGTGCACGGGTCTTCTGTAGTTGTGGTGAGCAAGGGCTACTCTTCGTTGCGGTGTGCGGGCTTCTCATTGCAGTGGCTCCTCTTGTTGTACAGCACGGGCTCTAGGCGCACGGGCTTCAGTATTTGTGGCACACAGGCTCAATGGTTGTGGCTCACGGGCTCTAGAGGGCAGGCTCAGTAGCTGCAGCACACGGGCTCAGTTGCTCTGCAGCACGTGGGATATTCCCGGATCAGGAATCGAACGCACGTCCCCAGCACTGGTAGCCAGATTCTTAACCGCTGCGCCACCAGGGAAGTCCTGGGGGGGCTTTTTTTTTTTTTAATTAATTTTTATTGGAATATGTTGCTTTACAATGTTGTGTTAGCTTCTACTGCACAGCAAAATGAATCAGTCACGTATATACATATATCCCCTCCATTTAGGACACTATAGTGTATTAAGAAGAGTTCCTTGCGCTATACAGTATGTTCCCACTGGTTGTCTATTTTATACATAGTATTGATAGTGTACATGTATCAATCCTACTCTCCCCTGGGGGAACTTTTTAAAAGTACTGATGCCCAGGTACTCTCAAGAGATTTTGATTTAATTAGTCTGCAGTAGGGCAGTGGTATTTTTAAAAACTCCCCAAGAGGGACTTCCCTGGTGGCACAATGGTTAAGACTCTGTGCTCACAATGCAGGGGTCCCAGGTCTGATCCCTGGTCAGGGAACTAGATCCCACATGCATGTCACAACTAATAGTTCACATGCCACAACTAAGGAGTCAGTGAGCTGCAACTAAGGAGCCTGCCTGCCGCAACTAAGGAGCCCAAGTGCTGCAACTAAGACCCAGTGAAACTGAATAAATACATAAAAAACTCCCCAAGAGATTCTAGTCTGTAGCTGAAGCTGAGAACCATGGACCTGTGTGTGTATGTGTGTTTCAGATTAGGTTGGGGTGAGTGTGAGGTAAGTCACTTCTGATCCTTCTTGCCAGCAGCTGAGAAGTTCACAATTTCATAAAATTATCAAAAATCCTTCATGTTATTGTACTGCTTTACCCAGCAGTTAACAAACATACGAAACACGTCCTTCCTCATGATTAGAAAACTGAAAACATCAACAGGAAAAAAGTTCTGATAGATTCATGGGTGACAAGTTCCATCAGACCTCAAATGAGTTAGGACAAGAGTATGCCTTAGCCTGAGGTGGCCTCCCA
This sequence comes from Hippopotamus amphibius kiboko, assembly GCF_030028045.1. Classification (NCBI taxonomy): domain Eukaryota; kingdom Metazoa; phylum Chordata; class Mammalia; order Artiodactyla; family Hippopotamidae; genus Hippopotamus; species Hippopotamus amphibius. The sequence goes on from NC_080188.1 coordinate 153,581,115, forward strand.
GGATCCTGGTGCATCCATCAGGCATAGGCTGTCTCAGTGAGTCTTAGGAAGTATTTTCCCCAAAATGGAACAGCCCAAGCCCAGCTTCAGGGCATACAAAGCGGCTCTCTGCTGATTTTTCTCTGCCTGTTGAGTTTCTCCACCCCTTAACAGCTCCTTACAGATTTATTTTTATCCACAGAGGGTAAGAGGGAGTCTTGCTATTTAAAATTAAAAGGAATTGGATGAGCAAATGAAGATACCCAGAACTTGGTTGCCCAGAGATGGGAAACTGGGCCCAAGAAAAGGAGGGCCTAGTGCTTTTGATGGGAGACACTGGATAAATGCTCAAAGTTGAATTGAACCTTTATTTATTTATTTTTAATCTTATATATGTATATTTTAAATTAATTTTATTTATTGGCTGCGTTGGGTCTGCGTTGCTGCATGCGGGCTTTCTAATTGTGGAGAGCAGGGGCTACTCTTCGTTGTGGTGTGCAGGCTTCTCGTTGCAGTGGCTTCTCTTATTGCAGAGCACAGACTCTAGGCGTGTGGGCTTCAGTAGTTGTGGCACATGGGCTCAACAGTTGTGGTTCACAGGCTCTAGAGCGCAGGCTCAGTAGTTGTGGCACACGGGCTTAGTCGCTCCGTGGCGTGTGGGATCTTCCTTTGACCAGGGATAGAACCTGTGTTCCCTGCATTGGCAGACGGGTTCTTAACCACTGCGCCACCAGGGAAGTCCCAAGCTTAACCCTTTTCATTCAGAGAACAACTGTATTTTCAGCCGGGGGCTGGAACAAGCAGAGTAGTAAGATTGGCCTTAGCCAGGCACCACTATGAGGAGAAAAACTGAGGCCACTGGAAATAACCTCTCTCAATTTCCTGCCTTTCTTCCCCACTAACTTACCCACACTTGCATTTGGCCTCACTTTCACCTTTCGGTCTCAGGGCAAGCAGGTCCCCGCCTCCCGCTGAGGGATAAGCCTCCTGGGCGCTTGCCCCACCCACTGGGTCTCCTCTGGGATGAAGCTCCTCGAACTTCCTTCCCATCCCTCTACTGTATCTTCATCTCTTCTCCTTAACTGGGTCTCTCTCTTCAGCACATAAACATGATCAAGCTTCTAGCCTTAAAAAGAAAAAAGAAGAAGAAACAAAAATCAGAACCCTACACCCTAAGCACCTTCTCTTGACTTTTTGTCCTTCAGCTCATACCCTCCCTGTTCTTCCTTCCCTTCCCTGCCAAGCTTCACAAGAGCAGAAGACACATGAGGTTTCTCAGTCTCCCTTATTTACTCTTCAGCTCACTGTAATCTGACTTCTGCCCCCAACATTCCACTAAAATGCCCCAGCAACAATGCCCCGGACACCCAGTTCCATAGGCATTTCTTTTTTTTAATAATATCTGTGAATGTCTGTCAACATTTTAGTGTTTCAGACATGTTCTCATTTTAAAAAAATATATATTTATTTGGCTACATCAGGTCTCAGTTGTGGCATGTGGGATCTTTCACTGTGGCGCTCAGGCTCCAGAGTGCGCGAGCTCAGTAGTTGTGGCAGGAGGGCTCTCTAGTTGTGGTGCACAGGCTCTAGAGCACACAGCCTTAGTTGCCCTGCAGGATCGTAGTTCCCCGACCAGGGATTGAACCTGCGTCCCTAGCACTGGAAGGCAGATTCTTAACCACTGGACCACCAGAGAAGTCTCTCCATAGGCATTTCTAACTGCCCAGACATTGCTGTTGCACTTGGCGCTCAGACCATTCCCTTCTTCCTTATATCCTTTCTCCCATATATCCTCTACCCCCTGGCTTCCATGACACTACTTTTTCTTGTTCTCCACCTCCATCGTTGTCCTTCTCTTTCTTTGTCCACCCCTGAAATGTTGGTGTTGGCTCCAGAATCCATTCTCAGCCTCTGTTAATGGACACCCTCTCTGGGCAGTCTCATCTGTTCTCCCACTCACATCACATGTGTGTTGATGATCCCAAATGTGTCTCTCTCCCCCCAGGTTGATAGGCCCACCCATTTCTCAAACCCCAGATGTCCAAGCTGAACCTTCTTATTTCCCTCCCACAACCTTCTCCTCCTTCCCGGTTCCCCGTCTGGCACCACCATAGTCAGCCAAGCCAGAAACCCGACAGTCATCCTGGATTCCTCCTTCCCTTTCATCCCATGCAGTCACCAAGGCCTGCCAACTTTCCCTCTTAATACTTCCCAAATCTAGTCCTTCCTCCTATTCTAACTGCTGCTGCCCTATTAAACCCACATCTTCTCCCACTTGGGCTATTACAATAACCTTCTAACAGTCCTTCCTCCTACTAATCTTTCCTTCTTTAAAGCTTGCTCCCCAGAGCAGCCAGAGGGCTCTTTCTAAAGTGTAAATCTGATCGTCTCACTCTCTGCTTAAGCCCCTGCAAAGGCTCTCTATTTGATTCCTTTACAAGGCCTTTATCACCAGCCCCCACCTCCCTCTCATCTCCAACCATTCACTACCACATATTTGATACCTCTGTGATTTTGTGCAGCATCTTCTGGCTCAGAGGCACGCCCTTTCCAACTGCCAACCATCTTTGCCTAAGTGATTCTAACTGCTCAGACTTTGCTCAGACATCAAGTTCTTCAGAAAGCCTTCTCTGAACCCTCAGATTGAACTAAGGGCCCCCTCTTCACGCTCCCAATAGCAACCTGTATATATTGAATACCTCAAATATCGTCTTGAAATATTTTATTCAAAATTAAATGTGTATTAACCTGTCACCCCCACTGAGCTCCTCAAGTTCCAAAATCACCTCATTTCCACTAAGAAAAATGGACCTGAACTGGGATATAGGGGTAGAGCTTTCTGGTGGTAAGAATTTTCACACATGGGGATGGGTGATCAGGATACAGGTAGTGTCCTTCCTTGGGGATCCTTCAAAGGTAGGACTGGGATTCAACTAACAGGAGCACGTTTGGCACCTATAAATGCAGGTGGGCAGACAGACCACAGAAAGTGCCTTCCAGCCCTGGGATTCTTTGATTCTGACCTATTGATTCCCTTCAGTCCCATTTCTCGAAGGACTCCAACGTTAGCCCTGGAAGGAAAGCGAAGAAAAGGCCTGAGGAGGAATTCCCTGGTGGTCCACTGGTTAGGACTCTGCGCTTTCACTGCTGAGGACCCAGGTTCAATCTCTGTTCAGGGGGAACTAAGATCCCACAAGCCTCGCAGCACAGCACAGCCGGCTGGCTGAGGAGGGAAAAAAAGAAATGCCCGAGGGAGATCCAGCAGGCCCAGCTCCTGAGGCTCTTCCCAGACTGGAATTCAAACGCAGAAAGCTGAGCTACCCCTCTCTAACCCCCGGCCCCCTGGCTCCCAGCCAGGACGCCACCAGACTGTCAGCCGTGCAAAGGAGGCCCAGCCCACTGACGGATCTCGCGTCCAGGGCCACACTGGCAGCTTCGCCTTCCAAAACGTGCAGTGTTCTGCTCGCTCGTACGCGGAGGGATCCGTGGTGAGGAGGCAGGACAAGCAGCGTTCCCCGCAGGACCAGGACACCAGGACCAGGAGGGCCACCCCTAAGGTGGAGGGAAGGTTCAGGGCAAGCACCCAGGCGCAGAGGAAATCCACAGAGGGAAAGAGGGAAGGCAGGAGCAACCAGTCCCATCCACCTGCAGCTAGAGGGAGCTGACTTCCGCTAAGAACTCAGCCCCGAATTTCATCTTCCAGGAGGGGTGGGGACACACAAAGTACTTTAGGAATCAGTCTCACGTTTCTGGCCTCCCCCATTCTCTTCCCCAATTCAGTTCCCTCCCCGCCAGGCTCTGCTGGGTTGACAAATTTTCTATTCCCTGAGTCCTCAAGGGCTGCTAGGGATTCTGTAAAAAAGCAAATATCCATGTAGGTCCCACGAAAGAGCTGGGGGTGGACGAGGGCCTGGGTCTTTGCCACCCCACAGCTCGTCCAGGAAGAAAAGGCTGGTATGGCTCTGTGGCAGCACTCCACAGAGCACCCACGCACCGCACGCTATGTGAATGACACCCGCTACCACAACAAAGAGAATGGTGTCGCCTGGAGTTGTGCACCTTGGTGGCCCCAGCTGTGTTCTTCTTTAGTATCTATCTCTCAGAAAGTAGCCGGAAATCATCTGAAAGACCATTTTCAGCCAGATTGCTTTCACCACCTGCATGCACTAATTGTTAACACTTCCCCACATTTGAGCACACATTCTCTTTCTCTGCTTAATATTTGAAAGTAAGATACAAATGCTTCACTTCTAAATATTTCAGCCTGAATCTCTACAGAACTAGGACGTTCTCCGATGTAAACACTGGTATGCCAATTAGCATACCGGCAACATTTAACGTTCACACAATAATATTATCCAATGTGGGGGTCTACATTTGAATGTTTGTAATTATCACCTGGGAAGTTTTTCAAACATACAAATTCCTGGCCCCTCTCCCGGAAGGTCTGATTCAGTGGGGTGACTTCCTGGACTTGGGACATTTCAGAGCCCCTCGGGCAATTCAGATGTGCAGTCAGGTTTGACACCAAAGACTAGCGTTTCAGAACTACCAGGGAGACAGGAGGGAACTGGGGAAAGGGACCCCAAAGAGCACCAGGCGGTCAGCTGGTGAAGGAAGAGAGCATGCTTATGGCCAAGCAGGTCGGTGCCAGGGTCTAAGCAGCACCAGGCACCAAACTCAGCCCGCACAGCTGCCAACTGACGGCTGGAGGTCGGCGGGGGAGGAAGCGGGTCAGGGCAGAGCCACACAATGGTTCAGCGTCAAAGGGTGGAGGGAAAGGAGAGGGTGCTCCCTCAAGAGAGCTGGCTCTGTTCAGTGCCTGTGCCAGAGAGGGAGGGGCCCCAGGGGCCAGCGATGACACCAGCCGAGGGTGGAGAGGACTTCCTGTCGCCTTGCTGGAGGGCACCGTATCAGAACTGCCCTGCTTGGGACAGACTAATAGGTCTGGGTCATCTCCCCACATCCTGAGCCACAGAGCTGGATTCTAATGGGCACTGAGTACCAGCTATGTGCCATGCTCCATGCTAGACCCAGAAGTATTCAGATGACTGTGGCACAATTCCAGGAAGCTTACAGTCTAGCAAAGGTGATAGATGTATCATAAATAATTCAATCCCCCCTTTGGGGCACAAAGCAGTGAACCTTGCACGTCTTGGCCCATCTTCACTGAGCAGAGGAAATGGAGAGCTATCAAGAAAGGTGGTGAAAAAATACGGAGGGTCTCCAGCCCCAAGCCTTTTAGTAGTTACTAAGGGAAGATGACTCAGTTCTAGGACTGCCCTAGGAAGGGACCTTCAGTACCTCCTCTCAGTACAGAATGGGTCAAAAGCTTGGAGGCCATAAGCACTTAAACCCTTTGGCTTCCAGAGCTTTCTTTTCTGAGAGGACCCTGCCCCTATCCACCCCCTGACACCCACACTTACCCAGGCCCCAAATCCCACTGGCTTTGCAGCCAAGGACCCCCTACCCCTCACTCCACACCCTGCTGCCCTGCTCCACCTCTCCCCTCCCACAGCCCCAGCTGCAACAGGAAAGTCAGCATGCCCTATGCCAGGAGTCCGACTCCTCCAGCAGGAAGGTATAACAAGAAGTCAAGTAGGTCAACTCCCTGCCTCAAACAGATGTGCAGCTGATCCCTGCTTCTGTACTGGAAACCTACAGGTTTTATACAGCTCTACAAGCTTCTTTGATGTCAGGCCCATCACTGAGTCGCATGCACCAACAAAGTCTTTCTCTTATTTAACTGTATTCTCTCTGTGTGGTTCTCAGCTCCAAATGTGAGGAGACGGAATATAACTGCCTGCATTTTCTTCCCACTCATACAGCCCCTCTCTAGCATCCTCTTAGCCAAATTAAAGCAGCCCCATGTGGTTCAGTCCTTGTTACTGGAAATTACTTTCCATCTCTCTCTTTCCTGGGCCTACCCTGGACTCTCTACCAATTTGAAGCCGAAGTGGACACAAGAGTTAATAAAGGGCTCTCTGGGTCCTAAAAGAGCAGAGGGACAAGAGACTGCGTGACGCAGTTACATCAGTTGGGTTTGCATTCAGAGCCCTGAGTTCCCGTTCTCAGCTCAGAAACCATTTGTGCAGCTGGTTCTGTTCACACACATACATGCGCGCATGCGCGCGCGCGCACACACACACACACACACACACACACACACACACACACACACACACGGAATCCCTGGAGATCACAGCTTGTAGCACACACTCTGTAGATTTGGGATCTGGGTACAAAGAGAGTCAGGGATGGAAGAGGTGAGGCAGCTCGAGGCTCTTCTCAAAACTTTCCTTCCTACAGCTGGCGATTTAGATGGCAGGGCCCAGGACCAGGAGCTGGCAACCGGCTGAATGGAACGTTTAGCAAAAAGGAAAGAAAGGTCTTGGCAGTGTGTGGGTTTCTAACCCAGGAACCATCCCGGGAGCCAGAGCAGCCACACCTCCCCTCTGTCTGATCCTCACTTCCTGCTTTCTCCACCCCCTGCCCCCAGCTGCCGCAGCCCCAAGAACCAGTCCTTCTAGTTCAGATCCACCAGGTTCCCTCCGAGGAGCATGGCAGTTAAGAATTAATTAATCAACTCTCTGGAGAAAGGCAGTGGACAGGATAGAGGAGGAAAAGAGGAGCTCCCAGAATGACCTTCCCTTAATAATCTTGGCCTCCGGTTGAAAGGACTCCTGAGGAAACTTCTTTACAGACAAAGTTCACACTAGCCCACCCACATAAGAAAAACAACCCAACATTTCCAAACAGCAACATCTAGGAAACCTCAGGCTCTCTGAAGGTCCTATAGGTCCCTGAAGCATAAAGGAAGCCCCTCTGGGAGGAGGATATAAGAAAGTCAGTGGAGAAGGCGATGGGGACACAAGAGCCCTTCACGGAGCCATTTGCTTGCTGCAAACCAAGGGCTCTTGCAAGGCTCATACTGCCGCCTCTGTCCCCTCCAGCTCAATCTCCAGTTCAGCTTCCCCAGCTCATGCCCTTTGGAATCCAGTTCTCCAGGATTCCTGCGTGGGCTGGGAAAACTCCCTAGAGGAGGCCAGCCCATTAAGCAGAATCCAGCCAGAAAGCAGGTCACAGCTGCTCCCATCCAGCCGCGGCACCAAAGCGAGGACACAGCATACCAACAAGGTCCTGCTCTGCCTGGAGGACTCAACTGGGGGGAGAGATGAGAGGCAGTGCTGCTCCACCTCACGGCTCCGGTCCAGACTCCTCAAGGACTCACCAGCTGGGTGGGGCCAACCCATCAGAGTCTGCAAGGAGGAAGAAGACAGCGCTGAGCAGCACTTCAAACTACAGCCCAGCCCATGTCAAGGGGATGGAGATGTATCTCAGGGTAACTACAGAGGCATCAGACTAACCACAGTCTACTGAATAATGCCAGGGAGGCTACCCTCCAAAATAATGACATCTTGCTGGGGATCCACACTCTGATCTTTAGGGAGTGTCTCCAATTCATTCAATCATAACAATGCTTATTTTCAGGTAGCACCTTTCTTAGAGATCTGAAAGGTTATCTCTCTTCTCCATGACAGGGTCCTCCTGTCTATTAGAGATGAGTAGAATGAGGCCCACGGAGGGTCGGTGACTTTGCCTGGGTCTCACCGTGGAGCCACAGCAGAGCCGGGAAGAGCCCACAGACCCAGTGTGGGGAGGCTGCTTGGTGCTGGTCCTCAGAAACAACCTTGGCCCCAGCCCTGTGCTCCTCCCCACGCGTACACATTTGGCACCAACGTGCCAGAGCCTGGGACGAGAAGGAGCCAGGGACTTGGTCCCCAGAAGAATTCTACAGAGCAGAGACGCTGGTGCCAGCAGCCCCCACGCAGTGGCACCGCCTGTGGGAGGAGTGGGGGCGGCTGCCTGGAAGCCTGGGTTAAGGAGCCAGTGGGCAAGGACAGGCTGCGTAGGCAGCTGACAGACACCTGCTTGGCTCAGAGGAGGGTAAAAGGAAGCTGAGCAGAAAAAGACTGAGGCGGTCACCCATGGGAACCTGGGAGGAGAGGAGATCAGCCCCAGCACCATGCCCAGGGCAAGCTCCTTCCCTCCGTCCTGGCAGGGAGGCTCTGCACCACTGTCCACAAGCCCTGCCCACTGTCCCTCTGCCAGCACAGTCCCTAAACCAGCAATCTTGACACGTCTGATAATAGAGAACATCTTCAATTAGTGCCAACTCCCCAAATCAAGAAAGTCTCTGATAGACTGGAGTCGCTCCCAGGGACCCGAAGCCACAGGAATCACACAAACTGCACCCCGCACACACACGCTACACCCCCACCTCCACCACACGCACCCTCCGACTCACTCCCTCATCAGCTCACTGAGGGCGGAAGAAGCTGGCCTAGACACCTTGAGGAGACAGTCTTAGTGCCACTGGCAAAGAAGCCTGAGAAAAGCAGACGGAAAGTTGAACAGGAAGAAAAAAGAAAACAGGACCTCTAGGCGCCATAGGCAGCTCTGGGCTTTTCCAAGCAGGCCCTCCTTTGTCCATATTCCAGCATGTGTGGACAGGCTGGGCCAGCCAGGACAGCACCGGGGAGGGACATGCCAGGGAAGGAGACTCCAGACACAAGAGCCCAGGAGAGCCTTTGCCCAAAGGTCACTGGGCTTCCGGCCAGCCTCGGGGGCAGCCGGTTATTTCCTAGGTCAGGGCAGAATGGAGAAACCTGCAGGTCCCCCCAAACCAGAGTGGGAAAGGGAAGTGGTGTCAGCTCTCAAGTAGCCCCCTTCTTTCAGACCAGAAACACACACACACACACCACCAAACATCTGATACTAATTTACACAGGGGTGTTAGAGGCCAAAGTGTTAGTCCCTCCCAGGGAGGTTTGCATTTAAGAAGCAGAGTCTGAGGAGAGGGATGTTCAACCTAAAAGAATCTGGAAGTGGTAAAGCAAATTTCTAGTGGCACTGGGAGAAATGGTCCTCGAAAAGGTAGGGGAGGTGGATCTCTGGCACAGGCCTTGTCCGTCCATGTTTCCTGAACCCCAGGAATCTCTTGACCCTCTCCAGGGCATAAGTACCCCCAAGCGCTGCCCATTAGGCAGCTGATCCCTTTAAGTCACTGAGCCCGCAATCCTTGGCCTTGGCTGCTGTTAGCCTGGCCTCACCCAGCAGCCACGAAGTTTCACTCCACTCTTCCTGGTAGCAGGCCGGAAGTATATCTTGCTCCGCGTCAGCCAAGGACACTGAACCCAGGGGGAGACCAAGGATTCCTACCAAGGTCAAAGGAGAAATCCCACATGGGATGCAGGGCCCTAAGAGGGAACTGAGAAATGAGATCTTCCTCGAGATGGCCTCTCAGTGTCCAGAATCCCCAAGCCACAGGGAAGAGGATACCTGATGGGGGGACTGGGAAGGAGGCAGTGGTCCTGACAGTGCCAGATCCCAGCCAGGACTCTCCTCAATCCCCTAGACCTGTCATAATGGTAGTTCCAGTTCCCTGGTCTAGACTCCCCAAGTCCTGTTTCCCATTCCACCTGACTCTTAGGGCCTCAAAAGCTATGGGTGCAACTGGAGGCACTTTTCTTCCTGCTTTCTCTCTACTCTTTCCATCCCAAATCAAGATGCTCAGAAATCTTCCCTGGTCAACCCTTTCAAACTCTCCTTATTTCTTTCACTCTCTCAGTGTCTCCTAAACACTCTGATTGCTGATTGATGATGACTGATTAAAATGGAGGCCCTAGTGTCTGGGACACAAGAACAACACATTTCCCTTAGATGGTGTTAAAACAACCATTTTGCATCTCTGGGCATGGAGGGGTCAAGAAGATTTATTGTGTAAGTAGGACGTGACCTAGGAGATGGGGGAGTAGACAAGAAGTCATGTCAGTTTCAGTGTTGCTCTATACACGCCCTAATGCCTTTCTCCCATCTCCTATGTCCCACTTTGTGCAGGAAGGTCCCAAGGGAGACAGAGCCCAGGTCTATACCCAGCATGGGGACACTCAGCAGAGGGGTGGACCAGCTGCCCACCTAGCTTAGTGTAGCACACTCACATGCCATCAGCCCCCACCTTCATAGGGCCCTTGCCCATGTGACCCTCACTCGGGGTCTTCCAGGGTAGCAATGGTCAGAGGCCATTCTCAGCAGGGATTAGCTGCATGCCTGCGGCTGGATGAGAGTAGCCAGAATGTGACTGTATGTGCAGGCATAATGGAGCTAGCCGTCCACAGCTCCCTTGCTGAAATGCTATCGCAATGCGTGTAAACACCATTACAAAGTCGGTCAGATTAGCACTACAAGGATTTGTCCACTATTGTGCCTGGAGTGAGGGTATCACACTTTGTTTTGGTGAAAAGAAAGAGAAGGTAGGTGGGGGCGGGGGGGGGGGGGGCGGGCAGAGAGGGAGGCTGATGAACATGAGTTCCACAGAAATAGAAGGAAGGAAACAGACCTTTTTTTCCTCCTCTGGCATTTTGTGCCGGGTATTGTCTTGTTTAATCCTCATAACAATTCTTAAATGTGCATATTATTATCCTTATTTTATGAAAACAGGAAAGGAATTGAGTAATTTGCCCAAGGTCACACAAGTAGTGAAAGATACTGAGTCTAATGTTGTAAATCAACTATACTTCAATAAGCAAATAACAAAATATATACCATTTAAAATTAGAATAAATAAAAGCTACACTGAATCTTGTCTGAGGCCAAAATTGTTTGAGGTCTTTTTCCCATCCTGCCATGGAGACCCAGACACATCGCATTTTACCAAATGTTCAAGCTGATATCGGTGACTATTCTGGTACACCCCCGAGCTCTCCCCACACATCCCAACACACTTTGTCACTGTCTCAAGCCACTGTAAAAAACAAGGAAGTAAATAAACAAGCAAGCCAACAAACAAACCCCAAAAACCAGACCCATAGTTTTGCTGATAAAAGAAGCAAAGACCGCAGGGGAGAAATGACTTGTCTGAAGTCACACAGGTAGTCGGTGGTAGAAGTGCAAATGGAAGCAGGTCTCAGATTCCCACTCAAGTGGAAGTTCAGTCTTTCTAGACTGAACCACAACCAGTCTATCTTGTCTGTTCCCAAAATCCTCCAGGGAAGGAAGTCCCCCAGCCTTTCTGTTCTAACCTCTCTCAAATGGGTCCATTCCTTTCCAAGATTCTGATTACTTTCATTAAGTGAAATAACCTATAGAAAGCACATCTTAGGCACCAAAAAATTATTATTCCTTTCTCTTACCTGACCATTAGAATAGCGTCCTAACTAGCCTCTCTGTCTCCCCGGCCGACCCCTTGAGGTATCTGCACTCCAGTGCCAGGGAATCCTGCAGCACAGCTCTGATCAAGTCATTCTTCCAATGCAAAACTTTCTGTCTTTCCCCTTCCTTATCAGGTACTCAAGACCCCCCACGCTGAGTCCCAGCCCAGGGGACTCAGTGCATCCCCCAAAACACAGATAGTTATTAACCACTCTCCAGGGCCCCATGTTTTCCCACAAACCTTCACTCATGCTAATACCCTCTGGAACACTCTTTGGCTTGCCCTCTACAAATCCCTGCTCTTATATTAGAGCCTTCTTTCATCTCCTGTGACTGAAAGTGACTTTGCTCTCTTTTGAATATCTGTAAAATTTTTAATGCACCCCATTGCAGAGTTTACATTGTTTTGTATTACCCCACTGGTGATTAGAGTAAAAATAACCTATCCATGTAGGTGCTTTATACTTACAAAGCACTTTATAAATATAAGCCCATTAATCTTAAGAAAAAAAATTACCTCTTATTTATCTTTGTCTTTCCCACGATGCTCAATACAATGTTCTACACATGGGACAGAGCCGTTAAATACTGTATTCTGAGGGTGGTCTGCCCAACCCAGAGAAAAGTTATCACTTCCTTGTTGTAGCATCAGAGATTCTGAAGCTGAATGAGGAAGACAAAATTCTCATTGGTTTTTCCAGGTTGATACCCCCTAGCATTTAATAGATTCTCAGAATTTAGAGGCCCCCAAAATCTTAAGCACTCTAGCCCTAGCTTCTATACTTCCATGAAATGCTGCCTAAGATTACACCAAAGCTTGGGGCAGCCATTGGACAACTGACTCACATTGAGCTCATAGAATGACTGCACTACCTAAAGAAACTCATCCATTCACTCGCATTTTTCAGAGTACAATGTGGTTACCTCAAGGTCAGGGGCCATATTGAACTCGTTTGCATCCCTAGGGTTTAGCACAAACCTGCTACTGGAGGATGATAAAATAACTGTGACCACCACCATATACTGAGCCCTTGCCATGTATCAGACACCAGGTAGTTCGTTTTGTCTGTCCTCTTCACTGCTGTGCATGAGGAGAGCATCAGGTTCATCATGTACATTCAATGCATAACAGGTGATGGATGCATGAATAAAAGGGGTAAGATGCAAACTCCTTCAACGGCTCTGGCCAAATTAAACCACTTTCCCTTCACCTCTTCACCTCTTTCACCACTCGCTTCAACCCCCATCCCACCCCAACTCCTACTCATTGTTCAGATCTCAGCTAACACTTCATTTTTTTCCAGGAAGTCTGACCACCCTAAACACCCCACTTACGAGTTCTCAAAGCAGCCATACTCCCCATCCCACCCTCAGCCTACTCACTTGTCTATGTTCCCCACCCAGCAACAAGTTCTGGAAGGCTGTGTGTCCTAGTAACTGAAAGCACCTAAAGTCAATAGTACGCACTCAAAAGACATCTGTTGAATGAATGAATGAGCTCTTTTTAAACGTCATCTGACAGACTTTCATCCCCCTTGTGATCATATCTTCTTCCACAGACGACGTGAAGAAGAACACTTGCTGCTGTCACCTGGCTCTAGGGGAAGCCCCATCTCATTCAGATCTTGGGCCTTGTTGACATTTTTTCCTCACAGGTCTCTCCAGTGTAGCACAGAAGAAACTGGAGCTATCCTGACCTACATTCAAACTTTGGCTCTTCTCTCACTAGTGGCACAACCTTAGCCATGTTTCTTAACCTTGGTTTGAATCTACACCTAAGTTAACCCTCAGTTCTCCCATCTGCAAAAGGGGGATGAGACAGTTTCATCCTGGTTATAATATTTTGGGGGAAACTATAGTTGCCTTCTCCTAGGTTCCCATAATATCCAATTTGCAAACAATCTCTCCACTTGGGGTCAGAATGAAATGCACTCTAACAGTGCTCCGAGTACTTTAACTTCTCTTACCCTTTGGAAGACACAACAGCATGGCGAGTCAGGAATGTCACAGACGCTCTGCTCTCAGAAAGGTGGGGCTCTCAGAGACATCGCAACAGTGGCAGGGCTCTGTCACTACTCCTATCTGGGTCCCAGGTTAATTTGGGCCTGAGACGAGAAGAGCTCATATCTATTTCTTCACCCTAGCAAAGCAAACTGTACTATTTCCTCAAAATGGAATCGCCTTGGCTCTCTATTCTTTTTCCCTCCCTCTGTGCCTTCTGGTTTGCTGTCAAGGGTACCGAGTAGACTAAGATAGAAAGAGAAAAAAACTTGGCAGGAGAGGTTGCCTCCATGCAGGCTTATTCCTGGTGGGCCTGGGGAAGCAGACAACCAGATGTGTGTGAACAGCTCTCCTGCCTGGCACCCACCTCCACCGTGGGGAGGATACAGAAATAGAAGCAAACCTCTAAGACAGGATCCACGGGGCACAGACTTAGAAAGCCGCACAAAGCATGGTGGGAAGAACTGCCGAGCAGAAAAGAAACCAGTGGCAGGAAAGTAGTCTCACAGTGACTAGGGTTGGCTAGGGTTAAGAGAGAAAGGTCCAGGAGGAAGGGTGTTGAACAATGTTTTCAAGAAGGAAGAGTGGCAGGTGTGAAAGTTAAGGAAGGAAAAGAGTTTCCAAAGAGGCAAATGATTTTTGGCTTCTCTGAAATACAATGGAGCCTCTGCTAGGTGAGACTACACCTACGGCAGGAAGTTCTCAGGAAGAGGAAGGATGAATTGCTAAAGATCCCTTGGCACAGAGTCTGTATTCTGCCTCAGGACTATCGGGCAACTCTCTCCTCTTCCTGCTCCATACCTTGAGGGCCTCTGCCCCAAAGCTCAAAAGGTGTCCTGTATCCTCAATCTCTTTAATAGTATGAAGATTTGAGGACAGTGAATTCCACTACCAATATCCTGAGAGAAGAGAATTTTCCAGCAATGATAGGGTTGACTGATAGGCCACTGAGAGGTAGATTCTAAAGTGCCAAAGTATAGGTCCTTTCATTGGTAGTAAAGTGATCTGTGAGGCAAGTTCCAGCACTGTTAGTAATCATGGGATCTTGGGAGAGTCACTTCTTTGCAGGGAAATGACTTTTCAGTTTTAAAGCTATATGTGATCATAGGAAATGCAAGAATTAAGGAGGTGCTATGCTGGACTGGGGCTGGGTGGACGAAATTTGTCCTCCAGGGCCTCTGTCCTTGAGAAGTTTGTTAGCTAAGGTATGTCCCAGTCTGGTGACATCTCACAGGCATTCAAGTCAAGGAATCCAGCGTGAATGAATTCTGTGCCTCTGCTGCCCCTTTCCGTTCTCCCAAGGCCCAATATCTCCCTGAGAGTGGCACCCAGGCTATGAGCACAGGGTCTGGAGTGTGACTGCCTGCCTCAGATCTCTCCTCTGTCATTTACTAGCTGCTGACATCAGTGTCAGCTATTATATTATTTGCCAACTCAGTAGTACTACCCTGCCTATAGACAGCAGCCAGCCTTTGGGGGTGTGTGGCTCTCCCTGATTCCCTACAAATATCATTAAGCAGACTTTCCTTCTCTCCCAGTTGCCATTCTACCAACCTATTTAAAGAGAAATTCCCAAAGAATAGTTACCTTGGCATTGTCACATCATTCTTCCCTTAGCCAGAAAAGAAAGGTTCCAGAACATTCTCTATTTCATATCCCTTTCCTCCCACCTTGTCCCCCACTCCCCCCAACTTTCCCTCCCTCGTTACTGAGACTAAACTCAGGATGAATAACCTACATTTGTATAATACTCTGCAGTTTTCAGAGCACTTCTGCATACATGATTTTATTCAGTTCATGGTAAGCAGTGTACTTCGTTCTTAAAACAATCCTATGGGGCTTCCCTGGTTGCGCAGTGGTTAAGAATCCACCTGCCAATGCAGGAGACACAGGTTCTATTCCTGCTCTGGGAAGAGCACACATGCCACGGAGCAACTAAGCCCATGTGCCACGACTACTGACCCTGTGCTCTACAGCCCGCGAGCCACAACAACTGAGCCCACGGTGCCGTAACTACTGAAGCCCGTGCGCCTAGAGCCCACGCTCTGCAACAAGAGAAGCCACCACAATGAGAAACCCGTGCGCCACAATGAAGAGTAGCCCCCACTTGCCACAACTAGCGAAAGCCCGCGCGCAGCAATGAAGACCCAATGCAGCCAAAAATAAAATAGATAAATAAATAAATAAATAAATAAATAAATAAATAAATAAAATCTTTAGAAACAAAACAAAATAAAAAACAATCCTATGAGCCAAGGGTGTTTTTTCCCCCATTTTGCAGATATGCAAACTGAGTCTTAGGTTTACAAGTTGTCCATGCTCCCACAGCTAGGAAGCCAGGCCACCTGAGGCTAAACCCACCCACTGTTCTCTCTACTACTCTGCATTATCATGTTCAAGTGCCCATCCTGGGAGCACAAGGAACCTGAAGTTCACTGCAAGTTATAAACCTCCAAAGGGAACAGAGATCCCTCATTTTTATTCCTGCTGGGTAGCAGGGCTGTCCAGGCTTAATGACCATACACATGAGATATCTGCAAAGTGCCAGGCTTAGGTGAGGTGGGGAAACCATGGAGAGGAGACCAAAGGCCCACAAGGGTGTGGGGTATCTGCTAGAGTACCACTACATTATGGCCAAGGCCACAGGTATTCCAGGTCATTGGACAATTCCAAAGGGGCACCCCAGGGAAAAGCCTTAGGATCCAGATAAACTGAGTCTTCCTCGCCCCAGCACACCCAGTGGGTCTCCCTCACCGTTGCTTCCAGGGAGAGGGAAACAGTCAAGCTCCCTTCTGGCCAGGGTTGAAAGTTTGATCAGATTCAGACACGCACACCCATGCACACTCAGCAGTAAATTCAGAGCCATGGAAACCAAATCTTGGGCTCACCCAAAGGCCAAAGGAGAAGCAGCCACAGCTTCAGTCCAGGGCTCCAGCTCAGAGCCACCATCTCCTCAGACGCTGGCTGCCAGGCAGAGCTATAAAATGTGCCTGCACTTAATTTTTCCATGGACACAACCCCAGATGCGACCGCCAGTCTCTGGAGTAGCTGCAATTCCGAAGCCTCATTACCTCTCTGTTCTGGGATCCACAACTGGAGTTGGGGAGGGAGGAGTATTTGGGGATCAGGTTTGCCACCCCTTGGACCATTTCTCTTCCAACATCTTTCCAAGGCCTAGTGCAGGCAATACAGTAAGTTTTCATTCAGGGACTGATACAGGGTTGGAATTCAGTGCAAATTACTTACATCTGCTTGGCCACAACCCAGACAGTCAGGTAGTTTAGAGAGAGAAGGAGGGGCATGTTGGCCCACTTCTGGGAGCCTGAGTAGTTGTGTGCTAAGGAATCTGGTGCCAGTCTGGGACCAGCCTGCCCAGGGTACAAAATTCTCCAACAGAATTGAGAAAAAACGTCAGGGCAGCCAAGACAATAGAGATTCCATCCCAGGCAAGGCTGGTGGGGCTGGAGCCGGGAAGTCACAAAGACCGCACGAGGGGGTGGAGACGGAAAGAAAGAAGGTTGGCCTGAAAAGAGCACGAGCTATGGCAGATTTTTCACACACGCGCCTCAGCCAACTAGGGTGTGTGCACTAACTAACCTCATACATTTGGTAACATCTTCCCACAACCCAGGAGCCTGCCAAGCCCCTGGGCTTCCCACCCTACCCCACCCACCCCAGCTTGGCAGCCTCCCTTGGGCTTCCGGCTGCTGCGACTGCTCCCCAACATCAAAGCCACCGCTTTTCGGGAGCTGAAAATGAGAGAGAAGCACAGGCCAGGAGAGCAACGCCTCCCCCATGGCCGGAACTCAGGCCTGAGGGCTCCTCTCCCTCTCCCAAGCTTTCTCCTTTTGCTGCAGCATCCTTATAAGGGAGAAGCCAATTCTACTCTCTGTCTGGCTAAAAAATGTATATATATATTCCCCAGACTAGATGCTGACTTTTCACCCACTGCAAGAGAAAGCACCGCCCCCACCACCCTCACTCCAGGGCAGGTTTTGCTTTTTATTCCTCATCTTAAACAAACACCAAAACCTTGGCTGGTTCAGGTCGCCTTGCAGCTGGGAGCCTGGGAGCCGGGAAGCGTGTTTAGAGGGAAAGGGATGGGGAAGGGCGTGTTCGGGGTCCGAGACGCCCCGAAACCACTGGAGCGCGGAGGCGGGAGGTAGGGTGGGGGTGGTCGGCAACCTGCTCGGCGCCGGGTCTGGAGGTCCGCTCCCACCGCGTCCGCGGCTCAGCCCGCCACCAGGAATCCTCGGCTCCTTCCATTGTTGCACCGCGGCTGTTGCCATGTTGGAGGGAGAGCCCCTGACCCCCGCACGCTTCTCTCCGGGGGAAATGCGCACACCTCGGGCTGGTGCTCCCGGCTGGATGCGCGCCTTACCTGTGCTCACTGCGGGTTTCCTGCAAGACCCGATGTGTCGTGGGCTCGGCGACCTGGGCTGCTGGCTCCGCGGCTCCGGGCGGCTCCGGCACCCGCGCGAGCCGGCCGCGCACCGCCTCCCCCCGGGCCGCTCCCCTCTCCCCGCTGCACGCGGCGGGCGCCGGCCCCCCGGTCCCCGGGCCAGCGGAGAGGCAGGAGAGGGCGCGAGCACCAGCTCGCTGGCGGGGAAGCCCTCTCGGCCGAGAGCGTGCGCGGGCCCGCGGAGTCAGGCAACCCCGGGAGAGACAATAGCCGGCGAGAGCGGAGAAGCCATCTCCCAGAGACCCGGCGCACTGCACGGGGACGCGAGGCTCGGCCAGACCCGGCCCCGACAGGCAGCCGCGGGCCGCGGTTCCAGCCCGCAGCGCCTACTGCGCGGCGAGCGGCAGGGAGGGGCGGCTCCTGGAACCCTGACCGCCCTCCCCTCCCCTCCCCTCCCCTAGCCCTGCCCTCCCCTCCCCTCCCCTAACCCTGCCCTCCCCTCCCCTCCCCTAGCCCTGCCCTCCCCTCCCCTGCCCTCCCCTCCCCTCCCCTGCCCTGCCCTCCCCTCCCCCCTCCCTCTTCCAGTGCGTTGGGGAAGAGAAAAGCGCTGGCGTCAAGTTGTGTTCGAAAAGGCAAGAGCCAAGATTTCCACTTCCCACTTGCGTGAGGGCTTTTTCAGATGGTCGTTTCTTTTCCCCGCTGGGACCCCTTTGCTCTGTGTCAGATGGATGCCAAATCATTCTACTGGAAATGAGTTTGGAGGTCCAGTTATCGGTTTGCGGAATTTCCCCCCATCACTGAGATAGCGATGCCCGAAAGAGCCCCTACCTTGAGGATGGAGGTGGCGGTGGGCGAAAGCTGTCTCGGCGCTTTGCACATTTAGCCTCATTCGTTTTTCTATTCGCCCTAGTGAGTCTTTTGACTTGAGCCCCAGAAAATAGCAATCTACAACCCGACGGGGGAGGGGCGGTAGCAGGTCCTCCAACCCAACTATTGCAGGGAAAAAAATTTTTCATACAGTATGTTATATTTAAAATTTTGACTCAGTACCTTTGAGCAGTGATCTCTAGAAGAATTTTCCTAAGGGCCCCACCCAAATAAACCAATAGTTGGCCAGTTCCTCATTTGCATTTGTTTTGCATAATAACTATAATCTCCGATCTCAAAGTACATTGTCCTCAAAAGTTGAATCTTCTTCTCCCCCAGGGCCTTCCTTCTTTCTTTCTTGCCAGACTGTGATCAACACCTGGTTCTCAGCCTCCCTCCCCTGCAGTCCCCTTCAGGTGTCTAGAGCTCAGGACTCCCAGCCTCCCGTCGGATGCCCAGGACTCTCCAGCCAGGCTTCCCAGGGAAATATCTGCAAACTTGCCCCTTCTCTGGTCTCAAGGAAATATTTGTTAAAATGCTACTATTCCAGTCTATTTTGGGTTCACTGGAGTTTTGTGGGTTTTATATTAAGGGTGTCAGAGAGGCCTTTTTAACGATATAAAGGGGCCTTTTAAGCTTTCCTCATTAATATGAAACCTCAACAAACCCAATACAAGTCTTAGATTCATAGGCTTATAGAATTGGAAGAGACTCCAGAGCTCAAAGGAGGATAACTATTTGCTGGCAAGGAAATTTGAAAAACCAGAGGAAGTCCTATGTAGGGGGAGAAAGCAATATAAAAAGTGAGTTCATGAGGCAGAAGTATCTCTTGGGATATTGTTTTGTTCTCATATAAGGTGAAATCTGGGCAAATGCGAAGGACCCTTAATTGCAGGCGACCTTGAGTAAGACAGTGGGAGGAGAAGCTCATGAAAGGAGATGTGACAGAGGCTTGTGTTTCTTTTCTACTCACTGCACTGTGACCTTGGGTAGTCCACTTCACCCTCTGAGCATCAATAGTCCTATTAGCTTTGCTTACCCCTCAGGGCTGTTGTGAAGATTAGGAGAGAATGGACTGGACCATTTTGATGACCACAGGCAGTGTGCTCCACACATATCATGATGTATACATGAGGCTATTCCTGATCCTCAAGAGCCACAGGGGATAAAAACATGCATTCATTCACTCACTCATTCACTGCTTGATCACAATACAAATATTTGTGACAGCTTACTGTGTGCCTGTCATCTGGTTAAGTTTGGAAGCCTGAGAGAACAGAGTAGCATAGGGGCCATCAGTGGTCCAGTGTTGCTGAAGTGAAAAGTCTTCAGTGAAGAGCTAACAGGAAATAGGCCTGCCTGGGTCACGGGGGGATCATATTAAAAAATCATATAAATGCATCATCATTTATCATGCATTTTGGCAGGGAGAAAATTTTGTGTTATAAGAGAAACCAGGGCATGTCAAAAAGTTTAGATTCTGTCATGTAGGTGACAGAGAACCGGGGTACACACTGGGAGTGATGTGATCAGTGATGTGGTATATTACACAGGAGAATTTGGAAGACACACTGCCTGCCTTCCCTTTGCCCCTGTAGATCCACTCTCAGCCTTCTGGCTTCCTGGAAGGGGTGGGTTAATGGGGAGCCACCATGGGAGAGTGGGAGGAGGGAGGTCAAGGAGGTCTGGATATTTTTTCCTTGGGATCCTTCTCTTTGGGATCACTGTGGGCTGGCTGCCACCCTTAACCAAAGATCACAGCTTCCCTCCAGGTGCTTCCCCCTCCCTCTCAGTCCCTCTCCCTCCCTCTCCCTCCCTCTTCCTTTCCCTCTTCTCTCTTAATTTAGATAATCACTCACTCCCTTCCTTTGACTTTCAAGCCAGGGAATGGAAACTCCCTTTCCTGCTGGCCCTGGGGTTCGCACACTGTTTCTTGTGGTTTTCCTATACCCTGCCAGACCTTTGTAAATTGTTTCTTCAATTGGAGTGTGCCATTTGTATCCTGCTAGGCTAGGAGTACTGGCTGGGAGTTCAACACGGAGGCCATGGCTACATTCAGAGTGTAAGATCAGAGAATCTCAAAGCTGGGGCAGTTGGGGTGAAACGGAAAGGACAGATACGAGAGTCAGGAAGTTACATCAATACTATTTGATAATGTATTGAATTGGGGGTCATCAGGGAGGGGGAAGAATGTAGAATTCCTCCCCACTTGATGCCTCAGGAATTGGTGGCAGATGGTGTCATTTACTAAGTGAGGGACTTGAGAGGCTGATATAAGACAGGGCCCAGAGGTTGGGGTGCAATCGTGACTGTAATTTTGGACATGTTGGATTTGCAGTGTCTCCGGGATGTTTAGGTGGGGATGTCTAGTAGACTTTGGATTTATGAAACTAAATTGAAAGTAGAGGTGTTACCAAGTGATATCAGTTTTGGACTCTTCAGTTCATAGATGATCAACAAAGTTATGGGCATATATGAGATCACCAGGTGGGCCTATAGAGGAAGGAAGAGGCCTGCAAAAGAAATCATAGAGAGGAAACAGCCAGGCTGACAGCAGGAAGAACTGAGACCCTAGAGCGTCAGAAAGGAGGACGGGAGAACGTGTCAGGAAAGAGGGATGGGAACACAAGTGCAGCAGAGGCATCCAGGAGAGCAGAGCTGAAAATGCCCTTTGGATTGACAAGGAAGTCAGTGTCGAGCTCTAGATGCTGTGTGAGATTCCTGAGTTGCTAGCCTTGCTGTGTTCTTAGAGAGGAGGATGGAGGGAGAGAGCCTAGAGAGCCCACCAGAAACCCAGGCTGCTCTCAGTTTGGAGTTATTAGACCAAATAACACAAGGAGACTTTTTAGAACAACTCCTCTGTACCATGCATCTTCCCAGTACCTTGTAATGGTCTCAACTTCAAAGATTCTGTACAGTGATGGTGAACTATTGGGTCTCTGAGTAGGCAGTTACATTAGGCATTGGTTTGGGGACCCCTTTCTTCCTCCACAACTTTCCCAGATCTGATATAGAGCTGATGGTAATTTTCAAAGACCGATGAGTCTGATGAGTAGGAGAGCAAAGAGCATCCCTTTAAAAATTAGCGGAGGACATTCAGCTTGGTGGGGGGAGGGGGCGGGAGGCGCCAATTATAGAATCTGTGAGTTTAGACCGCCCTCTAGTGGGAGAATTAAGTTCAACAGTCAATGTGAGTGAGAAGCTTGATAAAGCACTCCAGGAAGCTTTCCTGCTAAAAAGGAACAAGAGAGCACTACTGGTGGTGTTTTGTAACGCGGCATGGAAAAAGCAGATTCCGTTCATGCTTCCTCAGGTGGGACTTCACAATGTTAACAAGCCAAACTTTCCATTTGACTTTCAAACTTTGCCGTCACCTATATGATAAAATTATTCTCCTTAGCCTGAAATAAACCCTGTCAGCTGTCTCCAACCCCACACTTCCTCTCTCTACCTTCCTCTGTTCCAGCCAGACTAACTTATTCAGCAGACCCTAAACACAATTTTTATTCCTCATTTTTCTTCCACACTTACTGTTTTCCTTCCCACTGTGCCTGGCTTACTGCTGTGGAAATAGGTACGCAGTAAGCAATTCCCGAGTTAGTCTCAGTCTATTTAAACAGCTGGTTTATTATCCTAGAGGAAAGGGAATATGTAACAAAGGCCATTGGGCAGGGGAAAAAAACCTTTATTTTTGCTCCTTTAGGGACACGGGACAGACATCATTTCCCTTTCTTTAAAAAAAAAAGGTAAAATACATTTCTACATCTTATTCAAACTAACAGCAAAAAGGTTTTCCTCATCGAACAGGAGTGCTAAATAAATGTCTGAATAGATAATTGTCTGTCTGGCTCATTACAATTTCCTCAGCATACCTCTGACAGTGACTTGTTGAAACAGCTCTGATCCTGTACTTTCCTTGCTGAAAAGAAAGACCCTAGCCCTCATTTTATACCCCCTGCCTTTCTGTCCATTCTCACCTCTTGCCACTTCTTGTACTTGAATTCTTATGACTGCATTTATTACTTTGTTAAAATTAATTGCTTCAATGTCTGCCTTCTTTCCTAGGCTGTGAACAGGATCCATGTCGTATATATCTCTGACTCTAGAGCCAGCACAGAACCTAAGCCATAATAGATGATCAATAAATGTTTGTTCAGTTAAATTATTCCTTCCTGTTGCATTTTGAGTCTATTCCTTCTAATCTGATTCACAGGGGGAAAAGTAACAGAGTGGTTAAATTTTAGATTTAGACAGCATCTTACAGGTAATCTAATCAATTCCCCCCATTTTATGGGTGTGGAAACCCAGGCCTGTTTAGGATCACACAGTTTGCTAGTCTTTGTTCTAAAAGAATCAGACAATTGTAGGAAACAAACTCCTACAACTGAGGCTGGGCAATTTTGTTCATTGCGTCCGGAAGGCTCAAGTTCTGAGAAACAAAAATGAATTCCCTTATCAGTCTTGAAATTTCATAATCCCGTGTTCCACACCCTATGGGCCAGAGTTGATGAAGTTGATTTTAGGGAAAACTAGGCTGATCTTGAGGTTTTTAGCCTTAATTTGCCACGTTGCTTCCACTGGTACACACTAATACTGCTTTAGAAGGATTCACCTTGTGACTCTGACTTGAAAACTGCAGCTTGCCTGGAAGAGGGAGAAAGGCAAAAACTCAATCAAAATCTAAATTAAATGTCTAAACTCCCTCTCTCTCAATGTAAATTCAGACCCACCTTTCCACAGTCACTTCTATTTTCCTATATTAGCTCCTCTATTCATGAATCAAATGTATCTTTCCTTCTTTTGTGCTAAGGAATGCTTATTTCACAGCTACAGCATCTAGTGAACGGAAATATATTGTTCACTAAAAATATGGGGAAAACACTGTACTTCTGGTTTAGTAGAATGTAACTAAAATCAAGAGGTCCTATATGGGAAGTAATATATGGAAGACAGAAGAATTGTAATAAAAAGAGGTTGCAGCTGTCTGAATTTTTAATGTTCGTCTTGGTTGCCCATTTTTCTGTAATTTACTACCGCTTAATTTTAGAGAGCTTAGTAAATATTGGAAATTTATCAAACACAAGATATGAAATAACTTGAAAATAACATGTATTAAGTAAATGGAGAAAAATACGGAAAGATGAATGTTTGTTTTTCTTCATCTTGCTGAAAAAAATACTTTAATATTAATTAAGATCTAAATGTAATCCACGTGAGAAGCAATTTATTAGAATATAATCAAGTAAACAGAAGAGAGCAGTGTCAACAGAGCGCCCGGATAGCTCAGTCGGTAGAGCATCAGACTTTTAATCTGAGGGTCCAGGGTTCAAGTCCCTGTTCGGGCGTGTTTCCCTTTTCTTGTCCCTTCCTTAGGTTACTACATATACGAAAATTCCAATTCTACAGCTTCCTTCTACCTTAAATCTAATCAACTTCAATATTTCAGAGTATGCTAGATAAACATTCTCGGGGAAGAAAAAAAAAGTGGCTACGCAAAATCACTCAGCTTCTTGGCGAGTATGGACGTTTCGCTTGGCGGCTTCCCAGCGGGAAGCGATTTTTCTTTCAGGTTTTTAGTATTTAAGAAAGAAAACGAAAACACAAGTGAAATTCGAACGCCCGAACAGGGACTTGAACCCTGGACCCTCAGATTAAAAGTCTGATGCTCTACCGACTGAGCTATCCGGGCTCTCGCAAACTGCCGCTTGCCCTACAATTTCTTATTTAAGAAGGAGGAACCTTGTGCAATCGCTTCCTTCCGCCAGCATTCTGTGAAGCTGTTTTAAACCCAATAAAGCTCAGGATTCATGCGCCAAGAAAAACAAGAAGACCTAAATCATGCACCTTCACCAGCCTTACCAGTTAACTCAAAATTGGGAGACACTTATGTGCCCAACAACAATTATTAGGTAGACTGATTTGTAATCTCGCTAACACGTCCAAGATTAACAGAACGGCGAGGCATGTCACTTTTGAAGAACTGTGGTGACATCAGATCTATTATACTGTTGATAATAGAGTGGATATCAGTTCTAAAATGTACCCAACAATAACAACAAAAAATGAATCTCTCTACGAGAGATTACAGATAATGCTGTTCTGAAGCTACTGCATTGAGCTGTGCAGTATAAAGTGGGAGAAAGGACCCTGCAGAGTGATTGTCCTGTAGGTCCCTTAACGGAGCCCAAGTAATTTTACATGATGCAAACCCTGGAGTAGGTCACCCCCAATGACCTTGAGGGCAGAAATCTTACTAAGCCAGAGCGGAAAGCTGAATGTGCTAGCAGAAAGACATTTTATTGATCTTGGCATTGGAGGCTCTTCTGTTCCACAGCCACCAGTAATCTGAACACGGCCCTCTGCTATAGGGTTGGCCTGGAGAATTACCCTCCGTGGGGCTCAGAGTGGGACATTACAGTGTTTTTGTTAGCTGATGCTTTTTTCCCTTAATTCCAACTGCTTTAGGAGTGATTGCTCTGGTCCAGCAATTCCACTTTTAGGAATTTGTCCTAAAGAAATAATCAGGGATGTGCAAAAAGACCTGATCACAAGAGAGAATGTCAAGGCATTTTAATCGGAAAAAATTGTAAATGACATAAATAGCTATATAAATTATGGCACAGACTTAATAAGGAATATGTAGCCATTAATAATCATGTTATAAAATAACACAACCTGGGGATAATTGTAAAATATTGTTAAGTTAGGAAATATTTCAAATAAAAATATTTAAGCAACAAAGATATATTGCACAGCACAAGAAATTACAGCCATTATTCTGTAATAACTTTTAACAGAGTATAATCTCTAAAAACACTGAATCACTAGGTTGTCCACCTGAAACTAAAATTGTATATCAACTATACTTCAATTTAAAAAAATTTAGTGTGCATATATGTACACTGAAAAACTGAAAGGATAAATTCTCTACATAAAGCCTGGGTTCTGAAGTTAGGTGCCCCTTTTTGAATCCTTATTACCACTGTGTGATCTTGAGTAAGATATTTCTCTGTCTCAGGACAATAAAATGATGCAGGAATTAAATAAGACAGTTTATATAAATTGCTTAGAATAGTGTCTGACATAATAAGCATTCATGAAGTTACATAAAGACTTAATAGCAAAGATACAACAAGATCAGACTCCTGGGATTCTGTTCTTTCTGTCATTCTCTGACGCTATCCAACCTTCAACAAACGCTTATCATATTTTTAAAAATTAATTTTTATTGAGGTAAAATTGACATTTAACATTATGTTTCAGGTGTACAACCTCATGATTCGGTATGTGTATACACTGCAAAATGATCACCATAATAAGTCTAGTTAACATCTGTCACCACACATAGTTACAAAAAATTTTTTTTTCTTGTGATAGAACTTTCAAGATCTACTCTGTTAGCAATACAAATATGTAGGACAGTATTATTAACTATAGTCATACTGTATATAAGGCTTAACACATTTGTTTTTTTATTGAAGTATACTTGATTTACAACATTGTGTTAGTTTTTGGTATAGTGATTCAGATATATATATATATATAAAATATACACACACATTCTTTTTCATATTCTTTTCCATTATGGTTTATTACAGGATATTGAATATAGTTCCCTGTGCTATACAGTATGACCTTGTTGTTTATCTGTTTTACATATAGTACTTTTTATCTGCTAATCCCAAACTCCTAATTTATCCCTTCCCTTCTTCTTCCCCTTTGGTAACCATAGTTTGTTTACTATGTCTGTAAGTCTGTTTCTGTTTTGTAAATAAGTTCATTCTATCATATTTTAGATTCTACATGTAAATGATATCATAGGATATTTGTCTTTCTCTTTCTGACTTACTTCACTTAGTATGATAATCTCTAGGTCAATCCATGTTGCTGCAAATGGCATTATTTCACTCTTTTTGTGGCTGAGTAGTATTCCATCTTTATCCATTCATGTTGGTGGACATTTAGGTTGCTTTCATGTCTTGGCTACCATAAACAGTGCTGCTATGAACATTGGGGTGCATGTATCTTTTTGAATTACAGTTTTCTCTGGATATATGCCCAGAAATGGAATTGCCTGAATCATAGGGCAACTTTATTTTCAGTTTTCTAAGGAACCTCCATGCTGTTTTCCATAGTGCTGCACCAATTTACATTCCCACCAACAATGGAAGAGGTTTATTTGATAATGGCCACTCTGAATGGCGTGAGGTGATACCTCATTGTAGTTTTGATTTGCGTTTCTCTCTAATAATAATCAGTGATGTTGAGTATCTTTTCACATGCCTGTTGGCCATCTGTATGTCTTCTTTGGAGAAATGTCTGTTTAGGTCTTTTGCCCATTTTTTGTTTGTTTTTTTGGGCACACGGGCTTAGTTGCTCCATGGCATGTGGGATCTTCCTGGAGCAGGGATCGAACCTGTGTCCCCTGCATTGGCAGGGGGACTCTCAACCACTGCGCCACCTAGGAAGCCCCTCTTCTGCCCATTTTTTGATTGGGTTGTTTGGGGTTTTTTTGCTGCTGTTGTTATTGAGTTATATGAGCTGTTTGCATGTTTTGGAAATTAATCCCTTGTCAGTCACATCGTTTGCAAATATTTTCTCCTAGTCCACAGGCTGTCTTTTCATTTTGTTCATTGTTTCCTTTGCTGTGCAAAAGCTTGTAAGTTTGATTAGGTCCCATTTATTTATTTTTGCTTTTATTTCTATTGCCTTGGGAGACTGACCTAAGAAAACATTGCTACACACATATTTGACTGGAGTGGAGGGAGATGTAGAGGCTTAACATATATTTGACTGGAGTGGAGGGAGATGTAGAGAATTTGGAAAGCTGACAATATTGAGTTATTAATAATTTCGGCAAAAGAATAACTTTATCCCCTAAGCAATAGGGAACTATTAAAATTTTAGCTCATTAATGTCCCAATTTCTTACTCAAAGGAACACACATTAGATTTGTTCCATTCATGTTACATTAAAAATAATAACAAGGACTATCATATTAAGTATTCTCTATAAGAATCACATGACCAGAGCTAATCATCTACATAGGGCTAATGGTTGAATGCTTTCTAAAAGTGGCTGCGTGCAGATGGGATGCTGAGTCATCAAATTAGGAACATTAGATTTTCCTTTCTTTGCTCAAAATGTTTTGATTCTTCCCTGCCACTTATTGAATAACACATGGAACTTTTTATAGCAGTATTCAAAATCCAAAATCTAGCCTACTTTGCTAGCATCTCATGCCAGTGCCATTTAATAGAAATATAATGCAAACCACATATGCCATTAAAAATTTTCTAGTAGCCACATTAAAAAAGTAAAAAAGGAGCAGGTAAAATTAATTGTAATGGTATATTTTTATTCAACTCAATATAGCAAAATATTATTTTGACATGTAATAAATACAAAATATTATTGATAAGATATTTTACATTTTTTTCCTACTAAATCTTTGAAATCTGATGTGTATTTTACATGTCTCCATTTGGACTAGCCACATTTCAAACCACATGTGGCTGCTGGCTATTACACTGGACAGTATAATTCAATACAATGCCAATCTTCTATACAGTAATCAAGACTTCAATCAAAGGAGACTCTTTCTCTGCTTTTCAGACAGTCTTCTAATTCTTCCTCCCTCTCCTCATTATTTATGCCATATTTCTTCAAATTACTTCTCCCACCTCTGCCTCTTGAACTCCTACTCATTCTTAAAGGCTCCACTCTTCTACAAAATCTTCAATGATTATGTTAAATGGGAAGGAAAGATTAATTCAAGAATGTATAGACTCACAGTTTATAGATTCAATAATAGAGCCATACATTTGTTGTTCAATTTGTAACTGAAAAAGTAAAATTGGATCTCTGCATTACAACATGCACAAAAATTCATTATAAATGAGTTAAAGGCTTAAATGTGAAAAGCAAATATTTAGAACTTTTAGAAAAAAAAATGAAGTGTCTTTATGACATAAGAGGAAATAACTTCTTGAATAATATACAATAAAAAGCTATCAAAAAATAATTAATAAATTTGTCTTTAAAAAACTTCTGTTCAAAGGACAACATTCAAAAAGTGAAAACAAGCTATAGATTTGAACATGTTATTTGTAATACATATAATTAAGAAGGATTAATATCCAGATTATATAGGGAACTCATAAATCAGTAAGAAAAAGACAAACCAATAGAAAAATGGGCAAAAGATATGGACAATTCACAGATGAGTAACCATAGTCAATAAATGCAAAAAAATACTCAATCTTACTAATAATCATGGACACATAAGTTAAACCACCACGAAAAATCATTTCACATCTATTTTTTAAAAACCTGATAATAACAAGTGTTGGCAAAAATGTGAAGCAACAGAATCTTTATACACTTCTTTCAGGAGTGTATACTTTACAATCACTTTAGAAAGCACTTTATCACGATCTAAGAGAGTTGATAATATGTATATGACCCAATAATTCTACTCCCTAAAGTATACACGGAGACAAGTACAAGAATGTTGACAGCAGCATTGTTTGTAGAGCAAACAATTGGAAACACCTAAATATTTGTCAAAGGAAGAGATGGGATAAAAAAGTTTGGGCGCATTCATTACTTTATGGGCTGAATTGTGTCTCCTCTCAAAATTCATATGTTGAAGTTCTAAGCCCCAGTACCTCAGAATATGACTCTGTTTGCAAATAGGCCCTTTATAGAGGTGGTTAGGGAAAGTGAGGTCATAGAGGTGGGCCCTAATCCAATATGGCTGACATCATTATGAGAGAAGGAGCATAGGACACAGACCATATGCACAGACAGGGGCAAACATGAAGACAAATTTTTAAAAATTTTAAAACATAAAATATTTGAAAGGAATATATACAGGTGTAAATCCTAAAAATCTAAAGAAACACAAGGCAGGGGTAAATACCAAACTCAGGATAATGGTTCCCTCTGCAGTTGAAGCAGGGAGATGCCACAGGAGAAGGGACTGCGGGGAACTTTTCTGTATACGTAAAGTATTGTTCTATAGGATGAATGGTGGGGAAAAAGGAGATCAATTCTTCATTATACCTTTTTGTATGTCTGAAGTAGCTCCTTATAACTTCTAAGAAAGGCTATAGGCCAATAACATTGGCTTCTAAGCCCTTTAAAGCTGCAATGGGCCTTAGAAAAGTAATCTGATTCAGCCGTTTTATGTTACAGATTGGGAAACTGCAGACCTGTGTAACTTTCTGGTTTCTAGAATAGTTAGACTAAACCCAGATTTCCTGTTTCTTTATTAAATAAATGGTTTGTGAGCACAGTTCTTAGAGAAGGAAGCGGTGATCACTGAGTCAGTTATGAGCAGGTTAAGCCAATTTGATTTTCTTTTTTGGCAAGATTACTTGACTGGCAGAAGAAATACTATAGCTATGATTTGTTTTCATTATAGCAAGTCATTTGATGAAGTTTTATGAAGTTTTCCTCCTTGGGAAAGGTCAGAGAAATGTTGCCAAATGTTGACCTCTATTAGGTGGGATAATTGGTTTAAGAACAACCCTGGGAGAGAAACAATTAATCGTGAATCAGAGTCAACCATGAGGGGAAAAGCTCTATTCTTAATCATGCCCTAGTCAACATATTTATCAAGGCTTTAAACGGAAATAAGGACTTCCTAGGTGGCGCAGTGGTAAAGAATCCGCCTCCCAATGCAGGGGATATGGGTTTGAGCCCTGCCCTGGGAAGATTCCACATGCCAC
The DNA here is from genome assembly GCF_030028045.1 of Hippopotamus amphibius kiboko. Taxonomy (NCBI): domain Eukaryota; kingdom Metazoa; phylum Chordata; class Mammalia; order Artiodactyla; family Hippopotamidae; genus Hippopotamus; species Hippopotamus amphibius. The sequence continues at coordinate 153,611,310 of NC_080188.1, forward strand.
AGAGCAACTAAGCCTATGTGCCACAACTATTGAGCCTGTGCTCTAGAGCCTGTGCACCACAATGAAGAGTAGCCCCCGCTCTCAGCAACTAGAGAAAGCCTGTGTGCAGCAACGAAGACCCAACGCAGCCAATAAATAAAATAAATAAATAAATTTATTTAAAAAAATGAAAATAAGTTAGATTTGTTAATCAACAATTTGCAAAATGCAGAAGTGAAAGAGCTCATCTCTCCCGACTCTCCAGGCAAGGCTCACTGCAGCTCACTACACTTACCACATTCTATTTATCGGGACAGTCTGATGCCTCCTCTAGACAGATTCTAGGTGTCACTTGTTTTAGAATCCTCTAGGTTGGTACTTGACACACAGTAGGTGTACAACAAGTACTTGTGGACCTTAAACAAACTGTATTGCATGAAAAGATGATAATTCCAAGAGTCCAGGATGTGGTGTGCTCCAAGGACAAAGAACAAGACAGACCCAAAGGGCCAATATTGCCAGAACAAAGAGTTACAGGACTCTTATCACCCTGTACAATACAACAATTGCAATCTCCCAGAGCCCTCCCAAGCAGCATGCCATGTCCCTTGCCCATCCCACACAAGGCAAGATATTTACCCCATTTTTTTCCTGCTCAGCACACTAAAAGTATACATATTCTGCCCAGTCAGCAGATAACCGCAGGTTCCCTGGCTATAAAAACAGGCAGGCAATCCATGCTCATGGTCGACTTTCCCCGGCTACCAGGAAGTCGACCCGCTGTTCCTGCAGCGACCCTTTTCTCTAATAAACTCTATCTTCTTTGCATTCTGCCTTGTGTCTGGAAATTCTTTTCCAACCCGCGCTGGGACCATGACACAGGACACAGTAGGAAAGGACCTAAACTAACCAGGTACTATTTAAAAGACAAAAAACAAACTCCTGTTTGGGATTTTTTAAAAAATTAAAATTAATTGCAGAAAAAGAGAGGAGAAATAGTTGACAATGTTTCACCTAAAAAAGCTCTCTTGGAGCAACTGTGGAAAAGGAATTACCTCTTCAGCTCGTTTACAGAACTCTGGATCTCCACCTAAGTCGGAGGTCATGCCAGAAATAGAGCAAGATGCAATGTGCAAATTAAGAGAGGTCATTGCCCCATTTTATGTTGCATGGGTCTGTATCTGGTTCTGGGAGTCACATTTTAAATAGGACAAAGAGGTGCTTGTTTAGAAGCGTGGCAAGAGGGCTTGAAACCATGGCAAAAAAATAGTTGAAGACTGAGGATATTTTCAGCCTGCAGAAAAACAAAAGAGAGGGTTAGAGATGGGACATGGTAGCTGTCTGCAAAAACAAAACAAACAAACAAAAAACCAATAGTACTCACACTGGAAAGAATGAAGCCTTACTCTTCTCCAGATTGCATAACTGAAACCAACAGAAATGGCAAAATAACGTACTTCGACTCGGAAATTCCTCTAACATCTAGAATCATCTTAAAATAAACAAAATGAGGTATTTGGGGGAGGTCATGCCATTCGGCACTGGCAGAGGTTGAAGACAGTCGGCCTGAGAGGTTTGTTGAAGGTACTTTTGGGAGGGAGTAGGCTCTATAGATGACCTGGTTGTGTGATCCAAATAAGCTCCACCTCGTTGTCCTTTTGCATCTCTTTTTTAGCATTTACCACATATCTTATAGTAATTTGTGTATACACTAGTCTCATCCTTACCCATTAAGCGACAACTCGAGGATTCTGTTTCTCCGCTCCAGCCACCTCTGGGGAGTAGCAGTGAAAAGTTAACACTGAGAAACACAGGGAGTGGTTTTTCAGCTTTCTGAAGAGCTGAAAAAGTGGCCTTTGATTATGCTTTTAGCTTTCTCCCCTCCCCGTTTTTTTGATCTCCCAGGATGTATTTTTAATTATCACAAGACCCTGCTATTTCCTCAAATGCTCTCTCTTTAAACCTCACAACTCTCAGTCCTCCAGGTCCTGCGACTCTCTTTCCCCGGACTGGGGTCTACTCTATGGTAGCGACTCCTCAGCCTTTTAGCTCTCTAGCCCTCCAGTTGGCCCATCTATGGTTTCTGGAGGCCTCGCCGGAAGCTCTTATGCGAGATGGGTTGGCGGGGCCGGAAGTTGTGCCTTCACTACCCGCCGTTTCAAAATGCTGCTGGGGCTTCAGGGCCTGTGACTGACGCCCCCTCCCCCCGGCTCGGCGGGGGAGCGACTCATGGAGCGGCCATAAGGTGTGGCTTTTCGGTTTCACCGGCGGGGTGCCGGGAGGCGGGGGGTGGCAAGTGGCGAGTGGGGAGCGGGCGCGGCGCGGCCAGTTTTGCAGGCCCCGGAGCTCGGGTAGCTGGCGGGAGGAGCTACAGACGTGGGTGGCGGCGTGGGGACGGTCGCACAGGGCGGAAGAAGGGCTGGTGGGGGAAGGGTTATAAGATGAGAACCCGCAGAGGACAAAAATGGAGATGGAGTGACGTGATGCAGGTCGGCCAGCAGGTGACAAACCTGAAATCGAAATAGATTGACGATGCTTAATTGGACGCAAAGTATGGAGAGGACTGAGGCACTTTGGGGAAAAGACGGGAAAGAGGCAGGCGGAGAGAGTGACGTTGAGGTGTCTTGAAGATTTTAAGGTAGTAATTTTCGGGGTTGCGGACCATCGGTCTCAGAGGCACTTGAGTGCTTGTTTGAAGAATGCTTATTTGGAGGCCACACCCAGACTTCCCCTAACAGAATATCGGGAGCTGGGGCTTGGGAATATTTATTTTAATCAGCACATTTCCCAGTTGATCCTTGTACCCCCTCAAGTTGGGAAGCCACTGTTTTAAAGCAACACGGGGAGGAAATGCTGCTGCTCTTTTCCTTCATCTGGGAAATTCTATTAGTTAGGAAGCTCCTCCATGCTTTGGGGTGTTGGCATGGGGAACAAGATACTTGGTACCTTTTGGTATTAAGTATTACTGCATCTCAGTTTGGGTTAGTCTCCCTCATACATTCTTGCTATGCAAAATTAATTTAGTTTAGAAGTATTTATTTCAGAATACTTTATTTCACAGTATGGTTGGGATCACAATTTTTTATTTTAAAGGTTAACAAAAACAAAATATGAGGATCAGTCAAAAATTATCTGCACCCTGGCTGTAGAATTTAAGTAACTTTTAGAAAAGATAAGTACATCATTTTTCGACATAATCTCCTTGCTTTTTAATACATTTTGTCCATCTTGTCAACAAGCTTTCGTATTCCCTCATAAAAACTGTTTTAGGCTGAGCTGTGAGCCACGAATGCACCACTGTCTTCACTTCATCAGAAGTGAATCTTTGTCCTTGTAGGACTGCTTTCAGGGGACCAAACAGGTGAAAGTCCAATGAAGCAAGATCAGGACTATAGGAAGATGATGCTTTAACACCTCAAAATGAAGTTTTTGCAGAGTGTTGACAGTGTGGGTAGACGTGTGCAGATGTGCATTGTCATGCAAGATCACAACGCCCTTGGATAGCAGTCCTCTGTGTTTAATCTGAAGTTTAGGCTTCAGCTTCTCAAGAAGCATCTCACTATAACGAGCACTGTTGATTATTGAACGCTTTTCCTGATAATGTTCCAATACTGGCCCTTGAGAATCCCAGAAAACTGTAAGCATCAATTTTTCAGCTGATGGTTGACTTTTGAACTTTTTCTTGGTTGGTGATTAAGGATGTTTCCATTCCATACTCTGCTGTTTACTCTTAGGCTTATAGTGATTAATCCATGTTTCATCACCAGTAATGATTCTCTTTAATAAACTTTCACCTTCCTTAGGTATCAGTCCAAATTTTGTCTGCAGATATCCAAATGCTTCTGTTTATGCTCTTCCATGAGTTTTTTTGGTACCCATCTCACACAAACTTTTCGAAACCTAAGCCTGTCGTGGATTACTTGTTTTGAGGCGTTAAAGCATCCTCCTATAGTCCTGATCTTGCTTCATTGGACTTTCACCTGTTTGGTCCCCTGAAAGCAGTCCTACAAGGACAAAGATTCACTTCTGATGAAGAAGTGAAGACGGTGGTGCATTCGTGGCTCACAGCTCAGCCTAAAACAGTTTTTAATGAGGGAGTACGAAAGCTTGTTGACAGATGGACAAAGTGTATTAAAAAGCAAGGAGATTATGTCGAAAAATGATGTACTTATCTTTTCTAAAAGTTACTTAAATTCTACAGCCAGGGTGCAGATAATTTTTGACTCACCCTCGTAGTACTTGCCTGTTGTTAAAAAGAAAGCACATATACAGAAGTGTGTAAAGTTAACTGTCCTTTAACCTGTCCCTAACCTGTCCCCTCCTCAAGCTAGCTACCCTTAACTGCTTGATATTATGTCCTTCCTGACTTTTTCCACACCCTCACGTTTTTTTAAAATAAATTTATTTATTTATTTATTTATTTAATGTTATTGGCTGTGTTGGGTCTTTTTTGCTGTGCGCGGGCTTTCTTTTAGTTGCAATGAGTGGGGGCTACTCTTCGTTGTGGTGTGCAGACTCCTCATTGCCGGGGCTTCTCTTGTTGTGGAGCATGGGCTCTAGGCGCATGGGCTTCAGTAGCTGTGGCACATGGGCTCAGTAGTTGTGGCTTGTGGGCTCTAGAGCACAGGCTCAGTAGTTGTGGCGCACGGGCTTAGTTGCTCCACAGCATGTGGGATCTTCCTGGACCAGGGATCAAACCTGTGTCCCCTGCATTGGCAGGCGGATTCTTAACCACTGTGCCACCAGGGAAGCCCACACTTCACTTTTTTAGGTGTACAACAGACCTGGTAAGAACTAAAACAACATCTGAACCATAGTTTCTTTTTTTACAAGAAAAAAGATACTTTTACCTATCTAGTTGAAAGACAATCAGACAGTGGTGTTTAGCAGAGGTCCTTAGGGCTTTAAAGAATTGATAAGAATGATTAGTTCTAACTTCTGACAAGAAGCTTTTATTTTAATTAGTCTTTAAATCACCATTGTCTTCAAAGGTAGAGATTCAAAGATGAGATGTAGGAGTCTCTTGGACTAAGTGTAGGGTAAAAACCACTCTTCTGTTATCATTGAGAGATGTATAAGACTGTTTCTGGTCTCTTATGATTTCAGTCCGGTAGGGGACACACATAAAAACATAAATATAATGTTGTGAGTGTTTTAATAGAGATGCTCTGGTGTCATCGGCTTCCTTTGGGGAGTCAGAAAAGCCTTGACCAAGGAGGTGACTAGAATAGTATTTCCAAGATTACTAGTTTTTTCAAGATACAGTAGATGAACACATGGAATTTTTGTGATTTCTTACACATTTGCTGTGTACCATTCAGTAAGGTAATCAAAATCTTTTGTTTTAATTCAATACTGTTTTTTCTATTTTCCCACCTTTTTAATGAAATATTTTAAAGTTTCACAGATGTGTCATTTTTTTTACCTTTAAAAATGTCAGGATGTAGCTCTTATAAGTTTAGGAGTTTTTAAAAAGGTACCACAGTGCCTTTCTACTACCATTAACAGATTCTTAATAGTATCTAATGCCTAGTACATAATTCAAAATTTCCTGCTTGTTTAGGAAAAAATGACTTTTTGCAGATGGTTGTTTGAATCAGGACTTGAACAAGGTCCACACATTGTATTGGGGTAATGTTTTTTAAGTCTCTATAGCACTCTGTCCACTTCAACAATAACCCTGCACCCAAGGCCCTGTAGAATTCCTACATTCTGGATTTGGCTAATTGCCTGCTTTTAGTATTTTTGTTTACTTATTTCTCCACCCTCCATTTTTTCCACCTAGTAGTTAGATCTAGAAGCTTGATTAGATTTGAATGGGGGGGCGGTGTCAAGAATACTTCATAGGAGGTACTGGGTGCTTCCTGTTGCTTCACACAGGAAGTACACGATGTGTGAATGCCCCTCTTTTTAGAGATAAATTTGGTCAGTGGGTCAAATGCTGTAAGCCTGCTCAGTGTTTTAAAGTCCCCCTTTCCCCCAACCTTTCACTTAAATGGTTTTGGCATCTATTAATGATTGTTGAGGAGATGACATTTAACCCAAGACTGGAAGGTTTAGGATGAGTCAGTCTTGTGCAGAACTCAGTTTTCAAAATGAAGGAACAGTGTGTGCAAAGGCCCTGTTTGAGAAACTAAAAGATAGTGTGGATGAGGTGCAGTATGGGGAAGAGCAGTGCAAGTTGGAAAGACTGGCAAGGTGCTAAGGGCCTAGACTCTTTATTTTTAGAAGAGTAGCAAGCAATGCAGCCGGACCTGGCAGGGTCAGATTGTTTATTTTATTTTGCTTTTTTTAATCCTTCTGGCTTTAGTGTGAAGTTTGGATTGAAGTGAGGTTAGAGAGACAGTTAAGAGTCTCTAAGAGACAGTTAAGTTTTCTCTATTAAGGAGCGACTAACAGTACCTAACCCTGTTGCACTCAAAAGAGATTCCAGGTGGAGGAGGGATAAGATCTTGCTCTGGATTCAACATCCATCAACTGCCTTCATTTCTCACATCCTTGAACAATGCCTTTACTCATATTTTTCTCTCCTGTTCTTTCTAGTTTTAAAATCCTCCCACTGCTATCTCCATTCCCTCTCATTCCTCCTCTACCTTGCAGTCAAAAGTAATTTGTCCTGCTCTGAACTGCTATGGCCCTTAAATCGGTCTCTTTTTAATGGCACAACACTTTCTACCAGATGTTAAACCTTTATTGAGTTTTAAATTCTTCAGAGCTGCTAAGTGGTCAAGTCCTGTTCCTACTAAGATGCTGAACTAGCATGATTGCTGACTCCTTTCTCCCAAATCATCCCTAGAGGGACTATTAAAGGAAAATACTGCGAGAAACAAACCGGTGATGCAGGCTTTTTTGAACTGCTGTGTGGTGGAAGTCGGGGGAGGGTGGGTGTTTGGCCTAGGACAGGAGTAAGCCAGGCATGGCTATAGGAGAATAAAAGCATAGGAGAAGGGAACTATTGGAACAGAAGGTGAATCTTTGGTCTGAGCAGTGATTGTATGGGGTGGAGAGTGATTGTGGTTATTTGGTGCTTGAGATTTTCTACTTTAGTGCTCACTTCCTACCTTACTCCAGCTTACTGTGGCTGATGCTGATTGGAATTTGGTCTTCTTCCCTATGCCTTGCCTATCAGAATAGCTGCTGTTCCTCTAGGGAAAAATAACAGTGTTGAAGAACACAGGTATTTCAAGAGGAGACCAATATATAGGCTTCATTGGATAGAACAGATGGATCAAGAGTTTAAAGTTGGACTGATAATCACCCTAGAAGAAACAGGGACGATATTAACAACTTGAAACAAGAATAAGCAGAGGCTGAGAGAACCAAGCAGAAACAGTAGGCTTGAAAAATACAAGGATTGAAATCAAGAACATCACATCAGATGGGTGAAATAACAGAATGGATACAATTGAATGAATTAGAATCCTAGATTGGGGAAATCTCCCAGAACAAAGGAGAAAAGGACAAAGAAAAAACATATAAATGAAAAGCTAAAAGATAAGAAGAAAAGATGTAGAGGTACTCACATTTGAATAATAGGTATCTTAGAGAAATAAAAATGAGGAAGTATTGAAGAAATAATGGAAAAATAGTTCTCTTTTAGAATTAAAAAGGAAAAAGAAACTCCCCAGATGGAAAGGTTTCTTAACATGGGAGGTCAGGAAAAACTCACATCTGGCACATTATAGTAACATTTAAGTGTATCACAGCAAAGGAAGGTTATAGGAGCCCCAGAGACAAAGAACAGATAGCACACAAAGGAGCAAAAATTGAATTGACGTCAAGAGTTGAACAGCATCACTAAATTCAAGAACACAGAAGAGTGTTTTCAGGGTTTTGTAGGGAAACTTAGAGTTTTATACCTAACCTTATTTATTTATTTATTTATTTAAATTTTTATTTATTTATTTTATTGGCTGTGTTGGGTCTTTGTTGCTGCACGCAGGCTTTCCTCTAGTTGTGGCGAGCGGGGGCTGCTCTTCGTTGCAGTGCTCAGGCTTCTTATTGCAGTGACTTCTCTGTTGTGGAGCATGGGCTCTAGGCGTGTGGGCTTCAGTAGTTGTGTGGCACGTGGGCTCAATAGTTGTGGCTTGCGGACTCTAGAGCACAGGATCAGTAGTTGTGGTGCACGGGCTTAGTTGCTCCGAGGCATGGGGGATCTTCCCAGACCAGAGATTGAACCCGGGTCTCCTGCATTGGCAGGCGGTTTCCTAACCACTGCACCACCAGGAAAGTCCCCCGAGATACAATTTTAAGCAAGGTAATAACATATTAAAAGGAAGAGTAGGACAAACTGAGATGCTAAATTAAGATGGTAGAGACAGAGAGATATATATATATATAAATTACAATAAATGGACTATCATCAGTTAAAGATAAAAATTGACAAATTGGATTAAAAAACTCAAAGTCCAGATATATGCTTTTTACAAGGGCACACCAAAAGTTTAAGGACATGCAAAAATTAAAAGTAAGAGAGTTTGGGGAAATACATACCTGGAAATACTAACTAAAAGAAAGTTGGCATGACCATACTAACATAAGATAAAATATACTTTAAGACAGAATGTCTTAATTGGGATGGAAAGAATCACTGCATAATGATAATCACTATATGCTAAGAGCTCACCAAGAAGATACAGCAATTTAAAGCATGAATGCCTCTGATTAAAAATCCTTACAGTAGATGAAGTGAAATTGGTAGAACTACAGTAGGATTAATGGATAAATCCACCATCATGGTGGAAGATTTCATTACATCTGTTAATTAATTGTAGATCAGGCTGACAGATTAGCAGAAATAGACTATAAAAAACCAACAAGCTTAACCTAATGAACATAGAGTTTTGCAGTCATGCAGTATGGAATTGATCATCAACTAGACCATGGTGAAAGCCTTAACAATTTCAAAGATCAGGTTTTATGCAGGGAGTGATCTCTCCCCACTGTGCTGCTAAGTTAGAGGTTAATCACAAGAACAATTTGAAAAATGCAGTATACATAGGTGTAGCTATGTAATTCATGGATTAAATTATCATGGAAATTTAAAAATACCTACAGCTGAACGAGAATGAAGACTATATCAAAACCTGTGAGCTGAATAAAAAAAGTAGTGCTGGAGGGGGTGGGGGAAGGAATTTGTAGTCTTAAATATTCAATTACAAAAGGAACAAGTTAAGTGTCTAATTTATAATATCAGGAAATGATCAACAGAATAAATTTTTTTAGAGTGGAAGAGATAAGAAGATACAATAAACAATATCATGAATGGAAAGAAGGATGCATCTGTACACTAAGTAGAGGTTAAAAGAGTGCTATCAACTATATGCAATCAATTTTGAAGACAGACAAAATGGAAGAAGAAAAAAGGTTAAATAATCTAATATTTATTAAGTTAAAGCAGCGATTAAAAATCTTCCTACAAAGAAAACACTGCATTTTATAAGTTTTATAGATGAGATTGGACAGTTTTTCTAAGACTAGAACATCTCAATTTTGTGGAATTTTTTTTTCAGGCAATAGACAGGGGCTAAACAATTTATTCTGTTAGGCCAGCTAACCCTGGCATCCAAATGAGACAAAAACTTGACAGTGGAAAATAACAGACTTATTTCATTCACCGGTAGAGACTTTACAATCTAAACAAAATGTTAGCAGATCAAAACCAACAGTATGCAAAAAAGGATAATATCCAGAACCAAGTTGGACTTATCTCAGGTGTGCAAGGATTTAACACTAGAAAATCCATAAATGAAATTAAAAATTTACCAAATTAATAGATTAAAAGACAGAAAAATTGTGATCATTTCAATAGGTACAGAAAAAGCATTTTCTAAATCTCTCTTCCATGATAAAGTCTTTTTCTTTTTCTTTTGTTGAAGTATAGTTGATTTACAGTGTTGTGTTAGTTTCAGGTGTACAGCACAGTGATTCAGTTATACATATACATGCATACATATACATACATATATGTATACGTGTGTGTGTGTACGTATATATTCTTTTTCAGATTCTTTTCCCTTACAGTTTATTCCAAAATACTGAGTATAGTTCCCTGTGCTATTCAGAAGGTCCTTGTTGGTTATCTACTTTGTATATTGTAGTGTGTATGTCCAGGATATATTCTTAATGAAGAAGAAAGGGAACCCTTCCAAGCTGATAAAGAATAGCTATTAGAAAAAATTAGCGAAAACATTATGTTATATAGGGAAACATTAGAAGCACTACCTTTAAAATCAGAAAAAGATGTCTGATATCGTGTGTATTCAACATTGTATTGACAGTCCTAAGCAGTAACATAAGATGAATAGAGGAAATTAGAGGCACAAGAATTGGAAAGGAGGGAATAAAATGTTATCTGCAGGTGATTTGTCCATTTACGTAGAAAACAGAAGGATCCACAGACAGATGGTTGGAAATAATCATGTAAGTTTAGCAAGGTGATGGGATATAAGATTATTGAAAGTCATTTGTATTTCTGTACATATGCAAAAACCACTAGAAAACAATGAAAGAGAAGGCATCACAGTAGTATCAGAATATCAGTGTTAGAAGTCAGTCTAACACAAATGTGCTAGACCTCTAAAGGGAAAATTGTACAACTTTGCTAAGAGATATTAAGTAAGATCTTAGTAAATAGAGGAATGTGTTATGTTAATGAATTGGAAAACAGTTTGTTCTATATGTTGAGTGTAATTTCATTCATGATCCCAACAGGGATTTTCATAGAACTTGGTGATGCTGAATTTTATATGGACGAGTTGAGGGCCCAAGAATAGCTGGTCACTTCTAAAAAAGGAACGGGAGGGGAAGACTTGCCCTTAGCAAGGCTCATGGTAAGATACAAGAATTAAGATAGTGTCAAATTGTATAGACAGAAAGATCACCAGTGGACTAGAATACAGAACTCAAAAACACCCATGCATGTTGATACACAACAAAGGTGACTGTCAGTCAAGAAAGTCATGTTCAGTAAATTGAGCTGGAAAAAAAGTGGCCATGTGGAAAAAGAATAAAATTGATCTCTAAAAAGAAAAAAGGCAATTCCAGATGGATTAAGGTTTTAAATAACATAAAGAGAAATTTAAAAATTTTAGTGACATCCCCCTCCCACATGCACACAAACCTTAGTAGAAAGTACAGGTGAAAATGAGACCTTGGAAAGTAAAGGATTGGTTAAGCCAGGCAGAGATCGCTGACTATAGAAGAGAAGATTGGGGCTGCCCTGGTGGCGCAGTGGTTGGGAATCCACCTGCCAGTGCAGGGGACACAGGTTTGATCCCTGGTCCAGGAAGATCCCACATGCTGTGAAGCAACTAAGCCCATACACAGCTACTGAGCCTGTGCTCTAGAGCCTGCGAGCCACAACTACTGAGCCTGTGCACCGCAGCTACTGAAGCCCAAGCACATAAAGCCTGTGCTCCACAACAGCAGAAACCACTGCAACGAGAAGCATGTGCGCTGCAACAAAGAGTAGCCCCCACTCACCACAACTAGAGAAAGCCCGTGTGCAGCAACGAAGACCCAACGCAGCCAAAAATAAATAATCAACAAAAGAAATCTTTAAAAAAAAAAAGATCGATAAATCTGAATATGACTTCATTGAAATTAAGTTTTTGCTCATAAAGGTTTTCCCACCTTCTAGGAAATGGAAAAGACATTAAAAACTGGGAGAAGATATTCGTAGGACAACCCAATTGACCAAGGGTTAATATTAAAAATATATAAAGAACTATTATAAATCAGTAAGTATAACAAAATCAGTTAGAAAAGTATGTAAAAGACAAGAACACATTTCACAGAAGAGGAAACACGTATGGCCGATAAGCATGTAAAGAGATAGCATCGTTAGTGATCAGGGAACTATAAACCAAGCCGATACCTATTTGACTGGGAAAAATTTAAAAATCTCAGGACATCAGATGTTGGAAAGGAGGTAGATTCACAGGATAATCTTATGCATTGCTTATAGGATTATAAATTGGTGCAAACACTCTGAGGACAGTTTGGTGTCAGATTCTAAATTTGAATATTCATATATGCTATAACCCAGCAATTTTGCTTGTAGATATGCCCACAGGATACTTTTTTGGCACATGTACAAGAATGTTAATAGTACTATTCATAATAGTGAAAGCCTAGAAACAACTCAAATGTCCATCACACACTGAAAATATACAGCAGTCACAGTAAACGAAAAATAAAGTATGCTATAACATGGATGAACTTTGAAAACATTGTGCTAAATGAAATAAGCCAGATACAAAAGGACAAATATTGTATGATTTCACTTATATGAGGTACCTAGAATGGGCACATTCATAGAGACAGAAAGTAGGGTAGTGGTTACCAGGGTCTGGGGAGAGGGGATAATGGGAAGTTATTGTTTAATGAGTACAGAGTTTCAGTTTGAGGTGATGAAGAAGTTCTGGAGATGGATAATGGTGCTGGTGTACAACATTGTGAATGTACTTAATTCACTGAATTGTACCTTTTAAAATGGTAATGGGGTGGGGGAGGCAAGGAGTGGGAGTTTGGGATTAGCAGATGCAAACTATTATATATAGGATGGAAAACAACAGGGTCCTACTGTATAGCACAGGGAACTATATTCAGTATCCTGTGATAAACCATAATGGAAAAGAATTTATATATGTATAACTGAGTCACTTTGCTGTACAGCAGAAATTATACACAACATTGTAAATCAACTATACTTGAATAAAATTTTAAAAAGGCAAATTTCACGTTATATGAAGAACCTCAAGTGACATGACAATAGGAATTTATTTTAATGAAACAAAAATTCATAAAATTACATATAACATGCTTCCTTTTTTGTAGGTTAAAAGCAGCTGAACAATATATACTTTTTAGGATTCCGTTTTGATGCAGTAAAGTGCATAAAGAGGAAGGGAAGAAAATCAAAACAGGATTCAGGATGATTGTCAGAAGGAGGCAGGGGAATGGTAGTGGGGAATCTGATGGGTAAATATAGATTGTTGTCAGAGTCCTAGTTTGTGGATGTTTATTGCATTATTAAAAAATCAAGTAAAAGTGGGCCATGTATGGATGAACAATAGACTGTGAAGTGTGAGGGAAAAAAAGGAATCAAGGATAGCTTCAAGGTCATTGATCTGAGCAATTGAAAGGATGGAACTGCCATTTAATGAGATTGGGGAGACTACAGGACTAGCAGGTTTAGGGAGATGAGGATTTTTTTTTTTTTAAATAAGGTTTGAAATGCTAGTTAAAAGCTAGCTGCTTTAAAATTACAAGTTATGCTTGTATCCTGTTTGACCTGCCATTTTGTAGCAAGGGAAGCTGATAGAAGGCGGTTGAATTTATGCTTTGTTGTCGTAAATAAGTCTTCTCAGAAGAGTGAGGATTCTTGTTAGCTGTAACAAGACTATTGATTTTTTTATTCATAAATTTCACTGACTTTTGTCACCTTTTTACTAGAGAAAGTTCTGAAGGTAAAGTCAAGTTTATTTCAAATTTTTTTCCTTCTCTAGCATTTTTTTTTAGAACAAAAGGTAAAAGGTGAAAAACTTTAATTAAAACCTTACTTTTCATTTCAATTCATGCTATATCTTTCCTTTGATGATGTATGTCCAGCTTGGTTTAACCCATTTTATAAGTATTTAGGTATTTACTCTTTGGGCTTGGCACATTATAAAAACTGCTTTAACTGATACTGAATATTTTGACTCTCATTTTCCTGTGGTCTCTTGCCAAGACATGTTCCAGCATGTTGCAGAGGTTTTCCTTGGCATGCTCTTGGACTCTTCAATCTATTACTTAATCTTGGTAATTCCCCCAGCCCTGCATCTGTCTCCTAGGGGGTGCTCTTGAGCACTGTCCAAGAGAGGCGGAAATACCAGAGAACTATGTGAGCCACTGGGGAGGTAATGATTGTAAATTTCACTTTCAGCTAAAGCAGTTTTCTCTTTATCAGCAGTGTAGAGGTTGGAGCCATGCCTGAACTTGTTTCTCTTGCAGGCTTCACTTGAGGGAAGTATAGATCAGTTCTTACTCTTAATTAAGCTCTTCAGTTTTTTGCAGGATCTGAACTAGAAAGTATCAGAAGGTTAACAAGAACCTCAGCATGGGTATATGGCACTTGTGTAGGATGCTCTGATATATGTGTCTTTTTTACTTCTGCTGGCTGCTTTTTTAATAAATCCTAAACAGAGAATTTTCTACTTCAGAAGAGATTTTATGCTTTTATTCCTTTTAGGTTTATCAGCAGACTTCACTTCACTGCCAAAATGACATCATTTTCCACCTCTGCCCAGTGTTCAACATCTGACAGTGCTTGCAGGATCTCTCCAGAACAGACCAATCAGGTAAATTATTTTTAGGCATTCCTGTTTTTCCTTAAGTTTTAAAAAATTAAATCGGGGCATGTAGCTGACTTCACTGACTAAGATTTTATGCAGAGCAGGAAAGATTATTTTGTTAATCACCTCACACCAGTCAGAATGGCCATCATCACAAAGTCTGGAAACAACAAATGTTGGAGAGGGTGTGGAGAAAAAGGAACTCTCCTGCACTGTTGGTGGGACTGTAAATTGGTACAGCCACTATGGAAAACAATTTGGAGGTTCCTTAAAAAACTACAAATAGAACTACCATATGATCCAGTAATCCCACTACTGGGCATATACCCAAAGAAAACCATAATCCCAAAAGAAACTTGTACCATAATGTTTATTGCAGCACTCTTTACAATAGCCAGGACATGGAAGCAACCTAAATGCCCATCAACAAATGAATGGATACAGAAGATGTGGCATATATATACAATGGAATATTACTCAGCTATAAAAAGGGATGAGATGGAGCTATATGTAATGAGGTGGGTAGAACTACAGTCTGTCATACAGAGTGAAGTAAGTCAGAAAGAGAAGGACAAATATTGTATGCTAACTCACATATACGGAATCTAAAAATGGTACTGTTGGACTCAGTGACCAGAACAAGGATGCAGATACAGAGAATGGACTGGAGAACTCGAGGTATGGGAGGGGGCGGGGGGTGAAGGGGAAACTGAGACGAAGCGAGAGAGTAACACAGACATATATATACTACCAACTGTAAAATAGTCAGTGGGAAGTTGTTGTATAACAAAGGGAGTCCAACTCGAGGATGGAAGATGCCTTTGAGGACTGGGGCGGGGAGGGTGGGGGGGGCTTGGGGGGGGGGCGTCAAGGAAGGGAGGGAAGATGGGGATATGTGTATAAAAACGGATGATTGAACCTGGTGTACCCCCCCAAAAAATAAAAAAAAAAAAAAAAAAAAAGATTATTTTGTTAAATGTCATATTAGGCAAGCTAGTAAACAGTATCCATGCTCATAAATTTGAATTGATCATTGATTTAATAAATATTTGGAGGTTACAGATTGCTCAAAATGGCACATTTTAAACACTAGCCTGTTTTAGGGTATGAATGGCTAGTGGCAAATTTGGGGCCAAATTATATATTTGTTTTCTGTCTTTCTCACTTCATTTAACTAGTTTGTTTTCTTTAAAAATCAGTTTTAAATTATAAATATAGCAAGTGTGTTTTCTTATAAAAAACTCAAACTTTATCATGTATTTATCTATAAAGTATTTATCTGTAGAGACTGCTTTGACCATCTCCTCCCTTCTTCCCCCAAAGTCCCTTCCCCTAAGATAACACTATTATCAATTTGGCGTGTCTTGTTCCAGGTCTTTTCCGCTAACATGAAAATACATAATTTTGTTTTGTGGTTTCATAAATATTGTGCCATGTATAGTATTATGTACCTTCATTTATGATAAAGGTGGAATTTGATTTCAGGGGGGAAAATGTGGCTTATGTAATAAATGGTTTTGACTTAATTGGCCATCTCTGGAAGGAAACAAATGAAGACCTCAAACCTTGTACAAAAACAAATTCCAGACAGAGAAAGATTTAAATGTAAAAAATGAAATGATAAAAAATATTAGGAGAAAACTTAGGATATGTTATGAAACTTTAGAATAAGAGAGAAAAGACAAAACCAAGGAGACTATAAGAGAAGAGAGAGACAAATCTGATCATATAAAATGAAAGAAATTAAATTGTGTGACTAAAGACAGACTCTACAATCAGAGTCAAGAGATGGCAAACAAAGTCACTATTCCTTGTATGTATATACCACATCTTGTTTATCCATTCATCTGTCAATGGTATTTAGATTGTTTCCATTTTTTGGCTATTATGAATAATGCTGCTATGAACAGTGGTGTACAAATATTTGTTTTGATTCCCTGCTTTCAGTTTTTTTGGATGTATACCTAAGAGTAGAACTGCTGGTTCATGTGGTAATTCTGTGCTTAACTTTTTGAGTAACTGCCAAACCGTTTTTCACAGTAGCTGCGCCATTTTATATTACCACTAGCAGTACACAAGGGTTCCAGTTTCTTTACATCCTCGCCAACACTTGTTTTTTCTTTTCTTTTCTCCTTTTATTATATCCATTCTAGTGGGTATGAATGGGCTATCTTTTGAAAATGAGGTTTTTCAGGAAGTTAACAAGTAATAGTTTGATCATCTGTAGTTATTAGATGCTAAGTATCTACCAGAGTTGGTTAAAAAAAAGTTGAAGGAAGTTTGTTTTTCCCTTGGGTTTCAGAAACCAATCTAACTGAAATGTAAATAGTAAGTTTGTTTTATGTTTATGTCAGGTACGACCAAAACTGCCGCTTTTGAAGATTTTGCAGGCCGCAGGTGCACAAGGTGATATGTTCACTGTTAAAGAGGTAAGCCATCAAAGAAAATTCTCAGTTTAAAGAAAAGCTGAGAAGTAGAAGCCTACAAATATGTAGTTCTGAAATCAGACCTAAGAAAGGAAGTTCTATTCCTGTGGTACTGAGAGGTAACTTTTGTTCTGTTTTAAAGACCATCAAGGGAATTAACTCCCTGGCGGAATCAATTAATTAATTCATTAATTCCAGTAGTTAGGATTCTGTGCTTCCACTGCACGGGGCATGGGTTTGATTCCTGGTTGGAGAATTAAGATCCAGCAAGCCGTGTGGCATGGTCAAAAAAAAAATAAAATGACACTGTCTATGATATACAGGATATGTTGTCAGGCAGGAATTAAATGCAGTAGTTTTTCGTTATAAATGTGTCAGATTCTCTTCTGAGCACTATGAGTTATTTTAAACATTTATGCATTTAAATAACTTATTTAGTTTCTAAATTTTTTTTTAACACAAAAACAAATTGAATTCTTTAAGTGGAAAAGAGTATTAAAATGTTAATCTCTTCGAACTGCTTGGATTTAGTAGGGTGAAGATCAAATCCTTCTTAAACAGAGGAAACAAAATTATCACGTTTTTTTTTGACTTTTCATAAAAGCTTAACACCTATTAGCAATGCTATGCTCCTGAGTCATTCTACCTCTCAAGGAAACAAATCTGGAGGCATTTCAGATTTTCTAGAATACTCGTATTTCCTTTATCATTTTAAATTAAGTGTATCATTTTGGACTTTATATCTAAAATTCTGGTAAGACTTTTTTCCAAACTGTTATTAAAGTATGGATTTCTAAATCAATAAAGTTGTTATAATGCCTTATGCTGTCTCCTTCACCAGCATGGCAGAGTTTGCCTGAGTTAAGATAGAATTAATTACATATTGTTCAGGGAAATTGTTTTATGGGAGAAATGTTGGACAGAGTCAGTTTACACAGTAAGCTCTTTATCATGAATCTTGACATTGCTTGGTGTATAAAGAGGAATTTCCTAGTTTTTTATTTTTAAATATTGGTTATCAGTATGTGCATTGAGGCAGTATGGTATAATGAGAATAGTAGTATATACAGATACAGAGTAGTGTTTTTGAAGGTCATATTTTGTATACTTAGAGGAGATTTATTTTTTTCTGGAAGTTGGACAGACATAAATACAAAACTTCCTCCTTTTTTTTTTTTACAGTAGATATTCTTTCTCATCTTATTTTTCTCTAGATATTTGATTAGATATGAGAGCTCTGTTAATATTGGGACATGTTGCCTGGAATGGAAGGGAGCCTAAGAGCATCATTGCTCCAAAGTAATGAAAACAGTATTGGGAGAATTTTTGTGCAAATATCTAATATTTCTTGGGAAGTCAGGGCCTAAAGATAAAGATAGCAACTTTGGTCTGTTTGTGATCTGTGACAAAATTCTTACTATCATTAAGTGAACTTTATTAAGCAATTAAAAAAAAATCTACCATTTGGAGGAAAATTAGATAATTTAAAAATTTTGAATCATGAACTTGTGTGTATTCCCTTCCATTTTGTGAACTCTGTGAGAAAGGTCAGATAGACTAAATTTTTATATGATAAACACTTAAATTCTGTTGTGCGCACTTACAGTGCTGATGGCTTATTAACCATTGTACTTCATTTGCCAAAAAGACTTAAGTGAACACATGTCAAAGCCTATAGTAATTTTGTGCCCCTGGACTTGGAAAATATTATGACCCAGGCAAATTTAAAGTTTATTACTTCTGGTAATAGAAGAGACCCCTTTATTTGGACTGGTGAGAACATTTTTAAGGGGATACTAGGTAAATTCACCACTTTTTCTCATTATCAGACTGATATATTTCTATTCTAAAAAGTACGGGTCTGTTAGTGTCCAGAATGATAATAAGTAAATGAACCTAGTAATTGGGGGCAACTGTTCTGGTGTCCTTACACAAGCACTGACAGTCATGTTCATAATATGTTCTCTATTTCTGTAGCAAACTAACTTATTTAATTTGTGTTTTGGGCAGCAGCTGGACAGATCTCTTCATGGTATTTTATTTCCATGTAGGTCATGCACTATCTCGGCCAGTATATTATGGTGAAGCAGCTTTATGATCAGCAGGAGCAGCATATGGTATATTGTGGTGGAGATCTTTTGGGAGAACTACTAGGTCGTCAGAGCTTCTCTGTGAAAGATCCAAGGTAAAAAGGTTTGTTTATCTTTCGGGGTGCTTATATTTAACCACTTAATCTCCATAGGTTATTAATGGTTATTTAATCTTATAGTCCATAAAATATTTGTTGGGCCTGCATATATCGGGTGACTGAGGTAGAGAACATAGTAGTGAGCAACACAGTGTCTAACTTTATGGAGCTTAAAGAGTAGTGAGACAGTAGATACTCTTCCCTATCATAATTGAATTTTCACATCAATACATGGTAAAATTATGTTATGATAAGTGTTACATGAAAGAGGTACATGAGGCTGTGTTGGGGGATGGGATTTCAGGTCTTAGGGATGGAGGAAAGGTTCCTTGAGGAAGTGTTATTTGAGTTGAGAGCTGAAGGATAATTAAAGAGTCAGTTAGAAGGAGCTGGTTGAAGGAGAGCTTCTGGCAGATTGAACATCGTGTGTAAAGGCCTAGGTAGGAGGGAGCTTGATGTGGCCAGGTTAGAATTTTGTGAAACAGTTGTTATAGAGAGAGGAAGAATGAGCTGATGAGAGAAATGTAGAATTGCTTGGCAGCTTGAGGTTAATGGTGGGCTTCATAAAAATCACAGTAGAGCTATTCTGACCTGCTGCATGGCAGTCTCCAGCTGTGCAGAGTATATGGTTATTAACTTACACAGTCAAAAGCTAGTTATTAATTGAGAAGCCAGTGTTCTCTTTCTCTCTATAGCTTTGTGATGACTGTTTCTTCTAAAACTCCCTTCCACCTCCATTCCCCAATAAAATGCAAAACTTAACTCTTAGAAGGAAGGAGTAGTCTTGAAGGAAATCTCCCCACTTGGGTTACTGTTAGCTTATGAAATAAAATGTAAATTCATTTTTTTAAATGGGGGCAAAGTAACACAAGGGCTTGGGCATTAACATGTTGATACTTAAATAATTTAATAAAATTATTCTGGGTGGGATAGGGAGAGTGGGAGGGAGTCGCGGGAGGGAGAGGTTATGGGGATATATGTATAAATACAACTGATTCACTTTGTTGTACAGTAAAAACTGGCACAACAGTGTAAAGCAATTAAATTCCAATGAAGAGCTTAAAAAAATGAAATAAAATCTATTCTGGGGAAAATTTCCTGCCTTTTCATATGTTATCATAGAGAATGTTGGGAGATAGCCTATCAGAAATATACTTAACATATTAATGGGAAACCATGGGATTAATTCATTATTTTATCTCTTTGACAGCCCTCTCTATGATATGCTAAGAAAGAATCTTGTCACTTTAGCTACTGCTACTACAGGTATGTCACATTATATTTCTTCAGTCTTTATCACAGTTTTGAGTTCAAGGGGGCAAATCATGGGAAAACAAGAAGGATCAAGATGGAAATTGAATGCTGTCTTGGCATGACTGGGAGGAATAGCTATCACACAGAATGTTCCCACTATGTTATTTGACTTTTCATTGTGAAAATTTTCAAATATACTGAAAATAGAGATTAGTATAGTTAATGCCCACCTCTTAGACTTAGTAATTGTTAATGTTTTGCCATGTTTGCTTTATCTACACAGGCTTTTAAATATCTCTAACAGATAAGGACTTTTTTTCCTTCAAACATAACTACAGTGCCGTTATTACATCCAACAAAATTAATAATAATAGACAAAATAAATAGTAACTCCATAATACTGTCCAATGACCGGTTCATGTATGGTTGACCTGTTATTTCAGAAATATCTTTTACTTTTGGCTTATTTAAATCAGGATCCAAACAAAGTCCACACTCTGCATTTGGTTGATATGTCTGTTAAGTATTTTTGATCTATAAAACTTAACCTTCCTTTTCTTATGTCATTTATTTGTTGAAGAAATGGATCATTTGTCTTGTAGAATTTCCCACGTTCTAGTTTGCAGATTGTAGCCTTATAATGTTGTTTAACATGTTTCTCTGTCTCTTCTATTTTTGGTAAACAAATAGAGCTTGGATAGATTCAAGGTTAAATTTTTTGCGGAGAAGATTTCATAGTTGTTGCTTTATGCATCTCTTGCAGCACACCAGAGCCATGTAAAGTCTACCTATTCCTCTTTCAGTGATGTTAAGATTCTGTGGACTTACGTGGTGTCACCCTGATCCATCTGTTATTATAAAGGTCCCCCCAAGAACCTTTCACCTAAAGGTTTTAGCTTTCTGTTCTTTGAATGCCAATTTGTCTAATCTTTTGCTTGATTCCATATCTTTTAAATACCGCCCTTTGAGTTTATTAGTTATGTGCAGGAACTGGCTGCTTTGGGGTTTGAAGTATGGTGTATTAGATAAGTGAATAAACTGGATACAGCTAAAATTTAACCCTCTCACTCATTTCCAAATAATGAAACTTTTTTCTTTCTCCATTCCTACGTGAAGCCCTTTTGTAAGTTTCAAATTAGATTTTAGGTAACTTTGTCCTTTGAAGAAAGCCTAAGTTTGTAATCCCTTTAGATTGGCTATTTTTCAATAGTTTACTGAAACAAATAGGTTGAAAAAAATCCATTCCTAATAAAAATTTACTCTTTATAGTGAGAGCAAAGAGACTTTGCTCTCATTTTGAAATGTGTTTGAACTCACATTGACTTTTCTTTTTAAGAACTTTTATTGAGATACAGTTGACATACAGTAAACTGCATATGTTTAAAGTGTACAATTTCATATTTTTTTCTTATTAGTAATGTATATATGGCAATCCCAATCTCCCAATTCATTCCCCCCAACCCTCCCCGCTTTCCCCACTGGTGTCCATATGTTTGAACTTACATTGACTTTTGAAGCTTCTTGATTTCACTGAGCCATTTGCCTACTACACCCAGCTGTAAATTTCTGTTTGAGAGGGAAGGCCTTACAAATGATATGGTGCTTTTTTGAAATTCAGTCACTTGTGAAATAGTATGGTCTTCCTGGGGTAGTCACTACAGGCTTGAAATACACAGATAATTTTATATTTGCTGATCTGTTCTTTCTTTTTGATTGATATGTTCTCTGAATATCTAGAGTGGGTATAATTCTCACTTCTGTCTCTCATTTTCTTTCTTGCATTTCCTCAGCAGAATTTAACATGCCATATATTAAAATGAACACTTCTGTAACAAACATTTCAATTTATCCTCACAACAACCCTGTGAGGAAGGTCTAGAGATGAAGAAACTGAGGTTTTTTTGTTTTGTTTTGTTTTGTTTTTTTAAAGAATGAGTAATTTGTTCAAGATGAGATGCCACTGATAAGAGATAGAGCAGATATTTGTGACTCTCTAGTATGTGCCCTTTCCTTTGTGCCACACATTGATGTCTCTTTAACCCTTGCTTGTAACAGAATTTGCCCTAATTAATTTTTTTAACACATTAAAAAAAATCTGAACATTAAGTTTTTAAAACATTTTCTTTGTTCTTTGCTTTATCACTTTGAAATAATTTCACTTACAAAAATGTTACAAAGGTATTAAGAAGAGTTCCATATACTCTTTACCCAGAGTCCCCAAATGGTAACATCTTACATAACCATAGTACAATGATCAAAATCAGGAAATTACCCCAAAGTAATTTTAATTGGTTGTCTCTTCTGGACTTGAACTTGCATTAGTGTTTATGGTTGGCCATCTCTGTTGATCTTCATAAATTGGGTTGCATGGGTTTTACTTGAAAGGATAAATGAGAAAAACACTTTCCATATCAACTATCTTACACCTTTGCAAATGAAATAAACCTTTTATTTTGATGGTTAAAGAAATGAAGGTGGTTCTTTAGAAATCATTTCTCCAAATTTCCACATGTATTCTAATAAAATGAAATATATATGACAGATTTTGTATTTATTTTAAAATTACCTTGTACATTATAGTTTTCTCTGATAATTTCTTTTTGCTTCTAATTGTTTTAACCTAACTAAGTTAGTATTTAGAACTAGAAATGACAGTAATTGAATTACTTTATTAAAGAAGTGCTTCACTGCATTGTATGTTAATTGATCTTTGTGGTCAGAAAATTCTGGCTCTTGAAACACTCATTATCTCCATTTTATCTATTAAAATGCTTCTAGAAATAATGGTGTTTATAATTACAATTTTGAAAGTGTTTGCTTTGTGCCAAACAATTGTCAGACCAGTTGTAGGATGTGTATTCTTTCTTTGTCAGTCTTTATTGGATGAGGATGACATTTTCCTTAAGTGTCTTTTTCTGGATCTGATAGTAGCTGATGAACCCAATCCATGATAGACTTATTTGGGTGCATATAGTTACCTATAGCCTCATATAATGAGTGGTCCAGGTTATTAAATTTTTGCATCTTTTCTTTTCCTGTAGCTAAGTTTTCATCTTCTGTTCTGCCTGAAAATTTTTCAAGGCCTTGAAATACAGTTTTCTCTGACTAAGAAATTCTCTCAGGTTATTTTTTCCTTTGCTTCTTTTTATTGGCCTTAAGAAAGACTTTATCTGCTTCCTTTTTCTTCTTAGGAAATGTTTATAGAAACTGGGAAAAATAAGACTTGTTGATTAAAAAAACTAATCCATTTTCAGGTGATGGGAATTTAAACCATGAAATCAGCATTGATACTTAGAATGTAAGTTTACATGAGGATGCTATTGTGTCATAAAGCAAGTGGGAAAAATCCCAGATTTTTAGATTTCATAATCCTGTATAGCTTTAACACTTGAAAATAAAAATTAAATTTAAAACCCAAATTTTTTTTCTTATTGTTTACAAGTTAGGCAAATTTGGAAATACACCTATAGGAATAGATGATAAAATACTCTCCATTATTCCCTGCTTGGAATCACTTTCTATATTAAATTGAAAACATGCCACGGAAGAACATTTTTTTAGTCATTTTTCATTTTTCTTCAGGTTATTTTTTGGTAATATATTTTGAATATAGTCTCTCTCAGTCTATGCCATTTTTATTAGTTTTGATTTTTCCTTTCCTTTGGATGAGAGCCTTGGCCAGTCAGAATCATCTTTAGGGGCCAAACCTGGCTCCAGGGTTGTTTGCTGAGGTCCTTTCGGTGTGGAAAGAATGGTTATTACCAGGGAAGGTTTTCCTTTTGTTTTACTTGCTATCCAGATGCTGCTCAGACTCTCGCTCTCGCACAGGATCACAGTATGGATATTCCAAGTCAAGACCAACTGAAGGTAAAATCACCACACGGTGACTTCTTTTGTTGTACAGAGTGGCCCCTTCTCTGTACCTATGATCTTGGACTCCCAAGACCTTTCCCTGATATGGTAAGAATTTAATAAGAAAGGTTCTTGGGAGTTCACAGACTAGGGACAGAGTGAACCTTCTCTGTTCTGCCTGTAACAGAGTTCCAGTCTCTGAATCTCTCTTTGGGATGTAGCACTTCTGATCTTTAGTTCTTCCAGTTGCATTTTCTTGGGGTTTGTGTTTGTCTGTGTGTGTGTGATGGTGTATGTACATGGGTATTGGAGGAAATCGCTTTATTAGACTTTAACAGGCTTGTTGCATTTAAGTTCATGTCAGGCCATTTCTTAAAGCTTCACCAAACCTGGGAAAACTTTATGATCATCTTGGTATATGTTTTTTTTTTTTCTGAATTATGCCTAATTTTGTGTAGGCTAGAGGCTTTATCTTGATAGCCTGTTTTTAACAGTAGATTTTGGCCTTTTGTGCAGATTTTTTCCCCACAGTGAGTTGAGGAGAGGTTGCCTTTATGTGATGACTGTTGTGAACTCCAGAGTTTTCCTTTCTTGTGCGTAACCCATTGTGTCGCACACTAACTGGTGAGCCAGAATGGAACTGCTACATCCCCTGGTCGCAGTCATTTCTACTGCACTGATGGACACCTTTCCCTTCCTTTCAGCAAAGTATGGAAGAAAGTTCCAATTCCAGGAAAAGAGATGAAGAAGGCAATATTCCCACACTGCCTACCTCACAGCATAAATGCAGAAATTCTAGAGAAGGTACGTTTTGGATTAAGGCTATGTAAACCTTTCTTTTTTTTCTCTGTCCTTTTCTCTCTTTGTTTCTTTGGTGGTGACTTTTAGAAACGGTATCTATCCGTATTAAGCACTAGCAGTAATTAAGGCTGTTACAGAGAACTCAAAAAATAATAATGCTGTCTCTTTGTATGTGAAGTAGTGGGGGGTACGTGTCATGCTTATTTTTCATTCTTTTCTGAAAACCTTTCTTTTACTCTAGTCACCACTGTTAACTTTGAAGAAGATAGTAGTTATGTTTTAGCAACATGTGATGACTGGGATGGAGCAAGACCCTTCTTTTAGCTAGTATGCTAATAGAAGATAGCTACACATTTATCAGTGTGCCACCTGGTAACTCAGATGCCTTGGCCTTTTAAATCTTGGCACCCCTGTATATATTTAATCTGGTTAGAGTTTTTATTTTTATTTGTCTGCTTGAGACAAAGAGTAATTTTCTTAGATTTTTGAGGTTTGCAAAGATAGTAAAATATGCTTAATATCTCAGAGCCAAGAATGAGACATAAGAAGCCTAGTAGTTCCTTTGCCCTTCGATAGTAGTCATTAGATCTTTGCCATTCATTTTAGGTATAGTATGATTAGGTACCTGACTCACACTTGCCAAGTTAGCAGGTTAGACCTCTAGCAACATCCCAGAAAATAATGCTGCTGAAATTGTTTTAAGTGATTAAATTAAAATTTAATCTGTTTATCATGCTGGGTTGTTTTCTTCAAATTGCATTTGAATATAAGCTGAATTTTGGGCTATGTAGTTGTGTTGGAGCTTATTCCAGTCTGATGATATTAAATGTGTAATTTTGCTTCTTTAAATACAGGTCTTTGCTTGTTTTCTACTCAAAAGGCTATTTAAAACATAAGAAGAGCCAATCCAAGAGACTCTTACTTAGTTTATGATGTAAATTTTGAGAATAAATAGCTTAGTATTTTTAGGGAGGTGTACAGGTAGAATGGACAGAAATTTTATATGTGGAAAGAATGGCCTCTTTTCATTCCCTTCACAAGATGTTACAGAGCTTGAATAGTTGAAGATAACTTTAATGTGACACCATCTCAGGAATTAGGTTTCTCATAATTTCAGCAACGAGTAAGTAAAAGATATTTGAAGTTTCCCTGAGCACAGGTATGCCTTTTAATAGGCAGGAACAAGATAATTTGTAAATAAAGAGGGTAACCGCGTGTTCTGGCAGGGATCCATTTATTGCAGACATTTTTTCAACTGTCCCAACCAACAGTGGGAAAGAAGGAAAAGGATTTCACGTGGAGGCAACAAACTTACGTTCGTAACTCCCTTGAATATCATTTAGATGTATAACACAAGATCTTTTACTTAGAACATATGGGCCCTTAATATGTTTTGGATTTGCAATATTTCTAAATCTTTAGATATCTTAACTATTGATCCAGAAAGGACATATGTATATATTTATTTGGACAGCCTAGATAGGGTTCAGTGCTTCATAGTGGTTGTTACTTGTTAAAACATGTGAATTGTTGAGAAATGTCCAAAAATATGTGGTACCAATGAGACTGCCTTGACAACCTTGTGATTGCCTGTTATGGTCTGTACCACCTTGTTTCTGTCTCAAGGGTTGGCCACTGTACCATCACCATTTGTAGTCCACTGAATCAAGTCATTGTCAGGTATCATTTACTGGAGCAAGTCATTCTTTAGTTATTACAGTGGCAGGGATGTTTAAAATGCCACAAAAATAACCATTTAGAAATCCTTTTATTGATAGAACAATGTCATTTTTTGGATGCTTTCAGAGTTTATATTTCTTGATGAATGATCTGTAGTGTCATTACGTGCTAATGAAGCCTAAAAGGGGAGGAAGGAGATTTGGGCTCTGCAACTGAGACAGGTATTTGATTTCTGATTCTTTCTTACTGAGAAGAGGAATTTCTTTTTACTTGTCTTATACAAGAGATTGTAAGTATTATAAAGAGAGTCTTGATTCTTAAGTATTGTGTACATAGTTACCATCCTTTTCATTTGACTTTTGTAGATGAAGACTTGGTGACAAATTTAACCCAAGATGAGACATCAAGACTGGACCTCGGGTTTGAGGAATGGGATGTAGCTGGCTTGCCTTGGTGGTTTTTAGGAAATTTGAGAAATAACTATACACCTAGAAGTAATGGCTCAACTGATTTACAGACAAATCAGGTAAATCTCACATTTGAAGAGGAATTTTTTTTCTTCTGAAGGAGTAACATTCTTGGTTACTCTTTTTTTTTTTTTGGCTGTGCTGTGCAGCATGTGGAATCTTAGTTCCCTGACCAGGGGTCAAACCTGTGCCCTCTCTGCATTGGGAGTGCAGAGTCTTAAACATTGGATCACCAGGGAAATGCCTTCTTGGTTACTCTCGAACCATACATTACATCCTCAAAGAATTCCCATTCAGTGCTATGACTTTTAAGTACCATCTGTATGCACGTGATGCCCAAATCTGTATCTTCAGTTCTGAACTCTCTCCTCAATGCCCAGTTTCCATGTCCACCTGCCTCTCAACACTTAGATGATCTGACATTTAACATGTTCAAAACAGAACTCTCAATTTTTTTTAAACCAACACTTTTATTCAGTGTTTCCTATTTCATAAGTCTGCCTTCTACCCAGTTATTCCAGCCAAGTATCAAGGGATATCCTTGATTTCTTTCTCTGTCATACACCATATTCAGGTTATCAATTCTTTTTCTAAAACATGCCTGAAATCTAACTAACCACTTTTTATTACTTCTGCTGTCACAGCCTAATTCAGACTGTCACCGTTCTGCTCTTCTATTTTATATTCTTCATTGCACTTCTCACTTTGTAAAACTGTTATTGTATTTTGTTTATGTATCTATTGTCTGTTTGACCCTGTTGAAATACAAGTCCAGGGCTTTTGTATTATTGACCACTCTATTCTATTGCCTAGATAGAAGCAATAGGCAGTGTCTGACACATAATAGGTAGGTAGTGAGTATTTATTCAGTAAATGAATGGACAGACAATAATGGCAAAATAATAGGTTGTCTCTTATGAATATTGTAGGGAAAACATGTCATAAAATGTCTATAGACGAATGTAGAAAGTTATATTTAAAGTTGTTTAAGAATTAAGAAAGAAGTATTATATGCCAACTTTACCTCAATAAAAGAAAAGGATTTAGAAAGAGGACAGAAGATTTGAGTTACCATCAGTATTTCTCATATTTCTTTAATAAACATCATTGACTATTATAGGAAAGAATATGTCACAATTAATAGAAAGTTTTCTAGGTCCTCAGAGTGCTGCCTGTAGAAAGGAATGTAGGGGATGGGTTCTATTTAGTCGAGCAACTACGAGTTTTTAGCTTTTAAGCACTTTAGTGCTGTTTCTCAGGTGTTACGCCTGGTTTACTGTTAAAATAGAAGATGCCTTGCCAGGTGCTCTTGTATCCACCCATCAGTTTATGCATAGTAGGTGCCAAGTAGATATTTGTTGAATGAATGGATAGAAGAAAGGCTAGGTGTTCTTTTTTTTTTTTTTTTTTTTTTTAGGTGTTCTTTTGAGATGTGTGAGGATGTTGAGTTTTGGGTTCATTTACTTTGGTTCAGCATCTCTAAAAAACCTCTGACTACAAAAACTCTTGTTTGTTTTTTTTTTCTATTAGGATATAGGTACTGCTATTGTTTCAGACACCACAGATGACCTGTGGTTTTTGAATGAGTCAGTATCAGAACAGTTTGGTGTTGGAATAAAAGTTGAAGCTGCTGATCCTGAACAAACAAGTGAAGAAGTAGGGAAGGTGAGAGACAAAAAGGTATGTTGTGGAAAATTTTCACATTGATTGTATTACCTGCATATAGTATAATCTTCTCAGATCTGGTGACCTGACCCTTTGCTGCATTGTACAACAAATGGCTCATGTAATCCCTCCCTTTTTATTTTTTGATACTTTCCTCTTTCTAGTTTTAAGATTTACATTAAGTTAACCAAGCCTGTCTTAAAAATAGGTTAAGACTTCATGGGTAAAGCTCCTAGTTGGTTAGAAGCAATAAGCTACCCTTTTCCTCCTTGTCTGATCTCTCATTGTGGAGTTTTTTCTTCTGGAGACCTTGCTTTGTTAACAAGGCAAAGTTCTAAATAGCCACAACAGCCTCTAGGGAAAAAAAAATCTTTATTTCTTAGACTTCTCAATAGTTTCTGTACCTGTTTTATACCTAAATGGTACTAGACAGATGGGCTCTTCCTACATATTTTAGAGTTTAAATAGGAGGAAAGAAGAGTGTTAGAATTCATGTACACATCATGTGAGCACACCACGATGAAGAGTCATAAAGGCACATGCTCAAGTCTCAAAAAAATGTTGGGCTGCATATCCAGTGCTGACACGATGAAATTCTCAGTAAATATCCATTGAATGAATACAGCAAAAACCAAACCTAAATTGGGGCATTCTTTTAATTAAAGGATTTTTGTAATAATTTGGGTCCCTGAAGGATATCTTGGTATGTTTGTGAGAGGCAGGTAGATGTTTGGGTTTTGTTGAACTATTTTTTGGTAGTGTTAGGAGGGAGTGCAGGTGACTAGAATGAAGACAGAGGTGACATTTGGAAACTTCTGTAGAGAGACATGGGACTTAAAATACTTGAACTTGTGTGAGAACGTTGCTACCCAGTGGTTCATAATTCTATCATAATTGTTTTTATTCCATTCATTGGATCACGAAACTGGGGTTTTAATTTTTAGAATTATAAATTTTAAAATTTAGAAGACACTTCCCACATTTCTTGACTTTTTTTTTCCTGGTCCATGGGCATGTTTTTGTAGGACAGTCCAAGAGTATCACATAACTAGTTTTACTTTTGAATATGAAAAGTAAAATTTTACAATACTCTTTCATTCTTCACATCTAAGTTTCTTATTTTATATGGTGCTTTTTTACTTCCATTTTCTCATGTAATCCTGTTATTCTTGTGAATACCTACCTAGATTCTCAAGATAAAAAATTTCCACATTTAATAATTTATACTCTGATACTGTTTATTTAAATGCATAAATTTGGGAACCTCTCCCTTCTGAATGCTGAAGATATTTGGTAACCCTTCTGGGTGCTTTATTCTACTGAAATGCCAGCTAGGTTTGTACAGAATCATGTTTTTGGTCTCACATCTAAGCTGTCTCCTTTTTAAGTGCTAGTGATATGGGAGAAGAATGTTAAAGTGAAGCTTTTCTGTCTTTTTTGCTCTCAGATAATGACCTCATCTAAAATAGGTAAACCTTGCTAATGAGTTTTCTTTGCTTTCTTAGGTGATTGAAGTGGGAAAAAATGATGACCTTGAGGACTCTAAGTCCATAAGTGATGATACCGATATAGAGGTTACCTCTGAGGTATGAATTTCTAGTAAAAGAGCTGTTTTATACCACCCATGTCTTCAGATGTTAATGTTCCAGCAGTTCCCTTGTGTTGAAGAATGTCGTATCCCCCCATTTCTATCTGCCTTTCCTAGGTGTTAAAGAGATGTTGGTTTCTTTACATCTTTAGATTTTTATTGGAATTTGAGATGAGTTCATCTGATCCTGTCCCTACCTTGAGAAGGGGTTAAGACTTAAATGCCTCTCTTTGTGCCTTTCTCCCTGCTATCAAAACTCTTTGAACATTATGCAGTGCACACACAGTTATTCAGAATAGTCCTTGTACTACTTTTCCTACTAAACACCTCTCTGTAATCCCAAAGATAGCGCTATAAGCTATCTAAAATTCTTTGTCAAGTATAATACTTTTGATGCTTTCTTAAGTAGAAACAAATGGAAAATGGCTTAATTTCCACACAGGTTTATATTAATGGAGGGCTGATAAGTGAATATTGAGTATTAAGCTGTTAGGTAATAGGTGTGGATTTGTCACCAATTGGCACCTCAGGTTAGGACTCAAATGTATACCTTGCTTTTGTCTTTTCATGCTAATTCCCCATTTCCCTTTTAGTACTTCCCTCAGCTAACTCACTGTGGGAAGAAGGGTGGCGGGGGAAGGATAAGGAGGGGAGTTTACATTTTGCTGTTTGGGGATATAAAAATCTTACGTTGCCTCTAGTGTTGATCCTGCCCCACAGCTCACACCCCACCACTGCTGACTGTTGTGGTAATTCATTGCAGATTATTTGTGTGTGCATAGCTAAAGTAATAAGGTGGGATATATTGGTCCATTGAGTGTTCTTGACCACAATACAAATAGCAGAGATAAGTGTTTCCATCTTAATCAGACTTTTGAGGCTACTTGGGCCCAGAAAACCTATTAAGCAAATAGACTATATTTCATCAATTCAGAAGTGCCATGGAATTTAATAAGCCCTATTATTTTATGTACTACTGAAAAAGGAAAAGTAATGCCAATTAAACTGACACACCATCAATTATGAATTCCAAATCTTTATGAAGTTCCTTCGAGTATTTGTATAGCATTTCAGATGAGATCTGAGGACCTTAAACTGGCAAGAATGTTCTGAGGCTCTCTGGAGAACATCCCAGTTTAACAAATGGTTGTGTCCCTGCCTCTCAGTATAGGCAGTTGAGTTATGACATCTAAGCATGACGTGCTTGGCCTTTGTTCTGAAAGTAATCTAGTCAGCATGTGTCAAGTCATTGATCCTGTCAAAGCCAGGCAATTATCCACATTAAATATACTCTTGACTTGTTCCAGGTAGCTACCTTTGAATTAAGTGAGGCATTTAAAATTCATTGAGCTCTGGTATCTCCTAATTTGAATATGGAGAATTAGGGAAAAAAATTACTTGGCATTCAAGGACAAGAACATTCATTTTTCAGAGAATGTGATTTAGGCATACAATTCGCTACCTATGATCCTGAGAGCAGTGAGAGCATGAGTAAATGCAGTAGTTTTCAAACCTCATTTTAACTGTAGCTTCCTTTTTGACAAATTTTATAACATTTCTTAATTAGTAGGAAAGAATGACAGAGTATTATCTTTTCTTCATTCTTTAGCCTCTTGCTCAATAAAAGAATAAGTTTTACAAAGAGAAAGACCTAAAAAGAAAGCAGTGGGGAAAAGCAAACAATGTAAATGACACCTAGACTAAATAGAAAGCTAAAATAATGTAACTTTTTTAAAGATAGCTGCATCAAATTTTGGCTTGAAATGGCAATTATGTCACTATCATTGTAAAACTTCTCAAGACTTTCTTGTGTGTAGCTGTAGACTTTGTTCAAGTTCTGGGCTAGACTACTGGTGTGAAATGTCTGGATTCTTCCGTTTTTCTCAGCATCATGTTCTCAACTGAGTGAGTATTCATTGGCTGCACTTGTCTTTGTAGGATGAGTGGCAGTGTACTGAGTGCAAGAAATTTAACTCTCCAAGCAAGAGGTACTGTTTCCGTTGCTGGGCCTTGAGGAAAGATTGGTATTCAGATTGTTCTAAGTTAACCCATTCTCTCTCCACGTCTGATATCACTGCCATACCTGAAAAGCAAGAAAATGAAGGAATTGATGTCCCTGACTGCAGAAGAACCATATCAGCTCCAGTTGTTAGACCTAAAGATATACATGTAAAGGAAGAAAACTCCAAACTTTTTGATCCCTGCAACTCGGTGGAATTCTTGGATTTGGCTCACAGTTCTGAAAGCCAAGAGACCATATCAAGCATGGGAGAACAATCAGATAACCTTTTTGAACAGAGAACAGATAATGACAACATGGAGGATTGCCAGAATCTCTTGAAGCCATGTAGTCTATGTGAGAAAAGACCACGTGACGGGAACATTATTCATGGGAGAACAGGCCATCTTGTCACTTGCTTTCATTGTGCCAGAAGATTAAAGAAGGCTGGTGCTTCATGTCCTATTTGCAAGAAAGAGATTCAGTTGGTTATTAAGGTTTTTATAGCATAGCTGAATCAGTGAATTGCAAACAGATATTAACAGGGCCTGGTCATATATCAAAATGTCAGTATTGAGTGTCTAATCAGTTTGACCCATTTCATACTTTCATTTATTCATGTAAACATTTGTGCTCTAGCACATTTTTGCTTCTAAACTTATATGGAGTTTGAGAATAAGTTCTTTAGAACTAGATTATCAATTTGGAGGCTCCATTAATATTAAAAAGAGAAGTTAATCATTCTGTCTTCAAAGATGAGGATCTGGGAGGGAGCAACTACCAGCCAGGTAGAAATACATTCATTCTTTCATTTACCAAATTACTTGAAGATTAATCATTTCTTTAATTTTATTCCTTACTCTTCTGTTAGGGAATGTTCTTGGGCATCAGAATCCGAGGTGGCTATTAGAAAAATATTAAAGCTGACAGTGAAAAAACATAAGTAATTTGTGTATAAAGTAGCTTACTTTTTGTTGCATGATTCAGAGAAACCAGTATTTTTGTAAAGTGCCTAGAACAGTGATATCAAACATTTTTGCTAATGTACCTCAAAAAGAATTTTGAAAAAGTATAAATGACTTTTTTGCACTTTTTAAAAATTGAGGTATAATTAGCAAACAATAAAGTGCTCCATTCTGATGAGTTGTAGACATCTGAGTAGCCACCGAAAACAAGCAATAGAACATTTCTGTCACCTCAGAATGTTCTCTTGTGCCCCTTTCCAGGCAGTTCGTCCACCATTTCATGGCTCTCACCCTCAATTAGTTTTCCTTTTGCACATCTTTAATTTGACTTCTAAATTCTAAAAATAAATTTAAGTGCTTACAGAGGATATATCAACCCATATATTGTAGATGTGCTTTAAATATATTTTTGCCAAAACCTTGGAGTTACAGATTTAGCTGATTGAATTTATAGCAAAAGTCCTGTCAGATAAACTGGCAAAAGCCTTTTCTTGTTATAAAACTAGTCAGCCAAATCAGACTTCATTTTCAGTCAAAATGTTTGACTTTATTTTTAATTCAGTTAACTGTTATTACATACGTCTGTGGCACAGCCTTCTCAATGACAATTCTAAGAAAGATAAGGCATGGAATTATTTTTTTGTTTGTTTGTGTTTTTTTATTTATTTGGCTGCACTGGGTCTTAGTTGTGGCACACAGCATCTTGGCATGTGGGATATAGTTCCCTGACCAGGGATCCAACCTGGGCCCCCTGTGTTGGGAGGGCAGCGTCTTAGCCACTGGACCACCAGGGAAGTCCGTCACAGAGTTTTTAACCAAAGCTCTCTTTGCTTTACTCTGTCCTCCTTGGCCCTTGGGAGTCCACTAGGGTTTTTTTGTCTTTTTGTTTGATGCCTCTAGAGGTTTTTCACATTCTGAGGCAATGCTGCATAGTAAGATTCTAGATGAGTGAGAGGCAGCCTTTCTTCTGAAAATAGGGAGGGAGTATGGCAGGTGTGAAAAGGAAAGTAAAGAGAAATGACAGCTCTGAAGAGGCCTTATCTGAGCACATAAATCTTAGGATAATACATATGAAAACTGAAGATCTTTAAGTTGTTTTTCTTATAGATATTCCTGTACGCTTCCCCTATGGAGAAAATCTTGGTGTATTCCCAGGGGTGTGAATGTAGTCATTTTGAAGACCAAGGGCCTAGAATTATCAAATTTAAGGATCATAAGAATCCGCTGGGTTGCTTGTTATAAGCCCAACTCAACCCCCGCCACAAACAGACACATGCGTACGCTCACAGGAGCATGCACATGCAGACTCTGATCCCTGATGTCTGGGCCAGGCATTTCCATTTGAACAAGTATTTCTGGAAGCTGATGGAGGTGGATCACAGACCACAATTTTGGAAGCCCTGCCATGCCCTAGAAGGAAGGGTTTTGTCAGGTACAGTAAGTGGAACAAGATCCCTTTGTTTAGCATTATACTTAATTTCCAGCGATGCGTTGTCAAACTCACAGAGCTTTAAAACTAGATTGTGCTAATGTACTCAGTGCCTTATATTTTGTACATGAGGGCTAAAAGGATAAATGGCTGCTGAAAGTCACAGCTAGTGATAGAGTTATTACTAGAATCCAAGTCTCTCATACTAAATCTTTAAACCATACTTTCTTCCTTCTCATTATTTGGTAAAAATTTAAATGATGGTGCTTTTTGAATTTGGAACAACTAATAATCTTCAAATATTATTGGAGAATATGAGTTGCAGCCAAAATAGGACTTCAGAGATAGTAGAGACTTTTAACCCTTTCTCCCCAAAGAGAAAAGGCGCAGTAAGTATCAGGTTGTCTTACATGATCAGGTAAGTTACTCCACACTGGGAAGAAAAGTAAAGGTGGCAGAGGAACTTGAACTCTTTTCTTCAGTATTTTTCCTTCTTGGGGAATGAAGCTCAGGTCTCTGGCTCTCTCCAGGCATTAGGGACAAGGGCTACCCTCGCCCCACCCCAATAAGTAGAACCAGTTCTTCTAGTTCAGTGTTTTGTTAGAATATGGTAAATGCGTTATAAATTAGAAAGTTAAATAACTTTCTCCCCCCCATTTTCCCCCCACCATTACTCTTTTCATAACAGTTTTTTTTTAAAGAAATGAGGCTTTTTTGTTTTTAAGTTTTTAAAAAAAAATTTAAGTGGACCATTTTTAAAGTCTTTGTTGAACTTGTTACAGTATTGCTTCTGTTTTATGCTTTGGGTTTTTTTGGATGAGAGGTTTGGTTTTTTTTAGCCCTCTATCCAGCGATATAACCCTCGCCCCCTGCATTGGAAGGCGAAATCTTAACCACTGGACCACCAGAGAAGTCCCTGATAATAGTTTGATAGCCCTTGATTTTGTTTTATTTTTGCCAGTTAATTGCTTTTGCAAGTGATAACTCAAAGGAGGAGCAGGGAGAGCTGCACTTGTACCGTCTGATCCCTCTTATATAAAGATGCAATTTTTTAGAAAACGTAAATAAGAAAAAGTTTAAAATTTTTATTTGTATGTGTAGATATTTGATGCTAATTTGGTGCATCCTTGTGTAGCAGGGAGTCCTTTTATGTTACTCCACTTACTTTCTTTTCCCCTTGGGTCACCTGGGTTTTTACTGTCCCCATTATCAATCAATTGCTTAGATTTTAAGGTGAGCATTTGAGCTGAAAGTATTACACTACATGTGCACTTGAGTTTACTGTACTTCTATCAAGAATATTTTGAATGACCGCAAGATTAAAGAGAAAGAAGTGTATTTGCAGAAAGAGGTAGTTAGTATTTCTTGGTCGCTTATCTAAAATCCAAGATGCTGCTTCTGCAGATTGTTTTCTGTCATTCAGAATCTTTATTAAATGTCCTCTGGGAGCATAGCACAGCAAGTAGAACTACTTGTTTCTTGGGGTAGGATGGGTCAGGGATCCTAAAAAGGACCAAATAGAGCTATCAGAGCAATTCTTTACCTGCAGGAATCTTTTAAGGCATATTCTTGATCTGTTTTTGATTTTGTTCTTTTTTCAATGTCACTGAGGTACAGATAAGCAAGACATGGTTTGTATAGTTTACTGCTATATGATGATGAAACTGTTGACTTCCAAACACTGTCATTTATTTTGTAGTTAGGGTGATTATATGCTCTGGTTTTCTGGAGACAGTGCCTGTTTACCCCTATTTTTCAGCATCCTATCCAGTTTGTCTCTGTCTCTCCCCTTTCACTCTCAAATGTCTTCTTTTGGACATTAAATCATTATGTTATTAGTTATAGGTAAGCCATGCTTGGGTTGAAATCTTGATTGCGAGGAAAGAATCTGTTAAAGTAGGTGTCAGTGGAGTTTATTGTTTCTGCTGCATCCACCATAGACTTGTGATTAATGAAATCATCCCACATTAGCATCAAATTTCTTATTTTAGTTATTTAAATTAATATTTATGACCATGTTATCCCAGACAAAATGTTCAGAGCAGAAATGACAAGTCCTTAGAAAAGCAGTGAATTTCTAGATGATAGCTAAAAATGTCTTCGGTCTCTTATTGTTAACTCATTCTACTTGCACTGTACTTACAATATTTCGTATGCTTTTGTGTTTATACTTAAATCAGACTTTATGAAAATCTTAGATCAAGACTTTAAGCTGATATTAGAATTTCTTCACAGCCTGTCAATGGAATATCATAGGTTCCCAATCCTAGGCTTGAACAGTGGATCAATGTCCAGCCAGGCCAGCTTCCAAACTGCCATGAACTTATCTAATATAAGATTGAATCACTGCCAAGCATTTGAAATATTCAGTTGTGTTTTAATAATAATTTATGTATATTT
This sequence comes from Hippopotamus amphibius kiboko, assembly GCF_030028045.1. NCBI lineage: Eukaryota > Metazoa > Chordata > Mammalia > Artiodactyla > Hippopotamidae > Hippopotamus > Hippopotamus amphibius. Next base: position 153,648,342 of record NC_080188.1, read on the forward strand.
AGGTGTATGTAATGCTTTGTGGGACATTGTTTGTAAGAATTTATTTTTAAAGGTCAGGATCATTTGTAAACTTTTTAATGTCAGTTCGATGCAACGTTGGCTCCTTTGATAGTCACTAATGAGAAATTGGTGAATGTTAGATCTTGCATTCTACAAAGCTATTGTAGTGTTACCTCTTGGTTTTCTTTAGAAAGGAGGAAACTTGTTAACTAGCTATGTGACTTTTTTCCCCCACAGAGAGTTATATGAACTTCTGAAAGTATATGATTTTAGATACTGTGAATCTGTTGTTTTCCATTTAGCCAAATATCTGCTTAAATTGTTTAGACTCACGTCCTAGAGAAGAATTCACTTTGACGGCTCTCCCGTTCATGGGTGTACACGTATGCACACATACTATCAAGACTGTTAATGCTTTTGCTAAAAATGGCAATATACCGGTTGTGTTTAGAATCTGCACTTCAAAGATAAAGGAACCGGCGAACTCTCCCCTGTGCCAAAAGTAACATGTACAGTGTTTACAAATGTCTGGAATTTTGCACTGCCACAGGGTATGCCGAGGGTACTTTGCTGGAATTTCCCAGATTTGTGATTAGCTGAGTTGCAGTTTAGCGTATGAGGAGAAATACAGGACCCGAAAGCTAAACTGGAAATGAGAATTATCTGAGGTAGTGGTTCAAGTGGTTCCCCAGACCTAATCTGGGACAGTTTTCCCAGATCCTTGAGATATCCCTTGAGTTTTCCTTGTTTACCATTGCTATATTCTTTCTTCAGGAGCCACCCAGATCTCTTCTCTCCTGTGGGAGAATGTCCTATTAGCATTTTGAGATAGTTTAATGCAATGAACGTGCAATCCCAAATAATGCCACTTTTGGTGAATATGGCATTGTTAAAGAAAATATTATAGCAAACCTACACTTGGGTTTATTATACTATCAAGAGCCTTTTAAATGACTGAAATGTTACAAAGAAAGAAGTGTATTTGCAGAAGGAGGTAGTATTTCTTGGTTTCTTATCTGAAATCCAAGATGCTGCTTCCACAGACTGTTTTCCTTCATCCAGGATCTTTATTAAATGTCTTCTGGGAGCATAGCACAGCAAGTACAGCTCCTCATTTCTTGGGGCAGGATGTATCTAGGATCCTAAAAAGGGCCAAGTAGTGCTGTCAGAGCAATTCCTTTCTCAGAAGAGTTGCTATAATTTGGCAAATGCTTTATTGGAAATTGACAATATTATAACAGTTTATCAGAGCATCTGATTTCTTGTCCCAAAGCGTTTTTGGTTTCTGTTTTTCTTTTTTTTAAACAGTAAGTACTTTGATGTCAGACATTTCCCCTTCCTTTCTGTTGCTCTTTTTTCTTGGAGTTCAAAGTTATTATCTACTTCTGGATATTGCTTTTATACCAAAGGCCTTCTCTATCACCCCGTGGATGGTTGTAACAACAGTATCTTTAGATAAGGTTCCTCTTTTCCAGTCAGTCCTGGGGAATGTTTCTCTTGCAGAATTAGTTGGTGGATTTTAGCAATAAGAAGGAAAGATGTGATATCAGAGCTACTATCTAGTACAAAACAACTGTAGTTGAGGATTTGTGTGGGGCAGCGGGGGATTTAGTTCCCCTATTGTCTCAGCATTTAGAAATTGAGGTCAGCCTGTCCTCTTCCTACAGGAAGATTATTGTTATTTTTTAACTGTATTTTATTTTGGAGTATATAGATGATTAACAATGTGTTAGTTTCAGGTGTACAGCGAAGTAATTCAGTTATACATGTATCTGTTCTTTTTCAGTCTTTTTCCCATTTAGGTTGTTACATAATATTGAGCAGAGTTCCTTGTGCTGTATAGTAGGTCCTTGTTGGTTATCCATTTTATTTTTTTTTAACTTTTTATTTTATATTGGAGTATAGCCAGTAAACATTGTGATAGTTTCAGGTGCACAGCAGACTCAGTCATACATATACATGTACCCACTCTCCCTCGAAGTCCCCTCCCATCCAGGCTGCCACATCCCTGTGCTGTACAGTAGATCCTTGTTGGTTATCCATTTTAAATATAGCAATGTGTACATTTTTTCCCCTACAGTTTGCCTCATTTTTTTCCACTTCCTTTTTCATAAAGAATCAAAATGTGTCCTTTGGATTTTTTCTTTCCCCCTTTAGGAAGTTATAGAAAATGAGTAAGATGATTCCACCATCGTGAGTCCCCGTCTTGACCTTCTTAAAGCTTCAGTTTTTCTCATCTGTAAAATCAGTTCACATACTACTCTTTCTACCTCATAGTTTGTTGCGGGGATTAAGTGTAAGGGCGCAATAGAGCCTCTAATTGCCTTGAATAAAAGAAGTTGTTATGCTTTTGGTAGACCAAGCTCTGGGGTATATATTCAGAATACCTCACATCCTGGAAGCTGAGCACAAGCTCCCCTTTGTGCCTGCCCAGCAGAGCCTATGTCGCTTCCTTTTACCCATGCCTCTAGCTCAGATATTCTTTGCTTGACATGAGCTCTTGTCAAGAAGAGTTCTGCCTCTAGGTTCTGAGAGAAGTGTGTGTGTAAATTTGGGTAGTAGCTACAACTGCCTTGCTATGGTCTTGATAGTAAAAAAAATTCTGTCTTACAGGCACTTGAGTAGGTGGCATAAAATGCAGTCAGTATACAGAAAACATACAATTTTCCCAATAACGTATCTGATTAGGTAGTCATAATTAACAGGAGTAGCAAATGTTGTTTCATAAAATGGGAAGAAAAAGATAATTTAAAATAATTTTGAATGGTGACTAGCCCACCAGATGAGGAAAAGAAATATTTTCATGGAGTTTTGCCTAATCTTTATAAGCCCCACACTGAGTTAGTAGCTCTGTATCTTTTTGATGTTTGCACTATGTAATGCTTTTAATACCTGTCAATTCTGTTGTGCTTTTTTGTGTATTAAAGATTTTTCATTTTGCCATTTTGTGGTGTCATTATTGAGGAAATAAGTAATTGTTTTTTTTTTTTTTTTTTTTTTTTTTGCTGTGCATGGGCTTTCTTTTAGTTGCAGTGAGTGGGAGCTACTCTCCGTTGCGGTGCATGGGCTCCTCATTGCCGTGGCTTCTCTTGTTGTGGAGCACAAGCTCTAGGCATGTGGGCTTCAGTAATTGCAGCACATGGGCTCAATAGTTGTGGCACACGGGCCTAGTTGCTCTGTGGCATGTGGGATCTTCCTGGAGCAGGGATCGAACCCGTGTCCCCTGCATTGGCAGGCAGATTCTTAACCACTGCGCCACCTAGGAAGCCCCAAGTAATTGTTTTTGTACATAGCAAAATCATATCTTCTGTCTTTAATACAATCTTGGTCTGATAGGAATGAAGAGAATAGCTTTTACAATAGAAGTTATTGTACTTAAAAACAACAACTACAACTTTAACCCCCCCCCACCTGTAATCAGCATACACACAGTTAACTATTAGAGTAACTGTTGTATTTCATTTTTTGTCTCCCAATCTTGAGGGAAACCTCAAAATTTTGTGAAGTATTTTTTTAACATCAAGCTAAGGTAGTGAGTTGTGGAGTTTCCCCCACTAGAGCCCTTGAGAATTAGAGCACATATAGCACCTGCATGTCTAGAGCGATTTAAGGCAAGCCCTCTTCTTGGCCCAAGACTACCAAACTCTTCTGAGCCTACAAATATATCAACCTGTCCACCACCCTCTTTGCTACTGAAGAGATTTCAAATGGTGAGATAATGGATTTGCCTCTTTATTGAGTTTATGAAGAGATGCCAAGTGCAGGGTTCTGTTTTGTTCTGTTTTTGAATTGGGGCTAGTGTGAAAGGTACTGAGGACTTGTCACAGAGTACACATCGATCACTTGTATGCCTAGCATGTGCTATGGTCTCTAGCCGTGGACCCTAAACTTTTGGGAATTACAGCCCTCCTTGAAAAGCTAAGGAAAATTATGAAATCTCTTATTTAAAAAAGTACATTTTACATTCACTTTCAGGAGCTTCATTGAAGCTGGTGTGTGACCCCCAGGTTCTGTTCTTTGGAGGGATATCAAAGAAAAGGGAGCCCACACGCTTTTTGAAAGATCATTCCCTGATAGCTTAGACCATTAAGGTAGGTAAAGCATCTGGTCAGTTGTCCTGAGCTTATGGCTGTCACATAGTTGGCACAGATTGGTGCTCACTGCACAGCTTTTGGGAGCACCTTTCATAGGCTGCCATACAAATGATATTCCCTAGAGACAGGTAATATAGACCTGTATGAGGAGGCCCTGGGAGTGGGGTGGGAGAGATACTGGAAATGGCATTTTAAAAATGAAAACAAAAAAAGCAAGAGGAGCATTAGAGACAAGGATGAGACCAGCTCTGTGTCCACACGACCACTCCCATGTTTTGTGACCTCTTAGAAAAGTTATTTTTTAATAATAATTGCCTACCATGTTTTGTTTCCTGGGTTTTGCATCCTACTCACCTTGATTCCTGGTAATGCAAATTTATCATCCTTATTGAATGTAGTCTTGAGGCTAGAAGAAGGCAAGCTGAAACTAGTAACTGAGCTAATATGTCATTAGGAGACAAATACCTAGCAAGTGTTTGCTAGAATTTGCACACATCCAACCTCTAAAAGTATAAAAAGTATTAGTGCTATTAGAAAGATTTCAGGTTTGGGGATACAGGGATAATATTGCTATGTGCACCCCCAACCCCAAATTCATTTGATTAATGTTTTTCTTTTGCTTTCTCTTCTCTTCAAAATAAAGGATAAGTGTTAAATTTGTTCAATAAACAATTATTAAGTGTTAATATAAGCCAGAACCTGCTTGGTATGGGGGATACCACAGTGAATAAGGAAATTCTCTCAAGTTGTCTAACAGTCTACCAGTCAAGTTAGGGACATAGACAGTTTCCACATGGCTAAGGAAGTAGTAATGAAAGAACTGCAGGTAAGAGAATGGCTTGTTTGGGGAACATAAAGTTGTTCCACCTACCTGGAGCAAAGGATGTGACTGGAGAAGTTAACACGAGATGGGACTGGAGTGTTGGAGGGGCTGGGTAAAGAAGGTGTGATAAGCCAAGCTAACAAATTTGAACCTTATCCTGAAAGCAGTGGAGAGCCATCAAAGGATTTTAAGCAGGAGTATGACATGATCTCATTTGCATTTTTGAAAGATCATTCTGGCTGCATTGTTGATACAAGACTGGAGTGCTGGCTAAATCAGAGGCAGGGAGAACAATTAGCACGTGGCAGCAATCTGGGCTGGAAATGATGACACTCCTAAGCTAACGGCAGTGGACCTGGAAAGAATAATAATAGGTAACATTTACTGAACACTTACTATGTGCTGATTTGGCATCTATTATCCCATGAGGTATTTAAGGCTTAGCAAAATTAATCTGTCCAAGGCAACTAAGAATTGAAGAGTCAGCAGTTAAAATCATTGTGTCTAAGACAAAAGCCCAAAAGCAGTGCATGGATTCAAGAGAAATCAAGGTGGAAGTGACAGACTTCATGAATGAATGTGGATGTGAGGGAAAGGGAGGTGTCAAGGATGACTTGGACAGTTGGTGGATGGTGGTGCCATTCATTGAGATAAAGAATATGGGTAAGGGACTTCCCTGGTGGCACAGTGGTTAAGAATCCACCTGCCAATGCAGGGGACACGGGTTCAGTCCCTGGTCCGGGAAGATCACACATGCTGCAGAGCAACTAAGCCCATGCGCCACAACTACTGAGCCTGTGCTCTAAAGCCCGTGAGCCACAACTACTAAGCCTGCATGCTGCAATTACTGAAGCCCATGAGCCTAGAGCCCGTGCTCTGCAACGAGAGAAGCCACTCAATGAAAAGCCCATGCACCACAACAAAGAGTAGCCTCCACTCGCCACAACTAGGGAAAGCCTGCATGCAGCAACAAAGACCCAATGCAGCCAAAAAAAAAAAAAAAAGAATATGGGTAAAAGTGTAGGTTTTTGGTGGTGGTGATGAGGTAGGAAAAAATCATGAGTTGGATGTGGATGTGTTAATTTTGTGCATATGAGGATATTCAAATGGAAATGGAGCTCAGGAAAGCCCTGGGCTGTAAATATTAATTTTCTGTTATGTATCTTATACTTTCTAGGTACTGGGGATACAGTGGTGAAGTGGACCCCACTCTCATGGCTTAGGGAAACTAACTAGTTAAGCACACACTGTTAGTGCAGAGAATTATGTTAGGAGAATACATGCTGCTATGAGAAATATAAATGAGGGGCCTCATTTAGTCAAGGATTTAGGAACAACCTCCTTGAAGAAATGAGAAACAGATCTAAAGGCAGGTTAGGAGTTTGAAGAGGTGGGGAAGAATGCCACAGATAAAAGGAGACATGCAAAGGCCTTTAGGTGAGGAAACAATGGCATCTGGGAGGACTGTAGTTGAAAGCATGGAAGGAGAGAGTTGACTATAACAGAGGAGGTAGCTGGGGTAAGAGTTTGAAGAGAATGGAGAAAGTCTGAAACTGATACTCTGGAGAACAGGAGAGAAGACAGGTAGAAAACTTTTGCAAGACAGTTGCCTGAGACTACCCCATCTCTAGACCTGGGTTTCTCAACCTCAGCACTGTTGACATTTTGGGTTGAAAAATTTGTTGTTGCGGGGAGCGGTATCCTGTGCACTGTAGGATGTTGAACAGCATCCTTGGCCTCTACTCACTAGATGCCAGCAGCGAGTAGCACTCCCTGCCCAATAATGATAATCAAAAATGTCTCCAGACATTGGCAAATGTAACTTGAGAGAATCACCCCTAGTCGAGAACAAGTAGGTCTAGCTGCTGCGTGCTTCAGGAAGAAATTCACACAACTTGCAGACTGCTATTACTACACCTTCATGTGCCTGACCTGGGCGTGCAATTCTACCTGGTCCTTCGGTTTCCCTAATAGTCGAAGTGATGGTTCTAATCTAGAGGACAATAATGGGAAGAAATGGAAGATAAGTTATGCAACTTCTTTAAGCCCCAAATATCTCACAGGATAACAGATGTCAAGTCACCACTTACTAAGTGTTCAGGGTATCTACTCTCACTATTTTCAGGAGGAGGCCAAAATGGAAGGCCTTAATGAAATTGGAAGAATGGCATAGTAGGAGTGCACCGAGAGCAGAAGGGACAGGTCGCCACGTTCTGAGAGAGACTGATGTCCTAGTAAGACTTCAAAGATGGCTGCCTCTTCTCTCCACCAGGCCTTGGAGAGGACTTGCTTCCTGCCCTCTCACAGCAGGCTTGTCAAATGTGAGTGGAAAGGAAGCATGTTACCTCTGAGCAGAGATTTGGGGACTATTGTGGGGGCCAGTCTGCTCCTTTCTCTCAGCACAAGGCTAGTGCACCCCAGAATGGGGCTGCTCCTTCAGCCTGGCCCCAAGATTGGTGAGAACAGGGAGCAGAGCTGCAGCTGTCCTGCAGTGGGCAGAGAGACAAACATTTTATTGGAAGCCACCAAGATCTGGGGGTTTGTTACCACACTGTGACTCAGCCTTAGCTGTCTGGTATAATCCTAGGTAAGGGCAAGTCCCAGGTATGGCACAAAGTGAGTGGTTGAAGTGTTATGGAGGTGAAATTCTTCGATGTTAAGGTGCCAATGACAGTCTTGTGAGGCTGGGGTGTTGGATGAGTCATTCATTCGTATGACATTGATATCACCCAGGATAATGGCAGGACTGTAGGAAACCAAAGTCTGTAATGAATGAGGGAAGGTATCTGGAAGGTCAGCAGATGTCACAATAAAGGAGGAGAAAAGAGAATATATTTAAATCCCAAGAAAGCAGAGATTTATGTGCAGAGGGATAATTCTCTGGGTGCAGTACAGGGGAGGCCCATCTCCGGTACTGAAGGTAGATGAGGTGTGGGAAAATGACCATTAAGAGTCTTTGGGGGGAATTCCTAGGTAGCGCAGTGGGTAAGACTCCGCCTGCCAATGCAGGGGACACGGGTTCGAGCCCTTCCCCAGGAATATATCACATGCCACGGAACAACTAAGCCCGTGTGCCACAACTATTGAGCCCGTGCTCTAGAGCCCATGAGCCACAACTGTTGAGCCCATGCGCCTAGAGCCCGTGCACTGCAACAAGAAAGGCCACCGCAAGATGGCGGAGTAGGAGGATGTGCGCTCACTCCCTCTTGCAAGAGCACAAGAATTACAACTAACTGCTGAACAACCATTGACAGAAAGACACTGGAATTCACCAAAAAAACCACCCCACACCCAGAGACAAAGGAGAAGCCGCAATGAGATGGTAGGAGGGACGCAATCGCGTTAAAATCAAATCTCATAAGTGCTTGGTGAGTGACTCACAAGCTGGAGAACAGTTATACTGCAGAAGTCCTGAGGGTTCTGAGCCCCACGTCAGGCTTCCTAACCTGGGAGTCCAGCAACGGGAGGAGGAATCCCCAGAGAATCAGACTTCAAAACCCAGTGGGATTTGATTGCAGGACCTCCACAGGACTGGGAGAAACGGAGACTCCACTCTTGGAGGACACACAAAAAAGTGTGCTCACCAGGACCCAGGGGGAAGGAGCAGTGACCCCATAGGAGACTGAATCAGACCTACCTGCTGGTGTTGGAGGGTTGCCTGCAGAGGTGGGGGGCAGCTGTGGCTCACCGAGGAGATGGGGCACTGGTGGCAGGGGTTCTGAGAAGTGCTCATTGGCGTGAGCCCTTCCAGAGTCCACCATTAGCTCCAACAAAGAGCCTGTAAGCTCCAGTGCTGGGTCACCTCAGGCCAAATGACCACCAGGGTGGGAACACAGCCCCACCCATTGGCAGACAAGCAGATTACAGTGTCACTGAACTCCACCCACCAAGTCGGATTAAAGTTTTACTGAGCTCCACCCACCAGCCCAACCCACCATCAGTCCCTCCCATCAGGAAGCACCCAGGAGCCTCCTAGACAGCTTCCTCCACAAGAGGGCAGACAGCAGAATCAAGCAGTATCAGCAGTATTTCATCTTGTGGAAATGAAAATCACAGCCACAGAAAGACAGAGAAAATGAAAAGGCAAAAGACTTTGTACCAGATGAAGGGCCAAGATAAAACACCAGAAAAACAACTAAATGAAGAGGAGATAGGCACTCTTCTGGAAAAAGAATTCCGAATAATGATGGTGAAGATGATCCAGGACTTTGAAAAAAGATTGGATGCAAAGATTGAAAAGTTGCAAGAAAAGTTTATCAAAGACCTAGAAGAATTAAAGAACAAACAAACAGAGATCTGCAACACAATAACTGAAATGAAAAATACACTAGAAGGAACCAATAGCAGATTAACTGAGGCAGAAGGGCGAATAAGTGACCTGGAAGACAGAATGGTGATAATCACTGATGCAGAAAAGAATAAAGGAAAAAGAATGAAAAGAACTGAAGACAGCCTAAGAGACCTCTGGGACAACATTAAACACACCAACATTCTCATTATAGGGGTCCCAGAAGGAGAAAAGAGAGAGAAAGGACCTGAGAAAATATTGGAAGAGATTATAGTTGAAAACTTCCCTAACAGGGGAAAGGAAATAGCTACCCAAGTCCAGGAAGCACAGAGAGTCCCAGGCAGGATAAACCCAAGGAGAAACATGCCAAGACATATAGTAGTCAAACTGACAAAAATTAAAGACAGAGAAAAGTTATTAAAAGCAACAAGGGAAAAATGACAAATAACATACAAGGGAACTCCCATAAGGGTAACAGCTGATTTCTCAGCAGAAACTCTGCAAGCCAGAGGGGAGTGGCATGATATATTTAAAGTGATGACAGGGAAGAACCTACAACCAAGAATACTCTACCCAGCAAGGATCTCATTCAGATTTGATGGAGAAATCAAATGCTTTACAGACAAGCAACAGCTAAGAGAATTCAGCACCACCAGACCAGCCCTACAACAAATGCTAAAGGAACTTCTCTAAGCGGGAAACATAAGAGAAGAAAAGGACCTACAGAAACAAAAATAAAACAATTAAGAAAAGGGTAATAGGAACATACATATCGATAATTACCTTGAATGTAAATGGACTAAATGCACCAACCAAAAGACACAGACTGGCTGAATGGATACAAAAACAAGAGCCATATATATGCTGTCTCCAAGAGACCCACTTCAGACCTAGGGACACATACAGATGGAAAGTGAGGGGATGGAAAAAGATATTCCATGCAAATGGAAATCAAAAGAAAGCTGGAGTAGCAATACTCATATCAGATAAAATAGAATTTAAAATAAAAAATGTTACAAGAGACAAGAAAGGACATTGCATAAAGATCAAGGGATCAATCCAAGAAGGAGAGATAACAATTATAAATATATATGCACCCATTATAGGAGCACCTCAATACATAAGGCAAATGCTAACAACTATGAAAGAGGAAATCGACAGTAACACAAGCATAGTGGGGGACTTTAACACCCCACTTACACCAATGGACAGATCCTCCAGACAGAAAATTAATAAGGAAACACAAGCTTTAAATGACACAATAAATCAGCTTGATTTAATAGATATCTATAGGACATTACATCCAAAAACAGCAGATTACACACTCTTCTCAGGTGCACATGGAACATTTTCCAGGATAGATCACATTTTGGGTCATAAATCAAGCCTTGGTAAATTCAAGAAAATTGAAATCATATCAAGCATCTTTTCTGACCACAATGCTATGAGATTAGAAATCAATTACAGGAAAAAAACCTGTAAAAGCGCAAACACGTGGAGGCTAAACAATACACTACCACATAACCAAGAGGTCACTGAAGAAATCAAAGAGGAAATCCAAAAATACCTAGAGACAAATGACAATGAAAACACAATGATCCAAAACCTATGGGATGCAGCAAAGGCAGTTCTAAGAGGGAAGTTGATAGCAATACAATCCTACCTCAAGACACAAGAAAAATCCCAAATAAACAACCTAACCTTACACCTAAAGAAACTAGAGAAAGAAGAGCAAACAAAACCCAAAGTGAGTAGACGGAGAGAAATCATAAAGATCAGAGCAGAAATAAATGAAATAGAGACAAAGAAAACAATAGCAAAAATCAATAAAACTAAAAGCTGTTTCTTTGAGAAGATAAATAAAATCAATAAATCTCTAGCAAGACTTTTCATCAAGAAAAAGAGGGAGAGGACTCAAACCAATAAAATAGAAATGAAGCAGGAGAAGTTACAACAGACACACAGAAATAAAAAGCACCATAAGAGATTACTACAAGCAACTATATGCCAATAAAATGGACAACCTGGATGAAATGGACAAATTCTTAGAAAGGTATAACCTTCCAAGACTGAATCAGGAAGACATAGAAAATATGAACAGACCAATCATGAGTAATGAAATTGAAACCATGATTAAAAATCTCCCAACAAACAAAAGTCTGGGACCAGATGGATTCACAGGTGAATTTTATCAAATATTTAGAGAAGAGCTAACACCCATCCTTCTCAAACTCTTCCAAAACATTGCAGAGGAAGGAACACTCCCAAACTCATTTTATGAAGCCACCATCACCCTGATACCAAAACCAGACAAAGATACTACAAAAAAAGAAAACTACAGACCAATATCACTGATGAATTTAGATGCAAAAATCCTCAACAAAATACTAGCCAACAGAATCCAACAACACATTCAAAGGATCATACACCATGATCAAGTGGGGTTTATCCCTGGAATGCAAGAGTTCTTCAATATACACAAATCAATCAATGTGATACACCATATTAACAAACTGTAGGATAAAAACCACATGATCATCTCAAGAGATGCAGAAAAAGCTTTTGACAAAATTCAACACCCATTTATGATAAAAACTCTCCAGAAGGTGGGCGTAGAGGGAACCTACCTCAACATAATAAAGGCCATATATGACAAACCCACAGCAAACATCATTCTCAATGGTGAAAAACTGGAAGCATTCCCTCTAAGATCAGGAATAGGACAAGGATGTCCACTCTCACCACTCCTATTCAACATAGTTTTGGAAGTCCTTGCCACAGCAATCAGAGAAGAAAAAGAAATAAATGGAATCCAGATTGGAAAAGAAGTCAAACTGTAACTGTTCACAGATGACATGATACTCTACATAGAAAATCCTAAAGATGCCACCAGAAAACTACTTGAGCTAATCAATGAATTTGGTAAAGTTGCAGGATACAAAATTAACACACAGAAATCTCTTGCATTTCTATACACTAACAATGAAAGATCAGAAAGAGAAATGAAGGAAACAATGCCATTCACCATTGCAACAAAGAGAATGAAATACCTAGGAATAAACCTAACCAAGGAGGTAAAAAACCTGTACTCAGAAAACTACAAGACACTAATGAAAGAAATCAAAGATGACACAAACTGGTAGAGGGACATACCATGTTCTTGGATTGGAAGAATCAACATTGTGAAAATGACTATATTACCGAAGCAATGTACAGATTCAATGCACTCCCGATCAAATTACCAATGGCATTTTTTACAGAACTAGAACAAGAAATTTTACGATTTATATAGAAACACGAAAGACCCCGAATAGCCAAAGCAATCTTGAGAAGGAAAGATGGAGTCAGTGGAATCAGGCTTCCTGACTTCAGGCTATAATACAGGGCTACAGTGACCAAGACAGTATGGTACTGGCACAAAAACAGAAATATAGATCAATGGAACAGGATAGAAAGCCCAGAGATAAACTATGGTCAACTAATCTATGACAAAGGAGGCAAGGATATACAATGGAGAAAAGGCAGCCTCTTCAATAAGTAGTGCTGGGAAAACTGGACAGCTACATGTAAAAGAATGAAATTAGAACACTCCCTAACACCATACACAAAAATAAACTCAAAATGGATAAAAGACCTACATGTAAGGCCAGACACTATAAAACTCCTAGAGGAAAACATAGGAAGAACACTCTTCAATGTAAATAACAGCAAGATCTTTTTTGATCCACCCCCTAGAATAATGGAAATAAAAAACAAAAATAAATAAGTGGGACCTAATGAAACTTCAAAGCTTCTGCACAGCGAAAGAAACTATAAGCAAGACGAAAAGACAACCCTCAGAATGGGAGAAAATATTTGCAAATGAATCAACAGACAAAGGATTAATCTCCAAAATATATAGTTTATCCAGCTCAATATCAAAAAAACAAACAACCCAATCAAAACATGGGCAGAAGACCTAAATAGGCATTTCTCCAAAGAAGACATACAGATGGCCAAGAGGCACATGAAAAGCTGCTCAACATCACTAATTATTAGAGAAATGCAAATCAAAACTACAATGAGGTATCACCTCACACCGGTCAGAATGGGCATCATCAGAAAATCTACAAACAGTAAATGCTGGAGAGGATGTGGAGAAAAGGGAACGCTCTTGCATTGCTGGTGGGAATGTAAATTGATACAGCCACTATGGAGAACAATATGGAGGGTCCTTGCAAAACTAAAAATAGAACTACCATATGACCCAGCAATCCCACTACTGGGCATATACCCAGAGAACACCATCATTCAAAAAGACACATGCACTCCAATGTTCATTGCAGCACTATTTACAATAGCCAGGACATGGAAGCAACCTAAATGTCCATCAACAGATGAATGGATAAAGAAGATATGGTACGTACATACAATGGAATATTACTCCTCTGTGAAAAGCAATGAAACTGGGACATTTGTAGAGACATGGATGGACCTAGAGACTGTCATACAGAGTGAAGTGAGTCAGAAAGAGAAAAACAAATATCGTATATTAACACATATATGTGGACTATAGAAAAATGGTACAAATCAACCGGTTTGCAAGGCAGAAATAGAGATACAGATGTAGAGAACAAACATATGGACACCAAGTGGGGGAAGCGGGGAGGGTTGGGGGGAGGAATGAATTGGGAGATTGGGATACCAAATTGTACACTCTAAATATATACAGTTTATTGTAAAAAATAAAAGAAATAAATAAAAAGAAAATGCATGTAACTCATAATTGTTTACTTTTGGAAATGTTCTTCTAACACAAAATTAGCAATTCAGTAAAATAGGATAAAATTAAAAAAAAAAAAAGGCCACCGCAATGAGAAGCCTATGCACCACAATGAAGAGTAGCCGCCACTCGCTGCAACTAGAGAAAGCCCATGTGCAGCAACGAAGACCCATAACAGCCAATTAAATAAATAAATAAGTAAGTAAATAAATTTATTAAAAAAAAACAAAAGAGTCTTTGGCAGGAAAGATAGTTATCTTTTAAGGTAAAGAAGTGGAGGAAAGAGAAGAGTCTGTGGGTACAAGCAGGAGAATGTTTACCATGAAACAGAATTATGGAGTCATAAGTAGTTCCTAACTTGTTTGGGGTCAAGAGGTGGCTGCTCTGGATCCTCTCTCCAGAGAAAGGGTAAACACATAGGTAACATTTAATATGCAAACTCGAGGAACTTTTAGATCCCCTAACACTCTCTGTGGACCCTAGGTTAAGAACCCTGTTCTGGAGCAGTAGCTCTCAAACCTTAGCAAGCATCCGAATCACCTGGAGGGCTTTGCCAGCAGATTGCTAGGCCTCATTCCAGAGGTTCTGACCAGTATGTATGGATGGGCCCAAGCACATGCATTTCTATCAGGTTCCCAGGTGATGCTGCGTTGCTGGTCTCGGAACCACGTTCTGAGAAACACTGCCTGTAGTCGATAATTATAATAGGAAGTTTGCGGAGGTAGAGGAGCAGTGGGAAATTGTTGGGGGCAAGGTCATGAGGGTAAGAATGGATTTGGGGGGACTAACCTGATGGCACAGTGGTTAAGAATCCACCTGCCAATGCAGGGGACATGGGATGGAGCCCTGATCCAGGAAGATCCCACATACCACGCAGCAACTAAGCCCGCGTGTCACAACTACTGAACCTGCACTCTAGAGGCCCTGAGCCACAATTACTTAGCCGATGTGCCACAACTACTGAAGCTGTTGCACCTAGAGCCCATGCTCCGCAAGAGAAGCCACAATGGGAAGCCTGCGCACCACAACAAAAAGTAGCCCCTGCCTGCCACAACTAGAGAAAGCCCGCGTGCAGCAACGAAGACCCAACACAACCAATAAATAAATAAATTTATATATATATATAAAAGAATGGATTTTTGCTTTGTCCTAGAAGACTCAGATTTCAGTTAGATACTAAAATATTTCTGCCACACACACACACACACAGGAAACCTTTCAGGGGTGGAGAAAAGAAATGCGTGAGCACTCATTTCAGGTTTAGGGCAAGGTGTGCAAAAAAAAATCTTCTAGGTTAACGTGTCCTTAAAGAGCATTTTCTTCAAGACCCTTACTTTACATTTGGTCCGGGCAGCCCCACCTTGCCTCCTCTCCCTCTGCAGCTCTTTTCCCTCCATCAGTAACCTTTAAAAGAAAAAGTGCAAAATAAGCCATATATTCAAATCAATCTAAAGAAACATGAAACTTCTGGTGCCCTACATTGAAAAACATTAATTCAAACTCCAGCAAAGTACACTGCTTAAAACTGGATAAAGTTGTTACCTAAATATGGGACACATTTTGGGATAACTGCATCTGTGTTCTTCGTGTGTGTGTGTGTGTGTGTGTGTGTGTGTACGTGTGGTCTGTATTTAAAACACTCCTGACCCTCAGGATTTCTGGAATCCTTGGCACTGAATTAGAATTGCCAGTTAGCTACTTGGCAAGTGACCTCAGGCAGTTCACTTAATGTCTCTGAGCCTCAGCTCCCTGATCTGGAAACCAGAGCGCTGAGGGACAAATGAAGTAATGCCTGTGAGGTACTTAGCACCTGATATTTCCTCTTCTTGCTCACCTCAGAGCTGGGGGTTGCAGCTTCCTCAAAGATGAGTGACCAAACAAATCTGTGGCTTCTAACCAGCAGATGTAACCTTTATCTTCCACCAGAGGGCCCCAGCAATCTATAAAATCTAAGAGGAAAGTCCCTTTGCTATTAAAACAGCATAGTTGGAAATATCTCATATTAACGCATATATGCAGAATATAGAAAAATAGTACAAATCAACCAGTTTGCAAGGCAGACATAGAGACACAGATGTAGAGAACAAACATATGGACACCAAGTGGGGAAAGTGGGGAGGCGGGAGGGGGTGAATTGGGAGATTGGGATTGCTGTATATACATTACTAATAAGAAAAAAAATGTCAAATTGTACGCTAAATATATGCGGTTTATTGTATGTCAATTGTATCTCAATAAAAGTTCTTAAAGAAAAACAACAACGGCAAAAAACAGCATAGTTGAATCTGCCTGAGGATAACTCCCTAGGTTCAAGTCTTTATTTGAATATTCTTCCTGGTGCTTGGAGGAATCATTTGTAAGATTGCTCGAATATCCAGAAGGGAAATCTGGAGTTTGGAGTAAGTGGTACTCTAACTCCGTCACAGGCACAAAGAGGATTATATTTCCGTTTTTTGTTTTGTCCATTTCTACATTCCATTCTCCATCTCCTCAGACTCTCTGTCGCCTAGTTAGGGATTATTCTCTCAATAATAAGCTATTGCAGGTCCTTTCTTCCTGGTTTATTCAAATGAGCTGAACTGCTGTTTTTTCCCTTTGATGTACAGCTGCTCCCTTCTTGCCTCCGATCATGGTCAGCCTTCCCTCTAGCAGGCAGGAAGGGAGTGTGGGGGGATCTATTTCTCTGCCTCACTGCTGAGCCTCTGAAGCTGCTTCCCTGAATCCCTTTGTGGTGAAAGTCTAGTGATCGGCAGGTACCCGTCACAAGAGGATGTGTTCTGGGGAGAAAGCTCTTTCTCCATTTGAGGAAGAGAGACAACTGGAAAAAGCTGAGGCCAGCCACCACAGCCTCCCTCAAAATATCACAGACTTCAGGGAAGAAATGATATCCAGTGTGTTTCTGTCCCATACACCCTGTTTCTTCTTTACCTGTCTTCTTTGTCCTTTAATCTGATGTAGGAGGAAATATAGCCTCAAGTCAGCTTTCAACATTGTTCCTGGGAGTGCTGGCCCGGACAAGGAAAGCCTGAAAGAAAATCAAAAGTGGATGTCATTCATCTTAGTAACACAGGACCATAGAATATTTGAGAAGAACAGGTCTCCAAAAGTCTAGTGCAGCCCCTCATTGTTTGGAAAGGGGAAATGCCATGTCAGAATTACATGGTTAGTTAATGGCAGACTAGCTATTCTAGCAGGACAACTCCAGATCCATGGGCAGACACACCAGCTCTTGTCTCACCATTTAATTTTTTAAATCAGCCATCACCACTAACGTTTATCATGTGCTCAGATGTGTCAAGCTTTTGCTTTGTTTTAACTTGTGTAATCTTCACAACAATCCTATGAAAGAAATGTAGTATTCTGTGAATGAAATGCTATCTCCATTTTAAAGATACATAGAGAAAGAAGTTAAATAAAAGATATCGGAAAAAGTTAAGCCAGTTCCATTTAAATCAGTGTTTCTCCATGAGGGTTAGTGGTTTTTTTCGTTTTGTTTTTTTTAATGGGACTATCCCTTGCACAGCAGGATACTTAGCATCTCTGGCCCCCGGGCATTAACTGCCCCAGTCATTATGATAATACCCCTAGTTTCCCCAGATCCCAGAAGGTAGGGTAAAGGTGGTACTCCTGCTGATTGGAGCCACTGACTTAAATGCACGCGCACAGGAAAAGGAACAGTAAACAGAATTGCTCTGCTAGTTTGGTTGGTTTTATATTAATACAGGTCACAAGATGGAGATAAGAGCAGGACAAGAAGAAGGAAATTCTTGGGGTGAGCATAGCTCTGGAAGGGAAGAGGCTAAATTATAAAGGAAGGGAATGAACACAAGACCAAGGAGGCTCTTCATATATGGTTACTGCTGAAACCCGGTGCTTGGACAAGGTCTGGCCTCACAAACTCGTACTTCTGGAGAGCAGCCAGGTCTCACAGACAAGGAAAGCGGCTGGGCCAGGGGACAACGGGGAGCGCTGGGGCTGGAGTAAATGTTGGATTTAAAAAAAAAAAAGAGTTTTAAGCATTAGTTAGGCCAAGAAAAAAAATGCCTGCAGGTAAATTTGGGTCGTCTGTGACATGTGGGTCAGGTCACCTGAAGAGCCATTCCTATTTAAGGAAAGGTGGAAGGGAGGTGGGTTTCATCCCATACAAGAAGCAATTTACTATCCATCTCAGCTGGCAAACACTGGGGCAGAGGAGTTGTGAGCATTCCCTGGGGTCCGAGGAGCCAAAGCGGGCGTTCCTGTGCAATCTCCTATCCTCTCTGGATCTGAGATTCTGGAATTCTGGGGCTGTGATTCCTTAAAGGCAGAGCTGGGAACAGGGAAATTCTAGAGCCTGGCCACTACCTGTCAGGGCCCTGGCAGTGTTTCCTTAGCTCAGTGCCGTCATTCCCTCTGATATATGGAAATGGGGAAAAGAGGTCATTGAGTCCCTGCTCCCTAGAGGCCTTTTGCCTTGGTTCACAGCACTGGCAGTTTACAAACTCAAGCAGCTTTTATTCTCTCTCAGCCAGTGGGCCCTGACACCAACTGCAGAGCTAAACAACCAATTTTCCAATCCAGCTATTCAGTTGCACTATAGGCTTAAGTTTAAATGCACTTTTTAAGAAAACCATCGGGAACTATCTCCTTCCCTCTGCTCTCTTTCTCTGCCATGAGTCCAGCAGAAAGAGGCACTCGGAAGAGCAGTGCTGACACACAGAATGCTGGTGCCCGCGGATCCTGTATCGGACTCAACCCACCTTCCCCCCTGGGCCATGATGGGAATGAAACCCCAGACTCCAGCGCCTGCTCTCTCTGAACTTGGGGAGGGGCCACTAGGGCTTGCTCTCTGGCAGGCAGCACTGTGCCTTTAAAAGCTGTGCCTCTGCTGTTTCCGACCTTGTAGCAGTGGGGCAGGCAAATGTGGGGGAGGCAGCAGGGCTTTGTCAACAAAGCTCCTGATGTGGAGGAGTTGAAAACCAGGTTGCAAATATTAATATCTAACACGCCAGGAAAGCTCTGTTTCAATCCTCCAGGTCTAGTCAGTCGTTGGCTTCGGAAGTCTGTAACCCCTCTCCTTCCTGACTTTGCTTACATCCCTCTACCATGGGCCCTAGAGTGGGCTCTCAGAAGGGAGGTGATTCCAAGCCCCATTTCCTATCCTTCCTGGACCACATCCAGCATAGGCCAGGTTTTACTGAGCCTCAGAAACTTCTCTGCTACAGACAGAGAGGATGGTGTAGGTAAAGGCTGTTGACAGGCCTGCAGCACAATGCACAGAAAGAGTGCTGAGGCCAGCACCAGGGAAGGTGACTTTCTGGCTCTACTCCATCTCAGCCTCCCTCTAGCATCCCTGGGAGTCAGATCATTGGTCATCACTTTCTTCTCCTTTCTCTATTCAGCCTCATATCTGGATGTCCTGTGCAAATCAACTTCCCATCCTCCACTACAAGGAGAACTCTGATGGGCTAGGGAACCTCGGTAGTATTGCTCAAGAATCATCCTTGAAGGAATTTACCTACAGCACAAAATTTCAGAATTGTGAACAGGATCAGCATTTCCAGCCTTTTGGCTATCACAGATGAATGGAATTAAAAATAACAAAACACAACAATAAAAATGACATATACTTTTTTAAGATGGGGACTTACATAGGGTTGCCAGGTTCTATTTCATCAAACAAGTAAGTACATTAAAAAAAAGAACAACTACTGCTGCCATGTGTTACCACCATCCTTTCATAAAGGAAAGGACATTTTAGTGGACAAATGTGCAGGGGAGATAATCTCTAATAAAGGACAGTCCTTTGAAGAAAACCTTATAGTTTTGTGGAGAAAGTGATCTCATTCTTATTTTCCTAATTTCCTCCCAGATGTGACATCTTTGTCATGGACGTCCTCAGCACTCCGATGGGGCTGGCACTGGATAGCTTTTCCCTTTCCACTTTCTGTGCCCCGTCTCTGTCGTTTCTGCTTTGTCATGAAAGGAGAATAGTCATCACGTTAGGAAAAGTTGTGAAAGACTTTGAAATGGGCAAAAAAGATTATTATTGTGTCCTGTCTAGTTTCCCTTTGGATTATCTTTGCCTTTCATTGTCTTTGAGCTATTTCACCCCTCTGTAAATTGGAGAAAACTGATCATAGTGCAAATGATTTTGCCAATAAAAATGCAGATTGTATCCAGTGGAGATGCAGTTGATTACTGCCCTGTGGATATTGTCCAGTGTTGTGTCTATTAAGTACATTAATTGCAGCGTTCTTGATGGCTTATATATATCTGCTCTTTGTATTCTCTTTTGAGCTGTTGTAACATCTTACTAGATCCCTCATTAATTGATGAGTTAAATGATATCATTGACATGTGTTAATTTTATATTTGTACAAGGGTCTTGATGTTACCCTTAAAAAAATTACCATTTCACCATAACTACCTCTAAGAGTTCTCTTGAAGGTGGAAGGAGGTCATGGGTGAGCGAGGGCCTGGCTCAGGGCCTGGTGCGTTTTGTGACTTCCATAGCTGGGACAATCCTTGCTTCTTCTGGATTCTGAGCTGCAGGGCACCCTGTGTTTTCTCAAACAAAATTAAAAAATCATTTGATTAAACTTCTCACATTACAGTATTAGTGACTTTGACTTCCCAAGGATTTTCTCATTTCAAAAGAGGACCCTAGGGGAACATTAATGCTTACCCTGAAGAATGGCTGTAATGGCAAAGATCCAGAGGGGTGCTGTGCTATAGATATATGGGGCCAAGTGCCTTTAAAATAACCTGCCCTGCTGGCAGTCAGCTGCAGAGGACACTTTGATTCCCCTCCCCTCACCTTCTCACCAATGCCAGAAGCACCAGCCTTACCATGCAAAGGAAAATAGTTTCAACCGTGTACCAGGTTCTCAAAATATATACTTATTAAATCTTCTCCTCGATCTGTGAGGCGGGTATGTTTACCCCTGTTATTGGTGAGGAACTAGAAGAGGTTAAATGACTGGCCCAAGGCTGAGCATCTAGGAAGCTGTTGTGCCAGATGGAAATCCAGGGTCTGAATCCAGAGCTGTAGATCTGAGCCATGAACCAGCCCTTCTAGTCAAGACTCTTTCCTCCCCCAACCCCCTCACTACTGCTGAGATCCACTGCCAAGTGTGACATCTGGGCAGACAGTGCTCCCGTTAAAATGGAAATGCCCTTTAAGGCGTAACACACTTGTCATGAAAATAGTGTCAGTAACAAACTGATCTGAACCTGGGAATAGGTTTTGACTGAGAGCTTAGGGCACAGCCAGAGAGGAGAGGGGTGAGGTAGGAATGGAGCTCCCTCCAGCAGGGTCCTCTGTGCTCCTCAAGACTGAGGGGTGGGGATGGAGCTGACAGGAGAAGGAGGAAGCTGGGGAGGATCAGCTGAGCTGGTGGGAGAATGGTGGGCACTGTGCACTCTCTCCCTGGCATGTGACAGCCAGGAAGATACAAGGTGTAAGAAGAGGAGGATGCAGACCTCAGGAGCTGAGGAGGGCCAAACCCCAAAATGGCTTCGTAAAGGTTAACTGGCTAAAGCCACGCCCTCCTCTGCACTGTGCAGGCCAAGGAGACCCTGTGGGCTGAGCCGGGTGTGGCAGGGCACGCGGATGCTGGGCTGGCCCAGAGGATCAAGGACAAGGAGCTAGGTCAGTGCGGCATCTCTGCTGAGCCAGAATACAGGCGGCCCGGGCACATGGAAGCCAGGTAAGTGGATGTCTTGGTGACGGATGGGGCAAACATGACCTTTCCCTCTATCGAGTCCAGCTGAACAGACCCAGTGGCTCCAGGGCCCCTTGTCATCCACTGATTGCTTTGTGATTAATGTGCAAATCACTTATTCCCACTTCCTGTTCCTGCTCTGTGCTGCCCGAGCTCCCGCGGTAGACCCTTCTGCACTTAGGTAATTTACTCAGAAATTATTGTCCCTAGAACCTCCTAGCATGCTCCATGTACAAGTAATAACCAGAATCTGTGTGCAATTCCCCTGTGGAGCCAAGGACAGACAGACCAGGCACAGCACTAGGGAGAGCCTGAAACATCTGTGATGAGAAAGGCAGGGCCCAGCGGAGGCCAGAACCTGTCCTGCCTGAGTCGCCCCTTCTTTCCTGCACACTTTTGTGCTCAGCAGGAAAGCAATGAGGTCCCACATGTGGTCATTCACTGGAGCTGCCTGTGGGGTCCCACATAGGATGGGTAACCTAACCTTGGTTTGTCTGGAAACCAGAGAACTGCATTTGGAGGCCGGGGGAGGCCACCCTGCAGTCCCCAATACCAAGCCAGGCAGACCCTCCCTCTACCAAACACAGACAGTGAATGAACATTCTCACTTCTTTTCTTTTAATTAACTTATTAATTAATTGGCTCTATTGGGTCTTCATTGCTGCACACAGGCTTTGTCTGGTTGCAGCGAGTGGGTGCTACTCTTCGCGGTGCGTGGGCTTCTCATTGTGGTGGCTTCTCTTGTTGCAGAGCACGGGCTCTAGGTGCATGGGCTTCAGTAGCTGTGGTACATGGGAGCAATAGTTGGGGTTCGTGGGCTCTAGAGCGCAGGCTCAGTAGTTGTGGTGCACGGACTTCGTTCCCAGACCAGGGATGGAACTCGAGTCCCCCGCATTGGCAGAGGCCGATTCTCAACCACAAGGGAAGTCCCCATTCTCACTTCTTTTCAACAAATATTTTCTTCACCTTGGCCTTTTGTTTTGGGGTCCCAAAACAAAAACTGCATTTACATTAGGTTTAATGCTGGCTTGATTGCATGGACTTTATAACTTTGAGCAGGAAAGACAGAATCATATGCTGTTAACAGTCATTCATTCAACAGATATTTACTGAGTACCAGAGAGGAGAGAGGAATTGTTTGTGGTAGTTCACTGGGAAGAGCAACACATTAAAAGTGCTTTATGCTGTTTCTTCTTTCATGTTGCAGCAGAATTTATTTAACTATTCCTCCACCCTACCCCATCCCCCACCTGCCTCCCTACCTTTCTATATGAGGCAGATAGATTAAAATGTTTTTGCTCAATTTGAGGAGCAAATTTGTAAGCAATTTGTAAGGTAAAGGATGGGGGACAAATGCTCTATTTGCAAAGTAAGGCCAGGAGTCTGAGTTCTTGTGAGACACAGTAAAGTTGTGAGAGTTGGAGGAATGTGAATTCCTCCAATAGACCAAATGGGAGCTTTGAAGAGAAATTAATCTTCTGATGGCGAGGTGTATTTGACTTACAACTTTTCAGGAGGAAGCCAGCTGCTGTAGGGATAGGAAGCCACATTCAGAGGGCTAGAGGTCTCCCTGCAAGGAGTGCTGAGACCAGAGCTCTGTCCTGCCCTCTGCAGAGCCCGCAGCCCTTTGCTGGTACCACTTGGAGGACAAGGACTTCTGAGATGTCCCATGTGCATACTTCCTCTTTCCCCAACTCTCCCCTTTCTCTCCCTCCACACTCCTCTCCCACTTAATCCCTCCCCCATTGATGGTCCAATCCTCCCACTCTTAGACATGGCCTTGGAGGACAATGCACAAGGGGATGCCCCCGGGTTACAGAACCAGGCATGGCCTATCTGGCTGAATGAGGAACTTACATACCTGCTTTGGAATGGAGCCCTTGCCAGTCCGTCCAGTGGGATGTGGTCATAGCAGTGATAACGGCCTGTGCTTACATGGTGCACCCTTCTAATCAGATATTTACAGATATTAAGTCATTAACAACAACTCTGTGTGTTAGGTACTGCTGTAACCCAATTTGACAGATAAGTAAACTGAGGCACGGGGAAGTTAAATAACTTGCCCTGGGCCACACAGGGAGCCAATGGTGGCACACGGATTTGAATCTAGCAATTTCCCTCCAAAGTCCACACACTTAACAACTATCCATGCTGCCCCCTGCTCCTCCCCCCACCCCCCAGGGGAGCATTCTCTTATGTTAGACTCTTTTGATTGCAGGTGACAGGAACTCAACTCCAGGCAGACGAAGCAGCAGTTGCAAAGTCTTGGAAGCCTGAAAGAGAAGGTGGGTTGTAAGTCAGGGAGGGTTGTAAGCTAGCGGGAACAGAGATGGAAGGAAGTCATAGGAGGAATCTTCATTTGGGTCAGATGCACGGAGGCAGGGGCCTCACTGCAATGACCTGGAGCTGAGGACACCAATCGTCTTGTCACTGAGGCCGAGGAGAGACACAAGGAACAAGCGTGGCCTGGAGCTCTGTGCCCTCCTCGGCCAGCATTCCTCAAATGCTCCCCCAACTCCCAGCTCTCCTCTCTTTCCTCATCTATTTTTTTTTTGATTTTCCAAATCTTTTTTTGCTTTCGGCTCCCCTGGAGAATGAGTGCTCCACAGAGGGAACTTTGATCTGTCTCAGCCCTCCAGGAGGGGCGGACTCTGGTACAGATTAAGTATGTAGCTTGACACGTAAGTCTGGTTCTTTTAATTAAAGATTCAGTAGGAGCGGGTGCTGTGCCAGGCACTGGGAGCCGGCAGGGGGCCGGGGGAGTGGATCAGTGGGTCAGAAGCCTCCTTTCTTTAGGGGGTGTGGTCTTTGATCTATCTTTCCCCCCCTTCGCTACTCCTCATTCCCAGTTTTGAAATTTGAGTTCTTCCTGAGTCCACACAGCAAACTGAGAAGACAGAGTTCCCTTCCCCCATATCCACCCAACCACCATACTGGGTGAGGCTGTGGAGGGGTTGGGGTGGGGACAGGGGAAACCTGGTGTCTTGGCCAAGTGCCTACGAGACACTGAATGAGTGGTTTCCTCCTCCTGCCGTGAACTTGAGCAAGCCATTGAACCTTCCTGGGCTTCTGCATCATCTTTAATGCATCAGGCAAGGTGACTTGTGACTGCTCCTCCCAAGCGTGTATACAGGGACAAATGGAACAGAGAGGAGATCCAGTAAGCAGAGGTCCAAGCTGTCTTCTCCCTGAGATGCGCAGGTCAGAGGGCTCGCATGTCCCCAGCAAAGGGTCCAGATGCAAGAGCCGTTGACTTTGGAATCTGTTAGGCTCCTGCAGTTGGGGCATGGAGTGCAGGGAGGAGAGGGGTGACTGGAGATAATACAGTTGCAGAGCAAGTAGGTGGGTGGGGGTATCTACCTACTTGGTAGATACAGGAATGAATTTGGCCTCTTCCTTCCCTCCTCGCCAGCCAGCTGCAGCACTGACAACCAGGGGACAGGGGACAGATCCATTTGGGAAGCAGGAGGCAGACGGGAGGGGGTGGGGCAGGAAGCAGGATAAAAGGTCAGAGATCCCTAAGGCCTGTGTCCTGAGAAAGACAATGAGGTCCAGGCTGGAGATTTGGCCTCATACCCCCTCTGCTGAGTGCCTGGGAGCCCCTGAGAGTCAGGGGACAAGGCTTCTGGGAGCCTTCAAGGAAAATTCCTCATTCTACCAGGAGGAAGGGGGGAACCAAGGAGAAGGAAAGGGATGTACTCAAGGTCTCAGGGCTTTAAGTTGCAGAGCTAAGAGATACATCTATTTGCTGAGGGTTTTGGACATTTCTGAACAGCTCCCAGAAGTATCTCCCCAAACCTAACCAATCCCTGCATTAGGTAGGGTGGCTCTAGGTGTGATTTCTGATCACTGGGGTCTTCAGCCCTGGCATCAAGTCTGTTAGATAGTAACTCCATGTGGTAGAGGCAGGAGTAGATTTGTTCCAGATTCTGCTGCTAACTCCCTGTGTGACCTTGGCCAAGTCATTTCCCCTCTCCAGAACTGGTTTCCTCATCTGGAATAATTATACCTACCCTCTTGTGCTTCACAGGGTCAAAGGCTCAAATGGGACCATTCTCTCTTTTCAGACATCTACAATTTATTTACAGGCTAATTCTTGACCCAGCTGATGGGAGAGATTCTTAAATGTACCTATAAAGTTTAGGAGGGCTGAGCTTTACTAACCTGCATCGTTTTCCTGGGATTCCAGGAAAAGGCTGAAGATGAGAGGGAGGGCTGGGGCCTGTGAGATGTCTGGGTAACGCACCCCTTAGGCCCAGAGACCCATCCTGGCTGCGAAGCACTGCAGCTTGATGCACCCTAGAGGTAAAAAGAGGTTATATTTACTGAGAGATTTTTTAAATGTTCCACGTTCTTTGTATGTATTATTTCATTTGTGTCACCATCTCACCAATTACAATTGTTGTCCTTGGGACTTCCCTGGTGGTCAGGTGGTTAAGACTCCATGCTCCCAATGCAGGGGGCCCGGGTTGGATCCCTGGGCAGTGAACTAGATCCCGCATGCTGCAGCGAAGACCCGGCCGCAGCCAAATAAGTAAATAAAAGTAAATATTAAAAACAAACAAACAACAATTGCTGTCCTCATTTTATGCACGAGGAAATTGAGCCTTGGATAAGGTCAACATGTCAGGCCACAGAGAGGTGAGTGGCATTCCGGGGTTTGGTGTCTCCAAAACCTTATTCCACCATGTTCTGCCTCTGCTGGCCTTGAGGCCTTGGCCAGAGGGGCCCCTGCAGAGGCCTCAGGCAAGGGCTCCCATGGTCCAGGGATGGCTGCTTCGGGGAGCTGAGGGGGCTGGCCGCCCTCAGGGAGGCAGGGCAGGGCTGTGAGACTGAATGGGCCTGGGCTGGGGGAGGGCTTGGTCCTGGCTGCAGGCTTTGCCGAGGCTCTGCTCTTTGAAGACAGAATTCAAGCCACGCCCTCCTTAAGAAAGCCTTCCCGAAGCCGCCCCCCCCCCCCCCCCCCCCCCCCCCCCCCCCCGCTCCACAGAACTGTTCCTCTCAGTGTTTCTACTTGTTGCCTGGACCTTTTTCATAGCACATCTTTATGCTAATATGTTTATGCTATTGTAGTTTGTACGAATAAAGTTACATTAGGGCTTCTCCCACATTCCCCTGCAAACTGCTTGAGGGCAGGGACTTATATGCATTGCTGAAGGTACCTAGTAGAGGCCTTGCCAAGAGTAGCAGCTGGTCAATGAATATTTGTGGAATGAACTATGCAAGATAAGATAAACATTCTTTTCTTTTTAATATTATACTGTCTTTTAAAAAAAAATTTATTTTTATTTGGTTGCACTGGGTCTTAGTTGCAACAGGTGGGCTCCTTAGTTGTGGCTCACAGGCTCCTTAATGGTGGCAGGCATGTGGGATCTAGTTCCCTGACCAGGGATCAGACCTGGGCCCCCTGCATTGGGAGCACAGAGTCTTAACCACTATGCCACCAGGGAAGTCTCAAAAAACAATCATTCTTAAGACTGTCACAAGTGATTTCACATACATTACCTTATTTACCCATTCATTCAAATCCATATACATTTGCTGGGGCTATACTCACATGCCCGGGCTTCATCAGCTTCCAGGGATGCAAAGACACATTGGACTGTCTGTGGGCTGGGAGCTCAGAATGGCGGAGGGGGGGAGTCGGGGGGGGGGGGAGGGGCGGGGGGGAGGGGAGGGAAACTGGTGAGGGCAAGACACTAAAAAAAAGACAAAATGAAACAGAAGGGGAAAACAGAAAATTGCAGCATTTGCAGCGAGACGTCAGCAAGATGCTGGTGAAGCTCAGAGGAGGAGCCCCCAGCCCAGTCAGGGGGTTCAGGGAAGTCTTCCAGGGCAGAGGAAGCAGAGCAGGGCTTTGCAGGCCAGGCAGGAGCTAGCCAGCCAGGTGAAGCGTGTTCAGAGTCAGCCAGGTGAAGGGGTTCAGAGTCAGCCAGGTGAAAATGTGGTCAGACTAGGGAGAACATGGGGCGGGGGAGGGGGGAGCCGAGGTAGGTTTTGGGGTGATTACACAGGTCAGTGTGGCAGCTGCCTGGTGTGGGGAGGGGCGTTTTGAGGACCCAGGTGGGAAGAAGGAAGAATAGAAATAACACCTTTCATTTGAACATGGAGTGCTTTGTGTTTCTCAAAGTACTTCCACATCTATTATCTCAAATTAGTCTAAACACAGCAGCAGCAGCAAACTCCCTCTGCGCCAGGCTTTTGCTCAGGGCGGGCGTGTGTGTTACTGTGGGCGTGTGTGTTACTGCGGAGGAGGTGCTGTGATCGCCTCCGCTGTGTGGCAGGGGAAGCTGAGGCCCTGAGAGAAGGGACTTCTCCTGGAGGGGCGGGGAGGGCTCTGTGATTCCCTGTCTGCAGCTGAGGACGTGGGCACTCAGGGGGTTACGTGACACCGTCCGGTCCTGTGACAGGAGGTCCTCCAGGGATTCAAACTCATGCTTCTGGGCTCCTACCCTGGGGCTTTTTCCTGGAAGTTTCTTTGCCTCTCAGGACAAAATATCTGAACCGAAGCAAAGAACCAGATTGTGAGTAGAAATCAGTTCAGGCTGCCTGGTATTTCTCCACCGACAAGCTTCTGCCTCTGCCACTGAAGGGGCCAGGATGTCCCCACCAACCGCAGCGACCTAGGCTTTGAGGGGAGCGTTTTATCCGGTCAGCCAGCTGTTGGAAGTGCAGACACTGTTCCCTCCATCCTGGGCACAACCTGCCCAAGTTGCTCCACTCCAGGCATCCACTCTTGTTAATTCAGTTCGCAGAGGTAACCTGGTGATCCCAAGCTGGCAGCTTCACTGCTGGGACTTCGCAGTCCCTCCATACCCACCTGCCCTGGGCTTCTCCATCACCAAGGAAGTGGGAGACCTTCTGTTGCTCTCATCCTTCCTTCCCATGGGATGCTCCAAGTACCGCTGTGACAGGGCCACCCACCCTTGGCCCTTTAGCCCCATGCCTGGTCTGTGGCCTACTGTGCCCCCTGCATGTCCCTTTCTAAAAACTTCCTTGGTGACCCCCGTTTGCCACTTCACATGGTTCAGGCTCACAAATGCTCAGTTACTGAGGCAGGAAGCAGAGTAGACAGGTAATTTGTTCACAGCATAGGTCTGGTTTGAATCCTGGCCACTGCCAACAGCCATGTGACCTTGACCAAGACTTGACCATACTTCTCTGGGGTCTTGTGCAGAGATCATGAGATACAAATTGTAAAGCATCTAGTACTTCTACAACACACTCTCAATAAATGGTAGATATTTAACTATTAGTAATGAAATCTTTTCAAAGAATTTCTATGAGAGCGAATTTGAGTGGTTGGAAACTCCAAAGTGTTTCCCCTTCTCAACTAGAAACCCAAGGAGGGCAGGGGCCTTGTCTTCTTTCACGATATCTGGTACATGGAAGGTTCTTGATGTATACGTTTATTTTTGGATAAATGAATAAATCCACACTGTCCTCAATTCTGACTTTAGGATTCATTTTTAGTATTAATTTTTCCTAATTGTGAAAGTAATACTTTTCATTGTAGAAAAATTGGAAAATTCTTCTTAAAACTAAGAAAACAAAACCTAGCTGTGATCCTACTCTCTAGATATAGCCATGATTAATGTTTTGATATATTTCCCTGTGGCCTTTTTTCTGTGCTTGTATATGTTTCAAAATTTTTATATTCTTGTTTTTCAGTTAACATAATGAGCATTTCCCTGTTATTAAATAATCGTTACACACATAATTTTCAGTGCTACACATATTATTCTGTGATATGAATGTATCATAATTTATGTAACCAATATGCAATGTTTGGATACTAAGTTGTTTCCATTTTTCACCATTATAAAGCTGCTATGTACATCCTTCCACATTGATCTTTGTGTACATCTCTGAATTAAGATTTTCTACCATAAATAAATTCTACAAAGTCAATTATTGGATCTAAGAGTGAACATTTTAAAGACCTTGATATACATATCACTAAGTGATTCTTCAGAGACGTTGCACTAACTCACACCTCTCTCACTCTCAAGGCTTGAGAATTATCACCACCAGAATATTATCATTTAATATAAAATAATCTTTGCTCAATGAAGAACTGAGACATAGAACTTATTTTTGTATGGTGATGCCCTTGCCTTCGACATACAAGGTACATTCAGTCACACCGGGGTTTCTCCGCCTTGGTACTATTGACGTTTGTACTGGGAAGCACTGTTACGGTAGCTGTCCTGTGCGTTGCAGAATGTGTAGCTACAGTTATGATAGCAAAAATGTCTCCAGATATTGCCAGTGTCCCCTGAGGAACAAAACCACCCCTGGTTGAGAAAAACTGTGTTGTACTGTATTAACTCTTTATTGAGTGCAAGTAGCAGAAACCAACTCTAAGCAAAAATGGTGACTTTGTTAGAAGAATTTTCGAGTATCACGGAATCCAAGGGTATACTACTGGGCCTTCCCTCTTCAGGTCTGACTCATTCTTTTCTCTTGCTGCATACTGGCTTCCCCTGCATCCTTGCCTACATGGAGGGAAATGGCCAGCACCATTTCTGAAGTTTACATCCCTCTTGTTTATGTGAAAGCCAGACCTTGCTGGTATCTCTCGGTTTTAAATCCAAATTCTCAGGGAAGAATTCTTTTTTTTTTTTATTGGAATATAATTGCTTTATACTCTTGTACCAGTTTTTGAGGTACACCAAAGTCAATCAGCTGTATTTATACACATATCCCCATTTTCCCTCTCTCCCTCGACTCCCCCCGACCCTCCCTGTCCCGGCCCTCTAAGGCATCATCCATCATCGAGTTGATCTCCATTCGTCAGGGAAGAATTCTGATTGGCCCAACTCAGATGGGCTTCCACTGCTGGTCCACTTGTGTGGCTGGAAGTGGGGGCTGGGGGGAAAGGCACATGGCCCTGGGAGTCTTGCTCTAACCATGTGGATGTGCAGTTTCTAGAAAAGGAGCTGCTGGGCTGCTGGACTCCCTCTAGGAGTCCCCTACATCTGGCAGGGGTTCCCCAAGTGTGCACATGCACAACTGCACAGACATCCCAACTGCACACTTTCCTGAGAGGGCAGGGACTGTCCGTCTCTATTAGTGCCCCCTCCCAGCTCAGCCTGGACAGGCATGGCGGTAAGGCTGCTATGCCACCCAGGCTCTGGTTTCAGCCACATTCTGGGTGTCGGGGCCAGTTTCTCGATGACCAACTGACAAAGTTACTCAGGCAGGTTCACTTTAGAGTCTGGTGTTTGCAAGTCCATAATGGTGTTTTAGGTGGGAAGTAACTGCTGGTCCTCCTTCCTAAAGTCTGCTTTGCAGTGTGCAGCCACTGAGGCAGAGGAGGCCTGTGCCAACCTGGCGCCATCCTGAGTGCTGGCGATTTAGTCTCTGCCTCCAAGAAGGCAGCAGGCTGGTACACGGGCAGCACCGGGCCTGAGACCCAAGCGCTAAGCATAGAGACATCACCCTCGGGTACCTCGAACCACTGGAAAATGGCAGAAGGAAGAGCTTCCTCCCTGAGTAAAGACGAGCTCCATCCTATCCTGAAAGCCTTTCCAGCTCATGGACACCATTCCTGCTTTCACCGTGCTGTGACCTTGGATAAGTCACCTCTCTCGGGGCTTTGGGTTCTTTACAGAAATAGAAAGGACACCTGTGCCCTGCTTTCCTCACAGCACCTAAAAAGACATTTGATAGGAAATGTCAAAAGCTTATGCAGAGGCTTCCCAGGTGGCACAGTTGTTAAGAATCTGCCTGCCAATGCAGGGGACATGGGTTCGAGCCCTAGGCCGGGAAGATCCCACATGCCGCGGAGCAACCCAGCCCGTGCACCACAACTACTGAGCCTGCCTGCTGCAACTACTGAAGCCTGCATGCCCAGAGCCTGTGCTCTGCAACAAGAGAAGCCACTGCAATGAGAAGCCCACGCATCACAACGAAGAGTAGCCCCCACTCACCACAACTAGAGAAAGCCCACGCAGCAATGAAGATCCAATGCAGCCAAAAATTAAAAAAAACCAAAGGTTTATGCAAAAGCAGTGCAAGTCATATTGTAATAAAGGCATCTGTAATTATTACTACACCTCTGGGGAAATGCTAAATCCTTTGAGGCCACCTATTACTCTGCTGAGCCATCCCCTGCCTCAGACCTGAAGCTGGCTCTGGCTTTCTCCTGCTGTATGAATGTTGCAGGGGAGTTTCACCTAGAAACTCGGGAGCCTGAAAATGAGTTGGGTCTCTCTTACCCATATAACTATGGGCACGCTAATTCACCTCTCTGGGCTTCAGTCTCACCATCAGTAAAATGGGCACACTAGAGGCTTACAAGGGCATGTCAGGCACTGTGCCTGGCAGAGAGCAAGTGCTCCCTTGGTGTTTGCTCTGTGTACTCACATCACCATGTGCCAGGCACCGAGACGAGGGCTGGGCAGGGAGATGAGGAGAACATGACCGGCCCTTAGGGTCCTCGTGGTGAGCAGAGGAGGGAGGCTCCCGAGGCATGCTACAAAGTGACGTGGCAAATCCCGCGATAGGGGTCCAGTGTCCCTGGGATTGGGACCCTCTCCAGCGCTTCCCCTGGGGCCACAGGGAAATAGGTCAGATGAGGCAGGACACGGGTGAACCCCACTGTCTCAGGCTCTCCGCAGAGCAGAGAGTTCTAGGACATAACTGCCAGGGGTGGGGAGAAGTGCGCGCCTCCTCATCTCTCAGGCTCACAGGGAACGCTTTCAAGCAGAAAAACCCTCCTTTTTTAAAAAAGAGTAGTTGCCTGACATTTCCAAACCTAGGCAATGGTCAGGTAGAGGACATGCAGTCAGTAACACTGATACCACACAGATTGTGTGTGACATTGTGAAAGTGCTTGGGTGAGACCCTTGTAGAGTCGCTGGCCCTTTGCTTCCCCAGCAGCTCAGAGCAGGAAGGAGGAGCAGGGATTGCCAGGGAAACGTTGGCTGTGGAAATACCTGCCAGCTGCCTCGGATGGAGGGACCTAGGGCTGGGGGAGACACTGCAGTGCTGGGGAGGAATAGTGACTGCAGCCTGGGAGGGACAGTGAGGCACTCAGAGGAGGAAGGATGGGCCCAGGTTGGGGTGAGGGGGGGGGTGGGGTGGGGCTGTTAGGAGAGGGAGGGGACTTGACTTGCTAAGAGGAGGTGTCTAGTGAGGAATTTGCTTTCTGAGGTCCAGAACTTTGCTGGGTGAGGCACAGTTTTGCTTCCCTCAGCTGGTAATCGACTATAATGAGTTAGAGTCTAAAACATGTGGCCAAAGCAAACGACCACAGAGGGGCCTGCCTCTCAGGTGCGTGTACGCCAGGGAGGGGGAGCAGAAGATAGAATTCTGTCTTCATTAAGATTGCAAGGAGGTAGAATCTTATGCACACACGTATACAGACAGGGAAGGCACACAGGAAATGAAAACATTTGTGAGGGCGGTTTGCTTATTTTTAGCCCTTTTCCCTATTTCCCTTTTCCTTCTCAGGATTCGTACATACAGCATCTCGCATCTCCATCTCCGTTTACGTCTGCATCCACATCCACTTCTGTGTCCATCGCTATCCACAGTCATGCCTACACTTACACTCATACCTGCATTCATATATTTGTTAGGAAGCTCCCTTTCCCACTACAGGTAAGTGCTAGCTTCCAGGAGATTAAAAAAAAAAGCTATTTATGCTGTGTCGGTTTGGCCTTGCCTTTCCTTCCTTCTCACCTTAGCCCATCCTTTCCTTCCCCTCAACCACCTCTTTCCCTTCCTGTTTGTTCTCCTCCCCTCCCTCCCAGCTAAGGTCACATTTCCCTTGTCGCTCAAGCATCTCTCCTCCTCCTTCCCCACTCTCAGTCTGCCAAACCCACTCCGCCTAAACTTTGGGCCCTCAAGTCTGACCAGTTTTCTTTTCTAAAGACGGGGCAGCCCCGGCTGCCTGCGCTTTGATGCGGACTGGTAATAAGGCACAATTTTGGGGTTTAGGGTGTGGCTGGGGTGCATAAGAAGGGCCATGTGAAACTTCTGCAGAAACCAGGCCTCCTGTTTTTCTAACTTTTCATGTTGTCCTGGGCAATCTCTCCACTCTCCTGACTTAAACCATCTTTTATATGTGTATGCCTTCCTCATCTCTGAACTTTAGAGCCATAAACTTTTTAAAATTAATTAATTAATTAATTAATTTTATTGGCTGTGTGGGTCTTTTTTTTGCTGTGCACGGGCTTTCTTTAGTTGCAGTGAGTGGGAGCTACTCTTCATTGTGGTACGCAGGCTCCTCATTGCTGTGACTTCTCTTGTTGCGGAGCATGGGCTCTAGGTGCGTGGGCTTCAGTAGTTGCAATACGTGGGCTCAGTCGTTGTGGCTCACGGGCTTTAAAGCGCAGGCTCAATAGCTGTGGCGCACAGGCTTAGTTGCTCCGCCGCACGTGGGATCTACCTGGAGCAGGGATCGAACCCATTTCCCCTGCATTGGCAGGCGGATTCTTAACCACTGCGCCACCTAGGAAGCCCAGAGCCATAAATTTTTTAATTAAAAAAAATCTTTTTTATTGAAGTATAGTTGATTTACAATGTGTTAATTTCTGCTGTACAGCAAAGTGATTCAGTTATACACATATATACACCCTTTTAAAAAAATATTCTTTTCCATTATAGTTTATCATAGAATACTGAGTATAGGTCTCTGTGCTATACAGTAGGACCTTGTTGTTTTCAGAGCCATACGTTTCAGTGCCTGCTGGATACCCCTGCCTGGGTGTTTCACATGCTTCCCAAAACCAGCATGTCTAAGGCAGAAATGATTGCAACACACTCCCAGGCCAGCTCTTCCCCCAGTAGACCCTCACTGAACCTCCAGGGCCTGGGGCTAAGCAAGGGAGTCACCCTCAAGCCTCTTCTCCTATAACCCCAGTTCATCATTCTCATATTTAATTTGTTTCCCTCTCCCTCTCCACTGTTTCTGCTTTAGTTGACTTTTTTCTTCTTTTTCTTTTTTAATAGACTTCATTTTTATAGCAATTTTAGGTTCATAGCAAAATTGAACAGAAAGTACAGACTTTCTGAATCCCCCCTACCCACACATATGCACAGCCTCCCCATTATCAACATCTCTGAGCAGAGTAGTAATTTGTTACAATTGAGGAATTTAACTGATACATCTTAATCATCCAGAGTTCGTGGTTTACATGAGGGTTCCTTCCCTCTTGGTGTTGTACATTCTATGGGTTGAGACAAATGTACAATGATATGTATCCACCATTGTGATGTCACACAGAGGAGTCTCACTGACCCCCGCATCCTCTGTGCTCCACACCTTCATCCCCTCCTCCCCACTAACTGCCGGCGAGCTCTGATCTTTTCACTGTTTCATGGTTTTTCCTTTTCTAAAATGTCATATAGTTGTAAACATGCAGTATGCAGCCTTTTCAGATTGGCTTCTATCACTTACTTATGTGGATCTGAGTTTCCTCCATACCTTTTCATGTCTTGATAGCTCTTTTTTAAAGCACTGATTAGTATCCCAGTGTCTGGATGGACCACGATTTATCCATTCACCTATGGAAGGACATCTTGTTTGCTTCTAAGTTTTGGCAATTATGAATAAAGCTGCTATACACCTCCAGGTTCAAATTTCTGTGTAAATATAAGTTTTTAACTCCTTTGGGTACCAAGTAGGTGCGATTGCTGGATCACATGGTAAGAATAAATTTAGTTTTGTAAGAAACTGCCAAACCATCTTCCAAAGCAACTATACCATTTTGCATTCCTACCGGCAATGAATAAGAGTTCCTATTGCTTCACATACTTGCCAGCATTTGGTGTTATCAGTATTTTGGATTTTTTCCATTCTAATGTGTAGTGGTATTTCATTGTTTTAATTAGCGTTTTCCTGATGACATATGACATAGAGTATCTTTTTAAAAAAATTATTTGTTTATTTATTTATTTATTTGGCTGCACAGCACCGCATGCAGGATTTTAATTCCCCAACTAGGGATTGAACCTGTGTTCCCTGCAGTGGAAGCGTGGAGTCTTAACCATTGGACTGCCAGGGAATTCCCTAGAGTATCTTTTAATGTGCTTATTTGCCATCTGTGTATCTTCTTTGCTTAGGTGTCTATTCAGATCTTTTGCCTATCTTTTATTTTCTTATTGTTGAGTTTTAAGTGTTCTTTGTGTGTTTTGTTTATTTTTTATTTATTTATTTTTTGGCTGCAATGGGTCTTAGTTTTGGTACATGGGCTCTTTGTTGTGGTGTGTGGGCTTCTCTTTAGTTGTGGCACACAGGCTCCAGGGTGCGTGGTCTCTCTAGTTGAGGCATGTGAACTCAGTAGTTGTGGCACAAGGGCTTAGTCACCCCTTGGCATGTGGGATCTTAGTTCCCTGACCAGGGATTGACCCGGTGTCCCCTGCATTGGAAGGCGGATTGTTTACCACTGGACCACCATGGAAGTCCCAAGAGTTCCTTGTATATTTTGGAGAACAGTCCGTTACCAGATGTATCTTTTGCAAATGGTTTCTTCCACTTTGTGGCTTGTCTTATTCTCTTGATCTGTCTTTCACAGGGCAGAAGTTTTTATTTTTAGTGAAGTCCAGCTTATCAATTACTTCTTTTGTGATTCACAACTTTGGTGTTGACTCTAATTTTACATGGCCCACACTCCCCCAGGTTCTTCGTCTCCTCCTGGCCCTGCTCTTTGAGAACTCCATTCACATAGCCCTTTCACTGCCTTACACACTCCTCCCCACCTTAGGCCTCATTTGTAGCTCCCTTCTCCCCCAGCTGTTTGTCCAGCCACTCCCACTGTCCTCTGGAAGTCACCCCAATGTGGCTTCCTCGGCAGGGAGCTCAGCTCAGGTGCCCCCCACCCCCATTACATCTCTCTCAGCCCCTGTACTTCTACTTCCTTTCACGTGTCACTATCATAAGATGCGGCTCCTTGCTAAGATCCACGAGGGCTGGTGGAATTTCTCTGTTGGCCACTGTTTATCTCCAGAGCCAGTGCTATGCTTTGAATATAGCAACAATTATTATTTTAATAGCAAATACATCTACAGTGCTATGTGCCAGAAACCCTCCAAAGCAGGTTACATGTTTAACTCATCTGCTCTCTGCAATAACTCCATGAGTGAGTAATTGATTCCAAGGTACAGTTTGCCCAAGATCACAGAACTGGTGAGTGGAAGAGCTGGGGTCACACCCAGAAAATCTGGCTCCAAAGTCATCTTTGTTGAATGAATGAGTACTTCAGAGAGAAAGCAAAGAAGACAACTAGAAAACAGTATGAGAGAGCAGGTGGTTAAAGATCAGAGTGAATGAAATAGGCACTTGCCTCTGAAGGGCTGCTTAATGGCTGTTGACTGACTGATGAACGGACTCTGGAAGAGAGACGCTATTCTGTCCCAGCCCCTCCTTCCTTCTGGGATGAGCAACGCAGGCACATAATTGGCGGGGACAAAGCCTGAGTTCTCTGCGAGGGGCTGTTGGAAGGCTGCCATAGGGCGCATTAGTCCTGAGCTGCCTCTCCTAAGCTGGAGATAATTACTGCTGAGATGTCTAGGACATCAATTAAATAGATTCAATCAGTCATCCCCAGCAGCTCTGGCTCAGCCACAGCCCTTTTTAGGGGAATACAGTGGAGCATCCAAGGGGCCCCAAGGTCATTGCCCCCATTCCTCATCTGACCCAGTCCTGACCACATCTGGGGTCTCTGTAGTAGCGGACACTTGGGGAATCCATCCCCCCAACCCCACACACTCTCCCCTGCCTTCCCCAGTCACTCTGTGTCAGAAAATTTTGCTATCCAGTTGTCATGTATAAAAGTAATTTTCCCAGATGGTGAAAATATAATTGAGCAGCCTTGGGGAATGTTCTGCTCCTCCCTGGGGAACATCTGGATGTCATACCCACAATCGACAGGGCTGGTTCCCCGAGCTGACTTGTTTTTTCCATGAGTCAAGCCATTTCTGTGGTCCCTACTCTTTAAGAGATGCACTGTTCACATGGCAAACAGGGACTTGGTGGGCCTCCAGAAAGAGAACACATCTTTGACAGTGACGAGAGGCACAGAGCAGGTTCCAACTCACAGAGAAGCTGATGTGAAGCCAGAAGCCCCATGAGAAGATGGAGTCCACTGTAGAGGCTGCTTGGCACCTAGAAGGCCAGAACCAAGATGGCACCCAGAACCCCCGGGGAGAGGGTGGGAATTCCTGAAACAGTCTGGTTTCCCGCTTTCTGGAGATACAAGGAAGTTGTGGCCAGGCAAGTACAGGTCAGCCTAAAATGTGGGAGAGGATTCTGGAGGTTGGATAGGAATAAGCCCCTCTTACCTAGGGACTGGGGTGACTCCTGAGACCCAGGGCAGAAGGGGAGCAGATGGCCAATACAGCCCAAGTGTGTCCCAGGTGCTTACACCTTGACAGCAGGTAAGAAGACAGGCCCAGGAAGGTCAGAGCCTCCCCAGACCCAGAATGTTGGGGGCCTGACCCTTGAACTTCTGGGGTTAATACCCACCCCCTAGAAGATTGAGGCAAGCAAATGGAATTAGAGATTTTGAGAGGTCTGGGCAATGCCAACCAATCTAGCCTTTTCTACGGTTCAGTCAAAACTTGGTAACATGTCACTTCATTGTGTCGGACATTTCTGAGGGGTTCCCTTAACTTCTTTGAAAAATCCCTTTTAAAATGTTCTCATTATGTTAAGGGAAAGAAGCCATTTATACATTTAAGTCCATTTATGTGAAGCTCAAGACCTGGCAAAACCAATTTATGGTGATAGAACAGTGGTTGCTGCTGGTAGGAACTTTCTGGGATGTTGGGAATATTTTATATCTTGATTTAGATATTGGCTACATGGTTGTATACATTTGTCTAAGCTTATTGACCTGTACACTTGGATTTGTGCATTTAATGAATGTAAATTACATCTCAAATAAATAAACAAAATAACCTTGTCTCGTTGTTCTTAGCGGGAGAAGATTTTCTCAGTCTTCTTCACTGTAGATGGGTGGCTGGCTGGCCACCCCGGAAAGCAGTGAGTGTAGTAGAAAGTGCATTGGGGCAGTCTCTGGTTCTTATTCTCTTCTGTCACTACCATTGTGACCTTGGACAAACTGTTCTCTGATTTTCTAATCTTTAAGATGGGCTGGAGGATTGTTATGATGAGTAAAAAAGCCATCCACCAAATTGCTTGACGTATAGATGGTGTCCAAACATCACCTCCTACTGGAAGCCTTCCCTGCTGGCTTCTCCAGACCATTTTGGGTAACTTCTTCATTCCCACACCAGCCTCAGTGCATGTGTAATTCAAATCTGTATCTCAACAACAGTGCACATCTCTGAGAGTCACAGACATTTGTGGTTGTTTACTGAATAGTCAAACTGCAGGTCTGGAATCTGCCAAGAGTCTTCAATATTGCCATATTTTTATCTTTCAGGTCACCATCCCCTGCCCCCAGTAGGCTCTCAGATCTTGAGGGCAATGGCTGGGTCTTACTCAGCTCCGGGTCTCCCCAGCTATAGCAAGTGCTCAATAAATGTTTGACCAGTGAGTGAGTAATAAGTAAATTAGCGTATGCGTGAGTAACTGAATCAATGTGTGAGAGAATGCATCAACGAGTGAATGTATGAAAAAAACGAATGCGTCTCTTAGGGAGTAGTGGGTGGGTAGGTAAATGGTGAACCAGTGGTTGGGGAGAGAATTGCATGAATGAAGGGCTGCAGGCTTCCTTCCTTCTGAAGGGTTATGTGGTGGTGGCAGTGCAAATGATCCAGTTCCAGAGCCTCAGGAAGAGTCAGGGCTGGGCAGCTTGAGAGGCAACCATCCTAGAAACTATTCACTCTCTCTGTCCTTCCAGCCACCATGCACCACGTCCCTCCATGGACACAGTGGCACTGAGGAAGTGTGAGGCAGGGCACACCTCCAGGGGGCAGGGAGCTAAGTCCATGCCATCCCCTCCCTTGACACCCCTGCCACAGGCAGGGAGGGCCCCTCCCCCCCTCCCCCGAAGCCATGTCCCCGAGTAGATGTCTCTCCTGTCTTGTCAGCAACAGAGGGGCTGTCTGGAGTTTGCATTATTTATCTGCTCAGTAACATTTACTGGGATTTAGTGTTTAATAACTGTCACTCCAATATATCTTTTCTTAATCCCTTCAGATCTGCTGCTGTAGCAATTTTAAATATTTATCAACACTGTTCATGTGTTCACGGGTTGGGTTGCAATTTTCTTGTAATTAAAGATTTAGAAGACACTGCTAGAGATTTACCAAGGATTGGTAGAGCTCAAAGGGGGAGGGGAGGAGAGATCTGGTGTTGGAATCTCGAAGCAAAGGTGGGAGCTCACTCACCCATTTCCCATGAGTGAGGAACTCTCTCCTTCCCCCTTTCACACAGCCCGGAGCTGGTG
Organism: Hippopotamus amphibius kiboko; assembly: GCF_030028045.1. Classification (NCBI taxonomy): domain Eukaryota; kingdom Metazoa; phylum Chordata; class Mammalia; order Artiodactyla; family Hippopotamidae; genus Hippopotamus; species Hippopotamus amphibius. The sequence goes on from NC_080188.1 coordinate 153,688,383, forward strand.
GTGCAGCCAGTGGGCCTAGCAGTGAGACACAGGCCACCGTGGGGCCCTGCCTTCCTCTGGAGCCCCTGCCTACGCCAGCCTCCGCCTCTGGCTAGGTGCTGGGGGGCAGCAGGGTGCAAGACAAAAAAGCCTCCTCCGGACACACAGCTTACATTCCAGTGGTGGAAACAGACAGCAAACATACCAACACATTTGAAAAAAATCGCTGTGGATTTGAAGAATGCTATAAGAAGAATAAAGAGGCAATGACTGAGGATGGGACACTAGTACCAGGGTTACTGCAGGCAGTAGAGGCTGACTCAGGAAAAGGAAATTTCTGGACGGATAAGAGTAGTTCACAGGATCACGGGAAAGAATAAAAGAGAGAAAGAACAAGGGAGGGCATAGGAACCAGGGTTGTTTTGTGGCACCAACAGAAGTCTCTTCAGGGGGGAGCCGTTGGCAGAAAGGCCCCCTGACAGTGTTCTGTTGTTGTGACACTTGGCTCAGGAGTCACAGACTAGGGACGGAAGATCCTCAACTCTTTGGCTGGCAGAGACCAGGGCACCTTGACTGAGAGCATCACCAGGACGGGATCCACTGGGGGAGGGGTGGTTATCCAAAACAAAATCCCAGCCATGATACTAAAAGAAGGGGTTACAGGTAACAGGCACAGAAGGCCCTTCTGAGGATACGGATACGAACTGAGACCAGAATGGCGAGAAAGAGCCAGACATAGAAAGAGCTGGGGGGAGAGGGAGCGGCAGGTGCAAACGCCCTGTAGTGGGAAAGAACTCGAGGTGGATTTTCAAGGGTCAGGGTGGCTGACTGTGTCTTCCCTCACAGACTGAGCTTGGGAATGGGCCCACTGCCAGTCCTCAGATGCTCCCTGGGCCATGTTATGGGGCCAGAATTTTGTTTATTCCAGATGGAATAGAATAGAAGGCCCAGGTCCAGAGGCATTCTCCTAGCTCCTGTGACAGGGAGACAAGCTAGCGGGGAATTTTGGTCAAGTCATGTTTCTGGAGGCCCGTGGTGGACCAGAAGCTGTGTTAGGGTCGGTTGACTAAGGATGGATACGATATGTATCCAGTCCTCAGAGCACTTACTCTTGTGGGGCAGATACACGCGGGTCATGTGCTAGAAATAAGCTTGGAGAATGGATTTAAAACCTTTCTTTTTTTTTTTCATTCTGAGTTTTTAATTTTTTTATATTTTAGGCCGTATTGTGTGGCATGTGGGGTCTTCATTCCCCTACCAGGGATGGAACCTGCGCCCCTTGCAGCAGAAGCATGGAGTCTTAACAACTGGACTGCTCGGGCAGTCTCCCACATTTCTTCTTTTCTAAGCTATGTGTTTAGTGCTATAAATTTCCCCCGGCGCTACTTTAGCAGCACCCCAATGATTATTTTTAGTTTCTCTAAGATTTTGTTTCTTCATGTATAAAATGGGAATAATAATAGTACCCTATTAATATGACTTTTTTATAGGGATTAAGTGAGATAATATATGTGAAGGTCTTACATATGCCTGGCACATGATGGTAACGGCTCAACCAGTTTTAGTTGTTATGATTAATAATAAAAATCGTGTAAGTCCCAATATCCTGAAGACAATGATGTTGATGTGTTGTGTTTTTATTTTCATTCAATTCAAAATACTTCCTAGTTTTCTTTTCTTTGACACATGGATTATTTAGAGGTGTGTTATTTAGTTCCCAAGTACTTATGGATTTTCTAGGTATCTTTCTGTATTGATTTCTAATTTATTTCTGTTGAGGTCAGAGAACCTACTTGGTATGATTTAAATCCTTTTAAATGTTTTATTCATGGCCCAGAAGATAAGCTCTCTCTCTCTTTTTTTTTAAGAATTTTTATTGAGATACAGTTAACATACAATAAACTGCATATATTTAGAGTGTACAATTTGGTATCCCAATCTCCCAGTTCATTCCCCCCCAACCCTCCCCGCTTTCCCCACTTCATGTCCATAAGAAGATAAGCTCTCTTGATAACAGATTCCTGTTTACTTGAAATGGCCTGTACTTGGCTATGGTTGGGTGGAGTGTTCTGTAATTGTGGATTAGGCCAAGCTGGTTGATAGGGTTGTTCAAATCTTCTATACCTTTGCTAATTTTCTGGCGATTTGTTCTATCAGTTATTAAGAGGGTGTCTGAAAATCTCTGACTAATTGTGGGTTTGTCAGTTTCTCCTTAAAGTTCTATTAGTTTTTGCTTCATGTATTTTGAAGCTCTGTTATAAGGTATACAATGTTTAGAATTATTGTACAATAAAGCACAATGTTACATGTTGCTTTATTATACAATAAAGCAATGCAGCCGAAAATGTCAACTGAGAAAGCTGAGAAATCACACTCTAGATGCTGGAGCAAGACACTTTTACGTACTCTCTCCAGTGCTCGTGCATCATGGGCTTTTCCGGTCTGGCCTGTAGGGACCAGCACCATTTCCAGCTTGCGTGAGTGCTGAGCACTGTTCCCTTGAAGCCTCTGGGTTTATTCTTCCCCCAGCCGCGCGGAGATGCCTCCTGTGTGCCTGCTGATCAGCACGCAGCTGAGTACCTGAAGGAGCTTCGCTTTAGATCAAACTCATGGTTTGGCCAGATCGTCACAAACTTGGAAGGGATGAGAGTCAAGAATTGGTGAGAAGGAAGTTTAGAAGAAAGATGTGTGGACAGGCCTCTTAGAATAGGCACAGAATATGAAACTACGTGTGTTCTGTGTGGATTTGACCAAACTCCTACCGGTATTCAGGTGGACAGGAGGGTCCACTTTGTGGATGTTAGCTGGGATTCTCCCTCAGCACCCCCAGGGTTTGCTCAGTGGACTTGTGAACAGAGTGGCTACAGTGGCCGGGCTGAGGGCTTGGCATAGCTCAGCCACATCATCTCACCAAAACCAAGCTGGCCACTGTCATTGTGAAATGTCCAGCATTCCAAAAGCAGGAACCAACCCTGAGCTCCTGACTTGTAGTATAATTCAGGGGGACCTGTCAGCTGTTTTAGACCAGGTTGGTTAATTCAGATAATTGTCTCAGATGTCTTTCTAATTAAGATATAATGTAAGTCCTGACCCATGGAGCAGCTACGGCTTGTTCTCCTGGAACAAATACTTATTCTTCGTAGAATGAGGGTCCCCGCTAACCAGCGTCCCTTTTGTGATGGGAGAGGTCTGCAGCGCTTGGTTGTTTGCTTGTTTACCCAAGGAATAGGTATCTGGTGAACCAGTTTGTGGCAGAGATCTTACTGCCACGGCTGGGTCATCAGGAGGGTCCAGAGACAGCCCGTGAGGTGGCATATGGGCCAGAGCTAGCTACAGGAACGAAAAGCCGAGTGTAGAAACATCCATGCTTGGGCAGGGCTCAGTGTCTGTCATGTTGGTGAGGGCAAGGCCGTGTGGGGGTGGTGGGGTGTGTGTGTGTGTGTTGCACACCAACATCTCACCATTCTGATAGCTGGGGAGGGCTTCAAGGCGAGAAATGATTAAAGGACCCTCAGAGGGAAGGAAGGGTACGCGGCAGCCTCTGATTCTTTGTCTATTCAGGGTCTAGCATAGTTTCTGTCACAGGGTAGTTTCATCTGTTGAATGAGAAAAAAGAAAAGAAAAAATGAACAAGTGTATCTGTATATCCTTCGAGTTGGAAGGGATCTCAGAGATTATCTACTCCCATCCCAACCATTCTGAGAGTCTTTGTTGGCATTCCCCAACCGGTAGCCACCTAGTTTTTGCTTGTTATTATAGATAAGAATAGCTCTAGCTAAAATTTATCAAGTGCTTACTGCTGTGAGGTGCTCTGCTTTATATGCACTAACCTCATATATGCCTCACAATGTGAGGAGGTAATTATTATGCTTATGTACCAAGGAACAAACAGTTTCAAGTAACTTCCTCAAAGTCACACAGTTAGTAAATGACAGTCAGGACTTGAAGCCAGGCGTATCTGACTCTGTAGCTTACACTCCTAAACACGATGCTGTACTGTTTGAGTATACGTTGTGACCAAGTTCTCACCACCTCATGAGATGACTGTGCTATCATGAGCCAGCTTTGACTGTTAAAAATTTTTCTTCCTTTGAGTGGAAACCTACCTCCCTGTAACTCGCAAGCACTGTTCTGAGTGTCCTTCCTGAACCTTCTGAGTACCATTCGCTTCCACCTTCAGCCATCTGAGGATGGCTCTCCCAGGCTGCAAGAGGGAAAGGCTTCCCTCTAGACCCCCACCCTGCTTTCTGGAGTCCTTGCTGAAGGGGGCCCAAGTTTACCAATGCCCTTTGCATGTGGCTCTCAGGCCGAGCAAGGAGAGGCCTGACCAGGGCAGAGAGTTTCCGGACCATTGCCTCCTGTCTAGACACTATACGGTTATTAATGCCATTTCACCTCGCATTAGCTTTCTCGGCAAGAGAAATTCTTCCACTGCTCTAGCCTGCATGGCTGAATTATTGTGGAGCTTAGCTCTGAGCAGGAATCATTATGAGAGGGCAAGAACTGCAAGCCCCCCTGGGTCTGGCCTGAGTCATCTGTGATTCTGGTCTCTGGATCTAAATACTGGGCAGAGAGGGAGGCAGGAGAGGTGGCATGTGAGCTGGCTGCTCCTGGTTTGTGACGTGATACCTAGCAGCACTCTCTTCTGGAGTGGGGCTGGGGTGTGTGTGTGTGTGTGTGTGTACATGCATGTGTTTGTGTGTGATGTAGCAGAGTAATCTTCTAGAACAGCTGTTGAGTGCCTGTCCTAACCTCACCTATCTGGGCCTTTCCTATCTTACTTTGGATGTAACTGAATCTCATTTCACTGGAAAAACCCCCTTCCAGGCTGAGCTGAGATCTGCCCATGAGATGGCCTTCGTACCGTCCCCCCATCCCTCCGGCCCCCAGTGCAAAGAGATAACCAAGGAGGCTGCATTTGCGTGGAACCTAGGAGGGCCCAAAGCCCGGTTCTGGTAACCTGTGCCAAGGCTGCAGGCAACGGCCGGCAGCAGCTTCCTGGGAGCCCAGGCGGGGTGCTCTGAGGCCCCTGCCTGTGTGGGGATGGTTGCTGCTCTCCGTTAATGTGCTTCTTGCAGGGGACCCCGTACTAATCGCCTCAGATTTCCTGCTAATTAAGATGTACTGTGGCTTGTGATGCACGGAAGAGAATGAGGGCGAGAGGTCTTGGACACTATCTTACCCTCCCGAGTCCTGAAATGGGCAGGGGTCGGGGAGCCAAGGGTGCCCGGGAGTCTGAGGAACGGCGGTGTGGGCTCTGCGCGCCCTCACGCAGCACAGCGCCGCTGGTGAGCGAGGATGGGCGTCTTGGACTTCTGTCCTGACATTGCCCTTGGCTAGCTGTGTGACGAATGAAGGGCCGCATTTCACCTGAGCCCCCCAGCGACACGAGAGGATGGCACTGGAGAGCAGAAATGGTGTGGGCCCTGTGATAGGGACAGTGGCATGTACTAGTGTTTCCAGGATGGCAGCTCTGGGGGTCTGGGGGAGAACACGGACGTGGGGTGGACCCCCTTCTGCGCTCCTCTCCCTTGAATCACTGCTCTTCCCTTCTGAACGTTCCCAGGTCTGGGACTTGGTGTTTATCCCCTACAGGGAGGAGATTCAGGATGCTGCAGGGGAGACTTTCGTCTTGCTAAATCTCCATACTGCATGGGGAATGGCCAGTTAGAGCCCAGCTCCAAGAGATGCATCACTTTTGTGCCTGAGGCCTTGGGCCCCTCAGCCAGGCTGGCTCCCTGGGCAAATGGCCATAGATCACAGCAGTCTCCTAGCAATGGGGGGAGACTGGAAAGGGGCAGGATGCGATCACTGGGCAGAAGCTGGGAAGCCAGGGAGGGTGGAAGAAACCATAAAGGCTTCATTATTCAGTATCACAGGGTAGGGGGCAGCCAGAGAGATTCAAATATCCTGATAATCAGAGCTTTGCAACAGCTTCCCAAGGAACTCCAGGGTCTGTGCTTCATTTGCATGGTCCCTGCCCTCTTTCTGGCCTGTTCTCATTTCCCCATAACTTTGGGGGACACTAAAAGCCAGAAGACAAGAAAGAAGTTAAAAGGTGGGTAGAAGGAATGTAGAAATCTGCCAGCTCCCTGCGCCTCCATGTCTCATCAGTCTCACCATTCAAGCCTTCATGCCTTTACTCACATTCATTCACGCATCAAAAACTTGTAATGAGCACCTATCCTGAGCCAGGCTGTGCTCTAGGTGCTGGGATAAAATATGAACAAGACTCTGCTCACAGAACCTACTGTCTTAGGAACATGGGCGAGTCACCAGGGAACACACCAGTGGCAGAGTCCTGTGATGACCCCCGTGGTAATACTCAGTATCCGGGAGGCCATGGGAGGCTTCCTGGAGGAAGCGACATGTAGGCTGAGACCCAAAGGATGCCTGGAATTAGTTAGATGAAGGGAGGGAGGGGGGTGTTGTAGGGGAGACTGTTTCAAGCTGAGAGAACACTGTGTACAAAGGCCCAACAGAGACAGTGAGTGTGGCATGTTCTAGCAATTGGAATGCATTTGTGTGGCTGAATCTCAGAGTGGGAGGGAATGACACCGCAGATGTACCGAGAGTCAGGCAGGGCTGGGTCACGAAGGGCTGTGATTATGTGTCAGGGAGTTTAGTCTGAGGGCAGTAAGAGACATGAAACATTTTAAGTAGGGGAGTGAGAGGACCGGATTTGAATTTTCAAAGGAGCCCTGTGTCTGCTGATTCCCTCTCCCTCCCCTCGCCCCACCCCCCAAAAAGGTGGGAGGCAGGAAGGCCAGGTTGCAGGCTGTCATAGTGGTTCAGGGGAGAGTTGACCGTGGCCTGGACGTCCACGTTCATTGACAATGAAGGGGTCCCCAGCCAGCCTCTCCCCAGTCACCCCCTTGCGCTGGGCTTGATTAGCCTGTGCAGCCAGCTCAGAGTGGCAGCCCACTCTCGTCGGCACCCACAGCTGTCCCACGGCTGAGGCCTCCTGTTACTTGAGCACCATTGTTCTTGGGCGTTTGCTTCACTCGCTACCTTGGAAGACTTTTCCTTTGTTCCTCCTTGGCCCGCTGGAAGGCAGGACGCCTCCGGGGCTGAGGGATGACCACGAGACCTCCGAGGAGAAGCCTGGGAAGGGCAGGACGGCAGGCATTCTGAGGTATTGGATTCTCATTTCAAGTCCAGAGATTCTGGGAAGCCCCTCATTCTCAGTGACTCCTGAAGAGGAAATCAGGGTGGAGACATTGGAAGCCTCCTGTGCTGTTGGTGGGAATGTAAAATGGTGCAGCTGCTGTGAAAAACAGCACAGCACTTCCTCAAAAAAATTAAAAACAGAATGCCATATGATCCAGTAATCCCATTTCGGGGTATATAGAGAAAAGAATTGGAAGCAGGATCTCAAAGAGGTATTTTCACACGATGTTCACAGCGGCATTATTCCCACTAACCAAGAGGTGGAAGCAACTCAAGTGTCCGTCAGCGGATGAAGGGATAAACAGAATGTGGTGTACACGTACAATGGAATATTATCCAGCCTTCAAAGGGAAGGAAGTTCTGACACACGCTACACATGGGTGAGCATTGAGGACATCATGCTGAGTGAAGTAAACCAGTCACAAAAGACTGTATTGTTGCGGTATCTAGAACAGCCAAATGCATAGAAACAGAAAGTAGAACAGTGGTTTCCAGGGCCTGTAGGGAGGGGGAAATGGGGAGTCATTGCTTAAAGGGGATAGAGTTTCCATTGTGCAAGATGAGAAAGTTGTGGAGGTGATTGTACAACAGTCTACAACCTTGAACACCTCTGAGCTGTACACTCGGAATTGGTTACAATGCTACGTTTTATGTTGTGTGTTTTAAACCACAATTTAAAATGAAAATTTTAAAAATCAGATGATTTAAACTAAAAAAAAAAGTAAAGCAGGGGCAAGGGGGTGGGGGGGGGGTCGTATCAGCAGCGCCCCCTTTCTGAGGGCATAGGAAGTGCAAGCCCCACCCAGATTCTGACTCTCCTCCCCTGAGCAGCCCCAGGTAAGGACACAATTCCTAGGCGTCCCCTTGCCCTCCTGGGATTGGTGAGGACAAGAGGCGGCTGTAGGGGCAGCAGGAGAAGTACTGAGCATTTAGCTGGTACCCAAATGGCCAAGTTCACAGTTGCTGTTTCTCCTAATGTACCACACACACACACACACAAACACCCTTCCCCCCGCCCCCAAACACTGTCTCTTTTCTGAGCACATATTTTCAATTTACTTTCCCCTTGATGTTAGTCTTAGCTTGTTTCTTCTCCGTAAAAATAGAGGGGGCGCTGAGAGGTGGGACACATGAAATTGCCTTGGTTCCACACTCATCTAGAGGTGCCTCTTCCTCCCTGTTTCTCCTGCCTGCTCTGTCTCTCCAGAAGACTGTAGCTGAAGTCCAGCTGGAGGCTGGGAATGGATGCGATGATGAACAGGGAGCCCTTTTCACACGTATGGGGAAAAAGCATCATGGAGGGGAAGGCTGCCACTGATTTCCCCTTTGCTCAGGGGTGCTGTTGCCTTCCTCATGCCCCCTTGGGCTAAAGCAGCCACACCTACTAGGGTCCCAGGCATGGACCCGCTGGCAGTACACTCAGATGGGCTGAACTGAGGTCACCCAGGGGATCAAGTGTTTTCTTCTCCACCTCAGGGGTTCCGCCAGCCCTCGGCCTTCCTCTGCCATTTGGTGCGGTCCATTGCATGTTTATGTTCCTGGGATCTTGACCATCAATACTGCAGTGTGCTGGGTAGGTTAGATGTACTTGGCTTTCCTAAGCTTTGGGGCCTCTTGACTAGGATGTGGTGAGTATCCACAGAGGAGTCAGGAAAGAAGATGGGTGGTGTGTGCATGTCTTTCTTGAAAAACAAGGCTTTTCTTGGAAAGCCCTCACTGGCTTTTCCAGTCTTTGCTGGTTCTCCTCTCCTGAACTCAGAATCTGTGTTCCCCTCAATCCGGCTGTGATCATCACTGTCTTGTGTTATTGGCATAATATAGAAACTCTTATTAGCTAAGACTTGACTCTTTAACTAAATGATAGATTCCTGGAGGGAAACACACTTCATTTCTCATTTGACTTTTGCAGCAGGATCTTAAAGAGGGTCTTTGTTTTATAACAATATTACAGTGCTTCATGCATTTCCCAGGGGCCTCTCTTAATTTGGGGGTATCCAAATCACTTACTTTTGCAGTGACTACTGTGTATGATCTGTGTGTTGATTTTCTCTTCTTCAGTTGTTAATTGGTCTCTTCACTTCAGCCTTATTTTTCCTTTCCTTTCCTTTTTTTTTAAGGTCTTTATTGGAATATAATTGCTCTACACTGTTGTGCCAGTTTCTGCTGTACAACAAAGTGCATCAGCTGTATTTGTACATATATCCCCATATCCCCTCCCTCTCACAACTCCTTCCCACCCTCCCAATCCCAGCCCTCTAAGTATCACCCATCATCGAGTTGATCTCCCTGTGTTATGCAGCAGCTTCACACTAGCTATCTATTTTACATTTGGTAGTGTATATATGTCAGTGCTACTCTCTCACTTTGTTCCAGCTTCCCTTTCGCCCCTCCCTGCCCTATGTCCTCAAGTCCGTTCTCTACATCTGTATCTTTATTCTTGCCCTGTCACTGGGTTCACTGGTACCATTTTTTTAGATTCCATATATATGAGTTAGCATACGGTATTTGTTTTTCTCTTTCTGGCTTACTTTGCCAACAGACTCTAGGTCCATCCACCTCACTACAAATAACTGTTTCATTCCTTTTTATGGCTGAGTAATATTCCATTGTATATATGTACCACATCTTCTTTATCCATTCATCTGTTGGTGGGCATTTAGGTTGCTTCCATGTCCTGGCTATTGTAAATAGTGCTGAAATGAAGCCTTATTTTTTAAAAATTAATTAATTAATTTATTGGCTGTGTTGGGTCTTTGTTGCTGCACATGGGCTTTCTCTAGTTGCAGTGAGTGGGGGCTACTCTTTGTTGTGGTGCATGGGCTCCTCATTACTGTGGCTTCTCTTGTTGTGGAACACAGGCTCTAGGCACGTGGGCTTTAGTAGTTGTGGCACATGGCTCAATAATTGTGGCTCACGGGCTCTAAAGTACAGGCTCGACAGTTGTGGTGCACGGGCTTAGTTGCTCCACAGCATATGGGATCTTCCTGGAGCAGGGATCGAACCCGTGTCCCTTGCATTGGCAGGAGGATCCTCAACCACTGCGCCACCTAGGAAGCCCTGAAGCCTTATTTTTTCAATGGCTTGTGGGTGATTTAAATACTTCTCTAACATTGATTTGGTCAACATCATTAAAATCTGCATTTTGGGAGACAAGATATGCAATTTCACTTTGCAATTGACTTGTATCTTCTTTGTTTTGTGTGGTGGTAACCGCCTACAGCCTACAGAGACTGACAAAGACCTTTGACACACGTGTTGGGTCAGGCTGAGACTGCAGTTAAACGGGAAAGGACAAAATTGGGTGAGGGGTTAAGGTTAGAGTGTGGTTGGCTCATTAGTAAGCATTTTTGTGTTATGCAGACTTCTGTGTCCCGGCACACCCTGAGAGAGCTGAGAGTTAGTGCTCAGTTAACAAGAAGCCCTTCTGACACTGGTGGTAATTAGGAACATACGCTTAGTTTGCAGCTGTGATTTCCCCCGACTGTGGAAGGCGTCTCTACGCAGCTGAGCCCGCATGTGGGACGGGAAGCCTGGGGTGAGTTTCTTCCAGAGTTTAGAGCTAATGAGTGGGAGTCACAGGGCTGTGGTTTCAGTTCCGTCTAAGGAAAAACTTTTTAAAACGTAGAATTGTTAAACTGGATGGGCCCCCTCGTGAGGTAATGTGTTCTCTGTCACTTCAAGTATTAAAGCTGGGATGAGACGATGGGGCAGTTGTGGAGAGAATGCCTATGGTGGGTGGGAGGGGAGGCTAGAGGACGCTTCCGAACCTGAGAGGCAATTATTCTACACCTTTTATGCTATGGCACAGACTCCAGTGGACAGGACTGGATTCTTTTCATCCCTGCGTCCCCCGAGCTCCTGATAAACACAGTCACAGCAGCTTGGCTGATGGTTAGTGAATGAATGAATGACTGGATAGGTTGAAATGAATGAACCAGTTCTCATCTTCCAAATGGTGCTCAGCACCTGGCCACTCTAGCAGCCAAAGCCAAGCTTAAGTTTCCCCACAGTCTTTCCCAGGAAAACCAGAGTGGGCCATGGGGCCCTAAGGAAAGATTAGAGGTCCTGGAAAGAGGGGCATTTGGGCAGCTCATACAGGGTGTTTTAAATGTATTGAGCTCCTGCTACAGTGCCTCTCAACCTTGACTATACATGTAAGTCACCGGGGAAGCTTTTTTAAAAAAGTAGTGAAGTCTGAATCTCATCTCTAGAGGCTCCGATTTAATTGGTCTGCGGTTGCTGGGCACTGAGTTTGCAAAGCTCCCCAGTGATTCTAATGCACAGTCAAGGTTGAGAACCACTACCTTACTAAGTGCCAGGTGATTTACATCTATTTTCTCATTTAATCCTCACAAGAACTCCGGAGTTAGGTCATTGCCTCTCAGAGAGTGGTCCTGGACCAGCGGCACCCTCTTGGGAGCTCATGTTAGAAATGCAAATTGGCAAGCCTCACTCCAGATTCCAGGCTGAGCCCAGAAATCTGTGTTTTGACTGCCCTCCAGGTGATTCTGACGTGTGCTCCAGGCTGAGAACTATGGAAGTACTAGCAGCCCTCATTCACAGATGAGGCAGACAGGTGTGGTCAATAGCCCAAGGTCTCAGGGATAGTGAAGATCACTGCAGGGATTTAAATCCAGGTGTATGTCTCTGTATGGACACACCACACTGCTTGTGGGAAGGAGACTGGGATCTCTTGCTGGTCCTGGGTTGATTCTTTCTCCTTCTCTTCGCTTGGTGCCAACGCATAGCTCCATCTGGAGCCCAATTGCTCTTGCCCTGGGGATGCAAAGGGCAGAACATCCCAGGATTCATTCTAAAACAGTTTTATTAGGTGCCTAAAATAGCTTCTGGCAGATGGTGTGCAGAATGGGGACTGGAACAGATCTGCAAATGACATTTACAAAATTGTGTGTGTTTGTGCAAACACATGGACATGAACGTGTGCACACAGCTCATGTGTGTGCGTAGGGGTCAGAGAAGTTGAAGAATTGGGGAAGGGGAGTAAAAGAGAACTAGAACAGGATGGATGATTCTAATCTACTCAAGATTAAAGAGACGGCTTGAGCCTGGGTTTCCCAAGGCACTTGGGTGAATCCTTTGCTCTCCCTGGGCACATGCTTGTCAGACGGATGTTGTTAAGTGGCTGTGAGCTCTCATGTGGCTCTCAGGGCTGGGGGACCCATGGGGCTGATGTGAGAGGTGCAGCAAAGTTCTAGGGAGCTTGTAGGTTTTGGTGGGCTGAAAGATTGAAGCTTTGATGGAAGGTTAGGGGCAGACATAGGAGACCCTGCATTGCAAATGAAAACACCAAGACTTCACTTCACCTTCCTTATTTTAGAGGAAATGTCTATATAAGTAAATCTGAATCCATTTAGGTGCAGAGATGATGGATGTCCATCAATCTAATCCTCCCTGACAGACCCGCAAATTGTTGTGGGTGGCACTGTTTCCCTTGGCAACTCCAAACTATAGTCTGGAGTCCTACAGCTGCGAGTGGGACTCTAGTACCCTCTAATGCAGTCATTCTTGATCTTTCTGGATATTGGACCCATTTTAGAGTCTTATTAAATCCAAGGTGCCCTCTCTCCAGAAAAATGTCATGTATGCATACACACAGAAAAATGTGCCAGCCGTTCAGTGGCCCACAGACTCTCCAAGTCCATCTTTGAATGACTGGCTGTACAGCAGGGCCCTAGTCCAGCCCTGCCCTGAGCGAAGAGGTCGGGATCGTGGTTCCCCTCCTCCTCTCACTGTGAAATTGACGGAGATTATGATATTGAGGTCATTAAAAGGCAGGGGCCTAAATCAGATGACTCTGTGAGGCTGGCTTCATCTGCGAGAGGCAGGACTTCACCAAGCAGTGGCCTCTGAGCCCTGGAGCCAGGCACTGCCGCCGCTCACCCTTCTCAGCCGTGGCTCCTCTGCCTGAACCAGCTCCAGCCCCACAGTCCTGGAGTCCACCTGTGGGCTCTTGCTCCTGCCCACCCAGCTTCTGTGATCCTTGTCAGTACAAGTGATCCCATCTCCTCTCTATCCTCTGTAGTCAGTACCTGGTTATTTCCAGCCAGCTTCACACCCACTCCCCCCACTCCAAGGGGAGTGCACGCCACTCACTCCTTGGTTTTGACGTAGAACATGGTGTGGGTAGGTGAGCAGAGCTTGGGAATTCAGAATTAGAAGACCTGGGTTCAGATTCCAGTTCTACCTTTATTGGTTGTGTGACCTTGGGTATGTTATTCAGATTTTCCAAGCCCCGGTCTCCTTGCATGTAAAATGGGAAAAATAATCATATCTATGCAGTGTAACTCATTGAGTTATTACTAAGAGCAAGAGAGAAAGTAAGTATCAATGAGCTTAGCAATGTGCCACGATGTGCTGTACCTTATTCTTATCATGTAGGTTGAGCCTGGGTTGTTTCTTTCCTCCTCACAAGCTGATAGTCTGATCCTTTTTGGTTCCCGAGGGTAGCAATGAAGGAATGAGGAATGGCGCCTTAGCACATCCTCAACCTACTTGTGTTCTCTTGTTGCCAAGGGAGCTTCCATTTCCAGCACTGGCTCTTCACGCTCGAAGACATCCATGAGCAAGGCAACCAAGTCTCTTCTTGTGCACAGTAGGGGTGGGGACTATGGCGACTGGAAATCTCTACAAACAAGGCAGAGGGGAGCTCTGGGTTCCCTGGCTGGGGACTGCAGGAAAGGGAACATGGAGGGGCACAAAGATTTGGAAGCGGAGGTGGAGGGTGGGGATACTGATTCACAGCTGTAGCAATGGAAGGTCACAAGAAACAGACCCAGCTTTTGCACGAAGATGAAAGGAGAATGGCTCAGGAGGGCACTGTGGTATGAGAATGATACGGGCCACTGGGTCAGAAGGAGGCCATGGGGACCGTGTTTTCTAACTGATGCTATAAAATGGGCACAGAGGCCAGAGGAAGCGGTGACAGCACTCCTGCCACCTAGATACCTGCTTGGTGCATTGCTCGGCTCAATGTTGAGCCTCCGATGAGCTCCTGACTTGGCCAGCCGACGTCTGAGCTTAGAGGAAAAGGAAGCCCGTGGGCAAAAGCTGCTCTGGATGCAATTCTGATCAACAAAAAAGAACCAGTTGGTGAGGAGAGATCAGAGCCTCCAGAGGAAGCCGCTGTGGACTTTTAGAGTTCACAGTATCTAAGGAAGGAAAGGAGGAGGGGGCAAAATCAGACACCCAGGCTTCTAAAAAGCATGTTCCAAAAATTCAGAGAAAAGAATTATAAGCTGTGATTCTCAAGAGAATATAGTTCAAGAGGTTTTAAAACTGAAGCCCTGTCAATAAAGCCACAAATTATTCTGAGATTAAAAAAAAAAAAAAGAGGTCAGCATCTAAAAATAAATATGGCTGCAGAGAGAGCGCTCTAAAATCTGCACAAAGATTTTAGAAGTTCTCATGTTCTCGAAAACTATTAACATACTTTTAAAGTGTATAAATTTGAATACAGTAGAGCAGCCGTTAAGACAGAGCTTTTGGAATCAGATAGCGTTTGAATCCTGACTCTGCTGCCTACTAGCTGTGTGACCTTGGATAAGTCCTTTAGCCTTTCTGAGCTCTGATATCTAAATTTGTAAAATAAGGATAATTGTACCCATTTTGTAAGGTAGCTGCGACTGAAGTGAAGCGGTGCCTTTGGAATCCCTACTAGAGTGGCTAGCACGTAGTCAATGCTCGACTTTAGCCATCATTCCCATTCTATAAAAAATACAAGGAGATGCTCTTAATCAAAGGACAGCTGTAAATGGATAGCCCAAATAGGTAACAACTGTACCGGGAAGGCTAAGGCCGGGTTGATCTGACATGTGTGAAACTTATGAGGCACACACAAGGGTTCTTTTGGTAAAACCATCAAGAAGGAAGGTAGACGTCAGGCCCGGAACAGCCAATGTGTGGTCAGGGAAAGCGCAGGATAAGGACTCCTCCTGCCACGGCTGTTCCTCCCTTGGGATGACCGACTGCTCGAACGACACACACTATTAAGATGGAATTCAGGGCCAGTGAAGATGATCCCTCACTACCTTACGTAAGTTGCGGTCTCTGTTATGAGGCGGGCACTGACAGAACTAGCAGACGTGATGGAGGAGACTTGATCTCAGCTGCGTTGAAGAACCACGGGGAGAGTGAGGAGGGGTCAGGAACCTGCGGAGGAGTAAATAGGCCTTGATTTTCAAAAATAGGGGAAAGGATAGATTTAGGAAAGAGAGAAGCACTTAGTGGTCATCCCCAGCGAAGTTCCAGAAGCGATGGTTAAACTGAGATGATTACTGCAGTGGTCTCCTAACTGGCCTGTCTGCTCCTGCCCTCGGCCACCCCACACGCCCATGCTCTATTCTCAGTCTAGCAACCAGGTGGGAGCCGCCTGAGTCAAATCACGCCACGTCTGCTCAGGACCCTCCAGGGTCTCCCCTCCTGGAGGGAAAAGTCCGAGTCCTTCCAGCGGCCTACGACGCCCAGCACGATCGCCCGGCTACCTCTCTGCTCTCAGGTCTCACAGGTCCTCTCCCTGCCCTCCTCCCCCTTGCTCCGGTCACAGTCTCCTTGCTCTTGGTGTTCTCCCTTACTTTCCTCTCTGTCTGGACCACTCTTCCCCCAGATAACTGGTTGGTTCTCTCCCCCAAAGCATTGCTCAAATGTCAGCTTCTCAACAAGACCTTTCCTGAATCCCACTATGTAAACCGCCGCCAACTCATCCTCTTCCCTGCCTTATGTTTTTCTCCATAGTACTCACTACCACCCAACACGCTATATATATTCTTATTTGTCCTGTTGATCAGCTTCCTTTCCTCACTAAAATGCAAGGTTCATGGGCTCAGAGATTTTTACCTGCATCCCCAGTTCCTAGAACTGTGCCAACTGCATAGCCATGTTCATTAAATATTTGTTGACTGGGAGGCAGAAAGGAGAATGGGAGGAAGGAAAGTGGCTGGTGCACTTAGAAAGAGGTCACAAGACCAGGGTGACCAATCATCCTGGTTTTCCCAGCACTGAGAGAGTCCCTGAAAAAGGGACTTTCAGTGCTGAGACCAGGAGAGTCCCAGTTGGTCACCCTACACTAGATCAGCCAACCTCATTGACTTCTGTGGTACAGGGACCAGCCTGAGAGCTCCCAGGACCGCCTCACACTCACTCTCTCCCCCTACTGGCAGAGCCTCCCGTAAAGTCTGCCTCCTGGGAGACTGTGGGCTGTAAGAGGGTGTATTTAAGTGGTTTGTATTGACACCTGGGTGAGCGGCCACCTCAGACGTGTTGATTGATGGGCCCGTGTTGGGCTGGTGGGAAGGCTGCTTAGGTGACCCACAGAACCACATCCTGGCCCGAGTCTGCTCCACATCCCTCTGGGCTGCAGATGAGGGCAGAGAAGGCAGGATAGGATCCTGCAGTGGCGTGCTCTAGCCAGGGGCAGCTCATACCACCCACAACTGAGCTGGGTTTTGAAATCATTGCAATAGATGGAAATGATAGGCCCTATGTAACAACTTAAAATTCAAACAATGACAAGTACTGCTTTCTATTTAGGGTTTTAAAAAAAGCTATCTTAAACGTCCAGAAGAGACCAGGCTAAATTGCTGTTTTGTTTGTTTTAAACCCAGCACGTTTAGTTGACATCTCTCAGTCTCGGCTGAAAGCTGAGACTTCGTGTGCCACTTTGGCCATGTTAACAGACATGCAGACCATGGGCCCACTGTCCTCCCACCTGGCTGCAACACACCTGAGCCACGAGCCAAGCTCTGTACCAGGGGACAGGCTGCTTGCTCTCATTTGCTCAGTTTCTAGCTGTTCCAGGACACAGCAACCCCAAAGTGCCTATTCCTCCCCACTCCCCAACTGGCTGTGGCCCTGCAGTGTCAGCTTTCTTTCCAGGAGAAAAGAGGCCACTCACTCCCATCCTCGCCCCATCTCACCTAACTTCTCTGGGGCAGCCACCAGCTCAGGGCCAGGGAATTCAGTTGAGAGACGGGCTAAATCACCATACCTTCCTTTCCCCCACAGAAGAAGGGTGTCATTTTCAAGGACTCAACATGGGGAGTCCCTGAGGACATGGAGACTGGGGGCCAGAGCTACACCCCTTTTCCTCAGGGCTCACAGCTTCCACGGTTCCCTCAGGGCTTCCTGCCTATAACTGAGGGGTCTTCGGAAAAGGAAGGCAGCAGAGCTGTCTTTCACCTTCCAGCCAGCCTTTGTATCCTCCAACCCTAAGTACCTTTATAAGTATTCATGCTTGCAGGGTCTAAGGTGTGCCGGGGTCACTTTTGGGGTTCCTGTGAGGAACCTGAAGTCTTAGGGGAGTTCTGGGGTAGCAGAGGAGGTGCTGATGGGAGAGAATTGCAGGACTCACAGGCTTTACAGGGCTCTGGGTGCTTATTTAAGGGACCAGCACCAGGATTCTCCTTCCATGTGGGCCCATCAAGAAAGGCCCTTCATCCTAGATGGGAGAGGCATTGTTTCTGACTTCAGTTTTCTGTGATCAGCACAGGCCCTGCCCTGCCTCTTCCCCACAGAGCTTCTAGATCACAGCAGATGAACCCTCACCGATGGCGAATAGGCTGGATCCCACAGGCCAGCCCCAGTTTGTTGGCACGGCTACCCGGAACTTGGCTACGATGGTCCCAAAGCTTTCCCAGCTCCCCGCCCTAAAGAGCACAGTGGATGGCGCCTGCTGACTCAGGGCAGTGGGCTGTCATTTCGAAAAGGGGCTGAGTAGCCCAGCAGTAGAGCGGGGAGGAGCCGAGGGACCATCCTCCAGCCCCTCCCCAACTCTCTCACTGGGCCATAAACCTATACTCATGTCTGTAAAAAAGATGGGACCTGGAGCAGAGGAAGCAAAACATTGTAGCCACTGCAGGCTGGAGCTTCGCGGTTCTCCAAGTGTGGTCCCCAGACCAGGAGCATCAGCATCACCTGAAAACTTGTTTGAAATGCAAATTCTCAGATCCCACCCAGATGTAGATCAGAAACTCTGCTGTAGGACTGCTGTCTGTGTTTAGCCAGCCCTCAGATGATTCTGATGCAGGCGTTCTCTACATGAGAACCCTCCTGCGCAAGAGGAAAAGGCTTCTAAACTGGCTGTTTGCTGAAGGTCTTCAGAGAACCCTGCTCACTGCGAGAGGAGCACGATCCTCTGGCTTGGGATGAGTGTCCTCTTTCTAGGCTCCATGGGGCCTGATGCTCTGTCTACTGGTCTGGCTTCCACCTGTATCTACATTTGCAACCTCGAGGGTGACTTAGAGCCCGCTTCCTACAAGTCTGCTACATGTGTCTGTGGCGCAGGAGTCCTCAGCTTCACATGTTGCTTCTTTTTGGTCTCGAGACCCGTCTCAGAAACAAGTGCTGTGGCCAGTGGCCTCTTGCTCTGGAACTGCCCCTTGGCTGGCCAGAGCATCCCCCTCCCCTTGGCTCTTCTGCTTTTCCAACAGATGTTTCTCTTCACATTTGGTCCTGAAAAGTCAATCCATTAAAAAAAAATCCTGCAAAAGCAAACCAGGCTCATTGCAAATTATACTGAAATGACCGGAAAGATAAATGCAGCAATTTCCTTGTCCCACAGCCCTCTACTCCCCAAATCCTCCATCACCCAGCAACCCCCTCCTGCCCCAGTGAGCCAAAGTTCTTGCTGTCTTGATGATTTGCCTTTCTCTGCATGACTCTGCCTCTTGGGTTTGTTTAATTAGAAATAGGCTGGGAAGTGCTTCCTATGCACTGGCACGTTAGTTGGTTATCACAGAAAGAGAAGGGGTGACAATGTTTGGTGATGGAAATTTCTGCTCTCTCCATCTCTGGGTTTTCCTCCATTTTTCTCTCCCACACTTTTCTTGTCTCCTGTGCTTCTTTCCTCTTTTGTCAGCCTCTCCTGCTCTTTGTCCCTCTTCCCCAGATCTCCAGGCTCTCTGGGGAGCAGGCCCAGAGGCACCTGGCAGGTCAGAATTCAAACCTAAACGGAAAAACTGTGCCCTCTCGCACCACATTCCTCTCTCTCTTCTCTCTCCTCTCCCACCCCAGTTCCTCTCTCTGTCACCCTCAGGCTTTGAAGAGATTCAGAGCAGAGAGCTCTTTAGTTGTACTCAGTATTCAAAGGATTATTTTTCTTTTGTTTCCTTCCCCTCCCCTCATTATTGTTATTCTTATTTATTTTTATTTTTTACAAAACAGGAGAAAAGAGTGAATGGGGTTGGGGGGAGGGGACACATTTCTCCACGAAGGTACAAAATTGCCGATAGAAAGTCCACATCAGAGTGCCGAGGACGGCTGCTGAGAAGAGGTGTTCCTGGGCATCCCTCTCCCCCACGTCCTTCTGATCCAGCTGGGGGCCCACTTTGGGAGTAGTCCCCTGAGGTGGGGAGGAGACGCCTCCTTCAGCCCTTGCCCAGGAGGGGAAAGAGCAAGCAACTGAGACTGTACAGAGACAGAGAAGAGGAGGGGGGCGCATCCTGTGGGCCAAGGGCCTGGGGACACAGGCAGGGGACATCCAGGCAGAGGCCCAGGAGCCTCTGGGCACGTAGACAACTGGGGAGGTGGGCGCCTTTCGCTGCAGTCCTTCCTGTTTCTTGGAGATGCTCCTCAGAATGGCAGCGGAGGGGCCCCCCGAAGGTAAAGGCAGCTTCTGGAGGCTGCAGGAGCACCCCCTGGGGCCACAAAGCTGGCTGTCTTGCGGCAGCTGCCAGGCCTCAAGCACGTGGGTCCACATCACTTTCCTGGCAGGGTATCTGGCCCAGATTGCTTCCCTTTTGGTAAAAAGTAGTCCTAGTTATTTCTCTACTGATGAGAACAGGCTGAGCTTCAGGAATTTTGTGACAATGGTGGGGACAGTGTCTCTCCTTCTGAAGACCTGGGCAGCTTCCTCCCTGGATTCCAGTGCAGGACGAGGGGTGCAGACACCACCCGGGCTGAGGGGGTGCTCCAGCCCCAGAAAGCCCAGGCTGGGAGGAGAGGCCGCCCACCCACTCCCTGCCTGGGCTGGCCAGTGCCAAGGTGGGCTGCCAGCCCAGCTGCCAACAGGAGGACAGCGAGAGCCAGGATGGCTATGAGCCCAGGTCGGTCCCCTAAGCCTCTGTGACACGGAGCGGCCTCTTTAGTCCTGGCCCATACACATGCCAACTGGGTGTGGGCATCAGCAAAGGCCACTTGCAGGCAGGCCCAGTACTCCGTGGCCTGAAGGAGGCGGGTGATGTTGTAGCTGTGGGTACCCCGTGGCAGGCGGGCCAGAGCCGTGGCCCTGTGGCCCTGGAGGGCGGAGGCGCTGGACCAGGTGAGATTGGTGGAGACTGTGTTGGGTGGGGAGATCCAAGACAGCAGGATGTGATAGGGGTGGGTCTCCTGCACCCGAAGCTCCAGCCCCCATCCCTTGCCTCTGCCTGGCTGCAGGGGAGCCCGGCCAACAACCACACTAACCGTTTTAGTGTCAGCCCCTACCAGGTTCTGGGCCACACAGGTGTACAGTCCTGCCTCTTCTGTTGTCACCTTCCGCAGCTCCAGGGTCCCCTCGGGGTACACCCTGTACTTCCTGCCTGACTGGGCAGCTGTCAGTCGAACCCCAGCTGGAGTGACCCAGTAGATCTCGGGTTCTGGCTCAGCCAGTGCCCGGCAGTGCAGCACCAGGCTCTCTCCGCTGGCCACCTGGAGGCTCGGGGGGAAGCTGCGGGGGGAGATGAGCGGCAGGCAGTGGTCCGTCATCTCCCGGAAGGGCACCTCGCGGACCGGGCGGCGCTGGAGGTCTGGCGGCTCGGCACACAGGGTGGACTGAGGCTCGATGAAACGGACATGGGTGCCCGTGGCATTGGCCCAGCGGATGACACAGTCACAGCGGATGGGGTTGCCATGGAGACCCACCTCCTGCAGATTGGGCAGGGACTCCACTGTCTGCTGGTGCAAGGCACTGAGAGCATTGTTGTTGAGCATGAGGGTCTCCATCTGGGGCAGGTGGTGGAAGGCGCGGGGGTGGATGAAGGACAGCCGGGGGTTGTTGGTGATGTCCAGCTTGGTCAGCTCGGGGAGGTTGACCAGGGCAAACTTGTCAATGGACACCAGCTCCTCCATGTTGTTCAGCCCCAGTTCCTTGAGGTGCAACATGTTGGCAAAGTCCCCAGGCCCCACCCGCTGGAGCGGGTTCTTGTTCAGGTCTAGGAACTTGAGCCCAGGCACCTGCTCCAGCGCCCGCCGGGGTACCCGGGCCAGCCGGTTGTCATAGAAGGAGAGGCTCTCCAGGCTTTGGAGCCCCTCCAGCGCATAGTCAGAGATCTCCCGCAGGTTCATGCCTGCGAGCACCAGGCTGCGCAGGCTGGCCAGGGGCCGGAAGTTCATGTCCAAGATGGCATCCACTTTGTTGCCACCAATCATGAGGATCTCCAGGCTAGGCAGCATCTCGAACCAGCGGCTGTCGACGGCCCTCAGCAGGTTGGAGTTGAGGTGCAGCCGCAGCAGGTTGCTAAGGCCGGCGAAGGCCCTTGGGGCGATGCGGTAGAGCTGGTTGTGGTTGAGATAGAGCTCCTGCAGGCTGGCTAGCCCAGCAAAGCTGTGGTCCTCCAGCCGGGTCAGCTGGTTCTCCTCCAGATGCAGGCTCAGCAGCTGGGGGAGGGCATGGAAATCACAGTCTCGGGTGTCCGAAAAGCTGTTCTGGGACAGGTCCAGTTCTGTGAGGTTGGCCAGGTAGCCGAGCTCACTCTGGTCCACGCGGATGATGCCGTTGCTCTGTAGCAGCAGGGTCTGCGTGCCTGCAGGCAGCGCTGGGGGCACAGCTGTCAGGAATAGGTCATTGCAGTCCACGGTGGTGGCCTCGCGGTAGGACGATCGGGGTGTATACCAGGGCCGGATCTGGCAGGCACACCGAGGCGGGCAGGGCACGCGCCAAGGTACCACGGGCACAGCGGCAGTGGCACCAGCCACCCAAGCTAGCAAGAGGGGGGCCACGAGGAGCCTCATGGTGGAGCTGCAGGGCCGGGGACCACCCACAGGAAGAGTCTGGAGTGCTTGTGCTCAGCGGTTTGCAGGCTGAGGGTCAGCAGCCCTTCCAGGGCCCCGGGAACCACCCTCCCTCGGCATTCATTCTATGCGGGGATGGGTGGGCATCACTTGCCGCCCTCCTGGGTGTGGCTCTCCATCCTTATCCACTGGTGCTCGGTCTGCTCACTGTCACGCCCCATTGGGGCAGCCCTGGAGGAAGAGGATGCAGAGTTACGGAGACTGCAGAGAAGCAGAATCTACTCCCTCCTCCCGTGTCTCCCCTGTTTGACTCAAGAGGCCAAAGGAGCTGAGAGGGGTGGACGAGATCAGAGCCAGGGCTCCGGGGTTCTGTCCTACAGTCCTTAGGCTTTGTTATCCTTTTCTTCGATCTGCTGGGGGAGTCTTCAGGGAAGGAGCGAGAGACTGAGCCTTGGAAGCTTCCAGGATAACTCACGGAAGGTGTGTGTGTGTATGGAGAGGGGATGGCTGGAATTGTTCTCATCTGAGCCCAGAGAGATGTGGAGTAGACTCTCCAACCTTCCTCACATCTCTCCTCACTCCCTCCTTGGTTCACTGAGTAAATGGGAAATAAAGCAATAGTTTTCAGACATCCCTCTGAGTGGTGTGGGTAGAGGGTGGTAGAAACAAATGTGGCTTCTGAATTTCAGGGTGCGCTGCCAGGACTTTGAAAGTGGAAAGGCAGCAGAGCCTGACCCCACACATAGATAGGCTGGGGAAGAGGGGTGGCCGCCTGGGGTCTGCTTAGGCTCTCCAGAGATGGCGGACAGCTTTGGCTTTTGCCAACTTCTCTACCTGGAAGCAGGGGCTTTCCCTTTCCCAACAGCCTGGCCAAACTGCCAGGAAGAGGTGGTGGGCTTAAGAAGCCTGGGTTTCAGCACCTCAGTCCTGCAGGTAAGACCACGTGTGATCTGGCCTCAGCCAATTCTCCTGGCTTCCGCCATCCCACTGACTCACTGCGACCAACCTCTCGGGTCAAATTTACCCTGACACCCACCCCCTCCTGTTTCCTCCTCACTGTCTCCCGGGCAACTCCTACCTGTTCTTCAAGACTCAACTTTAAGGTCAGTCACCACCTATGGAAAGCTGCTTCTAACCCCTCCTCCCCCCGCAGATGGCTAAGGGGCCTGCCCTGTGCTCTTACAGTACCCCGTGCTTTCTTCTGTCACAGCCCTGATCACGTCGTGTGGAAACGCCTCCCCAGCTGGGGACCTGTGTTGCTCATCACCATGCTCGTAGCCCAGGGCAGGTGCCCAGTGAGGGCTGGTCGTATAAGTCAATCTCTGTGGCCCCAGGGCCTCTTCCTCCAGGGGCTTGGGTCTCTACCCCCACCCCAATCTAGAATCCAAGCCATTGCTGTTCCTCCTTCCCAGGTACGGGCAATCAATCTGCATTCTCTAGAAGAATCCATGGCTAGGAATCTTTGCCCTGGACGCAAGTTCACCCTTGGCCTAGAACCAAGACAGGGGAACCAAAGGGGGTCCCTGGGCCTGGTCTGACTCCTGAGTGGAGGTCTGACTGGGTCGTTTTCCAGCCGCAGACGTCAGGGGAGCGCATAGTTATAGAACGCCTGCTATTTGCCAGGACCTTTTAAAGACTGTGCATGTCTTATTTCATTTAACCCCCATAAGGAGTCTACAAGATAAGCATTAATACCTCCAGTTTGCAGATGAAGAAACTGAGGTTTGGAAGAGGTTAAAGAACCTGGCTCAAGCCACACAGCTGGTAAATGGCAGGAGGTAGGAATCCAGAGGTCTCTGCCCCGGAGGTGGCCCGGCCCTACCCTGGACACCCTGAGCTGTGCTGGCTGCTGAAGCAGCAGGCTGGGTGCCCATTCCTGTCCCCCCGAGGAGATGACTCCTTACCAGGGAGCTGCAGGGAGCCGGGAGCGGTGTCCCACACCACCTCCCAGGCAGGTGTCTCTCAGCGGGCCAGAGGGGCTCTTTGCCCACCTCATCCCACTTCCAGGATGCTGAGGCCAGGGAGGGGGAGCAGTCGGAGGCCTCCCTTGAGCAGGGGAGCAGCACGCCTGTTTACATTTGACTACTTCCCACCTTCCTCTGCAGCTATTTCTGAAGGTGGGAGAAACAACATGACTTAAAATGCACAGAGGTTTTGAGTGGGGGTGTGTGTACACTGACACATAAAGCTCAGGGCAAACAAACACACGTGCACAGACATGTACATCCGTATCCACGTGCAGAGGGGAGCCTGGGGTCCTCAGCCACCCAGGCCAGTGAGTGGTGGTCAGGAAGGGCGTGGGGACTCTGCAGTGTGCTCTGCGGGTGGAGAGGCAGCAGGGACAAGCTGAGTCCTGGCACGGCCCTGTCGTGGAACTAGGACTGTGGTCCTGCCACACGTACACACCAGAGGCCCCTGCCTCCTGCTCAGGCCTGACCCAGGAGAGTAGAACCCACCAGCAAAGGGATCTTACCATTACTTACCACTTCCTACCAGAGTACCCTGGGAAAATGTGACTGCTCTGAGCGTCTGTTCCTCATATGTAAAATGAGCTTGTCCTTAGGATTAAAGGAGCTGGGTGTGGCACACATGGAGAGCTCAATAAGTCTTAGTTCTCCTTCATCTCCCAGGGTTGGGAGGCTCCCCAGCTATGGGACTTCTTAGGGGAGATAGAAGTTGGATCCCAGGACTCAACAAGCACCTAGTAAGCTTGTCCACGGTGGGCCCAGTGTCACCCCCAGCTGGGGTGGGGAGCTATGAGCAGAACTAGATAAAATGTCACACCTTTTAGAGTGCCACTCAGGCAGGATCAAAATGTTTAGGAGAGCCCAAGGCAGTTTGCAAGGGGAGAGAAGGCTGCAGTGGGTAGAGGGGACCTTCAGACCCTGCCGGAGCCCCAGGCTCCTCCTCTAGCACCTCTGTCCTCGCACCTTTGTCCCATGGATGCCCAACTGTATGGAGGGGATCGAGAAGCCATTTAAAAGTTCATTAAAAACGTCCAGAGAGGGACTTCCCTGGTGGCACCGTGGCTAAGAATCTGCCTGCCAATGCAGGGCACACGGGTTCGATCCCACATGCTGTGGAGCAACGAAGCCCATGCGGCAACTACTGAAGCCTGTGTGCTGTAAGGTCTGCATTCCCACAACCACTGAGACCGCGTGCTGCAACTACTGAAGCCTGCATGCCTAGAGCCCGCGCTCTGCAGCAAAAGAAGCCACTGCACTGAGAAGCCTGCACATTGCAGCAAAGACCCAATACAGGCAAAAAACCCTCAAAAAAGCACGAAAACAAAGGACTTTCCTTTTTTTGTTCCTCCCTTTCCTCCATCTCTGGAAAGGATCCAGAGATGCGCCTTTCCCTCCACTCCAGGCTCATCCTCCTCCTTGCCCCTGTGGTGGCTGGGCTGGGGGTGAGCCAGAGCTCCAGCCCCTCAGCCAGGGGCCCAGGGCTGGGGCTCGGCAACCAGGGAGGGGCAGTGCCTGGATGACTCATGTTCGCATGCACCTCTGGTCCCAAGGCTTGGCAAAGGCCCAGGCAAGTCCTCCCCCTCACTGCTGAGCACACAGCCCCTTCCAGGATCCAACTCAGAGCTGCCCACTCACCTGCCATCCCTACTCAGGGCTGTCTTGCACATGGCCCACTCACACAGGCTTCATTAGCAATTTCCGCCAGGAGCTGCAGAGAAAGCTAATTGTCTTTTATCTATAATCTCCTGGGGTGAGCGGGTGTTCAGACTATCACCACGCGTACGGTTTCCCCACTGGATCTCAAGCTCTTTGCGGCAGGGGCTGTGTCGTGCATGCTCTCTGTGTCCCCGTGGCACCAAGTGTAGGACTGTGCGTGCAGGGGGTGCTGGTGAGTAGATACAAACAGTCAAGTGTGCAACTCTCCCATCCACCCTGTGTGCAGGCAGAGAAGGGATCATTTAGGCTCATTTTTCAAGGGAAGCAACTGAAGCACCGAGAGGTTAACTGACACGTCAGGGGTTGTATGGCTTCGGACATGGAGGGGTCAGAATTCAAACCTGGTCTTTGAGTCCATAACCTGCCCCCCCAGCCCAGCCAAGGTTCACTGCCTGGCAGATCAATGCCTGCCTTACAGGAGCAGAGTGCAGGGCTGGTGGCCCAGAATGCCCGCTGCAGGTGCCAGTCCCTTCAGAGGTGACACGGGTCCTCTGCTCCTCCTCCCCCATGGCTACCTGAGGGGCCCCCTCAGACACCATTCCTTGATCTCTGGCTAGAGTGACTTCCTTGGGGGACCCATGGGGAAGACCCTGTTCCTCTGTGTGTGTGCCTGGGCCTGGAACCACACACAGACAGAGCCAGCAGGCTGCACACAGATCTCAGCCTGCCTTCGGGTTGCGGGCTCGGGGCTGCTCTTTGTGTGGGGACCCCTGGAGCCATGGCCTTCAGTGACAGGGGAAAGGGGGTTGCCCACTCCAGAAGCAAAGCTTCTCTTGGAAGGGCTGGCTCTGCAAGCTCCAACGAACCCACCTCCTCCGGGCAGCGCCTCTGGATTTAGCAGAAAGTATGGAATTGATCCCGTACACTCCCCATTAAACTCGGACCCTTGGCAAAGCACTCAATGACAAATTTTGGAGAAGCTGCTATCAGGAGCCGGAGCTGCTCTTCTCCCTTTTCTCTCTCTCGGGCCCCGCCCCCAGCACAGTCCCGGGCTCCTGCCAGCACTGACAGCGTTGCTCCTGCAGATGGCTGGTGGATGCAGAGCCTCTCCCTCCCCCCCACCCCACCCCCACCCCACAGCCTCCGCCCAGCCCCCCTGCGCTGGGAGCCCTCTGGAGGGAGGAGCAGCGGCAGTGATCGATCGCCTGGCCTTCGCTGCCGCTTCAGTGCCAGGTCCCCCAGAGCTGCGGAGACAGATGGGCAGCATAATTGAGTGTAGCGTTGATAAACTCCAGCCTCCTCACCAGCAGATAAGCGCTGGGTTGGGGGATGCAGAGGTGGGGGAGGCCAGCGCTCCATCAGTACACCTGGCCTCCGACTCCTCCCGGGAGGTGAGCATGGCCCCTCACTCCCACTTCTCATTTAATCACCAACAACCAGGACCTCAGAGCTGCAGGAGACCTCTGCATGTATCTAGTCTTCCAGAGTCTGAATTCCATAAATAACTTATGCAAAGGAGGAGTGGTGGAGCGGAAGGAGCCTGGGCTCTGCGATCAGAGTGTGAGTCTGGCTCTGGTGCTCACTGTGTGACCTTGGGCACAGTTAGATGACCCAAGCTGGGAAATGAGGAACTGCTGTGAGGAGCCAGGTGCAAGGTCTATGACGTGCCTGTTGGTTGCTTTCACTGCCCCTTCACTGTTGCCTCTCCTCCCATCTTAGCCCCTACTTCTCATCTCCTAC
The DNA here is from genome assembly GCF_030028045.1 of Hippopotamus amphibius kiboko. Classification (NCBI taxonomy): domain Eukaryota; kingdom Metazoa; phylum Chordata; class Mammalia; order Artiodactyla; family Hippopotamidae; genus Hippopotamus; species Hippopotamus amphibius. The sequence goes on from NC_080188.1 coordinate 153,715,838, forward strand.
CTTTTATAGTAAACTTTGTCTTTCTATTATTGAGGTATAACTTACGTACAGGAGAGTACATAAATGGCATGAATCCCAAGTGTGCAGCTTGATGAATTTCTACATTAGTAGATACCAGTACAACCACCACCTAGTGCAAGATATAAATATTTGCAGCTCTCCCAAGGTCCCTATGTGGCCCTTCCCAATGTCCAGCCGCCACCAAATTAACCACTGTCCTGACTTCTATCACCATCAATCAGCTTCATCTTTTAAAGCCAGAATTCCCCTGCCTTCTCCATTGCAACTTGGAACCAGGGTCTTTGGGAAAAGTTGACTCTGGCTTTAGGAACTCCAGAACCTCAGACTTGAAATTCACTTAATTCATCCTCCTGCTTCATAGTGGCTACAGCTTCTCAGGGTCTCACACTTAATCAGCGATCTCCAGGAAGGGAGGCTGATTCCTCTTATTCCTCTTTCCTGTTTCACAATTCCCATATCTAGAAATTGCTCTTTGCCTCAGGATCCCCTCTCTGGTTGGAATGCTTATGACTTGGGCCTGTGAGTGCCATGTTGCCTTGAGGCAAGAAGATGGCAGGATGACCTCCTGGCCCCACGCACCCCTGCCAGCCCCTCCCCAAAGCCCTGCTGGGTCTTGGCCACCTCCTGGGGCAGCACTGCTGGCCTCTTTCTGTTGCCAGACCCCTAGATATTCTGATTACAGAATCGGGGGCACCAGGCAAGAGGACAAATGGGGAGTGACCAGGAAGGAGAGACCCAGATTCACTTCGAACTGCCCCAGACCTCTCCACTTGCCCGTTTCAGAGGCTCCTCGTCCTCAACTTGTCCCAAGCCCAACACCTCCCAGCAAACCTGCTCGGGTGGCATCGCCAAGACTGGAGATCTCTGCCATCGTGACTCGTCGCTCTCCCACCACACACGCACCTGCCACAGTGCTCACACTCAGCTTCCCTTTTCATTTCTTGTCTGGACTCTCACAGTAGCCTCTTTTGGGGTCTCCTCCTCACCCTCGTCTTGTTCCCAGACACTTTATGCTCCTCCTAAACTAGACTTGCTATTTCCTTCTCCTCCTTGGGCCTCTCACTCGACCAGCAAAACCTCTCCCCAACTTCAGCTATCAAACTCCTCTCCAGCCATAAAACCCATCCCAAATGTCACCTCCTCTGTGACATGTTCCCAGAGTCCCTCCTAGAAGGGTGTTTACACCCCCCACTGTCCCCGAGACTCTGAACAGACCTCCACTGTAACAGCACCTTCCTTATTGTCATTCTGTGAGCCTGCGTTCTCAACCAGGCTGTGAGCTCCTGGAGGAAAGGATGGTTTTTATTGATTTTTGTCTTCTCAGAGCCTAGTGCAGTGCAGACTTTCCCGGTAAGGGTGGGAGGTGTTCTATGGCCATGAACCATGAATCGCAACCCCATAGTGGGTCATGAGAAGTTTAAAGTGGATAACAATATTCACTAAAAAATGAAATAGAAAATAGAGTTCATTGTATGCAGCTAGACTAAGCATTGTTTTGAGAAAATTTCCCCATTTTATACAGACATACTTGGGTACAGATGGATATGATGCAAAATCATGCATTTTTGCCCTTGAGTCGCAGCTATAAAAGCTTGAAAACGATGAGTCTGCAGAGCCTCTCTCTTTGAGTGAGGTGAGTCCCTTCAACTCTAGTTGATGCAGCTGGAAGGATGACATAAATCAAAGTGTCAGACGGAAGATGCGACGTCCCCCAGTGCCTTCTATGTGCAGGATCTCTATTTGCTGGCCACTTTAGATACCTCATCCCATCCTCCCAACAGCCCTGAGCCAAGGCATCAGACCCAGGTTCCACAGCCAGAATGTGGAAGAACCCAAGTGTGAACACAGCTGGGTCTCATACACCAGCCCTTTCTATTTCCATGATTCTGGTGCCAGAAGCTGACTTCCAAGAGTGGAGGATGCTGGGGAGACTGGAGGAGAGCAGGGAGGAGAATGGGAGGCACCTCCTGCGGGGGAAAGGATGAGGTTTCTCTTGTCTACCCTTGCCCTCCCCTCCCCTCTGGAGTGAGAGGAGTCAGTGTTCCAGTAAAAACCCTTTCCTGGCCTGGGAGTGAAGGGACTTGTTCTAAGGAAGAAATATCTACATTCCCAGGTCTCTGGACTGGCCCTGGGCAGAGGATGTTGGAAATTTACTGCCTGGAAGGGAGCCTGCCTCGTTATTTCTTACTTAGGAGTGGAGGGCGCCAGTAGGTAGCACACAAAGTCATTTTTGTCTGGTTGCATTGTACCAAAGAGGCTGCAGGGGAGTGGGGCCAGCTCTGCTGGGGCCCGGAAAGCAGCGCCAGGCTGATCCCCACTGCCACATGCTGCCAGCCTACTGCTGACTGTCTATCCGTCCTCAGGAAACCCTCTCTGACCCCTCCATGCCTCTCCTGGGCTCCCATGGTGCCTCAGCATCCCTCCATCATACACTGGCTGTTTACTTGTCTGTCTGTCTCTCCCTCTAGATTGTGAGACCCTCAGGGGAAGAACTGTGCTCCAAGTTGTCAGTTCCTCCAACAGTCTGGCACACAGTAGGAGCTCAGAGAATATCTGCAGAAGGAGAGAAAGAAAGGCAAGGAAGAGCAGGGCACGAGAACAGAAGTGGGCTGGTTGCTTCACAGCTTCTGAAGACCAGGTGGACCCGAGTCGGGCCTCAGACCCCTTCTGCCTCCTTCCCAGCCTCGTGAAGGAGGCCCAGAGCGCACCTTCTGTAGGCACACACCCTGGCTCCCCTGCCCTGGCTCTGGCCACTGTGCGGCCACTTTAGTCCTTCCCTAGGTGGAGAAGGCACTTCTGACTCGACTTTCTGCCTCTGGATTCCATCCTACGATGATCCTCCCCGCCTGGGAGCCCCCTCAGGCGTCCCCTCTGGAAATCCCATGGACTCTCTGAGAGCTTAGCTTCAAAGGAGGGCTTTGGAGTCGGCTCTGCACCTAAATCCTGGTGCTGGCTGTATGACCTTGAGCATCCTTACTCAGATTCCTCCTCTGTAACGTGGGGAGAGAGCCTACCTCCGTGGGGAAATCTGCAAGAGTGATGCCTGCTAAGCACCTGGTGCTCAGTGGAGCCCTCTTCCCTTTTCATCTACCTCAGTTTGTCTGCGGAACAGTCCCTGGCTTCCAGGTCACCTGTGTATCAGGCCCGCACCAGATGGCCTGTCCATGGTCATGTGGCCTCTAACACAGGCAGCCTCTCCTAGGAACCTTCTATCTCAGGCTGACACTCCTTCCTGACTGAGATGCCTTCTCCTGGGTCAACTCTAGGCACTCCCTGGGGCCTCCAACCAGGGTCCTGTTTCTAGTCTCCGGGATTCTAGAAGGCTCTAGAACTTCGTTCATTTATAGATTACCAATGTCTGACACACTCTCACCCAACAAACAGCTCACTCTTCCTGGCTTAGGTGAGTAGCTAGCGCCTCTGTTTGCCCAGGTGCTCCTTGAAAGGGTCGAGAGGCCCCCTCCTCGCAGAGCTCTAAATGTCCCAGCTTGACGACAGCCCAGGGACATCCCATACTGGCCACAGCCACGAGCCAGAGGGGCCAAGCCCAGCTGCTGTCCATGAACCTCTCCCGCCTCTCTCCCTACAATTTCCCTGCCCATCCTAGAATTAGCTGGGGGTGCTGGGCACACCCTGCAGCATTCTTGAAAGGCTCCCTCCTGCAGCCCTTCAGACACAGTGGGTCCCTGGGAGCTAGGTGCGGCCAAAGGAGGAGGAAGACTTCAGAGAGATGCAAGCAATGCTCTTTCCTGCCCTCGTGCCTTTGCACATGCAGAGGCCTTGCCCAGAGGTCCCTGTCGCCACTTGGGTATCTTGGGAATTCCTTCCCATCTCTGAAGTCTCAGTTCACACTGCCCCTCTCTGAAGTCTTCCCTGACCACCACCCACCCCCTAACTCATCAATCCCTTGCTCCTTCTCCCATCCTCGAAGAACCCACATCCACTGTGATGCTCAACGCCTCTCTCAGGCTGTGAGCCCCTCGAGGGCAACTCTGTGACTCATGGGTCCAGAACTAATAGTGAGAGAAGCACCAAGGTACACACGGGGGTGCGGTGGGAGGGATGCCTGGGGAGAGGGTTTGGGGCCTGGGTGGCTGAGGAGAAAGAGGCAGAGCAAATGGGGGAACAGATTAGTTAAACAAGGAGAAAGGCCAAAGCTCTTCTAACGGAAAAAGAAAATGAAATCAGAATGAAAATTGATGAGGCGGAGAGAAAAGGAGACTCGTTTCATCAGCAGGTTTGCCAGATGAAGCTCAGAGATAAATCACGCGGCAGAAGGAGCCTTGGTCTCGGTGGGGCTCACTGCCTCCTCTCTCTGTCAGCTGTCTCAGGCAGGCCTGCGAGATAAATGGCTGCAGCTGAAGCCCCACGGTGGGTTTCTTTCCACCCCTGACTGCAGTAAGAATGGCCTGTCAGTCCTCATCACCTCCTCTAGGCCCGCCCTGCCCATGCCTTCACTTGCTCCTCCTCCCATTGCCCTCCCCCTCTCCTGCACCCTTCCTCAGTCCCGCTAGCCTCTCCCTCAGCAGCCCTCCCCATCACCCCCCGCCCCCAGCTCACGGTCAGGCCTGTGGAGAGCATCTGTCACAAGCCCTGTCCGACCTTCTGTGCCCCCATCCAGCTTCCCTGAAGTCAGGGCGGGAAGCAGTCAGGGCATGGGGACTGGTGATAGAGGACATGGGCTGGGTGCTAGTCCTGGCCTGGGACAGACCTTGGAATGTGTCCTCTTAGCTCTCAAGGCCTTGGGCTTCTCATCTGTGAAGTGAGGGGGCTGGGCTAGAGCAGTAGTTCTAAAGCTGAGGTCCCTGGACCAGCAGCTTCCACATCACCTGGAAACCTGTCAGACATGCAGATTCTCAGGCCCACCCCAGAACCTCCAGAATCAGGAACTCAGAGGGTGGCGCCTAGTTACCTGTGTTTGAGCAAACCCTCCAGGTGAATGTGATGCATGCCTATGCTGGAGAATCGCCGGGCTAGATAATCTCCAAGGCCCCTTCACATGAGGTTAGCATTCTGTAAACAAGGACAGGGCCAGCTAGGAACGCTCAGTTACAACTATGTGTATGATGAACATCTTATCGTTCTCCTGATAGATAAGCGTTGAATATTCCAGACCCCTCTCAGCTTCTCTGTCCCGGCCACAAGGGAACTCTCTACCCAATGAGCACGAATAGAGCCCTGACTGTATGCGGGCGCCGTGAGGGGAGAGGGATACGAGGTCATGGGGAGGGCAGGCGGGAGCCACGCATCAAACACAAAACCACGCTACTAAAGTATGATGAGAGTTGTCACAGAAGGACGTACCAAGGGCAACCGGGGCATAGTCTGGAGGAGAGAACGCAGTTCTGCCTCATGAGGGAAGCTGGGCAAAAATTCCGAGGAAATTTCTAAAAGTCATGAATTATACACTAAAAACGGGGAGATTTGATGGAATGCAATGTACTACAATAAAGTGGCTTAAAAAAAAAATCTCCCAGGGAAGTGTTGCCTAAATCAGTAGGTCCGCAGATGCACAGATGGGGGAAGACATTCTATACATACCGGGGACACCCGGAGCAGACGTCCAGGGGATAAAAATGATGATGTGAACTCAAAAAACTGAGTGGTCCCCCTTAGTTCCCAGGAGTGTGGGTGATGTGAAGAGGCTGGAGCAGCAGGCTGGAGCCAGTCTGGACACGATACTGCAGGCAGAGGGCAGCCAAGGCTGCGACTACTGCAGCCATCAATAATAATATCTATTATGACTGGATGTATCTTACAATTTAAATCCTCCCATCTCCACGATCCCATGTGATCCTCACAATAGCCTTGCAAGGTCATAGATGCCATGACCCCCATTTTAATGGAAAGGATATTAAGTGACTTGCCCAAGATCATACAGCAAACAAGTAATGGAGCCAGGGCTAAAAGATACCGTGTGCTTCCAAGTCCAGACTTACTTTGCCAGTGGGACGGCAGTGTTAATAATGGTAGCCGTTGACTGAGGACAGCCTGTGCGCCAGGCCTTGGGCTGGGCTCTGAATGAGTGGTTGCACTCAAAACCCCAGTAAGATATGGAGATTACTAGCCCCATTGCACAGATGTGGAGAATAGGTACCTTGCCTAAAAATATCCAGCTGGTAAAGCCAGGACTCAAAGAAGGTCTAGCTGCTGCCAAAACCCACACTCTAAACCCCAACCTCACGTCACCCTCCTCCAGCTCCCACTGCCCAGCTCTCTTCGGGCCCAGAATGGAATGGGAGATTTCCAGCTGACTTCTCTTTATTCAGATTCCCTTGAGCCTGGGCCAACTCAAGAGAAAGAAACTGGCTCCCAGCCTAAGCTGAACAGCCCTTCTTTAAGGGAAGGCCCTTTTCAATCTGGCAGGAACTTCTTTCCTCCAAGCCCGTCAATGCCTTCTGAGCCCCACACCCCTACTGGGAGACCAGTGCCTTCAGGGCCTTCCAGGGCCCAGAGCCCAGTGGATGGAAACGTTTCCATCCCATGATCAATAACAGGCATAATTCATTGACTGCAGCAAGTACAAAGGAGTGTAGGTTAAATCAATATTTAGAAGCTTCGAAATGAAACTAATTAAGAGCAAGCCTTAATGATTTTTACTGTCTGGGAATAAAAAAGACAAAAAACCTGCCTATATTTCATGATTCCACCTTAGTAGCTTGTAATCATTTGGGAAGAGCGGAAGATGAAAAGTGCTCCCAGCCAGCCCCACTTTCTGCATCGCAGCACAGGGGAGCATCTCGTCCTTGGTAGTAGAAGATGAGGAGGAGAAAATGGATGGGATGGAGCACAAGATTCAAACAGCATTGTGCAAGGCCACTGGCTTAGGCCAGGGACCGTTACAGATTGATTTGTGTCCCACCCCCGCCAAAAGATACAGTGAAGTCCTACTCCCAGAACCTGTGAATGTAAACTTAATTTGGAAGCAGGGTCTTTGCAGATGTAATTAAGTAAAGATGAGGTCATACTGGGTTACATGGACCCTAACCCAATGGCTGGTGTTCTTATAAGGAGGGAAATTTGGACACAGACACAGAGACAGAGAGAATTCAATATGGTGATGGAGATAGCGATTGAAGGGCTGCAGCTGTGAGTCGAAGCCAGCACCAGAGCCTGGGAGAGGCAAGGAAGGAGTCTCCCCTACAGGCTTCAGAAAGACCACGGCCCGGTCCTGCTGCCCTGCTGACACACTGACTTCAGACTTCTAGCCTCCAGAACCTGAGACAATTAAGTTTCTGTTGTTTAAGCCATCCAGTCCAGTTTGTAGTACTTTGATACAGCAGCCCAAGTAAACTCATACTGGGATCCTGAATTCTGGTTCCCACTCTACCACTAACTATGCAAGCTTGGCAAAAAGCTTAACCTCCATGAGCCTCAGTTTTCACCTCTGCAAAATGGGGATGAGACTAGTGCCTTCCATCTTTTCCATCCAGAGATCTGGTGCAGCTCTAATGAAAACGTGAATGTGAAATATGCTATGATCTGTGAGTGCTCCACAAATATCACCTAGGCTCACTGCTAGCGCAAAGAATCTGGGAACAACTCGGGAGCTATCTGTCAGATGGGCAGGAAGTTCCTTGCCAGCTCGCAGGGCTAGTCTAAAAATCCAATCAGATCACAGGTGTGAGGTGTCTTTGCCTCAACAGAGATATTATATACATGAAGGGTATTTTTATTGTTGGTCTCAACAGGGATTTTATTTGTTGCCCACTTGGCCCTAGTTTTCCCATCTCTAAAATGAAAGGGTTGGACAGCATTATTTTAAAGTATTTTCAGCATCAATTTCTGTGCATACACACACACACACACACACACACACACATTTAAAGTAGCACATCTTAGGGCTTCCTAGGTGGCGCAGTGGTTGAGAATCTGCCTGCCAATGCAGGGGACACAGGTTTGATCCCTGCTCCAGGAAGGTCCCACATGCTGCGAAGCAACTAAGCTGGTGCGCCACAACTATTGAGCCTGAGCTTTAGAGCCCGTGAGCCACAACTATTGAGCCCATGTACTGCAACTACTGAAGCCCACGTGCCTAGAGCCTGTGCTCTGCAACAAGAGAAGCCACGGCAATGAGGAGCCTGCGCACCACAGCAAAGAGTGACCCCCACTATTGCAACTAAAAAGAAAGCCCACACACAGCAAAAAAGACCCAACACAGCCAATAAAATAAATAAATTTAAAGTAGTACATCTTAGCATCCCAACCTCATTCTCATCCTAGTAGCCCAGGACAATGCAGAGGGGTGCCAGCTAAGTACTGTGGTGAGAGACGAGTGCTGGGGCTTTGCATCCCTTTGTCCCCTACTGCCTTGGTTAAGAGAGGAACCAGAGCACTTTTCCTCTCCCCCCTCAAGCTTACCAGGCATGAAAGGAACAGGAAGTCACGCAGGCAGCAAATAAAATCTCTATCGATCATGGGATGGCTGGCATCCCAAGTCCGGCTGGCTCAGAGCTGTTCATCTTAAATAAACGTTCCTAATGATCCACTCGTACTTAATGCTGGAGCTGTGTCTTGTTAAAGTGCAACGGAACAGGATGGCTGAGCATGGGGCTGCTGCCGCTCTGTCATGGCCTCTTCCAGGGCTCCAGGGGGATAAGGTTCTCAGGTGGCCTCTCAGAATTTTGGAAGGAGCTGCATCTTGCAGCAATGCGGGTTCTCAGAGGGGTGACCAACCTTCCTGCCATATGACAACCAACATTCTTCCCAGACGGGTATGTGTGGCGAATGGGCATCTGTTTGCACACCACCCTCACAGAAAGGGAAACATCGGCAGCTTCAACATGATCACCACCACCACGATGCTGTCACCCGAGATTTACCAGCACGTGGGTCACCCCACCTGCAGCACACCATCTCTATCAATACCATCACCCCACTGTCGTCACTGTCCTCAGCTGTGATCACTAGGACCCCCTGGCTCACCGCCATCACCACACATCACTTTGAACACCCTCCACTAGCATCCTTATCCCTCCATCATTGCCACAGTTCTGGTCATTTTAAGTACCCTGATCATCATAAGAACATTTGTTTGGCTTCATCTCTGTGACTTGTTCAATATCTGCAACAGATATGGATTTTGCCACGGGGACATATAGATGATGAGACCCTCTAAGGCTAACATGAGAATGGGTGGATTCACATGTACACAGAGATCCACCCAAACAGAAGCATGAACATAGACATGCGATGCACACACAGAGAGCACTGGGGGAAGGGGAGTGGGGCTGGGGGGTAAGCAGGGGACAGGCCCACCAGAGCTCCACATTCTCCTTGGGGGGGATTAAAAATTACAATCCTTTGCCTCCCGTTGTCTCTGTTTTCAGCTTCAGCTGCATACAGATTCATATGGGGATCTTTTAAAATATACTGATGGCTACATCCCACTCCAGACCAGTTAAATCAATCTCTGGGTGTACAATGCAGGCATGGAATTAAAAGTCTGCAAAATTTCTTTGTATGTAAATTTTACATCAAAAGAGAAACAAAACTGTAAAATACAGTTGAACTCCATAGTTGTTAAAGTATTTAGGGAAAAGTGTACTAATGTCTGCAATTTACTTTGAAATGCACCAAAAATAAGAAGGATTGATGGAAAGAGATGTGATAAAGCAAGTCTTGTTAAGAGGTTAATGGTAGAATCTAGGTAGCAGATTGCTCACTGTAAAATCCCTCCAACTTTGCTGTATATTTGAAATTTTTCACAACAAAATATCGGGGGAAACATCCAACTGGTTTTACTGTGAAGCTAGGACTGAGAAGCACTGCATCTAAAGGGAAAATCCATAAGCAACTGAGTTTCTTTCCTCCATCCTCCATGTGTGGAAAAAATATAGCCCCTTTCTCATCAAACCAATCAGACTCTCGTCCAGTGATTCCTGACCCTTCTTGGGTCCCAGCACACATAGGCAAGTGTATTTGGACGGTGCACAGGGGGAAATGGAGGCGGCTGCTGGCAGGAGCAGGTGGCTGGGGAGACACCTGGCTGCCTGGGCCTTGCAGGGCTGCCCGGGCCTTGCAGGGCTGCCCTGAGTGCCCAGGGCTGGGCCCGGGACCCACTGCCATACCAGTTGGCCAGCTCTGCTCTGCTCACACGCCCCCGGGGCTCCCCTTTCTAAAGCCTCGGCTCAGCATGCTTAGCAAGGATTAAATCCTTTCCCAGGAAAACCAGACCAGTCTACTGCAGAACGTGTGTGTGTGCGTGTGTGTGTGTGTGTGGCGGACACTGCGGGCAGGGGCCAGGCCCCACGCCTCATCTGTATGCTCCCCCACAGCCGGCTCGCCCTGCCCTGCCGAGGGAGTGCCATGGCAACACCGTGTTCTCTAAACACGGGAGTTTGTGCTGCCATCGCAAAGCAGCACTAGGCAATTTAATTAAGGAGCTGGCAGCAGACAAACTTTATGAGTTAAAGGCATTTTATTAAATCCCATTGTATTATGCAGCTCAGTTCCCCCAGGAGCTGCAGAGCTGGGGGAGGACAGAGGAGAATTTGCTGGGGTTTCTTTTCTCTTCTTTGCTTTTTTCTGGCCTCCCTTCTGCTTCATGAGTGCATTCACTGAACACAGGGGGACCCCAACTGTGACTGCCCGCTCCCCCCAGCCTGAGCGTCTGGCATGAGACGCTGGCAGCAATCTGGGCGGCACGATCGCCAGCACTGACCCCGCACGTGTATTTCAGTTCACAGGCGCTCTCAGCGCGTTATCTCAGGGCCAGGCCTGCAACCCGAGCTTCAGTATCCACATGGCACCAAGCTCAGTGCTTCCCATGCAGGATCTCACTGAAGCCCCCCACACTCTTGGAGTAGGCACTGCTGACATTCCCATTCTATAGATAAGGAAAGTGAGGCTTACAGATGTTACGAAGCTTGCCCATGATCTTGTAAATAGCATATAGCAGAGAAGCAAGCCCAGACAGGCTAACTGCAGAGGCCAAGGTTCACAGCAGTGCTCCCAGTGACCTCTTAAGGCTGGTGATTTTTTTCCTGTCTCAGTCTTCGGAATGAGTGCCACTCCAGGCGTCCAGCTAGGAAAATAATTCTAGGGTGAAGCTGGGGTGGGACTAGGGATTCTCCAAGGACCCTAACCTCCTAACCCACCACACCTAGAATGTGTGAATGTGCCTCAGGAAAGGTCACACCAGGTACTGAGTCTTGCAGCCTTCAGGGGGTCCAGCCTGTCTTCCCGGCCACCTCAGGCACAGCATCTGGCTGGGACCTGAAGCCAAGTCCAACTCCTCTAAGGACCAGAGGTCAGGAAACCAGATGAAAGACCACAGGACGCTGCGGCTAGATGCGGGGAAGAACTTCCTTCGTGAGACAGATTGAAATAAAAAAGGAATGACTTTCCAAGAAACTGCGTTTCAACTCATCTGCCCCAAGTGGGAGCCCGCCCAGGCTCCTGCCCCGGGCTGGGGAAGGGTGTTTGGGGCCCACGTGCCTGCCAAGAACCTCACCCTCAGGCCGCCCTCCCCGGGCAGCCCCCTCAGCTCCTCACTTGTGGGAGTCCCTCCTGTGTGAGCAAGGCTGGGAGAATCCAGCTCAGCCCCGGCGGCTCTGGGGAGGCCCGACGTCCCCTGGGATCCAGTCGGCTCCTGGGCACCAGGGTCTTCCTCCTCAGCCTCCTCAGGTGCCCAGAGCTGTGCCAGGAAGGGGCGAAACGCCTTTCACTCTGCAAACACTCACCGAGCTCCACCTGGTGCCTGCGCTTCAGACCTGTAGACAGTCCTCTCGGGCTCAGTTTCCTCAATCCTGAACTAGGGGCAACGGCACACACCTTGTCCAGCTAAGACCGGTGCAAAACAATTAGCTAATTTCATTAAGGGCTTTTTCTCTGCCAGGGACTTGCCACTCATCACTCTTTTAATCCTTAGATGAGGGAACTGAGGCTAAAAGAAGTTAAGCCTCCTGCCCAAGCTCATATGACCAGGAAGGGGCAAGAACGAGTGTTCTTAACAGCCCCACTTTATATAAACTTATACATATGTATGTGTGTATATATGTACGTACATGTACATATAATTATTGCATAATTACATACAAACAGCTTTGAGATATAATTCATGTACCATAAATTCACAATCACATTATATTTGAAAAGTAAATTTAATAGCTGGATTTGCCACCAAGCTTAAGGATGTTTTATTATTACCTGACAGGAAGCTCCTCCTGGAAGGTGCTTTCAGGAGTCTCAGCAAATGGAGCCAGAGGAGTCTGGCCACAGGGCTCCTCAAGAGCTGGTTGTGGGGCCTGTGTCTTCCCTCAGCCTCCGCCTCTTTTCTTAACCCTCCCCTCTTAACGCTTCTTCTTGCCCCTCCCCCACTTTGCCCTTCATCCATCACCATCCTCTCCCTGCCCAGACCAGGCCCCGATGCTTCCATCTGTCTCTGGGGTCTCCTCTACCCATCCCTACTCCCTCGCTGCCACCTGGCAGAGTCTGAGCCACAGCTGCCGGTGCTGTCCAGGTGACCCCTTTGAGAAGTCCCCAGAGGAGTGGCCATGTGTGCGGGCAGGCCACGGAGGACAGCGCTGGCAGCAGTGGGAGGCCAAGGGGCCAACACGATGGATGCCCAGGTCCACACTGTCACCATGTAAATCTCCCGGGAAACAGCAGCATCCTCATCCCAGCTCCTCCACTTACCAGTGATGGGACAATCTCACCTGGCGCCAGGTGCTTCTCACTTGTAAAATGGGGATAAGAATATCTGCTTGAATTTCAGTAGGTAAAATTCATTGAATGCGTACTCTGTACCGGGCCTTTCACAAAGCTTATTTCTTATCTAACCGAGATAACAGCCCTCTGAGAGTGGTAGTCGTGTTTACTGAAGGGGAAATGGAGGCTCAGAGGGGTTAAGCAACTCGCCCAGGTCCCAGAGCTAGTACACGTAGGAGCACCATGCAGGTCCAGCACACGTGAGGCTGAGCCCTCACTCTGCACCACACCAACTGCCAGGCTGGGAGGGAGCCTGTGGGTGGCCATGTGCAGAAGTGCTTATCAACAGAAATCTCCAGAACAACAAAAGCAGCGGTCTTCCCCCCAACTCTCACATGGCTCTGCTATAGCCTGGCCAGTTTTCTTCCACTGAGATAAGAACAAGTGCTCCAGGGGCTAAGTACCCTCCCTCTGCTGGAGCAGCTTGGGCTGCACATGTGTGCATGTGCGTGTGTGTGTGTGGGGGGGGGGGGGCGGGGAGAGGTGCAAGTGCCTGGCCAGGTGCACCAGCGAGGAGGGGAGCACATCTGGAGGCTGTATTTTGCCGCCGCGGGCTCTCCTGGGCTCACAGCCTGGGTGGTGCCAGCTCATTTTCAGTCATTTTCCCAGGGAGTTAACAGGGGAATATTCTCCTCTCTAATAATGACAAAAATAATAATAATTAACACAGCTGTAGCATGTATTTCTCCAGCATCTCTCTCCCCAGATCTCAAAACTCTGGGCAAATAGCAAATCTGCCGGCTTTCTAGCCATACCCCAGAGCCCAGGAAGCCTTAGGTATTGCCAGATTTTCTGTCTCCTCCAGCTGGGTGGCAAGTTAGGTGCAACAGGAGACTTGCCCCAGAAACTGCCCTTTGAGTGCCGCTAGCAGAGCTGGGAAATGACCCCAGGCGCTCTGCCTCCCTACCTTCTCACTCCATCACACTCTGTGATCATCCTATGCCCAGGAGTAGGAGAGCAGGTAAGAAGGGAGCGAGGTGTCAGCTGTCTTTGTCCAACCCTAAAAAGCTCCTCCATCTCTGGGCTCCCCCACACAGTGGGCACTGCCTTAGGGAGGACGGCCCCCTCATTCTCCAGCCAATGGAAGCACCTCTGGCAGGTCTGGTCCCTGCAGAGGATGGCTGATGGCTTTTTCTGGTCCCAGCCAGGAGTCATTATGCACCAAATGTCTAGTTTAAACAAGTGATTAGGCAGCTCTGTTAAGAGCACACGTGCTTTCCACCAGGGAGAGACAGGAACTTCCAGAGGTGGCCGAGGGGGAGAAGGAGGAGGACCTCAGGGCCTTGCAGCAGTGGACTTTCTCCTCTAAAGCATTTTCCAGTGAATTCAGTGCAAGGAGGAGCTCCCAGTGTTCCAGGAGCCAGCATTCCGACAGATTTTTAGACACAGAGCCCACTCCTGGCCGTCCAGGCAGCCCACCCCTGGATGATCATGTCTCTCACGCCCTGACATGAAGGACTTTAAGCAATTTAAATACAGAGAAGCCAAAGCTCCCATGTGGCCTGTGGGCTTCAACCTCTCCAAAGATACTCTTGAAAAGCAATTACTGGATCTGAGTTACATTTCCTTTGTTTCCTCCAGGAGCTGCAGGACGAGGAAAGGGTCAGAAGGGTAAACACAGTTAGCAACTGTGTTTACCATAAACATATTCCCCCAGCATCTCCAGAGAGAAAGCCTACTTAATCTCTTGAGTCCACAGATGGACTGAAGAGCCTGGAAAATACCTCAAATTGTGTGTGTGTGCGTGCATGTGTGAGTGTGAGCATACGGGTGTGTTTTTCTGGAGAGAAGGTCCTTAGCTTGCGTCAGATCTTCAGTGGGATCTATGACCCCAAATGCTAAGGAGCACTGCGCCATTCCTTGGTCAGTTCTAAAGATGATGGGTTGGCCCCTTTCCATAAGGGTCTCTTCATCTTTCAGAAACCAGCAGTGGATTTTGAGACCTGGGTCCCACCTGCTTGAAGAGAGGGGCTAGGATGAGTTTGGGGACACAGCTGAAGCAGAACTATGACAGGGAGTCTTTTGCCAGGTGGAGCTGTGGCCGCCTCTAACCTAGCTGCAGTGATGAAGTGCCTTCCTCGTCACCTCATTTTTCCCACTGTGACAAGTTCCATATCTGCTGTTCTCTGTCACCCCAGTGACAGCCTTCTAATGATGAAGGCAGCATCAATGTCATATACATCCCTCCAGAACCCCAGGGGCTAGAAGGAGATCTGGTTCAGGAAGCTGGGAAACAAATGCTCTACACAGCAGAGTGGAGAGAACAAAGCCTTTAGAATAGGCAAGACTTGAATTCAAATCCTACTTCTGCTTCTAACTAGCTGTGTGACCTTGAACAAAGTACTTAACCTCTCGGAGTGTCCGTTCCTGTATCTGTAAAATGGGAATAACACCTCACAGGGTTATTTCGAGGATTCAGTGAGGTAACACTGACAAAGAATCTGGCATAGTGCTGGCACAAAGCAGGAGCTCAATAAATGAGTTCTTTTTCCCGGCAGGCATGGGTAGGGACATGCGCACCTACACCCTCCTGCTGCACTACTGAAATAGAGAAAAGGGGCGCCAGGGGAGAATGGCTTCTTGGTAACATGTGAGTGGCAGTCAGAAGCCACTTCTGCCCACACTGACCTGAATCTCCCAATCCTTCAGGGGTCGCTGGGGGCCCCTTCTCCTCCGTTCAGTGTTCCTTCCTGACATCGCCTGGAATTGCCATCTGGGCTTTCCATCTGTATTGGGCAGTCTCTCCTCTCCATCTCTCCTTGTGATGAGGGAGCCCACTGGCTCTCCTTGACCAAAGGGCAGACCCCTTGGCCACTCTAGCAGCAGCTCCACCCCCCATCCATCCCCACCCACCTCTCCAGGGCCTCCCCTCCTCTTCTCTTTTCCTGAGCTGTATAGGAACTGTCTGTTCTCTTTTGTGCTTGCAGGCCTTTGAACTTGTTCTGGAATGTCCTTCCATTCTCTGCTTGGGGAGCTCTTAATTATCCTCCAGTGCCGGCTTAATCATCACCTCCTTTGTTGCAATCCCTCCTCTTGCTCCCCCAGCACCTCCCCTCGTTTAGCAGGAGCCATGGAGCGGCTGCCTCCCTAGCCCGAGTTTCTCCAGGGCAGGGGCTGGGCCTGCTCCACCCTGGCTTCCCCTGTGCCTCACACAGGGGCTGGCCCGTGGTCAGTGCTCAACAAACGCCAGCTGGGGTAAAAGAACAAACGGTGTGATTGCCCATGGCTCGCAGCGAGGTTGCCCTTAACAGGAGGCTTCCTGTAAAGGGGGCAGGCCTACCCCTGTGTCGAGACTAGATGAGCACCAGGTGATAATTAGAAGGCTGACGTGCTCATCCCATTTGGATTCTGTACTTGTCTATTTCAAGCCACAGGGCCAGGGCAGAGGGCTTCTGCCAGTCACCCCAGAACCTTCTCTACCTTGCACCTGCACCAGGAAGGAGGAGGACGGGAAGGGGAGAAGGAGGAGAATTAACCATTGTGAGCACTGGCAACGTTAGGGCGAGCTCTGTGAGGCTGTGTCCCCGACTCATGTCACAGGTGAGGACACCGAGGCTCAGAGGTGACACTGGCCCTGAGCCAGGCAAGAAGCTGCAAAGAGCTGAAACCGGAGCCAGGTTTGTCCAGCTCTAGAGTGGGAGCTCTTCTCTTCACAAGATGCTGTCTTCTGCACAAATCGTAACACAGCACCCAGAGGGAAGAGGAATGGGGAAAGGCTCCCAGTGAAAGACTGTGTGTACATGTGCACGTGTGTGTGGTATCTCTCCTTCACCAACGACAAAGACAGAAGGGATGGAGGAAGGTCTGGACAGCCTTTCCTCCCATGTGTCTGGATGCGGGTCAGAGGATTCCACACTGGGATTCAGGTTCACAAGACAAGCCTCTGAGCAGACGTCCCTGTCTGCAGGTACCGGTGGAGAACCGCTCACAGGGATGAACGACCCAGGGGCCTTCAGCCCACCCTGCTTCTATCCCGCCATGTTTGGTTACTTGCACTCCTTGGCCAAAGTCTCAACCCCAAAAGGGTGGGGGAGGAAGTGCGGGAAGGGGGACGAAGCCCTCCACCGTGAGAAAAGAGGGGACTCCAAACACAAGGACGCAATGAGGGGAAGGAGCCGGGGACAAGCTGCTTGGACCAAACTAGCCCATCTCAGAGACTTAAGTACCTTTATTTTTGATCAGAAAAATGTGATCTGGAAAATCTTGGGATTTCTAGGCTTTCTGGGGATTTTTTTCTGTTTCTGTTTTTGTTTTTGCATGTGTGTTATTGTTTTTCTTAAATTTTTAGTGCTCTTCAAAGATCTACTCTTGTTTCCGTTGAAACTGAGAGGAAAATCAAGATGGTAAGCGCCCGGGCTAGTGCGCAGCTGGGGAGCAGCACCGTCCCCTCGGGACTCTGCAGGCACTGGCGGAGGGCAGGAAGGAGAGAGGTGGCAAGGAGGGAGGACCAGCAGTCACACCCAGCAGGGAACAGTGGCTGTGAAGAAAGCCCTCTTTCCTTGCACACGGGACCTGTTTCAGGTCCAGGTGAGCTTCACGGGCAATCCCAGCACCTGGACTCAGAGCCGGGGCCCTGCAGCAGCCGAGCAGCTTTTACAGCTCCTGTACGGGTGCCAGGCGGGCGGCTGGCTTGCCTCCTGCTGGGGTGGGAGAGGAGGTGCCAGGGAGCCTGTGGTGACCGCAAGATTCTGACTCCAGTTAGAAAAGGAGCCAGAAGGCAAAAAAGAGTCTGGAAAGTTATGGGGAAAAGAAGGCCTTGAGGAGCCTGGTGTGGCAGGGTTAATAGTTTCTTTCCTTCAAGGGAGATTTCATGCCCTGTTGAATAAATAAAATACTACGCAACTGCAAAAAAGCCGTTCCACAGTGTATTAGATACCACCACATGGTTCCTCGTCTGTCAGTTGCCATCACGGTGACTGATGACTTATCAAAAGCCACACTAACATTTCCAAATGAGATGTTTTGATAGAGGTGCCATTCAACAGGGCCAGAAAAGCCAGATAGAGCCTGAATGTAAATGAAGAACATTTGTCACCTTTGTCTCACCTGTTTAAAGTTTTCTTGTCTCACAACAAGCCCTCGGGGAGAGAGCTAAGGAGAGAGAGGGAGTGAGAGAGGTGCACTGGAAGATGGGCAGGTGAGAGGGAAGAAGAGCATGATCCTTAAAGAGCCCAAAGGAAGAGGAGGACCGCGCCGCAACAGCAGGAAGTCAGGGGCGGCAGAGGCCAGGGAGATGGCTCTGATTTCTATGCCGAGTCACTCTGTGACTCAGCAGAAAGGAGCGGCGGCAGCAACAACACAGGCCTGCACTGTCCCACCTGGCAGCCCTGTATGTGGCCGGTCCAAACTGAGAAGTGCTGTACACATAAATGTATGCCAGCCTGTACAGATTTAACGTGCAAAAAGAATGCATAATATCTCACCAATAAATTTGTTTTGTGCATCATTTTGAAATGATAATTTGGGGTGATATATTGGGTTAAATAGCGTTATTAACTTCACCTGTTTCTTTTTACTTTTTTAATGTGGCTACTCCATATATTAAAATGTGGATTGCGTTATATTTCTATTGAACAGCACCGCATAGACTGTGGATCAGATGATGTAGGTTCAAATCCCACCTCCACCACTCACTCAAGGCTCCCCCTTCCATCCTGGGAGCCAGGACTGAATGCTCTCTCAGCCTCATCACTAATTAGCTGCATGCTTAACTTTTCCACTGGCTCTCTGTGAGCATCTGGGAAACTGTCACCCCTCGGCATCTTGGTTTTCTCACGTGTAAAATGAAGGGATTAGGGCAGATGACTTCTGAGAGCTCCCCAAAGCTCTGTGACCCACAGTATGAATTACCCAACCTCGGTGCACCTGTCTTCTCACCTGAGTCTTTGTGAGGGGCAAGCAACAGTAGCGGGCCAAAGGGAGGAGGTGCAATAGTGATGCTCCTGACCTCCTAGGGTGACCTGATGTGCTTGCACCTTATGGCAGACACCACTTCCCTCTGGGCTCTGCTGAAGCCCCCACGCCACCGGTGTGTGAAGTCCGGGGCTGCGACCAGCCGAGAGAGCCCAAGTGAGGAATTCAAAGTCCTTTGCTCGTAAAGTGTGTCTAAAGAAGGTGGGGGAGGTCTTAAAATCTTTCCCCAGGAGCATCACAGCATGGCCTAATCCTTGGGGAAGTAAATATCCTTCCTACAGAGTTGGTCCGGGCTCCCAGCTGCTGCTCACAACCAGCCCCTCTCCTCTCCTGAGGCTCCAACCTCCCCAGGCCAGTGCAGGGGTAGGGATGAAGATCAGGATTACCAGAGGGACCAAGGCAGGAAGAGGGTGCTGACAGCCACCTGAAGACCTAGGCTTAGCCAGTGCTCCAGGCCTCTGACCAAGTCCGGCTAGGGGCAGATGGTTTCTCTCTCTGACCCTGAACGCCAAGGTCTTGAACAGCAGGGGACAGAGCTCTTCTTGCCACATCCAGATCAAGCAGCCTTTCACAGACGGTGGTCCATGGGTCCCTTAAACCAGAATTAGGTTCAGAACAACCATCCAGGGTGCTTATTAATCCTGCAGATTCCTGGAATCCACCCAGACTTCTGGAATCAGATTCTCTGGAGGTGAGACCCAGGAACCTGCAGGCTTAACACACTCTGGAGGTGGTCTTTGGTAAGCACTGACGGGGATCCCAGGGAGGGTCAGTGTGATGACTTCTGGGCAGGGGAGAAGCCTCCCTACCCCTAGCCCAGAGTGGGCTGCATTTCTGTCCACCCCATGAACAGTGAGCGGGAGATGTTTGAGCAGAAAGTGAAGGACCAGGTATGCATCGTGAGAGGAAGGGAAGGCTAGGGTCCCTGCACCCCTCTTCTCGCATCCACGCTGCCCTGTATGTCAAAGACAGTTCCCAGGCACCGGGGGAAGTGGGTCACGCTGCAGCAGCGGCTGTGGTAGGAATGTCCTGCGATAAGGAGCCAGTGACACTGGAGCATCCGGTTTCTCTTCTTTAGTGACAAGAGACAGGCCTATGGTGAAGAGCTCTAAGTGATCTCCAAGGGGAAGGGGTCCTGAGGCTGTGGACCCAACCTTCCCATGCCTTTCCCTCAGATCAGGCTGAGGAGGGAGATCTGGCAGCTGGTGGAGGCAGACACGGGAGGGGGGAGGAAGAGGAGGAACTCAGGCAGGTGGCCCAGCGAAAGCCAAGAGGAGAGCGAGGAAACAACACAGGGCTGGGGCTGGGTGTGGGGGACAGACAATGGGGAAAATGCAAAGAGAATGCTGGAGAGGGGCGGCCCGGTGTCTCCCTCAGGGGCGGTGACAGAGGGGCCTGGGTGGAACCCACATGGAGCCGTGGCCTCTCCCAAGGCCGCCCTCCCTGGGGGATAAATCTCAGCGGCTGACCCACCTGTCACAGTGGAAGCCTGGGAGAGGCCACGACCAGGCGCCCGGGAGCTGAGGCTCCACGAGGAAATCCCTGCCCCTCCTGATCCCCAGTTCCACATGCTTTCCACCTCCCCACGAGCCTCCAGTGGGCGCTCCACCGAACTGAAGGATGACACTCGGATGCGGGGGCACCCACCAGGGCACACCAGACCCCCTCGTGTGGCACCGCAGGCTTTGTTCCAGGGGTCACGGAAGGCACCCCGTGCCTGCCTGCCGACGCGCAAACCTCCACCTGCAGGCCTCGTACCATCCGTCCTGCTTTACCTGTGAGGAGCGGGAGGCTCATGGACTCAGGCTGCTGGCTGGCGGTGGCTGCCCCGACCCAGGCTGCCCTTCACCAGACCCAGAGCCTTCCGCCAGCCCTGCTGCCTCCGCCAGCGTGGAGTAGGGGGAGCTCCTGCCAGAGCAACCAAAGGTGGCGGTGGAGGCACCAGAGCCCAAGGCCCTGGCTTTAGGAAGAAGGATTTGAGAGAGAGCCCGCGGCAAAGCCAGGGTGAGGACTCCAAGTTCCTGATTCCAAACGAACGCCTCAGGCAGCAGCAACTCTATGACGCAGGTGAGCTCAGGGTCGCTCCACGGCCGAGGCGGGGGGCCAGGAGCCAGTGTCTGTTCCCTCACCTGCTGCCGCACAGGATTAGGGTCGGGTCTCAGTGAAGAGCGATCTACTGGAGACCCACGAGGCCGTGAGGTCCTTGAGGACAGGGATGGGTCTTGCTTGTCTTTGCAGCCCAGCACCTAGCGTGGTTGCCAGCACACAGCAGCAGTGATGGCTGCATGAGTGGATGAATGTGTGGATGAATGAATGAAACCAGCCTAATGGGACGTGCCTGGTGGCGCAGTGGTTAGCAACCCGCCTGCCAATGCAGGGCACACGGGATCAAGCCCCGGTCCAGGAAGATCCCACATGCCGCGGAGCAACTGGGCCCGTGCGCCACAGCTGTTGAGCCTGTGCTCCACAGCCCGCAAGCCACAACTACTTAGACCGCGCACCACAACTGGAGAAAGCCTGCGTACAGCAACGGAGACCCAACACAGCCAAAAAACCCCCCAAAACAAAAAAACAAAACCAGTCTAATGTGTGAGGCTAAGCGGAGGGAGGGGCTTGGCAGACTCTGGACTGTGCATGCACCTCATTTCCTGCATGTGGGAGGATGCCAGGCATTGTGCTGGGGGCAAGCTATGCGCAAGAGAGCAAAGAAGCACCCAAGGAGAGGAGAGTAAACAGTAAGGAGCATGATGGGCTGCGTGTTCCTCCTGAGGCCAGACCCCTGTGTGGCCGTGACCAGGTCCCTTTCTTCTCTAGGCCTTAGTTTGCTTAGTAGAAGCAGGGTTGAACTAAATGATGCAGAGTCACTCATGCCGAGCCCATGACTAGCAGGTGGGGGGCACTGGATCCGCTCCCAGCTGCAGAGAATCACAGCTTCCCCACAGGGCAGCGCTGAGCGGGTGGGGAAGAGCAAGGCCAGGCAGAGGCGCCCTGGCCCAAGGGAGGCAGCTGCTCCTGGAAGCTGGCTCCCCTGGGACTGTGCAGCCAGAGGTAACTGGCTGTGACAGAGGAGTGAGCCAGTAGTCTATTCCATTCAATAAAACTTTGATTGCCTAGGAGCCTTGTAAACAGGCAGCTCCCCTGTGGGCCCAACACACTCTCTCTTCCTTTCTCCCTCCTGCCAGCACCTGCTCAGCCCAACCTCGGCCTGCACCAGCCCCCAAATGTCCCTTAGTCTCTGGTGCAAGGTAGGTAGCCAAGGGTTAAATGCCCGCTGGCAGGTGAGGGCCCAGGGCCACGGGAGGGGGAGGGAGCCGGAATCACTTAGCCCTCATTAGTCCAAATTAAAATCAGGAGGGAGATGACAATTACAATTTGCAGTGGGCTAATTGTTTTCCCTCCGAAGCCAATCGTTTTGCAGATCGGGGAAATTAATTGTTTGAAGTCCCAGGTGGATTGGCTGTGAACCCAGCTGAGGCAAGCAGTGCCTGCCTCCTCCTGGCCCTCCACCTCTTCACCACCCCTCAGGGCAGCCACCTACCCTCAGGCTTCTGCCCTTTGGGATCCTAAAGGCAGGGACAGACTGAGGGTCTGGAGGTCCTGGGTAGCAGGAAAGGGGAACACTGGCAGAGAGGCTGGGCTGGGGAGGCAGCTGTGCAGAAGGTGCAGCGGGTCAGAAGCCAGCAGTGCTAGGGGCTTCCAGCCCAGCTGCCAGGAGGGGGCACTGTAGCCGCAGGTGTCTCCCTGCCTAACCTGCCATCTGCCTGCTGAGGGGTGGGCTCTAAGAAGCCTCTTTGGATTTGCCAGAAGTTGCCTTTTCCACGGAGCATCCAATAGTCACTATAACATTCACTCAACAAACACAAACAGCCTACTGTGTGCCAAGCACTAAAAAGGGCTAGGGCCACTGCAATGAACAACACTGATGCCACCCCCTCTCTTGTGGAGCTTAAATGGGGAGGAGAGGGACAGACAATAAATGGAGAATAAATATGTAAATAAAACACCCGATAGTGACAAGGGTTCTGAAGGAACAGGGTAAGCAGAATGGTCCTCTAATGACCTTCACACACTAATCCCTGGAATCAGCTGAATCTGTTGAATCTGTTACCTCACAGAGCAAAAGGGACAATGCAGATGTAACTGAGGTTGTGGACTTTAAGGGGGAGTGTCCCGGATGATCTGGGTGGGGCACATCTAATCACCCAAGTCCTTAAACGCAGAGAACTTTGTCCAGCTGGAAGCAGAGAGGGAGTCCAAGCATGCAAGGATTTGGCGTCCTGTTGCTGGTTCTGAGATGTAGGGGCTACACGCAGGAACTGAAGAGAGGCCTCCAGGCCAGCAAGGAAGCAGGGACCTCAGTCCTACAACCGCAAGAACTGGTGTCCACCTGTCACCTGCATGAGCTCAGAAGTGGATTCTCCTAGAGCCTCCAGATGAAGCATCCAGCCCGGATGACACCTTGAATTTGGCCTTATGAAACCTGGAGCAGAAAAACCAGGAGAGCCAGCCCAGATGGACTTCTGACCTACAGAGCCGAGACAACAAATGTGTGTTGTTTTAAGCTGCTAAATTTGTGGTGATTTATTATAGCAGCAATAGAAAATAAATTCAGGAACGAAACAGAGTGATAGGAATAGTGACTTGGTGCTACTGTACCCTGCGTGGCTGGGAAGACCTCTCTGAGGAGGGACCTGTGGACTGAGACCTGAATGAGGAGGAAGAGGCAGAATACAAGGACCAATTTATCCCCATTTCCCAGCTTTAACTCTAAAGTACTGAATCTCAAAAAACTCTCAGTACCGAGCAAACCAAATGGTCACTGTAAGGCAGACAGGACAGCAGGGCAAAGGCTGAGGTGAGTTGCCACTAAAAGCATCTTGGGGGAAGTGCTGTCAAATACAGGAGCAGGTGACGGAGCCGTGGGGACTCTCGCTCAGAATGGGGACTGAGCAGTTCTAACTAAGGTGTGGGCCTGCCCAGAGGTGGGGAATTGGCTCCTTCCAAAACCCTCTCCTCCCAGCTGCAGGGCTTAATTACCACTGCCTTTTTGATCCTGGGCTACTTCCTCTCTCCGCTGCTCTGCCTCCTTCCCCAGGTGGCCTCTGCCAGTGCCCAGGTGTCTCCTTGGTGCCAGGTGCCTGCTGCTGCTTTCCCCAGCGGGATGCTGGCGCAGCGCCAGCGGCTCACCGCAGGGGGAGTTATTTGAGACGTCTTTAATTAGTGAGACAATAGGAGGCTGGGAAGAAGGGAAGACAGAGGCCATGGATGGCTTCGTGGCCCTGTCAAAACGTGCCTGGGAGCCTGAAGAAAGCCTGAGAAGTAGAGGGAAAGGGAAAAGCAGAGATGGGTGGGGGGGCTCCTCACACCCTCCACCTCCCCCCATGTCAGCCCCGCCTTTACACAAACCCATGCCCTCCCAGTGCAGCAGGTCACCTCCACACACTGGAGGCATGCAAGCAGCAGCTGTTGGCCTAAGCTAGGAGCCAGAGTTGTGTAGTGGGAGAGCAAAGAAGGACCCCAGCTAAAATGTTGGCTCTTTGTCTTGTTAGCTGTGTGATGTCTGGCAAGTTAATTGTTCTGGGTCTCAGGTTTCTCTCCTGTACAATTAGAGTAATAATACTTACTTTGCAGGATGGCTGTTGTAAAGATTAGAGATGTCAAAAAGTGCCCCACATGGAGTAGGTACTGGATAAATAGTACCTATTTCAATTATGAGCACTGAACCTCCCATCCTGAATACCAGTCCCCTGAATCCAACATTTCTCAAAGCAGAGTGCACCCAAGAATCAGCTGGAGTGCTCGTTCACATGCAAATATCCATCCCACTCCTCTGGTCCCTGATTCTGCAGGTCCAGGGGTGGAGCCCAGAAACCTACAGATTGAACTCACTTCCAAGCAGGCGAATCTGATGTAGGTGGCTGGGTCCACACTTGCTGTCCCCAGCCAGTGTCTGCCTCCTGGGGGAGAGAGGTGGCCCCAAACTGTCCAGCACCATATCCATTTCAGAAGCTGCTTCCACAGATGCAAAGAGCTGGCTGGGAGGTGGAGCCTTCCCCCCACCCTCTACCCTCACATGGGGGTGTGTGCCTTAGGCAGCCTCCACACCTGAGCAAGGTGAGTTGGTCCTCTGCCTCCTGGGATGTATGTTGTAAGAGCCTCAGATGGTCAGAGCTCACCTCAGCCACCTCATTTTGATTCCTTGCTTTTCAATGGAAGAAACTGAGTCCTAGAGCAGGAAAGGTCTTGTGCAAGGGCACTCACTGGAACTCAGCTTCTGAATCTAATCTGCAAGATAAAAGTCCTTGGCTACTCTTCATTGCAGTGTGCGGGCTTCTCATCGTGGTGGCTTCTCTTGTTGCGGAGCACGGGCTCTAGGCATGAGGGCTTCAGTAGTTGTGGTGGGTGGGCTCAATAGTTGTGGCTCGAGGGCTCTAGAGTGCAGGCTCAGTAGTTGCGGCACGTGGGCTTAGTTGCTCTGCAGCACGTGGGATCGTTCCAGACCAGGGCTCGAACCCGTGTCCCCTGCATTGGCAGGTGGATTCTTAACCACTGAGCAACCAGGGAAGCTCTCCTACCTCCCAATTCTAACTAACTGCTATTAACATTTTGGTGCATGTCCTTTCAGGCTTCTTCCTATGGTAGTAAATATTCTTACTGTTTGTCCCTCTGCCTGGGTTTTATGTCATCTTTCTCATTTTGGTGGAGCACACCATCAGGTTACTTTTGAAAAAGATGTGTTTCCTGAAAATTTGCATGTATGAAAATGCCTCAATTTAATCTCCATAATTAATCGATAGATTGCCTGAAAATATAATTTCAAATCAAAAAAACCTTCCCTCATATGTTTGGAGGAATTTTTCCATTATCTACTTGCTGCCAGGGTTCTACTGAGAAGTCTGCTGTTATCCTAAAGCCTGTCTTTTTCTTTCAGATACTTGTAGAATCTTCACATTATCCCCAACATTTTGAAATTTTAAAATGTGTCTTTGTGAGGGACTTTTGCCATTAATTGTGATGGGCACCTAATGGGTCTTTGCGATCTGGACAGTATGTAATCATTTTCATTTCAGGAAATGGAATATATTTTAAATTTCTAAGAGTTCATTCTTGTTCTCTACATTTTCACTGTCTGCGAATCACCCAAATGTTCAAGTGATAAATGGATAAATAAAATGTGAAATATCCATACATGCAATATTATCCAGCCATAAAAAGGGATGAAGTACTGATAACGCTGCAACATGGGTGAATCTTGAAGACATTATGCTAAATGATGGATGCCAAATGATGAAGACACAAGGGCCACATATTGTAGGATTCCACTTAGGAAATGTCCAGAATAGGTAAATGTATAGAGGCAGAGAATAGATTAGTGGTTGCCATGGGCTGTGGAGAAAGAATGAAGAGTGACTGGTTATGGGTAAGGGGTTTCTTTTTGGGATGTTGAGAACATTCTAGAATTCCATAGTGATGATGGTTGCACAACCTTGTGAATATACTAAAACCCACTAAATTGTTCATTTTTAAAGAGTGAATTTTATGGTATGTGAGTTATATCTCCATTTTTTTGCTTTTCTGACTACACTGTGCAGCTTGCCGGATCTTAATTCCCTGATCAGGAATTGAACCTGCACCCCAGCAGTGAACGCGCTGAGTCCTAACCACTGGACTGCCAGGGAATTCCCGATATCTCAATTTTTTTAAAAGGTCCTTTGTTCTGTGGGGATAAAATCTTCTCTTATTTCTCTGAGGATATCAATTGTGATGGTGGTGGTGTTTACATCTGCTTTTGCTCCCTGCATATATTTACTCTCTTCAATTTGTTTTCTGTTTATTTCAACTAATGCTTTTTTATATTGGACGCCTTCCTTAAAAATCTAGTGGTGCTTGGCTGATGGCTCGTATTTATGAGTGAGGCATTTAGAAGGTGACTGGAAGTTCTGTGGGCACGTGTGGGTCTTGCCATGGGAGGCTGCAGTGGAGTCCCCCAAATGTCCCTATTCGCCCAGCCATCAGAATTCCTAGAGCCAACAGGAGGAAAAGGGCAAGGGGCTTGCAAACATTCGGCAAATCCTCATTTTTCAACATACTGCCTCATCTCCACTCATACTTTGTATCCATGTTCCCAAGCCAGCGTTTCTTGGGTTCAGTCCCTCTGGAGAATAAAGTTCTCTCCAGGATGCTTCTAGGGTAAAGCAGGGATAGTTCAGTGGTGAAAAGGGGAGAGGAATCAGTCTCCTATTTTTGGCCCTACTCCATACCCTATCCTCAGATGTCACTGATTTCTGAGCCTATGTATGGTTCAATGGCAGGAGTCTGTCCATTTCTCATCGGCTTCACTGGGGATCTCTAGATTTTACTTTCTCTATCAAGCCAAGTTAGTTAGCTTCTCAACTTCCAAAGCTGCACAGACTTCACTGATTCACTCTGGTCTCTTCTCCCTTGCCCTTGTGGGCTTGCACCTCTTCTCCTTTACTCTTGTTTATGTGTGGCAGCAGAGAGAGACAGTGTGTTCAGTCTACCACGTTCAATCGCAGCCCCTCTTTGCTTTCTGTCATTTGAAAAGCAGCAAAAGCAGCAGACACTTGGCATTCCCAAGTTTATCGCAAAGTGGTTTCCACTGCAACAACCAACCCTGATCTGACACGAAATAGTGCACAGTGCTGACTTGCAGGCTGTGAGTTGATTCAGGGAAATCTCCTGGCAAGCTGAGAGTTAGATGACTTGGTCCTCACTAGCCATCCTCATTACATTTTTCAGCCATACTTTACTACATGTTATGGGGGAAATTATAGAGTAGTCTCTAATCCACGGATTCACAACGGGCTATGATGTCTCCCTTGAGAATGTCAAGGGTCTAGTGTATCTCTGTCACTATGGAAACTAGTTCCCTGGTGACAGTCAGGCTTAGAGACATCCACAGTGGTGGGATGCACACGGATTCTGGCTCTGGTAACAGACAGAGAGAAGTCCCTGTCTGTTGTGAGTTGGCCACACTCACCCTAATGACCAGCTACACCCTTCAAGATGTCTCCTGGGTCTCCTCTCTTCCTGAGCACCTAGCATGGGGCCTGGCTTGAAGCGCTTCAGCTCAGAGAATGAGGTAGAGGGTGAGCCTGTCTGACCCACCAAGATCTGGAATCATTCAAATACTCCTGGAACTGCTCCCAACTCCAGCCCCCCAGGACTTCTGCTTCAGGCTCACCCAAGTGAGGGAGAATTGGCCCAGAGTTCTTTCAGTGGCCAACAGTTCTCAACTTTCAGAGTGAGGAAGAAGGAAGGAGAGGGATAGTTTTAAAAAGTCACTTGTCTTTGGCTTTGAACTACCCCCCTCCCCAGCACATTTACTATGCAAAGGAATTAACACAGTGAAGTGCTTAGAATAGCCTGGCTCCTGATTAGTGCTTTATAAGTGTTTGCTATTATTACCATTACTACAAAAGTTGTATTTAGCTTGCATCCACATGAAAAGAAATTTGCATTTCCTGCCTCTCTGCAACTCCTTCAGCTCAGAAAATGAGTACGACAGAGACCCAGGGACTGAGAACTCCTGGGTCTTTGACTCCTCTTCACATAAGAGCAAGTAAACCATCATCCAAATATTCTGCTTCTTAGTTCTCCCCATAAACTAGATTGGTGAGCTCACTCCCTGTCAGTCCTACTCCTTGACACTTTACCAAGAACCAATTAATTGATGTTTGTAAAGCCATTTGTGAATGCTCCCTTTCCAGGTTGTCCTCACAGCTGCCCCTTCCTGGTCCAAGGGGACAGGCAGGCCCAGCTCCTCCTCCTCCCAGTTCTTTCCTCCCTGCTTTGCACCTACAGCTCCAGTATATACTCTGGCTGGCCGTAGGGCTCTCGCTCCTGTGTCCCAGCTGGGTGAGCTGAACTCCAGGTCTCCTGCCCATCCCTGCTTCTCCCTTCCAGCGCCTTGGCTCCCTTTCCCAGATGTATCTTCTTGCCTTTTCTGTCACTGTCCCCATCATCACACTTTCTCTCTTTTCGTCCCCTGGGCTGGAAGTCCCTTAAGGGCAGATTTTCTCTATCTTTACAGTATGAACACCTAGCATGGGGCCAGGCACATAGTAAATGTTTCAAAATATTTTTTTTTCTTTTTGGGATGATGGAATCTTCTTTCTGTATTGCCCTGTTTCTGTATCTGCTTTGTGTTCTCTACCTGTACGCACCCACCCCCCATCACACACACACACAAACACACACTCTCTCACACCCTGGCTGGCTTCCTCTCAAAGCCTCTTGGGCCGCCCCTCTGCCGGGCTGGGCATGAAGGAGCTAGTGTTCCCAGTGCCGGGAGAGCCCTGCTGACCTCAGCTGCAGGGAAAGGCCTGAACAGGCTGCAGAGCTCCGCGTGTCAGAACTGATACCTACTGATGAGGAGTAGGCTTGTTCTGTGCAATTTCCATCTCATTTGTCTTTTCATTTGTAGCTTAAATTGGCCAATTTCGTCTGGAATGTGCCTGGACTCTGGCAATCCCCACACAACAAATGCAAGTCCCCCGCAGCTGTGACAGAGAGACGGGCAGGGGAACAGGCCCAGGTCCTCCACAGCGGCACGGCGCTGGGTCCTGAGCCTCGAGAAGCACTAGTGCCTGAAGGACGGTGACCAGACGTGATTTCTCCAAAGCCCGGGGGTGGGGGGTGGCGGGTGGGGGGTAGGGGATAGGGAGGAAACTGCGATGAGGAGGGTTAGGGTTAGGACCTGGAAAAATCTGTGTTTTCCCTTTTTGCTTTGTTCCTATTTACCTACCTATCTTGAGGGAGACAGTAAAGTGCAGGGAATGGAAGACAAGTTGTTTGGGCCTTTAAAAGTAGGCAGCATAGGCATAACGTTGAGTGAAAGAAGCTAAGTAGTCAGATACATGAAATTCAAACGCTGGCAAAACTAAAGGATGTTGCCAGAACTCTGAATAGAGTCAGGGGCGTGAGGGAGCCTTCTGGGAGGCCTGACATGTTCTACATCTTGATATGGGCTATGGTAACATTGGGGGGGGGTACACCCTGTACACAAATTCATCAAGTTGCCCACTTATGATCTGTGCTTCACTGTGTGAGTTCTGCATCAATAAAAATGAGAAAAAAAAAGTCACGCCAATGGTTTTCTAACTTTACTATGCTTAAGAATCACATGGGAACTCATTTAAAATGTAGATTTCTGATCCCACCCCTGGGCATATACCCAGAGGAAACCATAATTCAAAAAGACACATGCACCCCAATGTTCACTGCAGCACTATTTACAATAGTCAGGACATGGAAGCAACCTAAGTGTCCACCAACAGAGGAAGGGATAAAGAAGATGTGGCACATATATACAATGGAATATTACTCAGCCATAAAAAGGAATGAAGTGGGGTCATTTGTAGAGACGTGGATGGACCTAGACTGTCAATACAGAGTGAAGTAAGTCAGAAAGAGAAAAACAGGCACTTCCCTGGTGGTGCAGTGGTTAAGAATCTGCCTGCCAATGCTGGGGACATGGGTTCAGTCTCTGGTCCTGGAAGATCCCACATGCCTCAGAGCAACTAAACCCATGCGGCACAACTACCGAGCCTGTGCTCTAGAGCCTGTGAGCCACAACTACGGAAGCCTGCAGCCCTGCTCCACAACAAGAGAAGCCACTGCAATGAGAAGCCCATGCACTGCAAGGACAGGTAGCCCCCACTCGCTGCAACTAGAGAAAGCCTGCACGCAGCAATGAAGACCCAATGAAGCCAAAAATAAATAAATTTATTTAAAAAAAAGAGAAAAACAAATATCATATATTAACGCATATATGTGGAATCTAGAAAAATGATATAGACGATCTTATTTGCAAAGCAGAAATAGAGACACAGATGCAGAGAACAAACAAATGGATACCAAGGGGAAAAGAGGGGTGGGTAGGATGAATTGGGAGATTGGAATTGACATATATACACTACTGATACGACGTATAAAATAGATAACTGATGAGAAGCTACTGTATAGCACAGGGAACTCTACTCAGTGCTCTGTGGTGACCTAAGTGGGAAGTAAATCCAAAAAAGAGGGGATATACATATGCGTATAGCTGATTCACTTTGCTGTACAGTAGAAACTCACATTGTAAAGCAACTATACTGCAATAAAAATTAATATAAAAAATGCAGATTTCTGGACACTGGAGTCCTGTCTGGGAATCTGCACTGTTCACATCCCCCTGCCCACCAAGAGTGATTCTGAGACAACGGTCCACAGACCAGACAAGACCACATGGGGCTTGGATGTCTGTCCAGTCAAAGGACCTAAGCGTCGTCCTGCTGGGAGCCACGAGGGGCAGCTGGGTGGTTAAGGGCTCCCAGACACCCTTGGCAGGAAGGGTTAGGGGTTGGCCGTGCTGCAGCATACAGGACGCCCTGTCAGACGGAGGTGGCGGTGGGAAATGAGGGGCAGCTCTGCGCTAACTAAAATCAGGACAGGGAGGGGGCCCCCTCATCAAGGGAGGGCATTACTCTGAGCAAGGAGCCCTCTCCAGCACTCCTGTCCCCTGGGCACCCTGCCCCGGGATAGCCAGGCAACGTCATGGAGATGCAGTGGTGGGGAAAGCGGGTCCCCAGCAGAGATGGAGTTCCACAGAATGGCCTAATGACTCCACAGGGACCAGAGACGGTGTCTGACGCCTCAGCAAGCACCTGCAGTTGGACAGGAAGAAGACACCCAAGACTGAGACAGATAGCTGAAGAGGAGACCCTGGGGAGGGTGCAGACAATGTGGCATTTCCACAGACAGACACAGGGCAGGAGGTGAGTCTGGCAATGAGCGCAAGTTATGCCTTCTGAGCTGTCCTTGATTTGAAGGCCTGGGAGGGTGTGAGGAAAGGGAAGGGAGCGACCTTTGGGGAGCATCTACCACACGCCAGACCCTCTCTAAACACCACATCACCTGGTCCTCATGATACCCTGACTGGTTTACTCATGTCCACTTTACAGATGATGACACCAAGACTAAGAGACATTCACCAGCTTGTCCAAGGCCGCAGACTTACAAACAGTTGGAATTTGAACTCGGGTCCACATGACTCAAGCCCAACAACCTTTCCATATTTCCTGCTACCTCTCCCTCTCAACCTCCAATGGTGGTCAGACATTTAAGAATTCGCAAAATGCTTTCTCACACATTAACTTCTTTGATTTTTCACAAATACCTTGTGTCAGGCAAGTATAAGTCCCAATTTATGGATGAAAAATTGAGCTGCACAACAAGAACCTGCCCAAGATCAAATAGTTGGTAAGTAGTCAGGAACTGAGCCTTAAGCACAAGTCATACTGCTTTAAGTTTGCCATAGTCCCTTGTCTGGACACTGAGACACGGCCCAGCCCTGTCATAAGTCTCAGAGCATCTGGGGACACCACTGCTGAGAGCACAGCTTGGTTTCATAATGACTGGTCTTACTAAATTCCTTTAGGAACTGAGATGGAAAAATGGCCTACCAGAGAAATGGAGGGCCAGAGAATTCAAGATGATACAGGACACTGAGGCTGGAACTGAGACTAGAACCCATGTTTCCTCAAATAGATCATTTCCAGAGGCCTTTTGGGATACTCCTTCAATCTCATTCATACTCTTTGCCTTAGGGGCCCTCCACTCCATCCTGCACTTGGACCATGAACTGATGCCACAGGTGCACAAGACACATTAGCCACCCTGCTGGTGGGGTGGGAGGGCAGGGCGGCAGCCTTGGGAGTCTCCGAAGTTCCTCTGGCAAAGAGGGTCCGGAGGCATCAGCTCGAGGACTGGGGGCACGTCAGCGAGGTGCAGGTAGGCACAGGGATGTGTCATCCTGGACACCTGCCCTGACTCCACCCACGGGGGTTTTCCCAGGCATTCTCCCTGGTTAACCTGGCCATCGGGGGTCAAAACACAACACGCGAGGAGTACTGTGTTCTGGGGTGACTTGCAGTATCTGGACTGCTCTGATGTGCCCAGTCTTCACATAGGGGCAGGCATCACGGGCCCTCCATCCTGTGTGTGCATGCACTTGGGGGGTATTCACTGGGTGGCTTCTCCCCAGCTATCATTCTTTGCCCATCCTGGTTTCTCCTCGCTGCCGCCTCACCTCTAGGCAATGCAACCAGTGCTCTCCAAATCAGACCTAATTAGACCAGCAAATCAGCGCACTCAAGTCATCACAGCACACTTCAAGCACAAGTGGAAACGCTGTTTGGATTATCCTGCAAGGTGCTTGTTGTGTCTGTTGGTGTTTCCTTGGATTATCCATCCTCTACTTCCCACCTTCCATCACCTCCCTAATGGAGAAGCAGGACGCAGTCCCCCACAGACCGGCATTCATCTTCCCAGTCTGACCCTCTCGCAGGCTATTAAGCTGCTGTTGCAAGATCGAGGAGGGGAGAAAAATGAAAACATTGCACAGAGAGCAGTGAAGGCAAATGGGACTCTTTTAGAACCATATTCATTGATAAGTCAGGACAAGGAAAAAATGGCCTCAAGCTTTGAGAAGGGGAGAGCTCCCCAGATGGCAAGGCCAGGTGAAGGGAGCTCCTGGCTGGGCTGTTCACAGGAGGAAGCTAGGCTGGGAGGGTGTCTGCAGAAGGCTGGGCCTCCTGGGGGCCCAGGCCCGAGGAAGTGAGGCAAAGGTTACTGAGGTCAGTGCTGTCCCTGTCTCAATTAGAAGATTAGCAATTCTCCCTGCCCTGCCCCATTCCTCTCCTCCCAAAGCATTGCAGGAAGAAAATAGAGCCTACAGACCAGCTATATAATAGACCCACAATTCCAGCCTCACCACCCTCTCTGCTGCAATCCTTTTACTCCTCTCTTGCTGCTGCCCTGGCATACTCTGCAAAGCCCTTTCCTAGACCTGCTCCTCACTGTGCCCCTGTCTGCACCCTGTCCTCTGGACAGGTGACCTTGCCGACTCGTGGGGCTGATGGGATGGGCAGGCATGACCTCCTGTGCCCTCCAGCACTGTGCCTCCCTCCCCACACCTCTGCCCGGCTGCCTGTCCTCTCTTCCTTCCCTCTGTCTTAAGGAAAGAGGTTTTCTCCTTTTAAAAACCAAACTCATCCCTTCCCACCTCCTCAGGAAACACAGCCCCTCACTTTCTCTCCACCTTTAAAACCAACAATAAAAGTGCTGCTTTTGTCTGGTCCAGCCCCCTAAACACAGAGCCTTCTTGCTTAGCCACCTGTGAGCTGCTTTTCAATCTCACAGCTCTTCTCAATCCAGCAGCATTTTCTTCGCTTTCAGCCTCCAAGAGCTCTTGATGGAATCATCCAGCACAGCCAGAAGCCCCTCGTTCTCGGAACTCTCTCCCTGTCTTCTGTGCTCTCCTGTGCTCACCCTCCCTCTGGGACCAGCCTCTCCTGCAGGCTCATCCCCTCTCTTCCTTTGCAGGCTCATCCCCTCTCTTCCTTGGCTGCCTCCCCAGTACTCTCTTGTCTCACTGGCAGCACCACCACAGTGATCATCAAGCGCTGTAATCTTTTCTCTCCACTCAGTCCCTAAGCTATCAAACCTCAACTTGAGTCCTTAGAACACTGGTCCTAAATAAGACACGCCACACCCTCTACACCAGTATTGGCCACACCTCCTAACAAGCTCATCTCCCCAACAACCCATTCTGTTTCCCCACCCATCACTCCGCTCTCTTTAGGGAGATGAGTCAACTCTTCCTTTGAAGTGGCCCTGATGACAGAGTGGTTATGCATTCCCAGGGGTCTGAGGACATTGTCCCAAATGGTCTGCAGAAAGGTCAAAATTACTCTGCGGTTTTGGTTTAAACCTCTGTGAACTTCACACCAGATCCATATTTGCTTTCCTCTAGTGTTTCCTCCCTGAGCCCCGGAGTCAAGGATGTACCACCATCGAGAGGCAGTTCCCAAGCCTGTTCTTCAGTGTCCAGCCGAGTCATACCTCCTCTAGGACACCTTCTCCGGCAAACATGGTCTCTCTTTTCCACCAACTGCCATGGCTTTAGGGCCTGTACCATTTAGTTTGGTGTTTAATTAATTGCTTTGAGGCTGGGTCAACACCACTGGCAGTTCCTTGAGGGCAGGGTCCACGGTCTCACCCTTCTTGTCTGTCCCTCTGACACATGGCCCTTGGGAAGGTCTTGACTAGACTCAGAGGTTCCCTTTGAGGCCACGGGACATGTTTCCTGACCCCCTCCATGAAAGTCCCACCCTGGAGGCCCCACTTGTCCTCACTGTACCCCTGGGGGCTGGGACTGGCTCTCTTGCCACCTCACCTCTCCAGAGAGATGGCACAGGGGCTTAAGAAGCAAGCCCGTCCCCTGGGCGCTGTGCCTGGCATCGAGACTTGTTAGCTTGCGGGGCCTTTCCAATCACTTAATCGCACTTGGCTCCACACCTGAGGCTGAGGATTCCAACTGCTCCACAAATCCTCCTTAATTAAACCTCCTGAGGCCCCTGCCGAGTGGCAATAACTCAGCTCCTCTTCTACAGGCAAAAACACGCTGGTGGCCTTCTTGGCTTAGGACGGGCACTTTCAGGACCCAACCCATGGTCTGTGCAGCCTGCACCGGCACAGCCTGCCTGCAGCAGCTCAGAGGGCGTATGTGATCACAGTTACTGCCCCAATTTTCCCTTTCTGATATTCCAAGTAAAATTGAAAGTGCAGTTATGTAAGATATTGAGAGGGATGTATTTCCCTCTTGTGAACGTCTAGGCACAGCGATAAGATAGACATGACTGCTACCTATGTAAACACAGATGCTATTTCATCCACATCCTCACTGGCAAACATTACTGAGCACCTAACTGTGTGTAAAACACTAGGCTGGGCACTAAGAGAAGAGCATGAAGTACCGTCAGTTGAGCTGAGTACAACAAACATCTATTAGGTGCCTATTAGTTAACACTTATTCAATGCCACTTACTAGCTGTGTGATCCTGGGCAAGTTAGTTTTCTCACTTGAAAACAGAGAAATGCAAACGTACTTCAGTGGGCAAGCAGATAAAACTGCAGCACGTCCCTATCAGGGACTGTTAGTCAGCAACAAAGGGGAACAAAGTACTGATATAGGGAACAACTTGAATAAACCTCAAGGAAACGATGCTGATGGAAAAGAAGCCAGTGGCAAAAGATACAGACTGTATGATCCCATTTATACATTTGTGAAATAACACAATCATAGAGATGGAGGACAGATTAGAGGTTGCCAGGCGTTAGGGATGGGGGTGTGTAGCTATGAAGGTTAGTACCAGGGAGCCTTGTGATGGTGCAGTTAAATATCTTGATTGTGGTGGTGCTACACAAAGCCACACACACACAGATGAGATCTGGATGAGCTCTATGAATTTTATCAAGGTTGGTTTCCTGGTTTTGATATTGATCTATAGCTTCATAAGATGTTAACATTGGGGGAGGCTGGATGAAGGGTACTCAGGACTTCTCTGTACATTTCTTTGCACTGCCAGTGAATCTATACTTATTTTGAAACAAAAAGCTTTTCTAAAAATAGGTATATAGTTCCTAGAGGATAAGGTTATTTTTAAGGTTCAATGAATTAATATAAGGCACTTCACATAGCATCTAGCACACAGCAAGCCTTTGTGACATGTTGTTGTTGTTGTTGGGACTACCTGCCAGGCGCTGGGAGCATGGCTGTGAGTAAGTCTCCGTCTGTGTTCTCAAGGAGCTTCCAATCCAGCAGGATAGGAAGACGCAGAGAAGAGATGTTTAATACAGCATGCTGAGTGCGCTCCGTACACGAGGGGAGGTGGCTGGGCTTTGGAGAAGGTTTCCCTGGAAAGATGTCACCTGAGCTGAGTGTTGAAGCACAGGGAGAGTCAAGCAGGTGAGGACTGTGTGAAGGGCACCCAGGCAGAAGGAACAGTTGAGCAAAAGTTATAGGTGTGGAGCAGCATAGGAAGGCCAAGAGGTGGTTGATTTTACTTGGGCATTTAGAAGGCAGAGAGTGGTAGCGGAAGAGGCTGCAAAGTAGGCAAAAGCCAAACCAGGGAGACCGTGTATGCCTCAAGGGCCCAGGCATTCTCCCTCAGGAGGGGGAGGGGCCCCTGTCCCGCACCTGCCTCAACCACCCTCGTTCTTTCCTCTGGATTCTCCCGGCACTCCTGCTCCTGGGACCCAGAGAGCCTCATCTGTCACTGTGTTCCGGCACTGACTGAGGGACTCTAAGTATCTGAGAAAAGTGAGAGGCCCAGCGCAGGCTCTGCAGAGCCCACTTAACTGTACAGGAGGTAAATCTACACAAACCAAACTGCACATCACACTCCAACCCATCTCCTCCTTCCCACCCCATGTAGGGTTTTTTTGGTTGTTTGTTTGTTTTGGTTTGGTTTTTGTTTTGTTTTGTGTACCACTTCTCCTTCCACTACCGTGGATAACTGAGAACTTGAGGCGGCCTCTTCTCTACAAGCATGTATATGCAGAGGTGCAGGGAGCACAGAACTGGGGCCACTAGCACCAGGTTCCAGCTTAACTCTTCGTTGACCAGCCCCATGGCTGCAAGCAAGTCACTAAACCTTTCTGAGCAGTAGTTTCCCCCACTGTGAAACAAGTGATCATGACACACACGCCAGCTTCCTCATAAGGGTGGCTCAAAGGACATTAAAAAAAAAAAAAAAACCATGATATATGTGAAAGCACTTTGTAGGCTGTGAAAGATTATTGCTCTTGTTCCTGAAAGAACTATTGGTGAAGAGGAGTCTACATCTCTGGCTGGAAAATTAGAGTAAATCTCCTTTGAAGCTGGGCAGTCTTTAGCTGGAGAAGGACAGTGAAGGGAAAGGAAAAGAAAGAGGAGAAACAACCCTGCCTCCTTCTACAGCAGAACATAGGCAAGGCAGCGGTCATCTGGTCTACCAATGCCACACTTGGGGGGGGGGGTGGCTTTTCCCTTCAGATTTTTCCATGAGATCCTGTTTGTATTGAAAGACCTTTCACTAATTAATTCCTTCGCCAAGTATTTTTTGAATGCCTCATCTGTGCCACTGTTACAAAAGTGAACTAAACAGTGTCTCCACCCTCATGGGGGTCACAGTCTAGTGGCAGAGACAGACATTTATCTAATAAGCACCCAATTATATAATTAGCCGTCATGATGTGTGTTATGAAGGAAGCATATAGGGCATTATGAGAGTGTTTAACAGGGGCCTGATAAAATTCTGGAGGTACCCTGAGAAAGCTTTTTTAAAGAAGGGTTATTTGAAGGACTTCCCTGCTGGTCCAGTGGCTAAGAATCCGCCTTTCAGTGCAGAGGACACAGGTTCGACTCCTGATTGGGGAACTAAGATCCCACATTCTGTGGGGCGCCTAAGCTTGCATGCTGCCAACTACTGAGTTTGCACGCTCTGGAGGCCGCGTGCCTCAGTGAAGAGCCGGTGGGTCATGAGGACCCAGCACAGCCAAAATTAAAAAAAATTAAATAAAAAAAAAAAGGATTATTTAAGTTGAGATCTGAAAGCTAACTAGAATTGAGGGAGAAATATGGAATGGGAAGAGTGATTAAGGACTAGGGAACAGCATGTGTGAAAACCATGAGGCAAAGAGTTTAGCAAAGAATGGTAAGAAGCCAACGTGCAGAGGGTAGAGTATGAGGGTGGTAGGGGAGTCAATGAAGAGTTTTGAGAGTATGGGACACTGTGACCAGATCAGATCTGTGTCCTTAAAAGATCGTGCTAGCAGCTATTTGGCAAGGGCAGATGTAGGCACGCGAATTAGAAGGGAATTCCAGTGGCCCAGGCGAGAGGTAAGGGCAGCCTGAAGTGGAGGCTGTGCAGATGGGAAGGAGTGGCTGGACATGGGTGCTATTCCAGAGATGAGACAGGACCTGGGCATGGACTGGTTATAAGGGGATAAGGGAAAGAGCTGACAGTGACTCCCACTACACAGAACTGGCTTGAGGTGGTACCATCCAAAACCAGGTAATGCTGGAGCGGGATCAGGCAGGGCGTGGAGAGGCAGTGGGAGATTTAGGACAATCATGACTCTGTCTTTAGATATGCCAAGCCTGAGATTCCTTGAGACATCCAACTTAGTCAGCTAGGCAGGTGGACATAAGGACATGGAGCTCAGAGGGAAAGATGCAGGCTAGAGATGCACTTTTGGGTGTCACCTGCACGTGGCTGATAATAGAAGCCTTTCATGAGATGGCTTAGGGATAGCTATCTAGTCAGAAGAGAATACCTTGAACCAGACCATAAGCAATGTCAATATTTAAAGATAGAGAAGGGAAGGATGAGTCAGCAAAGAAGACTTGGAATAACCAGAAAAGCCACGAATATGGGGTCAGAGAAGCCAAGGGAAAAGAAGTGTCAGAAAGGAGTGAAAAATGCTTCTGAGAACTAAAAACTCTTCCCTGCACTTAGTGATACGGAAAGCTGTTTCAGTAGAGCATTGGGGGAGGAGGCTAGACTGAAGTGGGGCAGAGGAAGGAGTGGGAGGTGCAGAAACGAAGAGAGCTAGTGGAGCTAGCTCTTTCAAGAAATTTGGCCCCTACGGAGAAAGGAGATAAGATGGTGGCAGGCGGTAGCGTTGAGGAAGGTTTTTGTTGTTGTTTTTGTTGAAGATGGGAGAAGCTTGAGCATGGTGGGAAGGATGTTCCTCAGGAGACCAGAGATCAGGATCTAGAACATCGGTGGAGGAAGAACTGGGCTGCAATGGAAATGCGGCCTCCTTTGCTCAGTCAGGAGGCAAGGAGGAGAGGGCTGATGCAGAGGCAGGTGGGTTTGAGGGTTTGGTGAAACGAGTTGAGTGTTCTCCTGATGGCTTCTATTTCTCTGTGAAGTAGGAGGTGAGGTCCTCAGCTGAGAGTGAGGGCGTAGGTAGAGTTTTGGGGAGGGAGGTGTGAAACAGTCACTGTGGAAAGTCAGGAGGGAGATAACCACAGGAATGCGGTAGGAACACCAGGCACTTTTGAAGGATAAGTTGGGTTGCTGATGGTGAGTTTTTAGAGGTCCCCACCTGCCTCATTTTGTCTTTCTCTAGCAGGTTTCTTGTCTGGATGCAGGCAGAAAGCAGCAGATAGAGTGACTAATCTGGAACTGGGATTGTGCCAGACTGGGGCAATAAAAAGACAGGGGGGCAGGAGAGTTTAGGATATTGGCAGGGGAGTTCTTGAAGTGATGGAACATGGAATTTATCTGGACTCAGAGAAGGGAAGGCAGAGGAAGGTCATGGATGGCAAGAAAGTAGAGGTGGCAATGGACCAAAGGATCTAGAACACAGGTCCCAATGGACCAAAGGTCTCAATGAGGTTAAAAATGGCTGTGTGGGGACTTCCTAGGCGGCGCAGTGGTTAAGAATCCGCCTGCCAATGCAGGGGACATGGGTTCGAGCCCTGCTCTGGAAAGATTCCACATGTCATGGAGCAACTAAGCCCGTGTGCCACAACTATTGAGCCTGTGCTCTAGAGCCTGTGAGCCACAACTACCGAGCCCATGTGCCGCAGCTATTGAAGCCCACGCGCCTAGAGCTTGTGCTCCACAACAAGAGAAGCCAGTACAATGAGGAGCCCACACACCACAATGAAGAATAGCCCCCGCTCACAGCAACTAGAGAAAGCCTGTGTGCAGCAATGAAGACCCAACACAGCCAATAAATAAATAAATTTATTAAAAAAAAAAAAATAAGGCTGTGTGGGAGTCTGAGATAACAAGCTGGGGAGCAGGAGATGGTGAACAGAAAGCAGGATGCTCCATTAGGTGACTTCCAGGTGATGGCAAGATCTAGGCTGTGACCCTGGGAATGAGCGGCTGAGGCAGGGAAGCTCGTGAAGGGGCTGATGGGTCTAGGGGTAGAATGAGTTACCCACCTAGTCACTGATCTCACGCAGAACAATGGACAGACTTGGAAAGGGAAGGATATCAATGGGCAGATGCCAAAGGCTTCACTGAACAAGAGGGTGGCTGGTGATGATAAGGGGGAGGAGGAGATGCAGCTTCATTTTTACGAGACTCCGGAAATGAATCAGATCTCTTGGAGAAATTACATTCCTTTGCACCTTAAGTATGTTCTCCAGAGTGGAAGGGCAGAAAAGAAAGTGGAAGGAGTCTTGAGAAGAGGTAACAGACATGGCACAGGGTCAGAAGCTGGGAAATGTATATCTAGTCCTGATGACACCTACATGCTATGTGACCTTGGGCAAGTCCTTTCCTCTCCCTGGGCCTCAGATTTTGCATCAATAAAAACAGGTTGGGGGAATTGGCTAAGCTAAAGTTCCCCCATCGATGTTAGGGAGACACAGATGGGTTACAGGTGTGCTGAGACACTGATCCCCTTAGCTCCTGGGTCAGAGTCCCTGAGCCATTATCGTTGTGTCTGTGTGCTACACTGTGAACGAGAGGGTGGGGAAGCGTGGGCCAGACACTCTCCAGGGCCCCAGCCGTCTCTGACGTTCTGTTTGCGCATCTCTGGCGCTCCATCTTGGAAGAGGCTGTGGGGAGGCTGATAGAAGAACAGACAGACTCCTGCTGCAGGCAGAAGTCCATCTGCTGGCAGAGACAGAAGCCAAGTTCCCAACTCCCTCTTACTCTCCTCACCTCCCTCCCAGCACCAGCTGAGCGAGCTGTGATCTGCTCAGCTGCCCAGGTGAGGGGCAGGTGCAGCTGTTCCTCTTCTGTCTGGTGGCTTGGTGATCACTGGCAGCCCCCTCAAGCCTCAGCAGCAGCTTATGAAAGTAGAGGAACACTTCATCCACTTTGCAGTTCTAAAAACAGACTCACCATTTCTGAGGAGTCGGGCAGAATATCTCATTGCACATGACCCAGACAGAGGCTTCCCAATGCAGACCTTTGTCTTGGGGCCAGCCACTTCTCAGAGATCCATGGAAGATCCACTACATGGTTGACCTTGGTTCACCCTCTCTCTCTGCCACTAGCCCTCCTTGGCGTCCCCCTCCACTTCCTGTCAGATGCTATATGCTTAGAGAATGCACAGGCACCCCAACTGCACCCTAATCATAAAATATTAAGAAAGACCAGCACCTGGCCCAGTACTCTATACACAGTAGATACTCAGTAAATATTTACCAAATAAATGAATACTATTCTCAAATACTTAAAAAAGAAAAACTTACCAAGCCCACCAGAATTTTTTTAAACTATTGATCACATTGCTCCTATTTATTGGAGTAGATAAAAGATTACTTCTTAAATTCTTTAATATTTATTAGTGCCTACTATATGCCAAGTATTGGAGTGTGCGCTGGTTTCATTTCCACAACCCTGTGAAATGGGTATGCTAATCCCATTCTACAGATAAGCAAACTGAGCCTCAAAGAGAGGTTAAGAGACATGTCCAAGGTCGTAGAAGTGGTAGACAGCGGCCCCAGGATTCTAACTCAGATGTATCTAACTTTAAAGATGGTGCTGTTTTCAGCACACCAGGCTCCCCCTCTGCCTAAACAGAGACTAGGATAGAGACAGAAGTGAAGGAGGAGGCAGAGAAGTGTGGAAGACTGCATGGCACACAGGCGAGGCTCGCCGCTGCCTTGCCCCGGGGAAGTGGTTTTGAGGTTGGATAAGCTTTGCTGAAGAGAAGTGGGGAAGGTCAGGCCCTCGCTCATCTCTCTCCCTTTGATTGCTTGGTTAGTTCACCCACTGCCTACGCAATCTGGCATTTCACTCAGTGCCGCCTGGCTTGGTTCTCTGAGCGTGTGAGAGACCAAGACGAGGCAAAGACCTGTCCTGTGGATACACCACCCCGTCCCCTCCCCACAAGGTGGAGTGACTACTGGGCCCAGGAGGGACCCTTGTTCTCAGGGCCCAGGGAGCAGGCAAGATGTCAGAAAACACGAGTGGTCTGACCTGCACGGATGAACATGGCTGTCAGTCCCCCACACCTGCCCACCGCTGCCTGACAGGTGAGCAGCTGTGCTCTACATCTGTCTGTCCATCTGTCTCCATCTCAGGGGCCTGGAGAGAGCTGATGCCCCTCAGAGAGGGGAGGCCCTCGGCCTGAAGCAGCTCCTTTACTGCAGATATTAATCAGCAGGGAATAGGAAGGGTGGGGCCGGAAACAAAGTGTGCCTCTCTCACCATCCCAAACCTGAACCTCCTCCTCACTGCCAAGCGCCCCTCACTGCCCCACCTCCCCTCCTCACTAGCTCCCCTAGCTCTGACTGCCAAGCTCTGCAAATTACCACACATGCCAATAAGTCATTAGAAACCAGAACAGCAAATGTGGGGTTGCCATGGAGACCGACACCAGGAGCTGGCAGCCCTGGGGGCCGGCCCGTGGCTCAGGTGTTCTGTGGGGAGAGCTGGGGAGGCCAAAACAGCTGGCAGAGGGGCGATAAGGCACTAGTGGGGTGCTGATTTCAGGCGGGGCAACCAGACTCTGCTGCCTCTGCTCCCCGCTCCCCCAAGGCCTCGTGCGCGGCACGAGGGCAGGTGCAGCTGGGCCAATGGGCCAAGCCCCCTCCCTACACAGAACTGCATCTCTGCCCAGAGGAGGTGGCTGTGACAAAGCCCACCTGGGGGCCAGCCCCGGGGAGAGGAAGGCTGACAGCCCTGAGCAACCTGAGCTGCTGACCTGTGTCTGGAGGAAGAAGCCCGTCAGTGAAGGGCTCAAGGCAAGACCAGCACTCAACCACTCTCTCCCATCTTCCTGAACTTGCAACTCAGTTATGCTTCTGCGCAGTGCTCAGCATCGTGCCCAGCTTTTTGTAGGCAAGAGCACACACATCCATTTGCTGCAAGTGGATGCGTGGACAGAGAACCAACGCAGATAACCGCCCGAGTTCTCTGACAGGACAGGAGCAGGCCCTGGACTGAGTCCACCAGTTCAGTGTGACCTCTGACAGAGCCACGTCTCTCTGGGCCCTCACGGGGAAAATAACCAGATTGTGTTTCAGACACAGTGTATTTCATCAAACTGGCTTTTCAGAGCCTCCGAGTTCTGAAAGTGATTCCTCCAGGGTCATGGGTCAGGAGGAGGCCGAGTAGTGGGGTTCTGGTCCCCTGGCTTTGCTCCAACTTCAGCAGCCTGGAGTAATTTCCTGTTGTTAAGGTAACACATTACAGCAAATTTAATGGCTTAAAGCAACATAAATTTACTACCTACAGTTTGAAAGGTCAGAAGTCCAAAATGGGTCTCACTGGGCTAAAATCAAGGTGTCAGCAGGTGTGTGTTCCTCTGTGGAGGCTCTAGGGGAGAACTTGTTTCTCTGCCTTTTCCAGCTTCCTGAGGCTGCTGCATTCCTTGGCTCATGGCCCCTTCCATCTTCAAAGCCAGCAACGGCCAGTTAAGTCTTTCTCACCTCTCATCACCCTGACACTGACTTCTGCCTCCCTCTTCCACATTTAAAGGACTCTTGTGATTACACTGGGCCCAGCTGGATAATCCAGGATAACCTCTTTATTTTAAGGTCAGCTGATTTGCAACCTTATTTCCCTTTGCCGTGTAACATAACAAATCTACAAGTTCTAGGGATTAGCAAATGAGCATCTTTGGGAAGCCATTATTCTGCCTAAAATACATATAGCTTTGTTTTGAAACATGGATCAATTTCTAGAAATGTTTGAAAGCCACATAACCAGAGTACTCTCCGTTGCCATCAGTTTTAAATGCTATGACCTGGACTCCTCCTCTTCTCCCTGGAGGATCCTCACAAGGAAATTCAGAGGAAGTCTGGGGCCTGCCCATCGGGTGTGAACGCTGGCAGGCTGAGGCTGTCCTGGCACGGTGTACAGAGACGGGTCTCTGTGTCCACCAAAATAGAGATCTCCAGGGAGGAAAGCATGAGGGCTGTTTGGGAGAACCCACCAGTCTCAATTCTTTCCCTTCCTTCCCTCTGTACCCATCTATTCAGATTACCATGCAGTCACCTGTTCTTGTTTTCATGTCCAGGTAAGGTCAGATGGAGCTGTGCGTGCGCAAGTGTCCATGCACGCACGTGAACGAGCCTCCCCCATCAGACTGGGTGATCCCTGAGGCCGTGTCCTTGTTTTCCTTTGCTCCCCCACCCCACCACCCCCGTCCCTTGGCACTGCACCTGGTGCAGGAGGTGTACTGATTTGAGAGTCAAAAGTTGAGACAGCAGCCCTTCTTCCCACACGGTGACCTTCAACACTGTCCCCTCTTAAATCCATCCAGAGGAGCCCCCACATTATTTGTAATAAACTCTAGAAACAGTACCCACGTTCAGAAGGCACAT
Source organism: Hippopotamus amphibius kiboko (assembly GCF_030028045.1). NCBI lineage: Eukaryota > Metazoa > Chordata > Mammalia > Artiodactyla > Hippopotamidae > Hippopotamus > Hippopotamus amphibius. The sequence continues at coordinate 153,760,620 of NC_080188.1, forward strand.
GTTTTAGAATCTTCCTGCTAGCACATTTCTAGGCCTACAGTGATCAGCACTTGCCCCTGGGGGAGACGGTGGCCTCACATCCTCCCCCCAACACGGCACAACCTCTGTTCCCACCTCTGCAAGACAGTCTCTGCCAACCGCCTGGGACCCAGTGGGGCTGAATAACCCCACTTTCTCTAATGAGAAGGGTGCCCTGGGTATTAACCACAGCTGTGGTGTTTTATGATTTTATGCAAATTACCCTCTCTCAGCCTTTTTTTCCCCCTTGGTATAAACCGACACCTCATTCCCGTTCCTACTTCTATCGTATGTCTCAAGGGATCCTGGAGAAGAAATGTGATGCAGGAGGGCAAAGCTATTCTTCGGAGGTGTGGCCCTGGGGAGCCTGAGGAGAAAAGGAACTAACTTTTATTGAGCCTCTACTTTGTAGCAGGCACTTCACACAGATTAGCTCATTTAATGCCGGGGTGGGGAGGGGGAGGGGGGAGGAGGTTGAGAACCAGAGCTCTTGAGTCAGCAAGATTTGGGGCTGAATTCTGGCTCTGCCACTTGCGGGCTGTGTGTGGCCTCGGGCAAGTTACTTAATGTTTCTCACCTTTAGTTTCCTCAATGGCAAAATGGGGGAAAATAACATCTACTTCACAGTGTTATGTGGATTAAGTGAGATAAATGCAGTAAAGCGTTTGGCACATCATAAGCACTCAGCAACTTAGCTCTTATCATTAACCACCCTATGAAGTGGGTGCTATTCACCCAGATGTACAGATGAGGAAACTGAGGCTCAGAGAAGTTAAGGAAACCGCCCAAGGGCATGTGGCTACAAGAGGGGCTCTAACCAGCTCTGATTCCAGCTCCTCCGGATTGCGGGCAAGCCCCAGGCTCAGGCCTGCACGGTGGACGTGGCTGTGCTGAGAGGCCTCGGGGACAGAGCTGGGGGCCCTCCTTCCTCAGGCTGCTAGGGGCCCAGAGGAGGGAGAGCAGACCGTCCAGCAGAAGCGTCGCCCTTGTGACTCTCGGCTGCAGCTCTCTGGCTGAGGGCTGGGAGGGCTCCACCAGTGCTCCCACTCCACCCCAGGGCAGTCTCTCTCCACAGTCCAGAAAAGAGCCCAACCCCCAGGCCCCAGGCGGCCCCTCTCCAGGGGAAAGACAAATTCACCCCTCATGGGGGATGGAGGCTCATGTGGGCAGAATTTCATTTCCATTTCGCGATACGTGAAACTAACTGGCATGTTCTAGAAGTAACCTACCAAAGAGGAGCCCAGGCAGTGAGAGGAAGGGAGAAGAGGAGCCGGGCTGCAGACAGGGTAGAAAAACAGAGCTAAAAGGAATTCCAGAGAACTGGGCCCCAGACTATCACGGGGCTGAGGGTGGACTGGTGGATGGCACCAGATCAGAAGAGAACAGATCTGTGAAAACAACTTGCGAGCTGGAAATGGAACCTGAGAAGAGCAAGAGGGCTTCGAGGGACAGAGATCACCTGGCTCTGCAAGGGAGGCCAACAGCACTGGCCAACGGTTTCCATTTTCTAAGGCAGCGCGCCCCAACCTTTCTGGCACCAGGGACCATTTTCGTGGAAGACAATTTTTCCACAGACCGGGGCGGGGGCTGGGGGAAACGGTTTCGGGATGATTCAAGCGCATTACACTTATTGTGCACTTTATTTCTATTATTATGACATCAGCGTGGACCACCTCACATCATCAGGCATTAGATCCTGGGGGTTGGGGACCCCTGCTCTAAAAGGCTGCTCTCCTGTTTCCTGAGAGAATGAAGGAGACACGAGAAACCCAGGTGTTGGGGAAGGGAAGGGGCTGCCCCAGAGGCAAAATGCCTGCCCTGGGCAGCTTTCACACCTGCTGCCTTGCTCCCTGGCCTGACCACCCTTCCTCCCTCCCCCCCACCCCCACCAGTTCCCCTCCTGAGAATCCTCCCTCTGCAGATCCAAACCCCACCGTTTTCAAGGCCCAAATCAGCTGCACCTCCTCAGGGACGCGTTCCCTATATACTCCCACACAGAGCTCACAGTTCTGATAACATTTATAGTCTAAATCACACAGTTTAGCACTTGGTTTTAAATACTGTCTGGTATTATTCCCTCCTTATTTCTTGTGAGTATAAGTTTTGCCTTTCCAGCTGACTGGTAGGTTTCCTACCAGTAAAGACTGTGTCTTCTGCTTCTTTTTATTACCGCCCCCGCCCCCAGCCTAAGAGGCAATGTCCCTCATGAGAGGACTCGCTGGGTTAGTACTGATGGACTAAATTAGCTTCAACGTCTGGAGAACTTCCTGACCAGCCACCTAGTAAAACACAGAAACGGATGGCCCAGACCCTGGGGTTTTAAAAGGTCGGATCATATCACCCCCTGCCCTAAACCCTGCAAAGGATCATCTCACTCTCAGGAAACAAACGCCTCACCCCAGCTCCAGGGCTCTCCAAGTTCTGGCCTCCTGCCTCTGAGCCCTTGCACTCGCAGCTTCCTCTGCCAGGCGTGCCCTTACCATCTGCCTCCACTTCATCTTTACTCACATGTCATCTTCTCCCAGAGGGCCCCTGCAGAAAGCTACAATGTCTCCTCTTCCTAACAGTGCTCTCCTAGCCCCCTTCCTGGCTTTATTTTTCTTTTTAGCACTTGTCACACTGTAATACACTGTTGACACTCAGTGCAGGGGTTTGGGGCACCCACCCTTTCCATGCACAGTTGAAAGTCTGCATACAATTTATAGATGACCCTCTATATTTGTGGTTCCTCCATATCTAGATTCAACCAAGCATAGATTGTGTAGTGCTGTAGTACTTACTATTGGAAAATAAACAAACAAACAAACAAAAATCACACAGTTCAAACCTGTGTTGTTCAAGGGTCAACTGTACTATTTATTTATCGTATCCCCAGACAATAAAGTATAAGCTCTGTAAAAGCAGAGATCTCTGGTTGCTCACTGTTACCTATACCCCCAGTGCCTGGCACAGATGCTTCACAAATGCTTGCTGAATGAAGAAAGCCCAGCCCACCCTGGGTCTGAGATGGCCAAGGCACAGGTGTGCTCAGAGATGGGTAATAGACAGGAAATTCTCTAGGTCTCCTCCAGATGTGGGATTCTACCATTTCACCACTGGGCCAACTCTAGAGAAGCACTTTCTGAGGTCTGGAGGTCTGGAGCTGTGTGAGCCCCTATGACCTTCATCCCATTGGGAGGTCTGTCCAAGAAGTAGAGTGAGGGGTTCAGGGTGACTGCCAGGCGGGGTAAAGTGTCAAGCCCCTCCCCTCCACATGCACAGCTTTTAGGTTCCCAGCCTGCCCACCAGCCAGCCCTCTGTGGTTGCTTCATCTCCTAGGCATGACCAGCCCTGCCCTCCCAGGCCCCAGACAGACACTTTCATCGCCTGCCTCTGATGCTCATTCTGAGAACACTCTGCAAAGGAACACGATCTTCCCTGCCTTTCTTCTCTCCGCGCCCCTTTTCTCCCCACCTGCCCAACCCCCCAGTAGAATGAGGGAAGACAGACCTGCTTTTCCTGGGGGACCCATGCTGGCTGCCTAACAATCGCTGCCCCTTCTTCCACGTGTTTGCTCCTGAAGGATCTGCCTGTGAGATGTTTGTAGGTAGGAACAATTCTACTTGCTCTTCCCAAGACACAGGAGCCTCCCCTGTTAGAGATACCCCACTGACAGCACTATCCCAAGCCTTCCCTACCTCCCTCCCCCTCACCTGGGGTCTGCACCCTGCTCTTCCGGAAGTCACTGGGACATGTCACTGGGAGAAGACATCTCCCAGAAGTCACCTTCGCATTGGTTCCCACTACTGTGGCCCTGGGGACTGACTCTTAGGGTCCAGCTTCTCTGAGGCCACTGGCTCCATGTGGCCCCCAAGGCACTTAACTGAGGCAGAAGGAAACAATGTTGGTTCTCCAGGAGCTGTGACCTGTGAGAGGAAAAAGAAGGGAGATTCTCTCTGAAGGTCCCTAAAGGGGGACAGGTAGCCCCTGGCTTGGACAGGACTTGGGGAGCTTCTTACTGTAGGGAGTGGGGAGAATGGGCAGGATGCCCCCAGCACCCTCCAGGCCCAAGGGACACTGGATTCTGGGGGCATTAAGGAGCAGGAGTTCTCCAGTCAGAAAGAAGGGTAAGTCCTCCCTCAGTTTTTTCTAGCTACATGTTCTTGAGCAAGTTACTGAACCTCTCTGAGTCTCAGTTTCCTCGTGTTTAAATTAGAGATAATACGAGGACCTAGCTAATGGGGTATTTTTTGAGCACTTCATGGGAAAATGTAGGTAAAGCACGCAGCACAGTGCCTGGCACACAGTAAGTGCTCAATAAATGCCAGCTGCTATAATTAGTGCCATTACAACATGCGAGGTAGACGCTGAATAACAGTGCCCCAGGAACCATCTGCCTGCTCTTCACCTTGGAACTCACTTCACGTCCATCAAATGCTCAGCAGCCAGCAAGGTGTGGGTGGAAGAAATGTACAGAGAGAAACTCCTCAGGCCAAGGTGTCTCCTGGGTTTGCAGAAGCAAAAGAAGCCAGAGGACAAGGGCCATGGCAGCTCTGGGTGTGGAGCAGAGGCTACTTGATGATGGCTTAGAACATTTAGAAGGCCACAGTCATGAGACCAATCCCAGCAGAGATGTACCAGGTCCCCTGCCCAAAGGCCAAATGTTTTAGGCTGGAGAGTGTGGGGATGTTCCGGGCGACCTGCCAGCCCCACTGGAAGCTCAGCTCCGAGCACTGGAAACAAAGAGGCTGAGGTGGGATGTGTCCAGGGTGCTCCTGGTACCCAGAGAAGGCAGTACACACACAACACAGCCCCAGGAAACCACACACCATTCCTGGGCCCCAGGGTTTCCCGGCCTACCACCTCTGCCTGGTAGACTCCTTTTCATGCCTTGCCCCATTATTATGTCCTTTGATGCAGACAGTCACCTCTTTATCTGCTTATCCCGATGCAGACAGAGATAGTCACCTCTTTATCTGCTTATCCCTGTACTATAGCACTTGTTTCATTATTAAGACTGACTCCCCTACTTAATAATAATATTTATCTGGCACTTACTATGCCAGGCACTGTTCTAAACTCAGCAGGTGTATTAACTCATTTAATCATCACAACAACTCTATGAAGTAGGTACTATTATTATCCCATTCATACATGAAGAAACCAAGACACAGAGACGTTTGATAACCTGCCCAGTGTCACCCAGCTAGAAGTGGTGGGGCCTGGATTTGAGCCCCAGCTATGTGGCTCTAGAACCTGTGTGAACTCCTGGAAGGCAGGGGCAACACCTGATTTGTGTCTGTCTCTAGCACCGGGCTGAACATACAGTAGGTGCTTAGAAAAGATAGGCTGACTAAGCACACGCCTGCATAAGGCTAATGTGGTGAATGTTCCAGCCTCTGAGCTGCAGGACAGAGAGACCAAGGCCCTCCGGAAAGTATCAGATAAAGGCATCCTTATTCACTCTCTCTCAGCAATCCCACCACACACTGCTGTCTCCCCTGCCCACTGTGTCTTTTTGTGCACGTGTCCTGACTTCTGGTGTTTGTTTCTGTTTATCTCTTGCCTTTGTCTGTTCCTAGGTCACTCTCCCCCTTTCCTGTCCCATGCAGCCTCCATCCATTGTCCCTGTCCTCCCCTGTAGTTCTTGCAGGCTTGAAAGCCTCCCATCCCCACTCTTTGCCTTGGAGCTTTTCTACAATTCAGACTTGCCCAAGGAGCTTGAGAACATCAATGACACTGACTCATTAGACTGGCCACGGACCAAGCTCCTACACATTGACCCTGAATGGAAACAGCAATTTCCCAACAACTCTACTTAAATGCTGTGAGTGAGTGTGTGTGTGGAGAGAGAGACAGCCTGCCTACAGACCTGTGGGGGACCAAGAAGATCCACTGCCCTCCCTGCCTCCTCTCCCAACTCCTCCAGGCTTCCCTGATCCCTTGAGAAAGCTTATCCATGCAACCATTCAGCAAATCCTTATATATTTTAATATTCTGGGGAGACAAGGCATGTTCCTGAAAAGCTGGGTTACAATGGAACCTTCAGATAACTGTATAAGTTACCAGATGTCACAGACATAGGGGTTGAGTGAACTGCAGATAATCAGTGATTTCAAAATGGAGATCTCTGTGACCTGGGACGAGTGGTTTATCCTCTCTGGTCCTCAATTTCCTCAGTTATAAAGCAGATGACAATCTAGAACTTAGAAGTTATGAGGAGGATTGAATGAGATAATTTTTGTAAAGCTGCTGACAGACGGGTGCTTAGTAGGTATTCAATAAGAAATGTTTCTTTCTCCCTTCTCAATCTAAGGCACTGGCCTTCTACTCAGCCCTCCCAGATAAACAGTATGATGTGAACTGGTCCATCCTTTAAGATCAGAAATGTCTTAAGGACAGGATGACCCTGGGTCTGTAAGCTTTGCAGTATTTGGTTTATTGCAGGAAGATGGGCCTGTCATGGTAGAGGTCATCCAGTATGATAAAGGTGACAATTTACTACGATTGTTCACACCTCTCCTCCCACCAACCCCACAAGCAATGGGTCTTTGAAAGAGCCTGGTGGGCAAAGACTGAATCCGCTGGGAAGTCCAGATACAACTATGGTTCTGCCCTGAGATATAAAGGTTTGTTTAACTGCTGTATCCTCAGTTCCTAAAATAGTGCTAAGGACAGAGTAAGTGCTCAATAAATTGCTGAATGAATATTTTAAAAAAAGAGCAGTAGATTTTCTTTCTCCTTTGAAATAAAGGAAAGAAAGGAAGAAAAAAAGAAAGAGAAAGCAAGCAAGCAAGCGGGTAGGAGGGGCAGGAGTCATGCAGGGGGAAGGAGGCTGCCAGGCCCTCCAGCCAGGCCCCTCCTCCGCAAAAGGGGTGCAGCAAAGCTAACAGTGCATGTGTTCCCACCCTGAGGATGCTCAGGAGCCAGGAGCCGAGTGCACACACCTGGCTTGAGGTTGAAGTGGCAGGTTACAGAAGACAAAGGGCAAAGGTGGAAACAGACCTGGAAGGGAGGGAGGGAGAAGTCTGGGGAGAGGAAGAGGGTGAGAGAAGAGGGAGAGCAGTGTGAGGGGAAAGGGAGAGGAAGAGATGCTTGAGGGGGGAGTGAAGGAGAAGGGGGGGGAGGGAGGCACAGGAAATAAAGAACGGGGAGTGGGGAGGAATGGTGAAGAGTTATAGAGGAAACCTGCTGTTTCGGCCTGGGTAGAATTCATCTTAGCAGACCTCTGAGTTCTCCTGCCACTCAGTGCCTCCTTTGGGCTGGGCTGTGCAGGGGTAGGCTGTACATGTGGGGGTGCTTCTAGATGCCAGGGGTCTGCCAGACCTTGAGTAGATCTCAATCCCTGAAACCTGAGGCCTTTAGTTCCATTCTTTCCAAATAATGAGGTCTGATCCCAGGTCGAGAGGGACGCTCCCTGCCCTCTCCCCCATGGGAAGGAGAAGACTCAGTATGAGCCAGCCCAGGGGAAGGAAGCGGGTCTAGAAGGCTCAGACCCCTAGCTGCGTTCTCTTTCTGTCTTCTCCCCATAAGGGCACCTGGCCAGCCAGGAAAGTGGGTCAGGCCACCCACATGTGACTTTTTCCTAATAACAGCAGGGCCCACAGGCAAGGGGGCCTCAGAGCCTTGTACACAGCCCTGCCCACCCCATGCCCAGTGCTTTTTTGTTGGAGGGACCTTTAAGGAGGAATGGGCAGTGGGAGGGGATCCCTGCCTTCTCATTCAGGAAGAAGGCATGGGCCAGAGCCCATGGCAAGCTGGCGGGGAAGAGGGAGACTGCCGTCTGCCAGGGTGCATGGAAAGACCCAGATCTCCCCAGGATGATCACCAAGCTGGCAGGGAGCCACCTCTACTCCCCGGACCTGGGGTGTCTGTCTTCTCTACCACCCCACCTTCTGGGGTCTTCAAGTAGAGGGCCCGACCGGTGCATCTCCGGCAACTGAGCGCTGCGCCCAGCCCACCCCCTCCCGACCCTGCCAGTTGCCCAATTAGAAGCTGCGTTGGCTCCAACAGATGGGAGCTGCGGCAGCTTGAAGAACAGAGCACAAAGCCCAGCTGACATTTTCCTTCCTGTTCGTTTGATGGGGGAGGAAGGACGGGGACACAGGGGGAGCACAGCAACACCCCCAGGGCCCACCCGCAGCCTCCAGGTCTCCCGCACCTCTTCAGCGTCTCAGCTCGGCAACAAATGGGGCTCAGTGTCCCCCCACCGGCGGCTCCCCGCTGGCTGGGCAGCCAGAGCCTGCGCCGCCCTCCGCCCGCAGACCAGACGCGCCACCTGTGGCTGGCCAGCCCCTCCCGTGGGCTGGGTGCCGCGCTGGGCCCGCGCCGGCCTTCCACTCGCGGGCCCGCAGGCTGAGCCCCAGGCCCACCCATCCCCCACCCCGAACGTCCCGGCCCAGGCTGCGCACAGACCCCTGCCGCCCGGGAGGAGCCCGGCTCCGGCTTCCAGATACTTCGGACAGACACCAAGGCCACCCTGGACACCCGTGCTCCAAGGAAGAGGACGTCCCCGGGCTCTGGAGCGCTTCCCCCGGCGAGTCCGCCCCTGTCACGCCCTCCCTAACCTCTCGGCCACCTCGCGGCTCCCCGACATCTCGGGGCCGGGCTCTGCCCAGCAACAGTTTGGGGGCGGTTCGGGCCTCCCCGGGCGGATTCAGGCCCGGACGCCCCCTCCTCGGTGCAGCCCGCGCCGTCGGCGGCCTCCTTTCGCGTCTCCAGCCCTCCTTCCCTCTCACCTCGCGGCCGCCTCCCCGCGGGCGTCGCGGCGGAAGCCCGCCCCTCCCCCAGCGCCGCCCGGCCCCGCGGCCCCCAGCCCGCCAGCCGCACACTCACCCCGGGCCGCCGTCCGCCTCCCGCGCCGCCGCGCGCCGCCGGCTCCGGCCGGGGCTCCGCTCGGGGAGGCCGGCCCGCCGCTCCCTCCGCGCGCGCCGCCCTCGCAGCCCGGGGCGGGGTCGCGCGCGCGCCTCCTCGCCGCGGAGTTTTCCTGGGAGTGGTCCCGGGGCAGAGCCGGAGGGAGGCGCCGGCGGAGCAACCGCCTTCCACCTGCGTCGGGCCCGCGCGCCCGGCGGGAGGCTGGCGCCCGAGGTGGGGCGCTTCTTCCGCGCGCCGCCCGTTCGCAAGTGCGGCGAGCAGGCCCCCGCGGCGCCCCGCGCCCCTCTGCCCGCCCCTCCCCCTGGCTTCTCGCTCGCTGCTCCGCCGCTCTCCCAACCTCCCCAGCCCACTCCGCTCGCCTCCTCCCCGCCTGCCTGCCACGCCACCCCCGCGCGCCCCCCTCCAGTCCCGCTGCCGTTTTAACTCCTGAGTGGCCAGAGGCCCCTTTCCCTAACGCGCACACACCCCGGAGGGAGGGCTTGGGTGGGGCCAGATGCGAAGGCTTGAGCGTCTCGGGCCGTGGTGTTCTTGTGCCTTTACACGCAAGGTTTGTCTGAAAGAGGAAGGGGGCACAGCGGGTAGATGTGAGCGGGGAAGGAGGACCGCTCTTCTGATATTGCCTCTTACTCCCTTGCAAAGGCCAGGAGGACAGAGGGGAAATTCAGCAGCCTTTAGAGCACAGGTGCAACTCATACGCATAGCGTTTTTGCTTTGTGTGGTGCCATCCTCTCCAAGCCAACAGCGGACTAAAGAATACAGAGTAGGTTAGAATTTGTCCACGGGCACAGGCGCCGCTCATCCTAAAGAATGGGGTAGGATATCCATCCCACCCCCGCCAGTTCTCATGCAGTTCCAGCATTGCCCCCTCAGCTGGGCAGCTCTGGCTTTCTGGAAGACTCCATCCTGGCCCTTAACAAAGATCTCAGTCTCCATAGGTGTTAGGCAGGAACTGGCAAGTCCACTCAGGGAGATGTCCCTCCTGCAGGCTGGACGTTGTGAACCCTGGGAAAGGAGAGCAGGATGCTGAAGGTGGGTGCTGGGCTGCTACCTGGTGGCTTAGAAAGGCTGGGTCACCGCCACTGGTTGGAGCTTAGGAGAGAGCATCTCCTGCTGGAGCCAACTACTTGAGGCTCATGCCATAGTGGGGCCTTTAACCTGGACCACTCAAAATGGATGTGACAAGCTCAAGTCCGTGACAGGCCACACCGTACTGGTTCTGGTTCTGACCAGAGCCTGCAGAAGCAACCATAGGGGAGTAGGTGGGGTAGAGCCAAGGGATGGGGAGTCCTGCCAGGAGTGGCATCTGGTCTGCCTTCCTTCATCCAGGGCTTGAGCTCAGTGCTTCCTGTGAGCTGAGCTTCAGAGAGAACAGGGACAGAGCTTTCTGGCTCTGTCTCCTCCAAGGGCACAGCCAGTGGTAATTCCGTGCCTGGAGGCTTTTCATCAAATCGGCTGTGTGTTCTATGTGCACAGTGGGGGTTCTCACCTTCATGTATTCAATAAGCACATATTAAGTTCCCATTGTACCTCCTAAACCACTCCCATGCTCCCACCCTCCACCCCTGCTGTGGGGCATAATGGCCTCAAGGAGCTTAGAGGGACAAGTTGGAACTTATATGAAACAAATTTTAACATTTCAAGGCAAAGGAAGTGCCATAGAAATACAGAAAGAAAAGGCTGTTATAGGTTAGGGTTATTCATGAAAGCTTTTATGGAGGAGTTGAGCTTCAAGCTGATCTTGAAGCTCCATCTGGGGATGGAAGGATAGGAGGAAATGGCAGAGAAAACAGGGACCAGCAAATTCAGGAAAGTGGATACCAGCAGAGCAGAATAGATTGCCTGGGGGGTAGGGGGCAAGGGAGGGAATTTATGGAGCTACTATTGGATGCCAGGCCTTTTCACACATCTCTCTCATTTTATCCTCTGAGTTGACTCTTACCCCCATTTAACAGACAGAAGAATGAAGACTCAGAGAGTTTAAGATCTACAGGCAGAATTTCAACCCTTTTCTTGGAACCACAGTGCCCTTGCTATAACCCCATATTGGGTCTGCAGAGTGGATGTAGCTGATGAAGAGTCTGAATTTTCAGGCTGAGCAGTTTAGCTGTGGCCCAGTGCACGAGTGATTTGGCATGAAAGAGGCTGGAAGATGGGAGGCTAGTGAGGAGCCTGTTGTAGGAACGAAGGGGAGGGGAGCGGTGAGACTGGAGGGTAAATGCAATAACCCTTTGTAAGGAAGACTTGGTAGAACCTTGACACTGACTCATTGAGTGAAAGGGGTCAAAACCTGAGTCTAAGCTTTTGAGCTTGAGTGTTGGGGTCTCTCGTCAATTCACCCTCCTGTGGGACAATGTCAGTATATTCAGACTGATCATGAAAAGGAGGAAATGTTACCAGTCCTTTACCAGCTCAGCGATACTCCAGCGCCCCAGCACCCCAACATCTATGCATACCGCATAGTGTGTCTTAGCTCCCAACCAAGATGGTAAAACTTCTGGAGGACTAAGACTGTCCCACACAGCACTGAGTCAAGACTAGTGCCTTACAGCAGATGCTCAGTAACTGATTACTGAAGAATAAATGGAGTAAAAGCGAGTAACATTTGCCAGTTGGCTGGTTCCTAAGTGGCAGACCCTGTAAGACACATACTAGATGAGGGATAAGGGAATTTTATCATTTGTAGCCAGTGAAGGGGGAAACTTCTCTTGAGCTGACTCCAAATTTCTTACAATCCAATGGGATTGAGCATAGGTTTTAGAGCCCGAGGTCTGAGACTGTCTGCATCACTTACTCTGTATTTCCTCAGGAAAAGTGCTTACCTTCTCTATGTTCCAGTTCTTTTCTTTTTTAATAATATTTATTTATTTATGTATTTATTTTTGGCTGCGTTGGGTCTTAGCTGTAGCACTCAGGATCTTTCTCTGTGGTGCGCGGGCTTCTCTCTAGTTGTGGTGCACGGGCTGAGTTGCATGTGGGATCTTAGCTCCCCGGCCAGGGGTCAAACCCACGTCCCCTACGTTGGAAGGCAGATTCTCAACCACTGGACCAAAAGGGAAGTCCCCCAATTCTTTTCTATGAAAAAATATTAATTCAAGTAATAGCAGTTAATACTTCTTGAACACCTACTACATGTAAGGTATGATGCTAAGCATGTTTAAGCATCGGCTCATTGAAAATTCCACCAACCCTAGGATTCTGGAGATAGGACAAAAGAGGTTTAACGTTATGTAACTGGTACATAACAGAGCTGAGATCTGAACTCAGGGCAATCTGATGGTAGAGTCCAAGCAATGAACCGCTACCCTGCACCACCTTTTTAAGATGAGGGTGGCAATAAGGGCAGTCATTCAGACCGATAGAATTGTTGTCAGATGCAACAGGGGTTACATGTCTGGCAACGAGCATGGTGTCTGACACATAGCACATCTCAGTAAATGCTAGTCTCTCTCTCTCTCAACTCATCTCCCATGGCTGCCATTCTGAGCCACATACATTCCTGGGGAAAGATGGGTACTCAGTTCAGTTCTTTGGAAGCTCTTAGGTAATTACGCAGAGGATTTAATGGCCGTGTTACCAACCTTTTGCCCTCCAAGTTTAATCTCTAGGCTTAGCCATGTGTAACTTACTGCCAGGAAGCCTGGGCCTCTGTGGCACAGGAGTGTCTTGAGAGAAGGATGCTGGGATTACACACCGCTACAAATGATCCTCGGCTCAACTCCACTTGGCTTTTTAATGTAGGGGTCAGACACTGAGCTAGAAGCACGCTGTTTGTGTGGTGAGGGGACAGTGAGGACAGGAGGGCTTCTCCTGGAGCCTGGCAGTAAGCCAAGTTGGAGAAGGGAGGCTGGGGGTGTGGTGTCACCTCCTTCAATGCATCCCCCACTTCTGAATGCAGCCTCTGCCCAGCCCCCATTTCAGGAGGTCCTGGATGAGGCCTTTGGAGTCACTGAGGACTGTTGTCCCACCAATGACCCAACTAGGTAGAGAGAACGGCCCCAGAGCAGTGGTCCTCAGGCTTAAGCACCATCTAGAGCGTGTGTACCAATGCAGACTCACAGGTCCTACCCCAGAGTCAGATCCTCTAGTTCTTGGAACCTACCGTTTGACCAGTTCTCTAGGTGATTCTGATTCAAGTGGCTGGATGCACCCTGCTTTGAGACACACTGGCCTGAGGTGCCCATCACTCTCTCATCTCTCCCGCCTGGGCTCAGCGAGCACAGAGCCCTGTGTTCTGGATATTGGGGAACAACAGTGAAAGGAGAACACAGGGTCCCTGCCAGAGGCAGGTTCACGGTGATGCTGATGAAGCTTAAACTTACGGTTGTTCACGCGAGGGGATGAGGGGAGAGAAAGCTGGTTTGCAAACAGGAAGCATTTTCATGCAAGCATTTCTGGTGAACTGAATGAAGAGGTGTCATAAGAAAGTGATCTGAATTTCCAAGGCTTGCATAAATTGTTGTGATCTCTCTAGTTCTAAAGAAATATCACCATTGGACCTAATTTTGTATTTGTTCTTTTTCTTAAGAGGGCCCCACAAAACCTGGTTCTTCCCTGGCCCCCGCCATCAGGGAGCTCCCAGGATCCACAAACATGCCTGGAGCACAGAGAACCAGAAAGGCAGGAGGACACTGCAGACAGCAGAGCTGTGTGGATCTGCAGGGAGTCCTCAAATTTGTCTTGGGTTATGTTCCTGGAAAAGGCACTGCAGGTAAAATGCTGTAGGTTGAATCTGTTTTTGCCCAGAAACAATGTGATAATGGAAATTACAATCCTCACCAAGGTCCCGGTGCCCAACTTTTTATAGGAATAAGTATAAACACCGTAAACACCGTATTTAATCAACTGTAAATGATACACCTGCATTCTGTATTTGTTAAATTGAATTTAAGTATATAAAACAGGTAAACTGGGCAACATGGTAACCAAATCCCATTCTGTTTAATTTAATGTATTCAACAGATTCCTGAGAGAAATGCTCTTGTGGGGGAAGGAGGGGGCCATGGAGAGGACTAGCGAGACTCCCCCTTCCCTCCATATAGAACCTGTTTAGGCAAGAGGGAGCCTCTCAGAGGTCTGAAGCTGGGGGACGGGTGCTTTGTGCCCCATGGCATATCTGAAAACAGCCCAACCAGGCAGCATCATTTGTGGGTACACCTGGCCAGCTCTGAAGTGCATTGCTCTTAAGACACCTGAAGGGCTACTTACATGCACATCAGCAACAGGGAACATTTGAGAGGGCTTCGAATACATGAAGTTGGATGAGGGTGATCTGGGATGGCTTTCTGGAAGAGGAAATTTTTGAGGAGACACTTGAAGGCAGGAGAGGAGAATGGTTAGGCTTCCTGAGAGGTCAGTGTCAGGGACCCTCAAGGACCTTTTCATTTGACCCTTGACCCACCTCACTGTAACCCATCTTCCACCTCCCATCTACTTCAGTGTTTTTCGAACTGCAGGCAGAGACCCATTAGGGAGTTACAATAAGAACTTTGAAAAAATGAAGTAGAATAGGATAGAACATATTTCATTAATACTTTTGCTCCAGTTTCATGAAATCTTATGTGTGTACTATGTCGTGGGGTCCAATGTATTTCTTACCAGTGGTCTCTATCAAACCTTGGCTATTTATTCCCAAAGTCTTCAAATAAGATACTTGCGAGGTATCACCCATGTTAAGAATAAAGTATTTACTCAAATCCAGCCTTTTTATATGGCATTACTTCTGTGATTTTCTTCTTTTCCAATCAGACTGCTCATTTCTGAATGTTTTATTTCGGAAATGGTTGACAGGGCAAAGAAACTGGGACTCCATGTATCCTAATCCTGCTCTTTTCTCTTTGCACTGTCTCTGACCCCTATATTTTCTTTCTTATTTTCTCTCACAGAAGGAAGTCTTTATGGCCTTACTTCCAATATTTGAATTAATTCCAGCATAGATCTTAGTGCTCACAGGGCTCTCTAGAGATCATTCCTAAGGTCTGTCCCAGCAGTCAGCGCCTGGGTCTATTTTTGCTTTCTGAACTCAAACTGTGCGTGCAAAAGAACCACCTGCGGAACTGATTTAAATGCACTTTTCAGGATCCCACCCATGGATCTGAAGTGGGGCTCCCGAACTGCAATTTTGGCCAGTTCTTTAAGTGATTCTGAGGACCACACTTTGAGAAACACTATGTATAAACCATGGAGAAAATTCAGCTCCTTCCAGGAAGCTTTCGCCCATTCACTCCCGATTCTAATCACTCCACTGTTTCCCTTCTGCAGAAATAGTCTTGTTTATGCCACTTTATGTTTATTTGCAGTCATTTGCACTTTGAAAAGTTATTTTATCTGGGTATCCCTCCTTCTTACTTAAATTATTAGCTCCCCCAAGGAACTGTATCATTCATCACTATTTTCCCAGATTGCCCAGCAAAGGACCTTGCTCATGGCAGACTTCTTATATGCTCTCCGTGCATAGGACACGATCGTCCCACATATCCCCCTGCCCCTCTCAGCCCCTAGTCCCTTGGGTGGTAGTCTCTACCCTAGAGTGCTCAGACAGGGGTAGGTGTCTGAGTTGTTCCCTGGATCAAACAGTGTTATTGATTGGGTGATTTCAGCTCTGTCTGACTTTGTCCTTTCCATCTCACCTCCACAGGTTTAGGGAGAAGTGAATCGGTAAAAACTAATGAGTCCAGATGACCCCCCTGGGATTGTAGCTTCATCAAAGACTATTATATGCTCCCCATCCAGAAACACATTGAACTGCAAAGGCAGAGGGCTGAACAGCAAAGCTAGAACTAGAACACGGCAAGCTAGCTGTCTAGGGAGCAAGATTTAAGGCAGCATTCGCTCTCGGGTGCTGACCTTGCACTTGCAGGACGCTGAGAGTGGACACCTCCTTAAATTTCAGCTCTAGGCAGCGTTCCTCACCCTAGTCAGCCCTGCTGAGCAGGCTAGGGCAAGCATCCTGGGCCCCAAGTCTTGACACTTAAGCCTCAAAATGGACAGAACCAAACGGGGCTGAGGAAGGCATGGCCTGGGCACTGTCCTATTCCTAGATGAAATGCTTCTTCAGGCAGAGGTCAGCTTGGTCCATTCTCCTGTCCCAAGGCATTGTCCTGCATGATAAGCAACTTGAATAAAATTGACTCTAAGCTCTTGATTCTGGGTAGGGAGCGGTCAGCGTGTGGTCTCACCTGGTCCTTATGAGCTCCACAGTGACTAGTCTCCAGCTGGGAAGAAGCTCAAACCCACCTCAGCCCCATGTCCTCTGGTTGAAGTTCACTGGGTTTTTTTGTTGTTCTTTGCTTTTTTTCCCCCCTACAACTCCCCTGCCTCTTGTGGAAGACATCCCACAGTCCCCGAGAGCCACTTGTCAAAGGGATTAAAATCTTCAGTCAGAAACCTCATGCTTATGTTTTATCCTTTTTGCTCCTCCTGCCACAAACCACATTTCTTCCTGTTTTAACCTCGGGGGGATGAAGAACAGCCTGTCACTGGTCACCAGCCTCGGTATGTGGGAACGCTGGGGTCTTTGGCTTTGTGAAGTCTTTTCTGTCTTCTTTTCTTCAGGCACGATAAACTCATCTTTTCTGGGGGGGTTCTTTTCTGGGAGAAGAAAAATTATAAGGAGAGGAAAGAGGAGAAAAGTTGGGGAAAAAGAGAGCTGAGGATGTAAATTCGTGCCATCTGTTACTGAGCTGAGGGAGGCTGATCTGCCTGAAGGCAGGACCTGAGGGGGTAACTAAAATGCTGGATTCCTTGAAGGCCAGGACCCCAGCAGAGAGCCCATCACCTGGGGCCACTTCTGTGTACTCCTGCAGGAATGACTAATGGTCGACATCCCTTCACAGACCCCAGGCCCCTGTCTCTGCTGGATGAGTCCCACCCTGAAAAGGAAGATGGGTGAAAAGGCCTCTGGAAGATATTGCACCTGGCTCACCTGGACGCCCCCGTCCCCATCACAGAGGAGTGGAACTTTCCGACTCTGGATGGCAGAACAGAAAACTGAGGCCCCAAGTCGGGCACCTAGCCCCTCTCCTTCCCTTCCCGCCTGAAGTGTCAGAGATGATCTCCCCACACACTGAGTAGGGTGGCTGGAGTGGATGACTAATGCATGTCATTTTCAAGATGCTCTCTTTGCACAGAAAAGTACATTCAGATCCAGGTTTTAATTGTGTGTGATTTTAGCTGAGATGGCGTTAATTTATTTCCTTTGCTACTTCAGCGGTTCTTCCTCTTTCATCACGGTGAAATTATCTGGAATGTATCTTTTTTTCTTAAGGACAAAGAGAAGAAGCTGATCTTGCTCCTTTTCCACTGATTGAGGTTTAGAACATTCTAGGGGCTGCCAGATGCTGTTTAGTGGGTGCTTCAGGATGGAGACCCCATGATCTCCCACTACCCAGCCTTCCTGTCCTCCTACTACCAGATTTGCCAAAGGGAATGCTGAGGCGGCAGGACCCTTACCACCCAGACGGACCCTCTGACAAGTTCACAAATAGAGGGGATTTTTCAGCCAGGGCCAGTTCCAGTTAGTTTCCAAAATGTGAGGTACTTTTTTCTTTGTAGAACCTTCAGAGAAAAGGGGAACAACTTCACATCCTCAAAGGGCTTCTTGGAGGAAGGGGACAGTGTCAGTGAAAGAAAGATGGGACAGGAGGCATCGAAGGCCCCCGTTGGTGGTCCAAACTCGTGCTTTCTGACTTTGATTGGAAGAGGGTCTATTTGAGAAAGTGGGCAGGGGCAGGGTGAATATGATAACCCACTAATACATTTTTTTTCTTTTTATTCAAGTTCTCTTTGTGATGAACATAAAAATAGCACACACACCTTCAGAGATTCTGCAGCATCTCGCCTCAGAACTTTGCCCTCTTTGAGAATTATCGTTTTTCTGTGGATCTGCACTAGCTAAGATCGTTTTATCAAGCCTTACTTCCTCTAAATTTCATTATAAAAATAAAATAATTTTAATTTTCAAAACACAGAATTATAGTATCATTTTGAATACACTTTTTCAATCTCCCAAATTGGAGATCAAACTTCCCCACCCCTCTCCATTGGAGAATTACTGAATCATTGGCCTAGTATCCAGCACAGAATAAACAGAAAAGCATCAGCCATGCCAGGCTAGGACTATTCAAGGACACTTTTTTCTCTTGTCCAAATTGCTCCCCCCATCTCATGAAATCAGTATCTTCTTCGGTCATTTGGGCACATAGTAGGAAATTCATTAAGTATATATTGCATGAATCTCACACTATTAAACTCCAGATCTTCCTTGACTTACAGTGGGGTTACAGCCCCATAAACCCATCATATGTTGAAAATATCTAAAGTCAAAAATGCATTTAACATAACCTACCGAACAGCGCAGCTTAGCCTAGCCTATCTTAAATGTGCTCAGAACACTTAACTTTAACCTACTGTTGGGAAAATCATCTAACACAAAGCCTGTTTTATAATCAAGTGTTAAATAGTTCATGTCATTGATTGTAACTGTACTGGAAGTGAAATACAGGATGCTTGCCTGGCTAAGGAATGGTTGTAAATGTACGGGTAGTTTACCCTTGTGATCCGGTGCCTGACTGGGAGCTGCTGCTCACTGCCGCTAGCCAGCATCATGAGAGAGTACCACACTGCTTATCACTAGCCCAGAAAAAGATCGAAATTCAAAATCTGAATAACGGTTTCTGCTGAATGTGTATCGCTTTTGCACCATCGTAAAGTCAAAAAATCGTTGTCAAACCATCATAAGCCAGGGACTATTTGTGTTATCAAGTGCTTGGCACAGTGCTGGCGCCTGGCGGTGACAAAGTACTCAATAAGAGTTAGCCATTGTCCCTAAGGCCCCCAACTCCCTGCCTTCTCCACATGTCCTGTAGTCTGCCCTCTGTTAAGAAGTTCTAGCTGGTGGAGATGCTAATTTTCTTAAGGTACCTTGGGACAGCCCTCAACATTCTCTCCAGATGGTGACCACCTACCGGTTTCTTTTGGTTGAATCAGAAGCCTAGCACAGTGCTGGGCACACAGTGGGCCCTCAACGAATGTCTGTGGAGGGAGGGACTGAATGGTCTGGTGCCTTCCACCTGGCAGGCCCCTCTGCTGAAGGGAGGCAGAGCCAGGAGAATGGTTGGGACTGGACCACGATGCAGCTTCTCATCTTCTGATTGTGCTCTTTATGAGCAGGGCTCTGATTTACCAAGACACGATTATGGCCTGAAATTTATTCTGGGCACTTCCATCTTTCTAGCATGTTTAGGGGTTTGTTGAAGGCCAGTATTACTTTGCTGTTTAAAATTTGTTTCTGAGTTCTCTCTAGATTGCTTGGAATAGCTTTGGAGTCCAGATAGCTCTTCCTTCCAATTGCTTTTGGACATTTCCCTCTGTGTCAGCTGCCGTCTCAGTCTCTGTAAGGTGATAAGTATCAGTTCCTTTCCCAACTTGGCCCGGCCTGGCCTTGCGGACACCTCTGACCACGCACTGAAGGTGCTTGCACTTCCCAGATGTGCCTGTTTATTTGCTCCAGTTGCCATTTCTTAAGAACGAAGCATATACTTACCGTATGATCCTGCAGTCATCTGCCCAGACATGTGTCCCAAAGAAATGAGAACTTATGTTCACATAAAATCTTGTACATGAATGTTCATAGCAGTTTTATTTGTAATAGCCCCAGAGTGGAAATGGCCAAAATGTCATTCAATGGGTGAATGGTTAGACAATCTGGTACATCCACATCACAGAATATGATTCAGCAACAGAAAGGAATGAACTAGTGATACACACAACAATGTGGATGGCTTTCAGGGCATTGTGTTGAGTGAAAAAAGCCAATTTCAAAAGGTCACATGCTGCATGATTTTGTTTATATGACATTCTCAGAATGACAAAATTGTACAGGTAGAGAACCGATTAGTTGTTGCCAGGGTATGAGGAGGAGGGGTGGTTTAAGAGGAGAAGAGGGGTATGATGTGACCGTAAAAAGGGCAACACGAAGAATCTGTGTGAATGAAGCAATTCCGCATCTTGACTGTGGTGCTAGTTATGTGGATCTACACATGTGATAAAATTGCATAGAATTATACAAACGTGCATACACACACACACACGAGTGCATGTAAAATTGGTGAAATCCAAATAAGGTCTGTTCAATTCCTATGTTTTTGTTTTTCGTTTTAAAAAAAAAACCTCTACCCTTTGTTACCACTGTTTGTCAGCCCCTGGTCTGCCTTTGATCTCTGGCATGATGTGCAGCACAGGTTTGGAAGGACCAGATTCTCCCGGCATTCTTAAATATTAGGAATGTAGTTAAATACTTTAGTTCTCTTTCTAACCTACAATGAATCCATTTTCCCCGGAATGATCATAATCTGGTTTGGGAGGTCTATGTATTTCCAGCCTATTGGGCTATTGTATTCAAAGTGGAATACAGTACTCCTGTGAAGTAGGAGTATAAACAGATTTTATTTATTTGATTATTCTAAGCCTAATCAGCTTCACCTTCAAGTTTAAGGAGGATCCTGAATTCCATTACCAGAGGACCTTCTGCTGCTGTTGCTTTATTTTGGGGCCAAGTCTGCATTCTCTGAACCCATGGTTTGTTCCTGGTTTTCTGAGGCTCCACCCTGCCATTGGCATGGGATACAGAGTGCAGCTTGCCCAGGGCGGGCCCAGGGTAGGAGGCCTGAAAGAGCCATCCTAAGACTTGATTCATTTAACCAAGGAGCTCTGCTCTCTCTCCCTGCCCTATGTCTCTGGGAGGGAAAGACACAGGCTTGTCCTGCTTCGATCACATGCCATCTCCTTACTGCTCATCTAGGCCCACCCTCATCTTTTGCATCCAGATCTTGTGGGGCTCCCAGCAAGGTAGACAATCATCCAGGAGTGCATGTCACCCCCTTCCTGTCTCCTGCCTAGGCTTGCCTGGACAAAGCCCCTCATTTTGTGGGTGAAGACCCTGAGACCTTGCAGCAGTTAATGGCAGAGCTGGTCTACAGCCCATGGTGGGACTCCATGCTGCCTCTTTTGGAGAATGAGTTTCATAAATTTATTTCTGGCTGATAGTTCTGCTTTGTTAATTGGGGGAGTTTGGTGACAACAGATGTGGGACTTCACCTGGGCTGCTCTGGCAAAAACTCAGAGTCAGCTCTGTGGTTCTGTGTCTCCATCCCCTACTTTTCCTGGGCCAGTTCTTGAGAAGGGGATGAAGGGATGGGGAAAGCTCAGAAAAAGGAAGAGCTGCTTTGCTCTTCGGTGATCTGGACTTTTGGAGCGCCAGGTTTACATTGAAGGGTCAGCTCAGTCCAGGAGCAGGAAAGCTGAGCTTAGAGGTGTGGGCAGGCAGAGTGATGCTGGGGAGTTCTGTGGGCAGACTGGAAAACATCCTCCAATGGGCTAAACAAACACCCTTCCCAACCAATACCCATGCACACACACATATGCACACATGTGTGCAAACATGCATGCC